>NC_141691.1:911658418-912273630 GCF_964263255.1 Lissotriton vulgaris | reverse complement strand
TCTCCCCCCTCCCTAGGTGGAGGCACCTCATGTGCAGTGCGACGCCCTTTGCCGTTTCACTCGCCGTTCAGCAGAGTTGCGCCCGCTCTTGCGGTACAGCGACTCACCCGCCATCCAGCTGAATTTCGCCCACTCTTGCGGTACAGTGACTCGCCCGCCATCCAGCTGAGTTCCGCCCGCTCTTGCGGTACAGTGACTCACCCGCCATCCGGCTGAATTTCGCCCACTCTTGCGGTACAGTGACTCGAACGCGCCGAGATCCGGATGGCACCGAGGTGGTGTCCAGCAAGTTTCACTGGTGTGGCCATCCTACAATGCTGCGCCGAAAGAAGGCATTGGGTGCCCGGGGGGGATGAGGGAGGTGGCGCAAACAGGCCTCTACCGCCTCCCCAGGTAGAGGCACCTCATCTGCAGTGGGGCACCCCTTAGCGTTTCACTCGCCTTCCAGCTGCATTGCGCCCGCTCTTGCGGCACAGTTCCTCACCCCCCATCCAGCTGAGTTGCGCCCGCTCTTGCGGCTACAGCGTCTCGCCCACCATCCAGCTGAATTGCGTTTACTCTTGCGGTGCAGCGAAAGGCGGCTGCAACAAGACTTTCAAAATGGCGGCCGGCTCTTTGGATTTGGGCCTGGTCCACTAAAATGGCCCTGGGACACCTTGGAACTCGGACGCTTGCCTGCTAGGGCATGGGCTCCATTCACGAAAGCGTCCCCTCTTTTGACTGATTGTTCTTGTTGCCTATCTCTTCTGTTGTCATTTAACGGAACCTTTTTGGACTGCCGAAAGGGGTTCTGGTCCGACCGCTTGGTGGTGGAGATATTTTGACTATATCGTGGACCTGCCCGGCCTTGCCTAAAATGGCGCCGGTATAAATGGGACTCGTAACTCCTTGTTGTGTACTGGTTGCCCAACCTTGATATCACGAGATACGTATGCAGTTTTGAAGCACATGGCGGGCGGGGACGAGTACTGATTGAACATTTGGACATCCCTATTGATATTAAGTTCTGATGTGTTATTGATTACTGTACTATTGAAAGATCGAATTAACGTCACTCATGGTACTTGCCCGCAAATGTATATCTCGTTAATTTTATTGTAACTGGCCCTGTCGTACTTTAATTATAAAATGTACGTCCACCGATTCCGCAACTGTTAGACACCTTAGTTCTTGCAACCTAATGGCCCGCCTGTTACGTTCTTCTACAGTGTAAATGTCCCCTCATCATATACGATTCCAGTTTGCTCCGTGGCCGGCCCACGTGGTTATAGGCCCTTATTTGTATACTGACATTTTCACAATAAAGGTTTTTAAAACAAAACATGGTAGTAGTACCTTTTTTGGTAAAGTTTTGAATAATAGCCACTGTTTTCGAATCAGTAAAAGGCAAGTGAAATAAAGCAGCCCGATTACATGATGGTTAAAAGGTATAATACGCAGGAACGCAGTAAAGATAAATGGTCAAGGGCTGTTGTGTTTTCCACTCCTGCAACATAAAGTGATCTATAAGAATCCGATATTCATGCCTATCAGCGACTAAGACAGCAGGCCGAGCCTCTTTTGCTCAACGGCTCCCTCATGGGACGAAGAAACGCCCTTTTTCTCGAAATAGGAATATTTTACTTGCAGGACAGTTGTAAATTTCCCGGGAAAATACATTAGCCTGGAACATTGTTAGTGATAAACTGTAAATGCATCTGGGTCCTTTGCTTTACAAGTCAGAGTGAGAAAAAAAAAGGTGGGGCTTTCATCATTTGGGAACATTTTTTTTTTCGAAAGCAGTGAAAAGTGTTATTTTTAGGTCATATGACCAAGCCTTTCATCATTAGAATAACAAAAGTAAAATGAACCAATGAAAAGTTTTATTAACAAGTCACATGACCTGTTATGCTTACGTTACGCGCTGCGCGCCGCGCTCTGGATCGTTTCCGGGAAGCTGCGCCTCGCGCACCGGAGCACTTCCGGGTGCGCTAACGCGGCGCGTCATATGACGCATTACGCGACAACGCAGGTCCAGAATATAGTCAAAATGTCTCCACCAACCAGCGGTCGTAACACAACCCCTTTCAGCAGTCCAAAAAGTTCTGTTAAATGACAAGAGAAGGGACAGGCAACAAGAACTATCAATCAAAGAGGGGAGGGCAAGTTCTTCTCTACCGGGTCACGTTGGGGCTCCACCGGAACTGATCGAATTGGAAGTCTCCAGTGTTTCTGGATGTTTCAGACTGAAGCTGGCGTTAGCATGAGAGCACCACCATCTCGTGGCTACGTTGTGGCCATTCCGCGAGCAATCATGGCAGTCGCTCCTCATCGGTAGTCTACGGGAGTCGGGGGTCCCGGTGACTGTTGTAAAATCTTCAAGGCTGAGGGGACTCTTTTGGGAATGGGGTCCATGCCCTAGCAGTCAAGCGTCCAAGTTCCACGGTTGCCCAGAGCCATCTTTGCAGGCCAGGCCCAAGTCTGTGGAGCCGACCGCCATTTCGTGAGCTCCGTAGCAGCCGCCTGTCGCTGTACCGCAAGATTGGGTGCAATTCCGTTGGATGGCGGGTGAGACGTTGTAATAGCAAGAGCAGGCGCAATTCAGCTGGCCGAGCGAGGCACTGTGTCGCAAGAGCGGGCGCAAGTCAGCTGGTCGAGTGAAGCGCTGGGGTGTAGCTGAGAAACCTCCACCTGGGGAGGTGGGGGAGGCTCGTTTGCGCCGCCTCTCCCTTCTACTGCACCCCACGCCGTCTCCTGGCGCAGGAATATGTGATGGTCGGACCAGCGCACTGCAGGACGTGTCTTCAGGTCAAACGGATTGTGGGACAAGGTGTGGAGCAGGCGTAATTATCTTGGGGGCCTCCGTCAAACGGTTCAGAGAGGCACCGCATCACATTGTTTTCCAATGCAGTCAGGTCCACAAACAGCCCCCACTTACTTTGAGAATAGTGAAGCTGCAGCAGGTGCAAATAAGCTTCAGACAGTGTTACAAGCGCTGCTCCGAACCCTCAACTATGGCACCCAACATCCAGGACTTATGCCATTTGTGCAAGGCAGTGACATCGAAGCATCTCAGGGACCAAGCAACATACCATATCCAGAGTCCTTCCCACAACCTCTGCCTTCCTTCTTACCTAGTTATTGTTCTTTCACTCCCACTCCAGGCTTTTAGTCTGTGGATGGAAAACCATGAACCTACACTCACCTATGAAAATCTTACTATTGATGGTTTATTTTGAGCCCAAAATACAAAGGCTTGTTTGGATCGATGTTGCAGCAGGCTGCCATGTAAATAGTTATTTAATAAAACGTTTTACCCTGTTACTTTGCTGGTGTGTTGTATATATTTATAATATTTGCATAGTGTTTGTCGTTATTTTGGGTGGGGTGGGCGGCGGAGCCGAGCTGTCTTGCAGCCATCATGGTGTCGAGCTCAGTTCCTCTCACTAGTTTCGTATTTGTCATGAGGGGTTGTTCATAATGTTTCTATTTTAGCGAGGTCAAAAAGAGATCCCATTAGTGGCCTACTGATTTTGCTTGATTCCTTTTGTTTTTTAACGATTTTTCACTATCTGCAAAGACTAAACAGAGTATTGCGACTCTGTGCTTGTTTGTAAATAGAGAATGAACCAAAGAGAACCAATTCCAAAACAATAAATGCTAGGATAACAATCAATCAAATGGAGAGGGAAGAAGGCACGACAGATTACAACGGGGGCAAAGGCCTGTGTTACCTACCCTTCACTATCTGCAAAGAGAGAATATTCCTAAAAGAAAAGAGGAGGGGGGGGTGGGGCAGCGTTCAAAGCACATCAGCGTGCATAAATACGAAAATGTTTTTACCTACCACGTACTTGACATTTTACAGCTTTTGATATTTGCTATTAAAAAACCATTGAAATTCACTGAAAAAACCATAGGTTATAGACCATATATAGTTAGGAATTAGCATTTACAAAACCTTGAAAATTCACTGAAAAAACCATAGGTTATAGACCATATATAGTTAGGGATTAGCATTTACAAAACCTTAATTTACTCGCACAAAACCATTGAAATTAGCATATATAGTTAGTTGCACTAACTATATATCGCGCACCCGCAATCCACTGCTGATGATGTCACATATTACATCATTCATGACATGGTCAGTGACATCACTGATGACATCACTGATGACATCTCAAATGACATCACTGATGAGGAGCAGGGCTAAGTCCGTTCAAGAGCAAATCCAAGTTTGTGCCTGTGACACCCAAAGACGCCATTGACGTCTTCCATGACTGTGTGATTAATGATATTAAACAATTGTACAAACATACCAACTCCAAATCAAGGAAGAAAACTACATTCATGAGGAGAGAATATGGCAAACTTATAAAGAAACTTGGGGAGAATCATGAGATTGTAATAAAAAAATCAGATAAGGGAGGCAATCTTGTGATTTGGCCCAAACAAGCTTACATCCTAGAGGCCAAGCGACAACTTTCTGATCCCTTATGTTATAAGTTGTCCAATCAGAAAGAATACCTCCATGCCAAGGGAGAATTACAACAACTGCTTTCACAATGGAAGAGAGAAGGACTTATTTCCGGCGAGGAATACAAATACATGAATATTAATTTCCCAAGAATGCCATCTCTGTATTTGATTCCAAAAGTACACAAAGGTATAACACCAGTGCCTGGGAGGCCAATAGTTTCTGCCATTGGCAGTATGAGCGAAAACGTTGGTCAATACATAGACTTCTTTCTCCAAGATATAGTGAAAAACCTTGCTAGCTACGTGCGTGACAACAGTGACTACTTGGACAAAATTGCCTGCATAAATTGGGAAGAGGATATGTGGTTAATATCATTAGACGTGGAATCATTATACACGAGTATCGACCACAAACAAGGTATGCATGCAACCAAGCACTTTTTGGACAAACGACCCATGGCTTTTTATGAGCATAACAAAGTGATTCTTGGGTTAATCAATTGGTGCCTGCACAACAACTTTTTCACCTTTGGTAAGGATGTCTACCGGCAATTGAGAGGTGTAGCGATGGGGGCCTGTTTCTCTCCCAGCTACGCGTGTTTACACGTGGGCTGGTGGGAGGAGCAGGTCCTCACCGCGACGCACCGTGCCACCATGGAAGATCACGTTGTCTGTTACCTACGGTATATAGACGATATATTCATGGTGTGGAAAGGGCCTAAGGAAGGAGCTATCTCTTTCATTGATGAGATGAACAACAATGCCATGAATCTTAAATTTTCCATCAATATCAGCCAATGTAGAATGCAATTTCTAGATGTAGAGATTTATGTTTCTGAGAATAAGCTTATGACCACACTCCATAGGAAGGCGACGGCAGGCAATATGACCTTACATGCCGCCAGTATGCACCCGAAACACACCATCGTGGGGATTCCCTATGGAGAGATTCTTAGATTAAAAAGAATTTGTAGTCTGCCCTCTGACTTTGAAAAATGTTTAGAGGAATTGTTGGGGCGATTGAAAGCTAGGGGCTACTCTGAGAAAATCCTAAAGGAAGCGGTCGTAAAATCCAAATTGAGACCCAGAGAGAGTCTGTTCCCTTCCCGACAACCTGAGCCAGAAACCAATATTGCACTTGACACTCTACATGATGTTCCTAGAATGATAACAGCCTTCAGCAGTGAGGACAGGAAATTGAAAGCAATCTTTAAAAAGAATTGGCCTATAGTGCTGAGTGACCACATATTAAACACTAGGTTACCAGCCAATCCCACTATTACCTTTAGACGGGCCAAAAGTATGGGATCTGTGTTGGATAAGCCGGCTCCTGAATTAAAAGCAAAAACCCCCTGGTTAAAACCTTCGAGGGGTTTTTTTCAGATGTTCTAGCTGTCGCGCATGTAGATTTGGAGTAAACACATCCCAATATTTGACTCCATTTTCTACTGAACCCAGAAAGATCTTGGGCAATTTCAACTGTAAAACAGATTTCGCTGTGTATGTCCTGACATGTACCTGCGGCTTACAATACGTGGGTAGTACCAAGCTGCAGGTGCATGTCAGGATCTTGCAGCATTTGCGCGCTATTTTACATAGTGACCCTGCCTACCCGGTGGCACGCCACTTCAAAAGAGTGCACAATAAAGATCTCTCGTGCTTGAAGTATTTTGTAATAGGGTCTGTGCCACCTATGACCAGAGGAGGGGATAGGGAGTCACGTCTAAGACAGCTAGAAACTAGGATGATATTGGAGCTCGATACACGCTGGCCTAACGGTTTGAATAATATAGATGAATTACACCACTTCTTATAACCATATTAATTTCCTGTCGCTGTACACTTCCTGTTGATATACACAGACCCATCCCCATTATCTTTCTCCCTCTTAGTTAGGTTCCCTATTTTGAGATTGAGTTTGGGTCTGCTCATTTCTGTCACCTAAATTGTATATATGGCTGTATATACTTTTTCTACTGTTCTGTAAATTTGGAATGATTGAAATCCGTAATGAACTGTTTGGATTTGTATTTGTGATATATAGGTATTTATGTGTATATATTGATCTATGTTGTATACATTTATACATATGTATTTATATGAGGAGTTTTACACTTTTGTACTTTTGTAATTTTCTACTTTTCCACAGATGTTGATACGATTTTGATACCATTTTGCTACTGTTTTTTCTATTTTTCTATTTTCCTATTTTTCTACTCTTGTACATATATGATTAATCAATAGGACAATGGAGGTGAACTTTGTAAATAAGCATATGTAAATTATTGTGGGTTGTAAATATGAGGTTTAGAATTGTGTATAGGTAGACCTATGAAATTGAAAGGTCATTAGATATCGACATATGATTATCTTAAACCCAGATTTGGTATATGGTTCTAGGCTCCTTCCATTTTTACTATTTATACTATTTATTATTATTAAAGTACGTGACATATACACATGAAATGATAGGATAATCTATAACCCACTATTTATCCATCTGTCACAATATATATTTGCTTATCGTACTTGATATAATGACTGGTATTGCACTTTAGCTGATTTAGCTTTTCTTTCTCATGCACTTTTTACAAATGTTGCACTTTACTCACTTAGCACTTTTCCATACGACTACTAGTTCATTGACGGATACACCCATATGCCTGAATTGTATATATTAGAATTTCCCTGTTATTGTTTAACACTAAACAGATGTTTATCTGTTTTTTAAGTAAGGGAATTTTTTCTATCATACATAGGTTTTATGAGATACATGAATGCCATAATGGATTTAACCGGTGAGAATTTATGAATCATGTATATCGATATCTGGATTTAACCAGTGATGTTTTTCTGTCTTTTGGTAATGTTCCATTGGATACACTGTCACTTTACTGTGGAAGTATGTTGTTTATTTCTATAAAGTCACATGACTCACTATGTCACTGTGAGGGGTTGGTCACTATGTGTAATTAGCATATAAAACAGCATTGAGTTTGATGTACTAGTTGCAGCGTGAACAAGGGCACAACTTGCCAGAAACGCGTAGCTGCTTTCTGTTGTTCAATAAAACAACTCTGCTGATGTGCTGTGGTCCGTCTCCTTCCTGTTTGCTGGTGTGCTGCGTGATTGCTGAGACACCGAGAGATCAGAGGAGTCACGTGTTGGATATATATATATATATATATTACCTACTGGCGGTCGCCAGAAGGTAGTTATAGTTAGGATTTTTTTCAATGCAAAATCTCAAAATTCTATTTGGAATAACTTTGGCGCCGGTTGACGAATCTGCCTGAAAACTTCCTCAAATTTGCCTCGCGGAGCTCTGGTCCTTCCTTGAAAGTTTCAAGGGGGATTCGTCAAGCGGGGGCCGAGATAAAAGGGGGATCCCAAAAAATGTTTTCCCCATGTTAATTTCAGTAGGGCGGTCAAACTCACTTTTAGCCCGAACGGCTGAATGGATTTGCACCAAACTTGGCAAAATTGTCGGGACTGGTAGCCCGATGTGCCTTTGCTATGTCTCAAGATATGTGCTCCAGTGGAATTTGAGTAATTTAGGTTAAAAAAAATATATATATCTATGGCAGAGCCCCGGTCTGCGCATCGGGGTGCGTCCCGGGCCCAACACGCGAGGTGCACACGGAAATCTGATTGGCTCTCGGGTGTCTGTAAACATTCGAAACAGTCCGGAGCTGTGCCATCTTGTGTCTCGGTAGGATCGAGACACAAGAGGTGGCAAAAACAAAGGGGGAAATGACCAAAAGGGGGCAGGGTAGATCCCCCCTGACCTCCTAGGATTGATGTTGGGCCATAAAAGGGCCCCGCGGGGCAAAAAAAAATATACTTTTTTTTCGATTTGCGCGGGGGTGCGCCCGGTACGCGCACCGGGGAGCGTACTGGGGAGCGTACCATGGGGAAAAAAGAATGACAGAGTTTATAAAAAATGTTGTCTTTTTTTAAAAATTGGAGGTAGTTCTAAAAAGAACAGTTTTTTTTCTTCTTTTTGTTGTTTTATACTTTTTTTTATTGTTTTTTTGAACATTTTTTACTTTTTTTGGGTTTTCTGAACAGTTTTACTTTTTTTGTATTTTTTATGGGGAGAAACAAAAAACAGGGAATTGTAAATGGCTCAACTGGAGCAAAATAAAAACAGAAAAAATTAGGGATTTTTCGGGCACTTATGGTTATCTCCAGCACAGATGATAAGTTCTATACTTTGCTCACCATAGCAAATTAACTTTCCACAATATTTGCACATGATTTTAAAATCGTAAAATTTTGGTTGTATGATAGGCATTGTCTCTGTTGCCTCTGAACCCGATGGAGTTGGTTCTTTCGATGTTGAGGGTCTAGATGTTGATGGGGGTAGCTTACTGCAGAGGTCCCTTACCTCTGCAGCAGAATAGTTGATTGGGTGCCAATGGATCATGTGCCGAATCATGGTATGATTCCCGAAGGAATATTTTTTGTTAGGGTTCCCCCTGGACAGCTCTGCATCACAAATCAGACAAGTTACCTTCGCAGCGTTTACTTTTTTGAAACCCCTTGGGATTTTGTAGAACTGCCATACGAAGTGCTCTTTTGGTTTGTAGGGCTGATTAACTTCAGGCAGGAAATGCCTTGTCTGTCCCTCCTCTTCATCATCCTCCTCCTCTTCTTCTGGACCACCAATGTGATCTTCTGGCGGTCTTTTTGATGGTGGTGGTGGTGGTGGTGGGACAGATGCTCCAGCTGCTGATATGACTGTAGCCATCTCTATAAGGAAAAAGCAGGTCTTCCTCACTCAAATAACAAAGTGAGAATGAGGAAAAAAGGTGGGGGCTTTGATCATTTGGAAACCAAAAGTGTTGTGAACCAATGAAAAGTGTTATTTTCAAGTCACATGAGCAGGGCTTTCATCATTTGGAAACCAAAAGTGTTGTGAATGAATAAAAAGTGTTATTTTCAGGTCACATGACCCGACGCGCTTACGCTACGCGGGGCGCGTAGCGTAAGTGCGTCAGGACGTTTCGCGATAGTATGCGCTCGCGTGCTTCCGGGTGCACTTACGCTGTGCGTTATATGATGCATCACGCGGCTATGC
Organism: Lissotriton vulgaris; assembly: GCF_964263255.1. NCBI lineage: Eukaryota > Metazoa > Chordata > Amphibia > Caudata > Salamandridae > Lissotriton > Lissotriton vulgaris. Next base: position 912,264,086 of record NC_141691.1, on the reverse strand, counting down.
AATACGTCACGATGTTGTTTTCGTTCGCGGCAATAGCGCTAATGGGAAGCTCACCGGTACGCGCCCCTGGGCGCGCAATAGCACTGCGCTTACCGGTGAGCGCATCGGTACGCACCCCGGGAGCGCACCGGGGCAAAAAAAATAAATAAATATATATTACATAATTATACAATATAAAATTCGTAATGAAAATGATTACATTTCATACCTATAGAAATTTGCTATTAAAAAACCTATGAAATTCACTGAAAAAAGCATAGGTTTCACACCAGTTATAGTTAGGAATTAGCATTTAAAAAACCTATTAAATTCACTAAAAAAAACGTAGGTTTAACACCAGTTATAGTTAGCTGGAAATTTTACTCACATGAAACCATTGAAATTCACACGTTATAGTTAGTTGGACTCACTATAACTTGCGCGTGCAATGCACTGCTGATGACGTCACATATTACATCACTCATGACTTGGTCAGTGACATCACTCATGACATCACTGATGACATCATCCTTGTGATACAGTGACAGACCTCCTTTCACTGTAATGTAACCCTTAAAACACATATTCAAAAATAGAAACTAAAATTTTCAAAAAAATGGAGATACCCATACCAGTTACAACAAACAATTCAATAATTCCACCATCTATATACACATCCACTCATTCACCAACAGTTCTATATAATCATTCATACGTATACTCACTCATCAAATATAATGATACACATATGTATCCTGTTACACACCGACAGTCATCCAAAAGATACTCTCACACATACTCACACATGCAAATAAACTATTGAACATCCATTTATTTGCATATACAGCTATACACACACTACCACCTTACTTCTAAGGAACCTTACACATACTTACTCTCTTAAACAATCACTTATAGAAACACATACTCATTTAAACAGGAACTCTTACAATCCCTTAGTCTCACATATACTCACTTATATACATCAATATTCACATATACTACATTAAAACATATGTAGTTACTATTAAAGACAGTAGTGAGACAGTAATTCTCTCACTAACATACACATATACACACTCATCCACCCATACAGTCCTGCACATATGCTGTCTTCAAAACACATACAAAGAGAGTCAGTCATTCATGCATCTATGTGCTAAGTAATGCCCCCACCAAACCATATAAACACTCATACTTATACTAAGAAAAACATCTAATAACCCATATACCTACACATGTAGCTACTCACCAACCAATGCAGACACTTACACACAAAGTGAAACACTAACACATATATTTAAATATTTAAACAATACTTTCTAATATATGTATTCACTAAGAAACACTCAAACCAGTTAACCAATCAATTTTTTTTTTAAAAAGCATCCATGTAAACACTTATTTAAACATTTATTCTTCCATCAACTTTTACAGATACATATATAACACATATTTTTTTTTTTAAAAGACACACATTCACTGGATGGTGTCATCAGTGATGTCATGAGTGATGTCACTGACCATGTCATGAGTGATGTAATATGTGATGTCATCAGCAGTTCATTGTATATATATATATATAATGTCTCTCTATCCTTTGGTTTTTTCAGTGAATATATATATATATATATATATATATATATATATATATACACTGAAAAAACCAAAGGATAGAGAGACATTATAGTGATGCAGACATTTCATTTATACAAAACCAGAGAAATTCAGCAGTAATAGTTATCTGGGCTAACAATAATATACATATATACGTATATATGTATTCACTGATAAAAACAATAGGTAAAGTACCGTTATAGTTAGGGGTGAAACATAACATTTTAAATTCTAATAACCACTAAACTTTACCAGCTATAGTTGACTGAAATAGCTATAACTTGCAGTCACAAGCAGTGCATGGTGAGTGCATGAGCTATAGTTACTTCAGTTAACTAATAGTGGGCGAATTTCAGTGGTTTTTTAGAGTTTTCTAAAACGTTATGTTCACTTAATATCATTTTAACTGTTGTTTTTGTCAATTAATTTGAGTTTTTTAACATAAAGTAGCAATATAAACGATGGGCTTTGCCAAAAAGTCAGATGTCCAGTGGTGGCTGGAAACAGACTGTACACACACTCACACTCACTCACACCCATACATTCACAGACGCACACACACACACACACACATATCCATTCACAACACTCATTACCAAATATTAAAACATACATGCACCAAACTTTAATTATTATTTTTTTAAATCACACTTACCAGAAGCTCTGCCTTGTAGGTCCCATGAGAGCTAGGACTGCAGCCTACCCTCATTGGTTGATCTTAGGTAAGCCAATGAGGGAAGACAGCAGTCCCAAGCCTCAGAGTACCTAGTAGGGCTGGGACTACTGCCTTCCCTCATGACAGCAGCCACAATCTCGTTGCAGAGTGGGATGGGTCAGTGAGACTGCTGACCTCGCCCCACTCTGTGATGAAGGGTCACTGATTGAGACTCCACTCTGGGTGCTTCAGGGCTTCAAACTGAAGCACCTAGGCCTGAGGTAATGAGAGACATTACCCCCCATCCCTGAACGTGGGCCTCAAGGTCCTTTAGTAAGCTAGGGGGTCATGTCCACTGGAGCTATGACATCCGCAGCCCAGCAAAGTTCAGCTCAGGCAGCCAGGAGACTGCACATTTAGTGCATGCCTAGCTCCCGGCTGCCTGACCTGAAAATGAAGAGGGTCTGTCGGCTTGACAGACACTGTTCATGAGGGGCAAAAGGTGAGGGGGCGGGCCCCTCAGTCTCAATATTGCAGCTGTAGCTGCAGATGTCCAAAATATAAAAAGCAGGCCCATTGACTTTATCATAGGATCAGCACATCAACATAATTAAAGCAAACCTTTTGGGTTTGTCAATAAATCACCGCAATAATTCATCAGTAACTATAATCAAATGTACATGACTATGATTAATAAGAATTACTGTAAAACAATTTTTTAAAAATATTGCATTTTATTCAAAGCGACAGTACGCATGTGTTGAGTGTTGTTTCACACTCTTCAGGCCACATAATGCAGGCAAAGGGCCAATACAAGAGGTGAAATGCATACAGCTACAGGCTGGAGTACTTAAATTAATATGGTAAGCTCTCCTGCAGTCATGTATTAAATGACCCAGAAGACGTACAGTGTTTTTATTCCAATATTGTTTGAGGGGTAGCTGTGCTACCTGTAGCTCCCTGTAGTCTCCCAATAAACTCTGCAAAGAGTGGTTGGAGGTGCTATGGCCCCTTATTGTGGCAAGACCTCATGACTTTTCGTAAAAACATGGTTATTTAGACAGGCATACGAGTAACACATCACTTTAACACCTTTCAGAGTAGCACCAAGAAACAAATCTGGTGTACATGCGCTCTACAAATTAAGTATAGCATAACATAAAGATAACATAACACCAAAAGGAACCAAAAATGGGTCTCTGGGGCGATAAAAGGACTCGGGTGAGCAGCATGCCCAGCTTCTTTTTTTAACATGCATTGACCCCACAGGCACTAACCCACCCCAGCAGGCTTCAAATGGAATTAGGTGGGATCCTTTTTTTAATTTTAGTAAAAGAAAATTATGTTTTTGTACCCCCCTATATTTTTGAAATATTTTTTCTGGACAGGAGATTTAGTTTCTCAGTCCTAAAATGGCTGCAGAAACATATTTGTTGATATTTCAGTATCCAACCCGATTTTATATTTTGATCGTCAGGGTCTCTGGATCCTCTGAGGCATGAAATATACATACATCTTTAACCTTTATTTCTCAAAAACTACTGAAGAGATTTACACCAAATCACAACAAGCATTGGCAAAGCCAATAGGTTCCACCTATGCAAAATCTATAGGGTTTGTCAATGATTTTTAAAAAGTTGCACAGCAAATGAGCTTCTGTGCAACATGGCTTACAGTAAACAAAACGCTAAGATGAGTTCAGCACTGACTGGATCATAGCACTTTTTGTTTCTTTAAGGCATGTTGCACAGAAGCTCAACTGTTGTGCAGCATGTTAAAAAACAATGGCATAACAAATAGGTTTTTTATAGGCCAAACCTATTGGCTTTGCAAAAGCTTATTTTAGTTGGCAGATTCTCATTCGCTTTTGAGACGTCAAGTATTGTTTTCCGTTTTAGGAATTTATTTTTTTATGTTATGAGTAACATTGCAAATGAAACTCAGGAATCAGAGTATAAATGTATTCACTGAACAATTTAACAATGTATCTATCGCTTGAGGATTCCCCTAAAGAAGCTTACTAAAATGTTAATTCACATAAAACAAATTAGTGTGCTCTACAAGTGCACAGAGTAATATGTCTAAAAATGTAGTGAGCCCATTAGAAAGAAGTGTAAACATAAACCGGCCTAAGAAATGAATTGTTTTGTTTCTTTTCAACAGGTTAAGATCATTCTACTCCAACTTTTTTAGGTTGAGCATATACAGCGCGTGAGCTGTCAGGATGATTGTTGTATGTGCTTTCTGGGCTTAGACTCCTCCCATTGCTTTTAATTTGTCTAATCACACTTCTTTTTACATTACTTGCATGCCAGTGGGTAATTTGTTTTCCTGGTCCCTCCTTTTTGCAAATTGTTCACTCCCCAGTAGTTTCGCACAAAGACCTCTAGGCTTATGCTTTTTCTATTTCACTTTCTGTTCAGGAACTTTTTTTTTAATTCTGAACATCTCTTTACACATGCGATCGTGTTGAGTGGCTACATGCTTTATCTTGTTTGGGATTCAGGCTTGTTTAGGACTTTGCTAGTTTCAGCAGATTTTGGGCTTTTCTTAAAAGCAGTTAGTGTTTGTGGCATTCCTGGAATGCTAAACTGAGTACTGTTTGTTTTTCTAGCCCAGTAATCCAAATGGACAATTGCTCGTATCTTTTTATTTCTATACCCTAAAACGCTACAGAGCCAGATTTGCTCTTGTTCCACCGGGGGCCTTAGAAGAGAACATTTACAAAACCTGTATCTCAACCCATTCATCTTTAAAGGATGCGGTGTGCGTTCTGCAGTATTTACGACATTTTAATACTCCTAGAATGGTCATCCATTGAGGTGCATGAATCACCTTGGATGCCTGTGTACATGCCCACCTTTACCAGTAACAGCTTAGGGATGTCAGAAAACGACGGCTGAAGGGTGGAAGTGGACTAATGAAGGTGAATGTTGCTGCAATTTTTTTGATCTTATTTATGATCATAATGATGTGTTTTCTGTTGTTACTACTGTGTCTGGCTCTATCTGGTAAGTGTTGAGGAGCACATTGCAGTGGATGATGCCTGCTTCCTCTGCTGACTTCAATGGGTTGTCTCATTTTCTTTAGTGTTAACTTGCTGTTGGTTAGCAAAGGGTCTACAGTATTAAAGCTTCAAGTTTAGCACGCATATTCTTAAGTCTCCTTTCAAGTTCTTTGTCAAATCTTATTAATTTGCGTGTGCATGTATATCCTTTGGGGTGCCTTTTTATGCTCATTTCAAACACTGATATTGCAGTATAATCCCTTTCCCTTATTTGGTTGAAATACTTAATTTCTGTGACTGTACCTTTGGGTAATCTCTAGTTTGCGGCATCAACTTTTTTCTTTGGCTTGTGATATTTTGGGTAGGTTTGGTCTGAATGAGCAGTAGGGCATTGTCGAAAGGTTGTGACAGGCCGGTGACCCTTCGTACTATGGAAGTAGTGTCATGTTTAAGCTTGGAGCACTGATTGTAGGTCCTGGATATGAAAGTGAGAGCTCAGGTAAAATAATGTGTTGCTCAATGCCCCCAATTTTGTTTGAACTGCAGAACATGATCTTTGGGTTGTAGTAAAACGTGCTTGTTACAAACCGTTATTATCTCCAGTGGCTACTCTAAAGCCTAATTGGTAGGCTCCCCAATGACAATGCATTTTCTAATGTACTGCATTAATCGGCCACTTTCAGATTGTAAAAAAGGAATATTTACCTATAATTCTGGGCATTTTGTTTAAGCAAGTGCTTTTTAATTTCACTGTTTGGGTTGCGAGGTTTTGTGGAAGTAGACTTAACATTTCTTTTTGGAGGGAACCCATGACATCGGCAAACTGAGCTGCTAGGATAGAATCCGGAGTTGACAATACTTTACATCCAAGTAGTTACACTTACTGAGTTGTAGTAGTCTGCATCTAACCCAGCAGCATGCTGCTCTATAGTCTGTGATAGCCATGGTAGGCATCCCTCTGCTGACCATCAGTTTAACAACACTTCAATATGTTACCTGATCCATCATTCAATAAGCATTGTTGATGTCTGTCTAAAATAAGTAATTCACTGGGCCATTTAACATTAGCTTGCTTTATCCTGTTAAGTTCTTGTCAGCTTTTTGGCCCCTTCAGTTATCTCTGCACTGTTATGTGTTGGTGTGCCCCAGTAAAGTTATTATGTGAGTGGTGAATTAGCAACTGTTGCACATTACATTTGAATATGCATCAATGATCACATGAGTCGTACTGTTTACACCCCTTCCCCTGGTTATTGTAGTATTCAAGTTTCCTTTGTAACATGTCTGTTTATGTTTATTTCTTGTTAATTACCTTGACGTTTGTTTACATCTATGGGTTTGAATTTATTCCTAATGCCATTCAATGACATGCATTTTTGCCATACTTGTATTTCAATGTGATTTTTAAAACGAAATATTCAATAGTTGAACGTTAACACAATACTAACTGATTTTATAATGGGTACTAAAATAGTAATGTTATATTTACTATGTCTGCAGCACTGGTATGATGTTGTGCCAATAGTATTTTCTTTATCATCATACGCACCTCGTTTCGCTTCATATTCAATACCGCCACATTCACTCCTATGTTATTATAATGAATATGGAGGTCAAGTATGTTTCATTTACTGCTCTGATCATACTATTTAGAAGGCCTGTGCTTTTTAATGGAATCACAGATTGTGGGATGAGTTCTGTCCTGCTTTAATAATGCAACAATCTGCATACCTGTGATGCACCCATAACCTTTATTTCAATTGAATTTTCTCAGATAACAACAAAGCTCTGTGCACACTGGGAAAAGGTTTTGGTTTAAAGGGACCGTGTTTCACAGGAGCATTCCCAATTTTATGTGTCAGGTAAGTTAGACGAACTTCCAGCTACAAATGTACAGTGACCACTTCACTTTTTTTTGCTAAAATCAGTTTTACATGTACTTGCCCTAAGTAGTACTTTGGCCAGTGATTCCCCCCACACCCCGCTCATTCTTGCTTTGGGTTGGGACTGCATGGTTTCACTAGTGTTCCCAAATGCAGTCCTCACTTGGGATTTCAGTGCAGTTTGTATCACCAGCTGGTAGATACCCCCAAATGATTCATTTTTTCCTATTAATGGATTGCATATTTATATTCAACATAAGCTGCTTTTCCTGAAAGACTTGCTGTTGCGTTTAGCCAACCAGAGAATTGTTTGGCCGCAAATCAATAAATACTTAGGGGGGTGACTTTACGATACACAAATGAACCAGAGGAAAATCCATCTGTGGTGCCAAGTTTGCCAACAAGAACCTCACATGCAAGCATACTGGCCCTGGAATTCTGTCCAAGGACAATGCTGGGACCAACACCAATGGGTCTTCATCTGCTCTGCCAGGACTAAATGGTGAGTAGGACTACAAACTTGAATAGGTTACCCTCTGTCGGCGGGTGTGAAACTACCTCTTGGTTTATCCAGTAGTGGCCGACACGGATCTGGGGTGGTGGAGTGAGGGGTTAAGGGGGTCTAAAAAAGATAAAAAAGAAAAATACAGTTAACTTCTGCCGTGTCTCTACCAGGTCGTCTCTCCTCTGCATTGGGCTGAAGTCGCCAAACAGGAAGGCTTCTCTTAGCCAAACATAATGTTGCAATGCAGCGTCATGATTGGTCTGAGCGCTATGGATAGGCTGAGACTGGGAGCCTGGGCACGTTCTCCACCTAGGCTGTAATGCAGCCTGGGTGGAGAACATGCTAAGTCTGCAAGAATGCTTGGCCTCTCTCTTGGGCCAACCAAAGCATCATGCGATCTTCAGTGTGGCCACACCTCCCCCTGCCCTGCTCTGCCCTGCTCTGCCTAGCTGCTACAGCAGAGCAAAAAAAATGATAACATTAAGTTATTATCATTTAATTTTTCCTTTCTTCCACTGCTTCAAAGCAGTGGGGTGACGCTCCTCCTCCTTAGCAGAGGAGAAGCCACTGGTTTTATAGGAGTTGCATTTAGTACAATTGCCTGTCCCACCCTCGCCACTCTAAGTCCTGTCCAGTTATTAAGACAACACTATTTTTGGCAACTTCTCTAGAGTATATTTATTAACCATTTTGCACCACTCTTCACTACAAATATTTTCTTTAACAAAGTCAGAACATCGAGCATTCAAGTGTAAAATATAGTCTTTAACAGGATATTTACTGCCTATTAAGCGTGGGCTGCAATTCAAACCTACAATAAAACAGTCATTCCTGATGCTGGTTAGGGAGGGGCCTCCTAACTCGCTCAGCCTCCCCTGTATTTCTGTATTTTCTTCAGACCATACATGCTCTTGTTTGTCCTTATTATGCTGTTATTCAGAACAATTCATCCATGTACTGAGTATGATGCTATATTCTTTGAATTTAGCCTGATTTGTAATGAGGCTTGTGGTGTGCGCTGTGTAATATAAATCTGCCATATTTGGAAACGCCAAAAGACATCGTCATAGACAATACCAATAGCTTTCGGGTTGCGAAGACCTATTGGCTTTGTACCCAGGAGAATGTGCTGCATAGGTAAACACTTATAAAGCTCAAAAGGTGAGACCTATCGGATATGCCAATGCTTGTTTGTCTTATTGTTCAATAACTCGGCTACTGAAGTGCATTTTGATATTCATTGTATTAACTTTCAAATTAGCTGCAGGTAGTAGGATGAGAACCGATGTGGAAAAGCAGGTTATGGCTGGCAAAGGGCATCTAACCCGTGCAACTAAACATATGTGTTTGCAGGATTGCATTTCACCTCATGAGTCCTGTGTTACCATTTTGTTTTATTAAGTTATTGGAAGCATGGTTCATGGAGAGTGATATTAAACAAGAGGGTAGCACAATATGCAATTTTCTGAGGACTCTTAATAACACTATCATGTTGAGAAAGGTCAAGCACCCTCTGCATCAGGGAAAAAGTAGCCCTCTGATTAAGTATTGTCAGGAAGGTGTAACTTCAGTGAATCAACACATGTGGACAACATACTCATCCCAACACTCAAGGAGCAAAAGATTTTTTGATGAAATAGCTTCCCACAATACTTCTAAACCACGTGGTTTGCAACGGGCAGCATTTCCATCAAGGTTTTAATATATGTCTTCTAAAGAATTTGACCATTCTTATTCAGACTACTGCAACCATTCCCCAAACTGAAGAGGGTGTTTGTTTTGTTTTTCACTACTCCCTTTATGACACCTCCCAGTAATTCCTGCTATTGTTTCTGGCATCACACATGGGTGCCACAGTGATCCACATAACAAACATACCATTACAAAGAGAGAGGGAGAATGAAGGGTGGGAGGGGTACAAAGCAAGCAAGGCTGTGGTGCAGGGAAAAAGTACTGTAAACATCAGAATGTCTTTTTTTTAGCATATTTTAGGTGACCTACAAATGGCAATTGATATGAAACATAAATAGCTCTGTAATGTGCTGTGAACTCATTTTTAAGAAATTGGTTATTAGAAATTAGAGTCTTTAGTTTGCCAACTCCATCATGGACATCATCTCCCCGCAGGCCATTGCATCCACCAACTACGCCCTGCTAGGAGACCTCAACTTCCACCTCGACAAACAACTGGACCCCAACACCGCATCCCTCCTGGACAAACTCCGCAACATTGGACCTTGCCAAATCATGACCGAGCCCATACACTCAGCAGAACACACCCTTGACCCTGTCTTCACTACAGGAAACTCCATCACCCTCAGCCACACCACTGAACTCCCATGGACCCACCATCATTGCGTCCACTTCACCTTAAGAACACCCACCATCCACAGACGCCAGCACCTGCTCCCACAAAGAAACTGGACCAAAATCACTGATGACCAGCTCACCTCCTTACTCGCCAACTCCACCCCAACCATCGCGGGAAACGACGACCCCAACACCGCAGTCAGATCTCGACAGCGCCAACATCATAGCCCCCTCAAGAACAATACCTGCGCCAAGAAATCCAGATGGTTCACCACTGAACTTCGAGAGTTCAGAGGCACTTGCCGCCACCTCGAAAAGGCCTGGAGGAACACCAAATCCACAGTAGCCCATGACAACTTCATAGCCGCCACCAACGCCCACCACCAACTCATCAGAGAAATGAGGAAAAAGTGATTGAAGACAGAATCTCCACCCACCCACACAACAGCAAGGAACACTTCAACATCATCAAGGAGTTTGCCCAACCCACCAGTGACTCTACTGGCATCCCTCCCTCACAAGACCTCTGAGACAAACTCAGCACCTTCATCCACCACAAAATCAAGAGCATCTACGACAACTTCGACAAAGACAACCAACACACTGAACCCTCACCAACCACCCAGACACCCGGAAACCAGTGATTGACAACTAGACAGTCCTCACCACCGAAAACACACTGAAGACAATGAAGTCAATCAACTTAGGGACCCCCACGGACCCCTGCTCCCACCACATTTTTAACAGAGCCTCCAACACAATTGCACCCATGCTCCGCCACACCATCAACTGCTCCCTGGTGACCGCCTTGTTCCCAGATGACTGGAAACACGCCGAGGTCAACTCCCTCCTGAAGAAGGTCCAGCTGCCATGTTTGTAACAGAAACGTGGCTTAATGATAGCTCCGGTCCTGACATTGCCATGGCTCTCCCTACTAACTACACCTGTCTGGGGAGATATCGTGTTCTCAAGGAGGGAGGAGGTATTGCGATAATTTTTAAAAGAGAATTCTCTTGCAAATGGGATGACTTACATTTTCCAAATTGCGAAGCTGGCCTTTTTAAACTCTCGCTCACTCCTCATTTCACCCTGACTGGAACCCTGATCTATCGTCCCCCGGGTTCGGCCAACACATGGGCTTCCTCTCTTCCTGAGCTCATTGCCCCTCTTATCTTACAATCCACTAACTTTCTTATAGTGGGTGACTTAAACATTCATTTTAATCGCACATCTTGTCCCATTAGCATGCGCTTACTTCAGGACTTAGCTGCCCTGGACCTCCACCTACACAACTCCGGCCCTACCCATAAAGCCGGCAATTTATTGGATCCCATTATCTCGAATCTCAACTGTATTACTCATTACTCTTCCTCTCCTGTTATTTGGTCTGATCACTTTATCGTTAACTTTTCAATCAAGACATCAGCTTAAAACTCTCCCTCTAGCTCTCACCCCCATAAATCTAGTAGGAATTGGAAACGATCAGATAAAGACAAACTAAACCTCTGCCTTGAAAACTCCAAACCAACGTTTCCCACTATTTCTACCAAGGAGGTGTCTGTGGTCAATTCCTGGCTGACAACAGCCCTAGATTCTTGTCTGCCAACCCAGAGGAATAAGTCACAGATCCATCATCCACCAGCTCCCCGGTTTAACGATTCACTTCGCCAGGAAAAATCCCGTTGTAAGAAGCTGGAGCGCATATGGCGCTCTGACTATTGCACACTTAAGAAATTAAACTACAAGGCTGCCCTCCAGGCATACCACTCTGCCTGTGACACCGCCAGAGCTAATCATGCACACAGTACTATACTCAATGCCCAAAATAGACCAAAGGCCCTGTTCAAATTAGTAAAAGATCTTTCTGGCATGTCCTCTGCACCAAAAGATCCTTCTTTGGATACTTCACAATGTAACGCTCTGGCAAAATTCTTTCTGGATAAAATTGACAAAATCTATGCTATCCTTGGCGCCACTCCCAATGTGTCTACCATCCCTGAGCCCGTACTTCCAACCCCCTGTTTTGCTGCGACTGCTGATGGTATTCCCACTACCTCCCCACTCCACTTGGGAGCCGATATCTCTCTTTCTCCTCCAAAAATACTTACATGAAATAAAATCGGGCTCTCCCCTTGATCCTTTTCCCCCTCAAATACTGTGCACTCTGGATCCAGACATACTTCAGATCATTTTAGATATGTTGAATGCCTCTTTGGGTGAGGCTACAGTCCCTAATGAATGGAAACATGCGGTGGTGGTTCCACTGCTAAAAAAAGCCAATGCGGATCCTAACAACCCTTCTAATTTCCGTCCTATCTCTCTTCTCTCCTGCTATTCTAAGATTCTCGAAAAACACGTTAATTCTCTTCTTACCTCTTACGTTGAATCCTTCCACCTTCTTCACTGTTCTCAATCTGGGTTCAGGGCTGGCTTCTCCACAGAGACCACGCTTCTTGGTGTGTCTGAGACCATCAGAAGACAGGTGGACATCGGGGAGACTGTGGCACTCATCTTACTTGACTTGAGTGCCGCATTTGACACCGTCTCCCATTCCATCCTGCTGTCCACCTTGCAATCCGTGGGGATTGATGGTACAGCCCTGGCCTGGATTGCTAGTTTCCTTTCCAATCGCACCTTTCAAGTCTTCTCCTCTACTTCTGTTTCTTCTATCCATTCCTCCCCTCACAGTGTTCCCCAGGGGTCTATTCTCAGTCCCCTCTTTTCAACCTCTATGTGAGACCTCTTGCTTTCTTGGCAGAGCAAGCGGGCCTCACAATTTATTCCTATGCCGACGACACCCAAATCGTCTACTCACTTTCCACCAATAAACACTCTCCCACGTCTTCCTTGCAGTCTGGTCTGGAACAGTCCAGTCCGAACTACAAAAGCCATGTCCTTCCCAGAACGGAATCAAGCATCCGAGGACCGGACCGGTTTCGAGGTAACACCTCTCATCAGCCCGGCTAGCTTGACTCCAGTGGTGTGGAGGGCCTGGGACCCACGTCTGAGCATCCCCAAGCTAGCCCGGCTAGCACACCACTGGAGTCAAGCTAGACGGGCCCAGATCTTTTGACTGGGTTGAATGTGTGACATTGATCCACATTCGGTCCATCACCTGTTTTGTTTGCAATTGCTGCCATAAGTGTGCTGGGGATGCTCAGACGTGGGTCCCAGGCACTCCACACCACTGGAGTCAAGCTAGCCGGGCTGATGAGAGGTGTTACCTCGAAACCGGTCCGGTCCTCGGATGCTTGATTCCGTTCTGGGAAGGACATGGCTTTTGTAGTTCGGACTGGACTGTTCCCATAGGGCACAGGGTCAGAGCTGATTTGCATATCGACATTGTCTAACCCAGGGTGGTGTGGAGTGCAAAAAAACGATGGATTTGGGCCCAGATCTTTTGACTGGGTTGAATGTGTGACATTGATCCACATTCGGTCCATCACCTGTTTTGTTTGCAATTGCCGCCATAAGTGTGCTGGGGATGCTCAGACGTGGGTCCCAGGCACTCCACACCACTGGAGTCAAGCTAGCCGGGCTGATCAGAGGTGTTACCTCGAAACCGGTCCGGTCCTTGGATGCTTGATTCCGTTCTGGGAAGGACATGGCTTTTGTAGTTCGGACTGGACTGTTCCCATGGGGCACAGGGTCAGAGCTGATTTGCATATCGCCATTGTCTAACCCAGGGTGGTGTGGAGTGCAAACAAACGATGGATTTGGGCCCAGATCTTTTGACTGGGTTGAATGTGTGACATTGATCCACATTCGGTTCATCACCTGTTTTGTTTGCAATTGCCGCCATAAGTGTGCTGGGGATGCTCAGACGTGGGTCCCAGGCACTCCACACCACTGGAGTCAAGCTAGCCGGGCTGATGAGAGGTGTTACCTCGAAACCGGTCCGGTCCTCGGATGCTTGATTCTGTTCTGGGAAGTACATGGCTTTTGTAGTTCGGACTGGACTTTTCCCATGGGGCACAGGGTCAGAGCTGATTTGCATATCGCCATTGTCTAACCCAGGGTGGTGTGGAGTGCAAAAAAACGATGGATTTGGGCCCAGATCTTTTGACTGGGTTGAATGTGTGACAATGATCCACATACAGTCCATCACCTGTTTTGTTTGCAATTGCCGCCATAAGTGTGCTGGGAATGCTCAGACTTGGGTCCCAGGCACTCCACACTACTGGAGTCAAGCTAGCCCGGCTGATGAGAGGTGTTACCTCGAAACCGGTCCTGTCCTCGGATGCTTGATTCCGTTCTGGGAAGGACATAGCTTTTGTAGTTCGGACTGGACTGTTCCCATGGGGCACAGGGTCACAGCTGATTTGCATATTGCCATTGTCTAACCCAGGGTGGTGTGGAGTGCAAAAAAACGATGGATTTGGGCCCAGATCTTTTGACTGGGTTGAATGTGTGACATTGATCCACATTCGGTCCATCACCTGTTTTGTTTGCAATTGCCGCCATAAGTGTGCTGGGGATGCTCAGACGTGGGTCCCAGGCACTCCACACCACTGGAGTCAAGCTAGCCGGGCTGATGAGAGGTGGTACCTCGAAACCGGTCCGGTCCTCGGATGCTTGATTCCGTTCTGGGAAGGACATAGCTTTTGTAGTTCGGACTGGACTGTTCCCATGGGGCACAGGGTCAGAGCTGATTTGCATATCGCCATTGTCTAACCCAGGGTGGTGTGGAGTGCAAAAAAACGATGGATTTGGGCCCAGATCTTTTGACTGGGTTGAATGTGTGACATTGATCCACATTCGGTCCATCACCTGTTTTGTTTGCAATTGCCGCCATAAGTGTGCTGGGGATGCTCAGACGTGGGTCCCAGGCACTCCACACCACTGGAGTCAAGCTAGCCGGGCTGATGAGAGGTGTTACCTCGAAACCGGTCCGGTCCTCGGATGCTTGATTCTGTTCTGGGAAGGACATGGCTTTTGTAGTTCGGACTGGACTGTTCCCATGGGGGACAGGGTCAGAGCTGATTTGCATATCGCCATTGTCTAACCCAGGGTGGTGTGGAGTGCAAAAAAACAATGGATTTGGGCCCAGATCTTTTGACTGGGTTGAATGTGTGACATTGATCCACATTCGGTCCATCACCTGTTTTGTTTGCAATTGCCGCCATAAGTGTGCTGTGGATGCTCAGACGTGGGTCCCAGGCACTCCACACCACTGGAGTCAAGCTAGCCGGGCTGATGAGGTGTTACCTCGAAACCGGTCCGGTCCTCGGATGCTTGATTCTGTTCTGGGGAGGACATGGCTTTTGTAGTTCGGACTGGACTTTTCCCATGGGGCACAGGGTCAGAGTAACCCTGGGCGAAGAACTACGCTCCGTTCGCGGAGTTTGCGGAGTTTCGGCAACTCCGCGCTCCGCGGAGAACGCGAAGTTGTTGAATACTCCGCAAACTGCTGCGTAGCGTAGTTCTCGCGCGCTCAATAGCATTTTCGCGTGCGCGAGGATGCTTGTCAGTAAGATCGAGTTGCCGAACACGCAGAAACTGCAATCTGGCACAGAATAACTCGCGAACACGTTAGACGTGACCGGAAATAAGGGGACGCGAGCGGGCGGGACAAACCTCATGGGTAACTTCGCGCGCTACACATCCCGAGCATGCAGGCAATCAATCAATCAATCAATCAGGATATTTGTATAGCGCGCTACTCAACCAGAGGGTCTCAAGGCACTTGGGGGAGGAGGGTCCGCTACTCGTCGAACATCCATGTCTTGAGTTGCTTCCTGAAGCAGAGGTGGTCTTGGGTCAGGCGGAGGTGGATGGGGAGGGAGTTCCGAGTCTTGGCTGCCAGGTAGGAGAAGGATCTTCCTCCCATGGTGGATCTTCGGATGCGTGGCACGGCGGCGAGGGCGTGTCTGGTCGATCGTAGCTGGCGGGTGGGAGTGTAGAAGGTCAGGCGGTTGTTGAGGTACCTGGGGCCCAGGTCGTGGAGGGCCTTGTGTGCGTGGGTGAGGAGTTGCAACGTGATTCTCTTGCTGACAAGGAGCCAGTGAAGGTCTCTCAGGTGTCCGGAGATGTGGCTGTGTCGGGGGATGTCCAAGATGAGTCGTGCGGAGGTGTTCTGGATGTGTTAGAGTCTTTTCTGGAGTTTGGCTGTGGTTCCGGTATAGAGGGTGTTTCCGTAGTCCATTCGGCTGATGAAGAGTGCCGGTGTGACCGTCTTCCTGGTTTCGGTGGCGAGCCATGGGAAGATCTTTCGGAGCATGCGTAGGATGTTGAAGCATGATGATGAGACGGCGTTGACTTGTCTGGTCATCGAGAGGGAGGAGTCCAGGATGAAGCCCAGGTTGCGTGCATGGTCCGTTGGTTTGGGTGCGCTGCCCAGGGCAGGGGGCCACCAGGAGTCGTCCCAGGCGGAGGGTGATGATCCAAGGATGAGGACTTCCGTCTTGTCTGAGTTCAGTTTCAGGCGGCTGTTCCTCATCCACTCGACTACGTCTTTCATCCCTTCGTGTAGGTTGGTTCTGGCAGTTCCTGGGTCGTTGGTGAGGGAGAGGATCAGCTGGGTGTCGTCGGCGTAGGAGATGATGTTGAGGTTGTGTTGGCGTACGATGGCTGCGAGGGGGCTCATGTAGACGTTGAAGAGGGTGGGGCTGAGTGATGATCCTTGTGGTATGCCGCATATGACTTCGGTGGCCTTGGATCTGTACGGGGGGAGGCGGACTCTCTGGGTTCTTCCGGTGAGGAACGAGATGATCCACTCCAGTGCCTTCTCTTGGATTCCGATGTTGCGGAGGCGCTGCACTAGGGTGCGGTGGCAGACCGTATCGAATGCTGCGGAGAAGTCCAGGAGGATGAGGGCCGCTGTTTCCCAGTTGTCGAGCAGGGCTCGGATGTCGTCAGTGGCTGCGATGAGGGCGGTCTCGGTGCTGTGGTTGGTGCGGAAGCCGGACTGCGAGTGGTCGAGGCTGGTTGGGCGAGCGCAATTGGTGATTCACTGTGTGAGGTTGTTGGCTGCTTGGTTGGTGTCCGTTGAGCTGGCGGGTGGGTTCTGTCTCAGTGAAGTGGTGAGCTGGTCGGTGGTGATCTTGTTCCAGTTCCTGCGGGGAACCTGTTGCGGGTGGTGGTGAGTCGTGGTCTTTCTGAAGCTGAAGTGGGCGCAGCTGTGTTCTGTCCAGTGGAGCCCGGTGGAGTGGCTGAAGGGGATGTACTTGCTGGAGGAGAAGACTGGGTCAAGCGTGTGTCCGGCGTAGTGGGTGGGGGTGTTCACCAGTTGCATGAGTCCGAGGTTGGCGAGGTTGTCCAGCAGGGTGGTGGTGGTGTTGGTTGTCGTTGTTGTTCTCCAGGTGGAAGTTGAGGTCCCCTAGCAGGATGTAGTCAGCGGAGGCGAGGGCGTGCGGGCTGATGAAGTCTGCGATGTCTTCGCTGAATTGTGTGCGAGGTCCTGGGGGTCTGTAGATGAGGGTGCCTCTGAGTGTGGTCTTGGGGTCGGTGTGCATCTGGAAGTAAAGATGTTAAGCGGCTGTGAGGGTGTCGTCTGAGTTGGTCGTGATGCAGATGGTGTTCTTGTGGACGATGGCGATGCCTCCTCCTGTCTCGTTGACGCGGTCTCTCCGGGTGATCTTGTATCCGTCCGGGATGGTGACGGCGATGTCGAGCGCTGAGGAGGCGTTCATCCATGTTTCCGTGAGGAAGGCGACGTCTGGAGATGTGGTGTTGAGCAGGTTCCAGAGTTCCACGGCGCTCCCGAAGACGAAAAATGGCTTGCGAACTGGTCAAGCAAGCTACTACGCATGCTTGCGGAGCTATGCGTAGTTCGCGGAGTGCAAGTGCATCTTCGCGTAGCTCGCGGAGTGCGGCTACGCGAACTACGCCCAGGCTTAGGTCAGAGCTGATTTGCATATCGCCATTGTCTAACCCAGGGTGGTGTGGAGTGCAAAAAAAACGATGGATTTGGGCCCAGATCTTTTGACTGGGTTGAATGTGTGACATTGATCCACATTCGGTCCATCACCTGTTTTGTTTGCAATTGCCGCCATAAGTGTGCTGGGGATGCTCAGACGTGGGTCCCAGGCACTCCACACCACTGGAGTCAAGCTAGCCGGGCTGATGAGAGGTGTTACCTCGAAACCGGTCCGGTCCTCGGATGCTTGATTCCGTTCTGGGAAGGACATGGCTTTTGTAGTTCGGATTGGATTGTTCCCATGGGGCACAGGGTCAGAGCTGATTTGCATATCGCCATTGTCTAACCCAGGGTGGTGTGGAGTGCAAAAAAACGATGGATTTGGGCCCAGATCTTTTGACTGGGTTGAATGTGTGACATTGATCCACATTCAGTCCATCACCCGTTTTGTTTGCAATTGCCGCCATAAGTGTGCTGGGGATGCTCAGACGTGGGTCCCAGGCACTCCACACCACTGGAGTCAAGCTAGCCGGGCTGATGAGAGGTGTTACCTCGAAACTGGTCCGGTCCTCGGATGCTTGATTCCGTTCTGGGAAGGACATGGCTTTTGTAGTTCGGACTGGACTGTTCCCATGGGGCACAGGGTCAGAGCTGATTTGCATATCGCCATTGTCTAACCCAGGGTGGTGTGGAGTGCAAAAAAAACGATGGATTTGGGCCCAGATCTTTTGACTGGGTTGAATGTGTGACATTGATCCACATTCGGTCCATCACATGTTTTGTTTGCAATTGCCGCCATAAGTGTGCCGGGGATGCTCAGACCTGGGTCCCAGGCACTCCCCACCACTGGAGTCAAGCTAGCCGGGCTGATGAGAGGTGTTACCTCGAAACCGGTCCGGTCCTCGGATGCTTGATTCCGTTCTGGGAAGGACATGGCTTTTGTAGTTCAGACTGGACTGTTCCCATGGGGCACAGGGTCAGAGCTGATTTGCATATCGCCATTGTCTAACCCAGGGTGGTGTGGAGTGCAAAAAAACGATGGATTTGGGCCCAGATCTTTTGACTGGGTTGAATGTGTGACATTGATCCACATTCGGTCCATCACCTGTTTTGTTTGCAATCTCTTCCAGATGGAGCAAAGGAGGACTACGATCAACTTAAAAACAAGGTAACCCATTGGTTGTCCCGCAATACTGCTGAAGGCCCAACCTCTATACATCATTATGGTCCGCCGAGTCTCCTGGTTGGGTAGCTCCAGGAAATCGAGAAGGGGGAATTGTATTGTGGTAAACTTTAACAACCCATTGCCCCTAGAGAGGATATTTAAGGAGGTCAGCTCTGGTCCAGCTTATAGTGGTCAAGGTATTGAGATACTACCTTTGGGTTTCTTCTATAGGATGGAGAACCTCAGGCAGAAGGAACTTGAATTCCGGGCATTACGCCTGGCCTCATAAGCGTATGGAACAATGTAGGACTGGTATCTTTTTCCCCAGGGTAGAAAGGGATAATACATGGGATGATTACCATCTTTCTCCATTTCTCCAGGGCCAAAATAGATATGCAGCTCTTTCAGGACTGAATGACTGAGATTGAATAAGTGAAAACATGGTCCGCTCAGATCATTTTGCCCACAGGTCCGTATCCACTGATACTGTCTTCAAGGACGTAGGGCCTACTACAGAAATACCAATAGAAAGGCCAAATCTAGAAGCACTAGACACCATCATAGGAACAGGGACAGGGGAATATGATTCTTCAGGAACTGCAATTTTTGATCAACCGTGGGATTTAAACACTGTCTCCCCTGATGATTATGTTAAGACCCAGGAATATAATGTGCTATCATGGAATATCGCGGGCTGGTTGGGAAGGTTACATGCCCAACATGGGTGCAGTTTGTCAGCCATTTTTCCGTAATATGCCTCCAAGAGACATGGTTGGTTAATTGTAATCTCTCTTGGTGGGGTATAAAGCCTTTCTTGTTCCTGCAATTCCAGTATCTAGTGGCAGAGCAAGGGGTGGCCTGGCTATTTTTACTTCTTTGTCCCTGAAATGCAAAATTAAGGTCATCTATTCTGACCACAGTGATTTTCAGGCAATCATGCTGGGGCAAGGAAATGACAGTCTTTGTTTGATACATTTTTATAATGCAGTACACAAACATGAGGGATGTAAGATAACCAAGCTGAACAATTTTGTCGAGCAGTGAAGTGGCCCTTTTAGAAATAACCTTATGATTGTAGGCGATTTTAATGTTCACCCATGCAGTGACCCCGAACTCACCGACATGGGTACTCTGGGGTGTTCATTGATTCGGGGACTTCACTTTGAGCATTCTGTACAGGGAGATGTTCTTAATGATATGCTCAAGGAGTATGATTTTCTCTCAGCTATGAGCTTTGCACCATCGTCCAGTAAACAAAAGGAACCGACTATTAAAGGTCGTAGTGGTGGATCATTCATAGACCATATTCTGATTTCCACAATTACCCTACCTTTCTTGCAGGGCTTCGCAATCTCAGTGCGTGCCTATAGTGACCATAACCCAGTGTGTGTATACTTGGGAAGGAGTATACTGAAGAAAAAGGACACAGGTTCAGGCACTTTAAAGCTAACTGATGGTAGGCGTCGGTTGAAATGGACCCAAGTAACCCCGTCCCTCTTTCATGAAAAGCTCCAAGAAGTTTGTGCAGTAGAATTTTCTTATTGTCTGAATCCCGATTCAACCGCTATGGTTACCCTCAATGCTTTCGATGGGATTGTCTCCAAAGTAGGGACTTTGCTATCTGTCCCGGGGCAAAATAGGACTTGCGGTGATCCCAAATGGTTCAGTCCGTTATGCTCGAAAGCTGCTAGAGACCTAAAGGCTGCATTGAAAGAAAACCCGAGGGATAAATTACAGATCCGCACTCTTCGTATTAATTCTAAAAAAGTGTTGGCCACCCGAAAAATGGAACTGAAGGAGGCCACATGGCGGGAGCTTTTAGATCCTTTGACTCTTTCCAGCAGTTCCAGATTTTGGAGTATTATTAATAGACCTCTCTTTACAACGGAAAGAGATGAGGAATTGGGCACCAATATAACGGAAGAAGAATGGGCGTCTCATTTTGATGCTATTTTTAAAAGTATATCAATTCTACGGCAGTTGCCAGTAAGAACACTGAATGAGAATGCAATCGTGTTTACTGTAAGAGAAGTGGAGGATGGTATCAATAATATTTCATGTAAGAAGGCTCCAGGTCCCAATGGTATCGCACCAGAGCTTTCTAAATCTAACCCCACTCTTTGGGCATCGATCCTGGTGGCGGTGAATAATGCAGCCGCCATGGAAGGGTGTCCAAAGTCATGGGGAGTCTCCACAATTGTTCCAGCATTTAAAAAGGGATACCGTACTGTACCTTGAATTACAGACCAATTTCCCTCATCGACTCCATGGTTAAGGTCATAGGTGGAGTCGTATTAAATAGATTGACTGCCTGGGCGGAAGAAAACAAGATTATTTCCGATATCCAGTATGGGTTCCGCCTAGGCCACTCGACCGTAGCACAATGTCTTAATCTCTATCTAATCCTCGGAAAGTACACCATTGCCCGCCAAGGGACAATCGACATGGCCTTCATGGATCTTTCCTCCACCTTTGACTGTGTCAACCGGGGAAAGTTGTGGCAGTCCATGAGGGCCATGGGGGTGGAGTCAAATTTGGTGGACTTCCTGATGGAATTACATAGAGATACTAGGGCGAATATCAGATATGCCTAGGACCTCAAGGTAACCAGGAATTTTAACACAGAAAGGGGTGTACGCCAGGGGTGTATTTTAGCCCCTTTCCTTTTCAACCTCTATATCAATGACTGAGACAAGACATTGTTGGACACTGGGGCTGATTTCCCGTATGTGGAACGCCGGGGACTGCCCGTCTTGCTATATGCAGACGACGCAGTCCTTTTAGCACGTAGCCCCAAAGGTTTACAAGCTCTGCTTGATGCTTTTCGTGGGTTTATGGCTGATAGAGATCTGGCCATAAATAACTCTAAATCTTACCTTACGCAATGCAGATAGGACTGCGCTCCAGAAAGCAGTTCCCCTTTAAGGTGAACAGAGAAAGAGTGCCAATATCCCGACCTTCTCCTATTTGGGAGTCCTACTAGATGATCGCCTGAACTGGGGCGCACTGCTATAAAAGAAAGGGGAGAGGTTACCAGGTCCAACGCAACGATATTTAACTTTGCAGCTAAAACGGGCAAACGTCCAGTGGCTGCAATGTTGAAGATCTATCAAGCTAAGAGTGTATTGATAGCTAGCTACGGGAGTGAAATATGGGGGTATACTGGTCTGGAAGGTATACAGGTGACGGAAAATAAATTTTTAAAGCAGCTTCTGGGTGTTCCTAAAGGGACTGCGAAATTAATTGTTCACGAAGAAACTGGCCTTCAATATATTTGTGATATCCTGGCTATGCGCCCCCTAATTATCCGGCTCAAATGTTGGTTAAACAAAAATGTAGACCTTACTCAAAAACTACTAAAAGAGACTTTGAGCCTGGACCACAAGATCGACATACCGTGGTTAAAGTATTGAAAGGGGTGCTTTAGCGAGCTGGGACGTCCGGACCTGTTTTTAACACCTGATTGCATTATTAGGGCAGACGTGGCTTTTGTAAAACACTCTTTTATTTTGCGCAAAAAAATGAAAAGAGAGGAGATGGAACTGTTAAAGAATAGTGTCCGCAAGCACATGGTGCTTAAGTCATCTCTAGAACTGGAGCCATACTTATTTTGGCCGTTATCTGCCCATGAGCACTTTTTACTAATCAGGTTTAGAATGGATTATTCCATCTTTTATTAGCTGTTCCGAAGGGGAGTTATAAAGGCAAAGTGCTAGCACCCTGTGGCTGCGACAATATGTCTCCGCAAGATCTGCTGCACTTTGTGTTCTTTTGTAAATGTTATGAAACCGCAAGGAGGCTTTTTTAAAAATCTCTTTTAATAAAGTTAAATTTTATACAAGTACGCCCCGCTCTCTATTTTCTACAACTATTAAAACCAGAATTTATTCCGTTTGTGGCTGGATTTCTAAAATATTCGTTAAGGTATAGAAAATGTTTGGAACCCTAAGGAACCTGGATGACGTATTTTATGAATTAATTAACAACTGAATCAATGTGATGCCCTCCTCCTTTTATTTATTGAATACATAATGGAATTACTGTACTGTATGTTTGGGAATCTATTTTGTGTCTTGCATATTTTTATAGACGATTTGTAATTTAATGGTAATATGTCATTTTTATGATTTCCTATTTTTTGAACCGAATAAAGTTTAATGAAATGAAATGAATAGTAGAACCTTTTTTGTTCTGCCAATAAATTTGGCGCCGCTTGATGAATCTCCACGAAATTTTCACAAAATGTCCCCTTATTGGTTCAGCTGCTGTGTTAAAGTTTCGGGGGATCCATCAAGCTGATGCCAAGAAAATAGTGGGGTGCCAAAACATGTTTTCCCAATGTTGTGTCTATGGGGATTTTTCATTTTTTTAACACAACCACAGCCCAAACTTCTGAACATAATTACACCGAATTCGGCAGAATGCTAAATTTTGGTCTCAAAAGTGTGCTTTTGGTGATTTGGTATAAATATTTTCAGTAGTTTCAGATAAATTAAAGTTTAAAAAATATACTTGCAGTGGACTCGCAGATCCTACTAAAATTTGATTGGCTGCCAACACTTCAACCAGGAAGTATTGGCAGCCATCTTGGGACTTGGCTTGAAGAAAAAAAGTAAAAAAGAAAGAAAAGGGGGCAGGGTAGGACTACCCTGATTTTCCAGATGTGGTGGGGAGCCCCACAGGGCACCACCAACCTTTTAAAGCATTTTTTTTTAAATTGTGAAGGACTCGCTGTGGATCTGCAGATCCATGGCAAAATTTGTTTAAAAAAAGACGTGCTGGCTCCTGCACGTCTTTTTTTAGAGCCCCCTGGTGAGCCAAAATCCAGGGGAATGAAGGAGGGGGGGCTCGTGGGGCCCCCTCTTGGGCTTATGCAAAGTCCCTGAGACCGACACCTCTCCAGGGCTGTAAACAATGAAAATGAGGGGGACCCGCTCAGCCCCCGCAGTCCTTGGGTCCGTCACCTTCCTGGGGCACAGAACTTTGTCAATGAAATGCAGGAAATGAAATTAAATTAAATGAAATTTGATTTGTAAAGCGCATGGCTGCCCTAGAACGTCCCAGCGCTACCTGACTGATAACAGAAAAAACTCTGAGAATCTGGAATATTAAGGGGTTTTAGGAAAAAGAAAAGTTTTAAGTGATTTTCTGAATTTAAGATGAGAAGATTAGTTCCGGATGTCCCTTGGGAGAGCGTTCCAGTTTTTTGCCGCATTTATAGAGAAGCGGCGGCCTCCTGTACGGGCCTTCCTCACTCTCGAGACTATAGCAAGATTGTCCCCGTCTGATCGGAGGGCCCAAGCCGGTCTGTAGGGACAAATCAAGTTTCTCATGGCCGGAGGGCCTTTGCCTTGCAGTGTCTTATGGGTGATACAAGATGATTTAAAAATGATTCGTTCATGGACTGGAAGCCAGTGGAGGGCTCTCAGCAATGGTTTGGCCGAGGCTCTTCTTGGAGCCCCCATAAGCAACCTGGCTGCTGCGTTGTGCACCCGCTGCAGGATATTAATCGTGGCTTTTGGTGCTGCCAGGAAAAGAGCATTGCTATAATCCAGTCTTGATAGAATTAGACCCTGGATTAATAGCTTCCTGGACTGAAAAGGCAGAAGGGGGAGAACTTGCCGTACTGCCCGAAGCTGGCCAAAGCATCCCCCTGCGACTTTCTGGGCATGTGTCCTAAAGGTTAGTTGGGGTTCGAACCAAACCCCCAGGCTTTTAATTTTCTCTTTAGGCTGGGGCAACTCACCCATGCAAGGCGGCCAATACTCTGTGGGCAAGGATGTAAATTGATGGCCCAAGACCATGATCTCAGTTTTAGCTCCGTTCAATTTGAGCTTTGATCCGGTCATCCAGGAGTAAATTGCAGTTAGGCAACCCGAGAGACTGTCTAAAACATCCCACTTGCTGTGTCAGCGAGACGACTAGTTGTGTGTCATCTGCGTAGGTGATGGATTTAATCCCAAAAGGGGCTACTATCGCCTCCAGCGGGGCCATGTAAACATTAAACAAAGTGGGGCTCAGGGACGATCCCTGGGGGACCCCACACTGGAGGGAGTAGACTTCGACATGACACCATTTTCCCAAATCCTAAAGGAACGTTTGTTCAAAAAGGATTCCAAATATCTAAGGCCTGACCCTGCAATGCCCAGTCTGGCAAGACGGTGGACCAATATTTCGTGGTCCACCGTATCAAATGCAGCGCTGAGATCCAGGAGGATCAGTGCCGCTGATCCCCCTGAATCTAAGATGCACCTTGCCTCCTCAGCCACCACTAAGAGGGCTGTGTCAGTGCCCTGTCCCGGGCGAAAACCCGTTTGGGAGTCGCTCAGTAAGCCATTACTTTCCAAGAATCCTGAGAGCTGTTGATTCACTAGCTTTTCAGCGATTTTGCCCAGTCCAGGTAACAAAGAGATCGGGCGAAAGTTAGCTAGATCGGTGGTGTCTAGCCCCGGTTTCTTTAGGAGAGTTTTAATTCTGGCCTGCTTCCAGCTAGGGGGTACTACCCCATTGGTAAATGAGGAGTTTAACAACTCTGTAGCAAGGGGGGCAATGGTACTTGCGATTTGTTTGAGGATGTGCATAGGCGCCGGGTCAGAAGGAGAGCCACTATTCACGGTGGATAGTGTCTTACAAAAGTCCTCCCTAGTGATGCATTTAAACACGTCCAACCGGGGACCAGTTGTCGGGAGCGGGGAAGTATTAACGCCTAAGATTGTGACAGTCTGTGGTAGACTATCAAGAATTCTTTGTATTTTATCATCAAAGAACTCCGCTAGCTGGTCACACCTTGCTTCGGTATCCTCGTTTGCGATTGCCGGGGCCGGGACTTTAAGAAGTTGCTTGACAATCTTAAACGTTTCCTTAGAGGAGTTAACCGATAGTTTAATTTTTTCCTCAAAGAAGTGTGCTTTAGTTTTCTGCCGTGCAATTTTATAGAGTCTCAAGGCAGACTGGTAGGAGGCTTTGCTGTTAACTGCCCAGTCTCTCCTCCAGATGCGTTCAGACTTTTTGCAGGCTTTTCTGAGGTCTCTAAGTTCTGTGGTGTACCATGGGGATTTAAAAGTACTGCTTTTTTTGTCACCATTTTGAGAGGCAGAACCGTGTTCAGGGCGCAATTGAGCCAGTTCTGAAAGTTTGAGTCTGCTAAGAGGGCATCTGATTCTGCTACGGGGGGCGTTTGTTCTAAAGTACGTGTCAGGCGAGTCAGGAGAGTTCCTATGCCATCCCCCGCTGCCCTGGGGGCTGCCGCCTCCCCGGGGCACATAAATATTTAAATATTTTAATATTTAAGGTGTATAAAGGGGTGTGGCTTTGGACCACCTCCCTGCAATGCAGATCTGTGGCGCTTAATGGAGGAACCTGGTGGAATAGTTGGACCCCAGGGACCCTCAGGATTCAAGGGGACTTAATTCCCCAACTAAAAACGTGCCACAGGGGGTGTTTGCACACTTGTCACATCAGGCCCCAGCCCCTCCCTTCACCACTGTGCAAACGGGCCCTTTGGCGCATTGTAAATTGGGGGATTAAGTCCCCTTGAATCCTGAGGGTCCCTTGGGTCCAACTAGCCCAACAGGTACCTCCAGTAAGAGCCACAGAGCTGCGTTGCAGAGAGGTGTAAAAAGGGGCGTGGCCTTGGACCACCAATCTGCAAAGCAGCTCTGTGCCGCTTACTGGAGGTACCTGGTGGACTATTTGGCCCCCAGGATTCAAGGGGACATAACCCCCAACTTACAACGTGCTAGGGGGCATGTTTGCACAGTGGTGCATGGAGGGGGCGGGGCCTGATATAAGAAGTTAGCAATCCTGCTGTGTGGGACTTACTGGTGGTAATAAAAGGGATAGTTGGCCCCCAAGGTTGACGTTGAGGGCTAACTACTCCTCCTGCTACCTCCAGTAAATCCCACAGAGTGGAATTGCTAAGAGGTGTTTCGGAGGCCAAGCTCACCTTTCTCCACCACTCTGGAAATGAGACTGGTATGTTATAGATAGAAATTAGCATTAAAAAAACATTGAAATTCACTGAAAAAAACATAGGTTTCAGGCACGTTATAACTAGAAATTAGCATTTAAAAAACCTTAGAAATTCACTGAAAAAAACATAGGTTTCAGGGACGTTATAGTTAGTTGGACATTTCACTCATACAAAACCAGAGAAATTCAGCCATTATAGTTAGTTGAGCTAATTATAATTCACGCCCCTGCAATGCAATGCACTGCTGATGACGTCACATATTACATCATTCATGACATGGTCAGTGACTTCACTTATGATGTCACTGATGACATCTCCAATGATACATCCACTGTAAAATACAGACTACCATCGACACACCAATACCAGCACTCACTGATTCCTAGGTCTACACACACATCCACTCATTCACCCATACAATCACTCATACATGCAGTCAGTCATCAATACAACACTATCATATGCACTCATACACCTATACAGACACTCACACGCCGCCACTCATCCATGGAATTACTCACACACCTAGTGAGTCATGCAAAGGATCAATCACACTGCCATTTACTCACCTATACAGTTATACACACACCACTTCACTTATTTATACAGATACTAATGCAAACTTACTGTCTAATATAATCACTGATACAAGTACACACTCATTGATACGGCCACTCTCACAATCACCGTATGGGTTCAAGAGTGCATGCGGAAACAGCTGTTTGGGTGGGTGAGTCTGTGTATGGATGTGTTGGTGAGTTGGTAAGTGAATGGATGTGAATCAACCACTCACACATCTATGCACAGAGTCACACACCTCTCACCAACACACACTCAGTCTCCCATACAAATACTCAGGCAACCAATCAATAACCCATATAGACACTCATGTAGCTACTGACCAACCCATGCTGCAGCTTACACAACAACACTCCTTTGTTGCTTGCCACTTTTTAAGGTTGCACCAATGAAATCACTTTTGCCGCAATTTAAACATGTTGTACTCTCAATAAAAGTTTGAATGAGGACTGAAGAAGGCAGAAAGCCGAAATGCATTTGCTCAAAAGAAATCATGAAGGTCCTGTGAGTGCTCCGTGCCTGTTTTCTGTTTTTTAAGCTTTAACATTATTATATATGTGTATATATATATATATATTTACAGCAGGTTTCCCCGGTCTCGGGGATGGGTGGAGTCGCAGACAAAAACGGCACTCAATCGCTTGCTTCAGTTGATTTTGGTGTTTATTTCATAAATCACAAATCCATTGGGGGGTCAAACAAAAAACAACCGACGCGTTTCGACAGCGTCCACCGTGACCAAGACAGCGGACGCTGTCGAAACGCGTCGGTTGTTTTTTGTTTGACCCCCCAATGGATTTGTGATTTATGAAATAAACACCAAAATCAACTGAAGCAAGCGATTGAGTGCCGTTTTTGTCTGCGACTCCACCCATCTCGAGACCGGGGAAACCTGCTGTAATTGTTAGCGGTTGGCTCAACCGCAGGAGCAACGCGACCAAGGAAAAGTAGCGCCTAGCAAAGAGGAAGGGAGCCAAGCGGTGGATATATATATATATATATATATATATATATATATATATATATATATATATATATATATACATATATATATATATATATATATATATATATATATATATATATATATATATATATATATATATATAGTCCAATCCCCCTTTCCTCCATGAAAAACGGATCCGACACATGCTCGGTGCTGTTTGCTGGTTTTTATTACCAAAATCAAAGCGCTTGGGTAGAATGTTGATAGAAACGCTCGGCAGATGCGTTTCAGCCTGTCGGCTTTCTTCAGTGCCATGTTTCTTCAAGTGAATATGATTCCACCTGGGGGCCAATTTAAAAGGGGTCACAGTCCACTCTGATTGGATTTGAGTGTTGACCCGGCCTCCGCATTTCACTTTCGCGCTGCTCCTCCTCTATATATATATAAATTCTTTGATATTGATATGTCATTTATAGGAGCACTGACTAATGACTCTTTGCATGATGCATGTTATATGTCTGAAGAGAAGGAGATAGGGCAACAGTTTAACATTGGAAAATAATAATATAGATACTGGTGCATTAAGGCTTGTCTTAATGAAAGCCCTGGAACCTATGGGCCAATGAAAGCTGAAACATTTCAACAAAGAAGAGGGCACAGGGCTGTCATTTCCCAACAAAACCCCACATGTATTTTTATCCATACCATGAACACCCATTGTTATGAGAGAAACCTGAGTGTTGCAAGTTACTTTTATCTCTTAGAAGACCTGGCAGGAAATTATCATATGTGATCCTTGGAAAATGGTCAAGCCCGGGCTAGTTTATATGATATGGACCATGAGGAGACACGACAATGAAATATGGACAATGGAGTCAGTGAGGAACTTTAAAAGGTTTCTTCACTTGTGGGTCAGACTCCTTTTTCCTTATCATGACTTGA
The DNA here is from genome assembly GCF_964263255.1 of Lissotriton vulgaris. Classification (NCBI taxonomy): domain Eukaryota; kingdom Metazoa; phylum Chordata; class Amphibia; order Caudata; family Salamandridae; genus Lissotriton; species Lissotriton vulgaris. The sequence goes on along the minus strand of NC_141691.1, from coordinate 912,234,668 downwards.
TTGCCATATTCACAGGCTACAGTTTGTAGGATTCCTTATTATGTGACATGTTCTCATCCAGGTAATAATGGTACAGAAATAACACTTTCATATTGACACTGAAATAGAGAGGGATCCCAAGGATAAGGAAAGCCAGAAAAATATAAGAGCTAAGCAGCAGCTGATGAGAAAAAGCACAACTCACCAGATGCTTAGCTGTTACCCTGACGTGCGATAACAAATCTGACAGGAGGAGCCTAGGTGTAAGAGCTCTGAAACTCCCCTCACCCCTCATTAGGTAGATATCTGGTCATACAATTAGGTGATTCGATTGCAGATTGGGATTGTTTCAATGTTATGTTAGTGTATGGGTATAGTGCTTTCTTGGCATTGATTACTGAGGGCTACTAGCCTGACAATGGGAAGTTATTCAAGCACATTAAGATATACAAAATTAAATGCTGGATAAATAATGGCTTTCTGATACTAGCAATAAGAGCTTGAAGTGTCTCATCCCTGGTGCATTCCTTCTGAGCCTGTGGAGAGTAGGAGTGAATGTGAATTAAAGGGTGAATGATTTGCATTAATACCCTTAAAGAGTCTTGCTAGAAGAACAGCATGCTACTCCAGATGTGGCAAAATGTTTGTCTGCCAGTTTTCCGACTTTTCCCTTATGAGCCGGATGCACTCAGTGTGTAACAGCAGGGGGAAAGCCAGTGCTCATGTTTCAGCAGTTCGAATTTAGCATTTTGTTTGCCTTCATAAACAATATTATAATATGTGCTCTATTCCAATGGGCTGGGTACTGTTGGAGATCCACGAAGCCAACACAGGGGTTGCACAACAGCTTATATTTTTTTCTAACATTATTAGATAATTGAAGAAGCAAAGGGTGATGGTAAAAATGTTAAAATGTCTATAAATACCTACAACTCCGACACCCTCTACGCACCTACAGGCACCACATTCCCAGATTTCAGTCCCCTCGAAGCCCAAATCCTGATGGGGAACCTTGGAAGAGGAGGGGTATCTAAGATATATCATTCACTGGTTAACAACTCCCCAACCTCCCTAGATCCCTTAGACGCCGCTGGGAACCATGGCTTTACTCCCTTGAGGATGAGGATTGGAGAGATGCCCTGATGGCCCCCCGGGTGATCACTATCTCGGCCAGGCTCCTGTTGGTCCAATTATACTACCTCCACTGCGCATACCACATCCCTGTCCGCCTACACCGTGCAGGTTTTCAGCCCTCCCTGCCTACCCACGGGCCAAGACAAAGCCTTCAGACTTCTATCACATGGTCTAGTCTTGCACCATCCTTACACCATACTGGTCGGCAACAGCATCAAAGCTGATCACCTTACTAGGCTGGGAGGTCCTGCTCTGCCCCCAGCCCCACTCCTGGGAGTCATGGAAGGCTTAGACGGCTCCCAGATGGATAAAATACTTCTAGGGACGGCTACTATGGTAGCCAAGTGAGATATTGTGGCTGCAAGGAAAGACCCTGCCCCCCCCCCCCACTAGAGCTAAATGGAACAGAGGTGTGGGCTGGTGCACTGTATAAGAAAAACCAGTCTACGAAGCAAGAGGCAGTCCTGCCGAATATGGTTGCATATGGGGTAAATGACTAGAACAGATACTGTAATATGTATAGGGTGGTGTCAAATCCTAGGGTTGGGTTTGATGATAATCAGTAAGTCAACATGAGGCAAGTCTACTGAGAATAGTGTCTGTAATTTATTAATTTATGTTGCAGGGCAAAGAAATATGAGGCTTCTGTTTATGTTCCTATAAACTAATAACATTGTTTATCATTTTTTTTTAAACGTTCTGTAAATGGGAAGGAATTTTCAATTGGAGGCTGAAAAATTAAATTATTATCCTTAGATTGAGTCGTGGATCAGTGCAAGTGCATCAGATGGACTATAGTAAAGGGGGAAGAATGGCTACAATTCACTTTAGAAAAGCTCACATTTTCCCATTAAAATTCAGACTTTTCGAATATTTGTTTGTGAATTAAATAAAATATTTCATAATTTATGTATTTGTTAGATCAATGCTTTTTACTGTTTCTTTTGTGTAATGTTTGGCATTTCAAATTCTCAAACATTATTTATGCTGGGGTCCCTGGCTTACGGTATTGCCCCAGGAGGTGCCTTGAATTATAATAAGGATTCAGTGAGGGGTCCTTGAGTTCCAGCAGTGATTAAGTGGGGTCCACACAAGTCAGTAAGTTAGGAAACACTACTCCAGTCCATTGTACTAGCTGAGAATAACTTAAAGGTGAACTTCGTAATACCTTAGAAGGTATTCCTTACCTTACACTTTTCTGTTTGTGGTTCAGCTTTAATGGGGACTCGGTTGTACCTGACATCTTTTATCGAATCAGGCAGATGCCATTCTTTCGCCATACTTGAAGGTTGATGAATTTGCTGGAACAGCCAAGGTATCTGATTATACTGCAGCTGCAGATGTGTGGGACAAACAAGACAGATATAGAAGTCTCATTCACTCAGTTTGAGTGCAAGCATTTCTTAGCCACATTTTTCACCTGATAATTCTGAACAGAAACGCCACAGAAGAAGTTAGTGTCCTGTTAAAATGGTCTTCAACATGAATGACAAATCAGAATCATGTGGAACAAATTCATCTCACGATATGTGTGATTTTTTAAAATATTTTTACCATCTCTTTATGTTATACACTTCAAATAACTATTAATAACTACAGTCTCCATTACAAGTTTTGTACATGTTTTACCACTAAAACATGTTTTAAGCCGTAATATCTTTCTGTACTACTACAAGTGAATTAGCAAGTGATAACACATCCCACGTGAAAATACCAAGTAAAATAGCCCTGCATCATTGCGTGTGGTACATACGACATGTGAAAATAGAAGTGCTGGGGTTACAAATGCTGAACAAGAGGGAATGCATGGTAAATTAGCACCACAGTTCTCCTGCTCCCCAGAGCAGGTGGTAAATGTTGCATATCATAACATAAAAAAGCAGCACTAAAATCAATAACAACACAGTCGAAAGGTGGAATGCCAAAATACACAATGTAACAACCAACAACGACATACATCTTCATTGGAAAATGCTGTATATAAAAAGCTATTATAGCGAACCAAATGATCCACACACAGCATTTTCAACAAGACTAGTTATTTTTTTAATTCACAGGATACTGCAATGATGTACAATGGCCTATAAATGCACTCCACACCTACCCTCAAGCAAGAACATATTTACCAGTAATTCAGACTAGATAGATTTCACATTCTGAACCTACAAGTCCTTCTGCAACCAAAGGAGTAACCTTCTCAGCACCAAAGATCACTGCCACTCTGTAGGAGAAGGCCCACACTTGTTAGGAGATACCTAAATCCCCTCAACATGTCCCAAGACGGCACTCTAACTACATAACGTCTGGACATGGGTGGGTTATCTAGGGGCATATTATTAGGGACGGCGTTAAAATTATCGCCAGTTTAGCGGCAGTAAACTGCCGTTAAAGCGGCGATAATGGGCTTGATAATATGCCCTGGAGAATTCCAGTAGAAGCTCATGGTCACACCAGGACATTAACTTTTATTGGAATTCTCTAGGGCATATGATCAAGCTCATTATCGCCGCTTTAGCAGCAGTTTTCTGCCGCTAAACCAGAAATAATTTACAACGCCGTTCTTGATAATATGCCCCTTAGAGTTTGGCAGATCAGGAGCCCTGCTGTAAATTGGTAAATAGTACTTCAAGATCTCAGTAGTAATGGCCCATCCTATTTAGGGCAAGGACACAGTCACACATTGGTAAGGTATAGCAAACTCAAGCAGAGAAAGTACTATGGCCCACTGCAAACATTGAAAATTCCTTCCGTGTCAGGGTTCTTGGTATTTTGCTGTTAAGAAATAACCTTGCCAATGTGAGTATTTGTTTCATAAAAGTAAAGTTAATGACCATGCATGTCTGGAAAACAACATCGCAGTTCCGCTAGACAAGCAGATTAGACAAAAGTGCTTCCGTCAACGAGGCAAATGCATTTTCATTCTCTCCAGGAAGGAAAGGCTTGCTACATTTCTAAATGTGAGCAAAGTTATTTTGCCATGCTCTAAATGAGCCCCACTGACCCAATATCGAATCTCCTGAATGCCATTGGGGATAGGCTGCAGTCTAAAATCATAGCTGCCAAGGTGTCAGATTTCTTGTGTAATGTTTTCATAAATTCAGTGTAATTCAGAGTGAAACTCAACAACTATGTGTGACAATTTCTCTCAAGAAAAAATTAAGCAACCGGAGGAGGGAAAAAAATATTATAGGGAAGAACACCCATTTGAACAACAAGAGACTCTAAAAAGATCTTAAAAGTGCTGCAAAGAACCAGAAAGGGAAGGGAACTAACAGGAGTGTCATAGCCGCCAAGTTTTCATATTGCACATTTGCATCGTTTTATTGTACTTATGAATCACATTTTGCTGACTAATGTGTTGACACCATGAGTGACACTTTCTCACCAGAAAAACTAGCCAATGAAGTCCAAATAAAAAGCGAAATATCACAAATTACCGCCTTTTGAGCAATGAGAAGCACTAGCCTGACTATATGGTCCATTCTTACATCATTAACAGCCATTTGAAATAGCCCAACCCAACCTAGTGTATTCTAACTGCATTGGCAGCATCATCATCAGGCATCAGAAACAGCTAGCCTGACCCAGTGTTCAAACCCTACAGAATTACAACAGGTCTACCCCTGCTCAAAGCCATTTGACCCTTTACATCCTTCAGAGCAAGCCCATGTTATGTTTTGGTATGCTGTGTTATGTTACTGTCCATTTCATAAGCACACCTTCACCAAACGGTCTCTTGGCGTTAGGAAACTGATCAGCTTCCCTCCCTACTTATTGGTAAGCTTGTCTGAAAAAACATGTCTTCAGAGATATCCTGAATCTAGTGAGTTCAGTAGTGGACCTAAGGTCCAGGGGCAGGCTATTCCACACCCAAGGGGCGATAACGGTAAACCTACGCACTGTGATCCTTTTTTTTTTACAAGAGGGGATACCCAGGAAGTGAAAGTCACTAGATCTTAGTGCACTAGTAGGGCAGTATTTTATGATCTGAGATTTCACAAATGGGGGATAGTTCAGGTAGAGGGCTTTAAAGACTATACAACATACTTTAAACATTATTCTCTGTCCCACAGGCAGCGAATGAAGGTCCATGGTCACCTGGATGATGTGGCCATGTTTGGGCAGATTGTGGATCAGCCGTGAGGCCTGATTTGGGATTAACTGGAGCCTAAACATCAGGACCTTGGGGAGACCCAGATAAAGCGAATTGGCATAGTCAATTCTGTACATGACTAATGCCATTATTAGGTGGGTCTGAGGCTACCTGGTAAGAATATTTTAAATATTTTTTATGAGTCGGAGCCAGCAGAAGCTAGCTGAAGTCACTGCTCCTACATGTTGCTTGAGGGATTGCTCCTCATCGATAATAATGCCTAAGCTTTTTACTGCCATTTTGGGTTCAGGGGGAGCCCATCTCCCCGGGACAGAACGAGGGGTCCAATAATCCATCTTACTTTATGTGATAATTATTTCTGTTTTATAAGAGTTCAACTTCAGATGGTTTCTGTTCATCCAATCCCGAATGAACAGAATAGTGTCCTGAAACTGCTGTCGAGACGTGGGACTATCTTTAATCAAGAATAACACTTGCATGTTATCTGCATCGTTAAATATGGTGATATTCTTATTTTTGAGGGCATTGATCAAGGGGCGAATATAGATGTTAAAGTGGTGAGGAGACAGCGAAGAGCCTTTGGGAACCCCACAATTCAGTTGTACCTCAGTAGAAGAAAAAGAAAAAGGGGGTAGCCAGTTCAGCGCTGAGTTCCGATAACCTGCGGCCCTGACCTGGTCAGCCAAGATAATATGGTCAACCGTCTCAAAAGCTGCAGACGGGTCCAGTAGTACTAAGGCTTGAGTATTGCCGTTATCTACTTCCCTACGCATGTCATCAACAACAGACATGATCACTGCTTCTGTGGAATGTACCGGCCGAAAACTTGCTTGAGCTGGGTCCAAGAAGCCTGACTCCTCAATGATTAAGCATAGATGTCGGGCTACACTAGCCTCAAGTAGTTTAGCCATACAGGGTAGGAGAGAGATAGGCCGGAAAATTTTCATATCGTTGGGATCAGCTCCAGCTTCCTTTAGGATTGGTGCAATAGTTGCTTTTTTGAAAGACTTTGGGGCCACTACCAAATTAATGGATTGATTGAAAAAAGATAGTACAAGGTCAGCAAACTGAGTACATTCTGCTCCCAGACCCTTTGGGTGACAAATATCATTTGGTGAACCTGACTACACCTTTGTCTATAGGTAGACTAGGTCCTCTTGCACTAGTTTGGGGAAGCAAGTACTCAATTGACTGTTCTCCTAACCTAATGGTAGATTATTCAGTGAGGGGCAAGGGGAATGCTATTGTTGATAGCTTCAATTATGTTGACAAAGAACGCATTGAGGGAGTTGCACAGATCCTGGGTAGGTATAACCGGAATGGTATCTCTAGCTGGGTTGGAGAGATCAGAGACAATCTTAAATATCTCTTTGAATATACTAGAGGCATTCATGAGTTTGCTGGCAAGTACCTAGTCCACCAATTTATTTCTGCTTGTCAGAGATTAAGTTTGACTAAGTTCAGGTCATCAGAGAAACATTTGTTGGTCTCATTGCACCTTGGTGCTCTAGATCTATGGAGGGTAATATGATCATTACAAACCACCTTCAGCCAGCTTTTAATGTTGTGCTCATAAGCTTCTATGTTCTCCTTCGGCGCAGGTTAAGACTTACTTAATACCTCACAGAAGGTTGTAAGGTTGACCCAAACCCAATTTCTTGAGAATATAGTAGGACCAATAGGGGGCTGTTCCAGTGTGGCAGAGTCACTGAGAAGGACAGCAAATGATGATCTGACCAGCGGCAAGGGGCGATACTCAAATTCTTCACAGGGAATTTGGTGGTCCAAATCTGATCCAAAATGTGTCCTTTGATATGCGTTGGGCTATTTACTAATTGTTCCAGATTTAAGTCATTCAGGACAGCCGTAAGATCTGCAACTTGCTGCCCCCCTTCTTCCTCATTAGCCCACTAGTTGAAACCTCCAATTATGAGAACATTAGCATGATCGACAATTAGAGACATCAGAGATTCTGCAAGGGCCTGAGAAAAAGCCGGCATATGGTTGGAAAGTCTATATAGCAGAACGCATATAAGGGACGAGGACGAAGATTCCCAGTGGATGACTGAGTTCTCCACAGAGGGGAGCTCTAAAGAGTTCACCGTTCATCTTAACAAAACAGAACTCTTTCTTGATAATAGCCTCGCCCCCCCCCCCTCTTCCCAGTGGCGTTATTAGTTTGTTAGATATCGTACTGATAGGGAAGAGCTGAAAGTATGTCTGGGGAGGACTGTTCCGTAAGCCATGTCTCTGTTAAGAACAGGATGTTTGGGGACTGAGACTCCAGGAGAAAAAATATCTCATCCTGGTGCTTCACTAAGGAGCCACAACCTGGAGATTAAGTAGATCAGACTTGTGTATTCTGAGGGTAGTGCCCGGGGCTGGCTTAGTTGTTAGAAGGTTACAAAGGCTACTAATCCCTCGAGTCCCTTGTTGAGGGGGTGCAAAGACTCTTAAATCCTTTAGTACCATTGTGAGTGAGGGAGGAATGTTATACCTTACTCGATTGTAGCCCAATAGTTAGTTCCTGAAATAGATGGTGGCAGGGCATAATGACTATCCCTTGGCCCCATCTGGATATGCTGCTTCTTATGTAGGTGTGGCAACTGGTCCTTCCACTGCCTACATCCAAGCAGGATTCTGATTGGATCCCCCAGTGGCCAATCAACCCTCGGCTTGCCCTCTGAAGCGAGCTACACCGTCCCGAGCTGAGAGGTCAGATAAGCCATGGTATAATGTGTTGTCAAATTCAAATTCACAGTAACATTAGGTGCATGCAGAGCAAACACTTCCGAAAACATAAAAACAAATCCAATTGGAGGTAAAAAGCTCATCCAGGTAAAGACACAGTTACCAGAACCAAAGTGGCTCTGCCAGGTCCATTCTAGCCCTATTAACCCCCAACAGAACCAGCCTGGTCCTGTACAGTCACATTCTCAACCTGATCATGCCAGCCCTGTCAAACACCAAAAATATTCACACAAACCAGCCAGTTCGAGCCATTCTAGCTGCATGTACATCCACCAGAACCAGCCAATAGTGTTTCTAATTGGGTGTTCTTTTTCTGGCCTAACCAGTGTACTAATGTCCCTGCAAAAAGCCTATATTTTCCCTCATATCAGTGCATGTTTACAATTGAAAACATAAGAGTAAAGCAGTATAAAATGTGTTCCAGAACGTCTTTAATGGTCCGTGGCTGGTAAAGTAAACAAAGGAAGAAAGGCAGTGTTAAAAAGGAATATGGACAATTTTCTATGAACTATTTTCTTATCATGTGTGGGTCTTCAAATAATTTTCAAGCATGGTTCACTGGAAAAGGTGACAAGGCTACTGGCATATCCCACTTCACCTTGACCCGGAACCTTTTTTGACTGCCGAAAGGGGTTCTGGTACGACCGCTGGTTGGTGGAGACATTTTGACTATATCCTGGACCTGCACGGCCTCGCCCAAAATGGCGCCGGTATAAATGGGACTCGCAACTCCTTGTTGTGTACTGGTTGCCCAGCCTTGATATCACAAGATATGTATGCAGTTTTGAAGCACATGGCAGGCGGGGACGAGTACTGATTGAACATTTGGACATCCCTATTGATATTAAGTTCTGATGTGTTATTGATTACTGTACTATTGAAAGTTCGAATTAACGTCACCCATGGTACTTGCCCGCAAATGTATATCTAGATAATTTTATTGTAACTGGCCCTGTCGTACTTTAATTATAAAATTTACGTCCACCTATTCTGCAACTGTTAGACACCTTAGTTCTTGCAACCTAATGGCCTGCCCGTTACGTTCTTCTACAGTGTAAATATCCCCTCATCATATACGATTCCAGTTTGCTTCGTGGCCGGCCCACGTGGTTATAGGCCCGTATTTGTATACTGACATTTTCACAATAAAGGTTTTTAAAACAAAACATGGTAGTAGTACCTAGATTGGTAAAGTTTTGAATATTAGCCACTGTTTTCGAATCAGTAAAAGGCAAGTGAAATAAAGCAGCCCAATTACATGACGGTTAAAAGGTATAATACGCAGGAATGCTGTAAACATAAATGGTCAAGGGCTGTTGTGTTTTCCACTCCTGCAACATAAAGTGATCAATAAGAATCCGATATTCAGGCCTATCAGTGACTAAGACAGCAGGCCGAGCCTCTTTTGCTCAACGGCTCCCTCATGGGACGAAGAAACGCCCTTTTTCTCGAAATAGGAATATTTTACTTGCAGGACAGTTGTAAATTTCCCGGGAAAATACATTAGCCTGGAACATTGTTAGTGATAAACTGTAAATGCATCTGGGTCCTTTGCTTTACAAGTCAGAGTTTGAAAAAAAAAGGTGGGGCTTTCATCATTTGGGAAAAAAAAATGTTCTAAACCAATGAAAAGTGTTATTTTTAAGTCATATGACCAAGCCTTCCATCATTAGGAAACCCAAAGTAAAATGAAACAATGAAAAGTTTTATAAACAAGTCACATGACCTGTTATGCTTACGTTACGCGGTCCGCGCCGCGCCCCGGATCGCTTCCGGGTGCTCTAACGCGGCGCGTCATAATACGCATTACGCGGTAAGGTGTTACGTCGCGCTTACGCGACCCGTCACAATGTTGATTTCTAACGCGGTAGTTGCGCTAACGGAACGTTTACCGGTTCGCGGACCGGATCGCGGAACAAAATGAAGCTAACGGGAAGCTGCCCGGTTTTGCGGACCGGCAGCGAAACAAAAAAAATAATTTAAAAAAAAATAAAAAAATATATATATTACAAAAATATAAAATATATTTTTGAATTAGAATAAGAATACATTTTACAGCTTTTGATATTTGCTATTTAAAAACCATTGAAATTCACTGAAAAAACCATAGGTTATAGACCATGTATAGTTAGGGATTAGCATTTACAAAACCTTGAAAATTCACTGAAAAAACCATAGGTTATAGACTATATATAGTTAGGGATTAGCATTTACAAAACCTTATTTTACTCGCACAAAACCATTGAAATTCGCATATATAGTTAGTTGCACTAACTATATATCGCGCACCCGCAATCCACTGCTGATCATGTCACATATTACATCATTCATGACATGGTCAGTGACATCACTGATGACATCACTGATGACATCTCAAATGACATCACCGATGACATCACTGATGACAACATCCAGTGACTGTATGTTTCTGTAAAGTTAAAATATGTCTGACATATTGAAGAATGAGTGGATGTATAAGTGTCTGGATGAAGGATTTAGTAGGTGCATGACTGACTGTATGAGTGAGTGATTAAATGTGTCTCACTGAGTGCATGGGTTAGTGACTAAACTGTCTTAATTTGTGCATCATTATGTCTGTTGTTCTGTAAACTGCTGCATGTGTTGATCAGTAGCTATATGAGTAACTATATGGGTTATAGATTGGTTGCCCAAGTATTTGTATGGGAGACTGAGTGTGTGTGTGGGTGGCTGGGAAGTGTGTGACTGTGCATAGATGTGTGAGCAGTTGATTCACTAGATGTATGGGTTCAAAAGTGCATGTGGAAACAGCTGCATGGGCGGTTGACTGTGTGCATGAGTGTATTGGTGAGTGAATTGATATCTCGGTGCTACATGTCAAAGTGAGTACATATGTAAAACACAGTACATGTGAGAGTTTGCATATATAAATAACTGTGCGTAAGAGCCAGTGAATGTGTGAGTGGCTGTATGGATCATTGTGAACTTGTATCAGGGATTGTATAAGAGAGTAAATATGTGTTAGTATATGTTTGAATAAGTAAGGTGTGTATACCTGTATAGTTGAGAAAATTGAGGTGTGATTGATTCTTTGCATGACTGACTAGGTGTGTGAGTAACTCCATGGATGAGTGACAGTCTGTGAGTGTCTGTTTACACTGAGTGTATCTAAGGTTATATTAGAGTCTGAAGAGGTTCATCGTATTATCACATGAATAATGTCATCAGTGATGTGATCAGTGATGTCATTTGAGTTGTCAACAGTGATGTCATCAGTGATGTCATTTGAGATGTCATCAGTGATGTCATCAGTGATGTCACTGACCATGTCATGAATGATGTAATATGTGACATGATCAGCAGTGGATTGCGGGTGGGCGATATATAGTTAGTGCAACTAACTATATATGCGAATTTCAATGGTTTTGTGCGAGTAAAATAAGGTTTTGTAAATGCTAATCCCTAACTATATATGGTCTATAACCTATGGTTTTTTCAGTGAATATATATATATATAGATATATATATATATTCACTGAAAAAACAATAGGTTTCACACCAGTTATAGTTAGCTGGAAATTTTATTGACATAAAACCATTGAAATTCCCACGTTATAGTTAGTTGGACTCACTATAACCTGCGCGCCTGCAATGCACTGCTGATGACGTCACATATTACATCACTCATGACATGGTCAGTGACATCACTCTTGACATCACTGATGACACCATCCAGTGAATGTGTGTCTTTCTGGAAAATATATATTTTTTTTATATGTATTTGTAAAGTACGATGGAAGAATAAATGGTTAAATAAGTGTGTAAATGTATGTTTGTTTTTAAAAGAATTGATTGGTTAACTGCCTTATTAAGTGTATCTTAGTGAAAACATATATTAGCAAGTAACTTTTATATATTGAAATGTATGTATCAGTGTTTCACTTTGTGTATAAGTGGCTGTATGGGTTGGTGACTGACTCACTGTTTGTATGTGTTTTGAAGACAGCACATGTACAGGACTGTATGGATGGATGAGTGTGTATATGTGTATGTTAGTGAGTAAACGACTGTCTCACTATTGTCTTTTTCAGTAACAACATATGTTTTAATCTAGTATATGTGAGTATTGATTTATAAAACTGAGTATATGTGAGAGTGAGAGATTATAAGAGTTCCTGTTTAAATTAGTATGTGTTTATATAAGTGATTGTTTAAGAGAGTAAGTATGTGTAAGTATTCTTAGAAGTAAAGTGGTAGTGTGTGTATAGCTGTATATGCAAATAAATGAATGTTCATTACTTTTTTGCATGTGTGAATATGTGTGTGAGTAACTTTTGGATGACTGTCGGTGTGTAACAGGATGTATAGGTGTATCACTACATATAATGAGTGAGTATATGTATGAGTGACTATATAGAACTGTTTGTGAATGAGTGGATGTGTATATAGATGGTGGAATTACTGAATTGTTTATTGTAACTGGTATGGGTATCTCCACTTTTTTGAAAATGTTAAATACTATTCTTGAATATGTGTTTCAAGGCTCACATTACACTGAAAGGAGGTCTGTCACTCTGTCACAAGGATGGTGTCATCAGTGATGTCATGAGTGATGTCACTGACCATGTCATGTTATGTTATGTTGTTATGTTAAATTAATTTATTGAGCGCACTAACACCATTAGGTTCCTTGGTGCTATACAGAGGGAGCAGGGAGGAGAGACAGAAAATAACATAACAGAGGATAACAACTAATTGTACGCTTCAGTGAAAAGGTGCGTTTTAAGGGAAGATCTGAAACTGGAGTAGGGGGAGGACAACCTAAGAGAAAGGGGTAAGGAGTGATGTAATATGTGACGTCATCAGCAGTGCATTGCAGGCGCGCAAGTTATAGTGAGTCCAACTAACTATAACGTGGAATTTCAATGGTTTTATGTCAGTAAAATTTCCAGTTAACTATAACTGGTGTGAAACCTATGGTTTTTTCAGTGAATTTAATAGGTTTTTTAAATGCTAATTCCTAACTATAACTGGTGTGAAACCTATGGTTTTTTCAGTGAATTTCTTAGGTTTTTAAAATGCTAATTCCTAACTATAACTGGTGTGAAAACTATGGTTTTTTTTCAGTGAATTTTATAGGTTTTTTAAATGCTAATTCCTAACTTTATATAGGGCCTCATACCTATGTGTTTTTTATTGAATTTCTAAGATTATTTATTAGCAAATGTCTATAGCTAAGAAAGAAATTTTTTTCTAAAAATGAAACCTATATTGTATATTAATATAATACTTTTTTTTAAAGTATATTCATTTTTTTTTTTATATTTCACCCTGGAGCGCTCCCGGTGTGCGTACCGGTAAGTGCACCGGTGAGCGCAGTAATTCAGCGCGCGTACCGGGCACGTCCCGGGAGCGTACCAAAAAAAAAAAGAAAAAAAAATAATGAAGGAGTGAGCATGAGCAAAGGGGACAGAGATAGTGGTGTAAAGAGAAATAGAGCTAGAGGGAAGAACACAGAGAGACTGTGTAATAGAGAGAAAACAGAGAAAAAGGTATAAGTGGAAGTAACTGAGAAAAGGAAAATGAATAAGGGAGCAAAAGATGAGAAGAAAGAGGAAGAAGACTAAAGCAGAGGTTCTGGGAGAATGTGAATGGGTGATGAAAGTAAAGGATGGGGAATGACGGGTAGTGACGGAACCAGAGAAAAGGAACAGCGGTGACAGAGGCAAAGAAAAGAGCAGTGAGTGTAAGTAAAGAGGGGTGAAAGAGGGTGGATAAAAGTGAATAAGGGTAAGACATGGGGAGTGACAGAGAGAAAGAACAGAGAAAGTAAAGGAAGGAGTGACAGAAAGGCACTAAGTGAACCAGAAAAAAAAGGTAAGTGAGGGAGTGTGGGTGAGCAGGGGCACTGAAAGAAGTTGAATGTGGTAGGAAAGTAAGGAAAAGAGAAGTAAACATGGAGGATAAGAATAAGTGAGGGAAGCAGAGTAAGGAAACAGGAGTGAGGTAGGGTGAGAGAAAAGTAGTGAGGTTATAACAAAGGGTGATGACAAACTACATTTTTTAGTCACACTTACCATATAATTAATGTAAACTTAATTGCATGTTTAAACTACACTTTTTAAAGAAAAAAAAAGTTATAATTAGTAAAATATATATTTTAAAATAGAAGAAACAGGTCAAGAGGTAAAAAATCAGGAAAATTAGTGTGGGACCATGGGAATACAATATAAATTACACAATGCAAACTATAGAATAACTTATACAACATGTTAGATAGTTTATTTTTGCTGTTCTCAGAATATATTGAATTTCACTAAAAACAGTGAGTTCAAACTCTTCATCATATAACAGCGGGAAAAAACCCACAATCTAAAAGATTGTGTTTTAAAAACCCATATAAACTTACAAATCATATATGTACACGAATCTTTGATTCACTTACTTTTCCTTGAGGCCAAATAGTAGATAGTGAAGGTCCTTTTCGTTGGAAAATACTCTGCTGTTCTCTAAAACTTCCATTTCATCGACTTTCGATGAAAAAAGCTCTAAGAACATCTGAAATAATTCTCAACGTTTTCATTTTCCTCCTTGTGTTAAGTTATAACTTATTGCTCATACCTTCAACTTTCCTTACGGCCAAATAGTGTCAGATATATGAGTATATTTTGCAATTTCTCTAATTAAACTCTGAAATTACCGTTTACCCGAAGTTTTCAAAGAAAACCTCATATAACATTTTCACAATGCTTAAAAACTTCATATTCCCTTTTTTGATCACTCATGTTCAACATTTCCTATAATACTGATATCACTTACTATGAGATCCACTTACAGTACCTATATGAGATAAAATAATTTTAAACATTAGACTAACTAAGTAACTAACTTTTATTAACGCACACACCGCCAGCCAAGCACCACTCCACGCACACCGCAAGCCAAGCGCCACTCACCGCCAGCCAAGCACCGCTCCACGCACACCGCCAGCCAAGCACCACTCCGTGCACAGACAGCAAAGTACCACTCCACGCACACCATCCAGCCAAGCGCCACTCCGTGCACAGACAGCCAAGTACCACTCAACGTACACCACCAGCCAAACGCCACTCCACACACACCGCCAGCCAAACACCACTCCACGCACACTGCAAGCCAAGCGCCACTCCACAGACACCACCAGCCAAGCGCCACTCCACACACACCACCAGCCAAGCGCCACTCCACACACACCGCCAGCCAAGCACCACTCCGTGCATAGATAGCCAAGTACCCCTCCACGCACACCGCCAGCCAAACACCACTCAGCGCACACCGACAGCCAAGTACCAATCCACACACACCGCCAGCCAAGCACCACTCCGTGCACATACAGCAAAGTACCACTCCACGCACACCATCCAGCCAAACGCCACTCCACACACACCGCCAGCCAAGCACCACTCCGTGCACAGACAGCCGAGTACCACTCCACACACACCCCCAGCCAAGCACCACTCCACACACACTGCCAGTCAAGCACCACTCCAGGCACACTGCAAGCCAAGCGCCACTCACCGCCAGCCAAGCACCGATGCACGCACACCGCCAGCCAAGCAGAACTCCGTGCACAGACAGCAAAGTACCACTCCACGCACACCATCCAGCCAAGCGCCACTCCGTGCACAGACAGCCAAGTACCACTCAACGCACACCACCAGCCAAACGCCACTCCACACACACCGCCAGCCAAACACCACTCCACGCACACTGCAAGCCAAGCGCCACTCCACAGACACCACCAGCCAAGCGCCACTCCACACACACCACCAGCCAAGCGCCACACCACACACACCGCCAGCCAAGCACCACTCCGTGCGTAGATAGCCAAGTACCCCTCCACGCACACCACCAGCCAAACACCACTCAGCGCACACCGACAGCCAAGTACCACTCCACACACACCGCCAGCCAAGCACCACTCCGTGCACAGACAGCAAAGTACCACTCCACGCACACCATCCAGCCAAACGCCACTCCACACACACCGCCAGCCAAGCACCTCTCCGTGCACAGACAGCAAAGTACCACTCAACGCACACCACCAGCCAAGGGCCACTCCACACACACCGCCAGCCAAGCACCACTCCACGCACACTGCAAGCCAAGCGCCACTCCATGCACACTGCAAGCCAAGCGCCACTCCACGCACACCGCCAGCCAAGCACCACTCCACGCACACCGCCAGCCAAGCACCACTCCGTGCACAGACAGCCAAGTACCACTCCACGCACACCATCCAGCCATGCGCACCTCCACACACACCACCAGCCAAGCAGCACTCCATGCACAGACAGCCAAGTACCACTCCACGCACACCATCCAGCCAAGCGCCACTCCATACACACCACCAGCCAAACACCACTCCACGCACACTGCAAGCCAAGTGCCACTCCACACACACCACCAGCCAAGCACTACTTCTTGCCCAAGGGGTCGCTTCCTACAAACTAAATTTTAATTCCCTGGTGCTAGTGGGTATTTTCTGCCCCCCCCGGGGGCAAAAAGGCAAATAAAACGGGCCGATTTGCACCCAGGGTGGACAGAAAAACAAAAAACACAATCATGGCCACCTGGAAGCGACCCTTACCCAAGGGGTCGCTTCCCAAAACAAACACAGTGCCCCAACAAATATCCCTGGTGCTAGTGGGAAATTTCCGCCCCCCCCTGGGGGCAAAACGGCCGAAAAACAGGGCGATTTGCCCCCAGGGGGGGGCAGAAAAACAAAATCCCTGGTGCTAGTGGGCATTTTCTGTCCCCCCTGGGGGCAAAACGGCAAAAAAAAAGCCGATTTGCCCCCAGGGGGGACAGAAAAACGAAAACAAAAATATGGCCGCCATCTTGGCTCCAAAAAACAACCCTGGTGCTAGTGGGAAATTTCTGCCCCTCCTGGGGGCAAAACGGCCAAAAAAACGGGCCGATTTGCCCCCGGGGGGGGCAGAAAAACGAAAACATTATCACAGCCCGCCTGGAAGCGACCCTTGCCCAAGTGGTCGCTTCCTATAATCTAAAATTACATCCCTGGTGCTAGTGGGGGCATTTCCGCCGCACAATCGCGACGCTGTGCGCGATCGTGAGGCAGAAATGCCCTGCAAAGAGACATCAGGGGAGAGGAAAAACTCTTTCCTCTCCCCTGATGCCTCTTTGCTGCCCCAAACCCCCGCCAGACACTGTAATCCTACCTTTTCCCCAGACGCGCAGGAAGCAGATGGCTTCCCGAGCGCTGGGAATCCCTGATGATGTCAGCGCGCGCTGTGCGCACTGACGTCATCAGGGACTCCCATGGGGAGGGCGGGGGCGGCAGCGGAAGGTCTTCCGCTGCCGCCCCCAGCAAAACAACGAAGATCAGAGAACCTCGGGGGGAGTGCCAGCGCTTCCCCCGAGGGTGGGGCTGATGACGAGCTGGCCTTGTCATCCGCGCAGGGCAGGTAAGCGCCATGACGAGCCCAGCTCGTCATTAGCTTCGAAGGGGTTAAGTAGCATGAATAATGTCCTAATGTTGTCGAAGGACCGTCATGATAAATAATAGCTACAGTTGTAAAGGTTCTTCCTGAAATCGATAACGGAGAAGCCAAAACATTTTTGATACAAGTTGTCAATTTAGTTCCATCAGGTCTACATTGTTGGAAAACTAAAATGACATACTGACCATAAGTTTGTATAAATAATGTGGACAGCATTGGACACTTACATTGGGTACACACCATATTATGATCAGCTGCTTTAACTAGATTAATAAATGACACTGATTTGCAGTCTGGTAAAGTCAAATATATAAATCGTTCAGTGTCTATTCTAGTAGTACTTGATAAACTACAATTGTCGCAGTCATGCTGCCATTGATAAGAAAGGCTAAAAATATTTTCTACATCTACACCTTCATCTTCCAAAACACCAAACATATACATTAAAAATTCCTGACAATCCTGCTGAATGTTCTGTGAAAAGTTATCTTGACCAGAACACCATGTCTAAAATATTTCGAATTTCTGTTACACTTTCTATTTTTGCTCTATCACTACTACATTTCTCAAACACAGAATTCAATAACCCACACAATCTTTGATCCCAATTTTCAACAATCTGTTCTTGTAAAGTTTGAAGAAAAAAAAAACATTAACCACTACATTAGCATAGCAGTTGACACCAGAATTGTTTTCAAACTGAAATCCAACAACATTTTCATCAGAATCCTTTTTCTTTCTGTTTTCAATTACATTTTCATCTACTTTTTGTCTTTTTGCTACTACCTCACTACAATTACTCTCATTTCTTCTTTTTCAGACTACCACACGTTTTTCAAACAGAGGATATTGTGGCAAATGTGGAGCATACTCTCTTCTTAATCTATTGTATTCTTTAACACAATCCAGATCTGCACAAATCTTTGTGTCATCACACTTAATCAAATACCATCCTGATAAAGTTCTGACTCGTGATAATGCCACATATGCCATACCCTCTTTAAACACAGAACTTCCAATGTTCACCAAAGCACTATCTACACTTAAACCTTGAGATTTATGAATTGTCACCGCATATGCCAAACAAACAGGAAACTGTTTTCGGTGAACATATAAGTCTTTTACAAGCAAACATCTAGCAGAACAACGACTGATTTGTTGTACTTGCTCAATGCCATCAAATTTAATTTTTAAAAATTCAATTCCATCTCTATTTCTATAATTCATAAAATCAACATGACCCATTGCTCCATTTACCAGACCTCTTTCAAAATTTAAATTCCTTCTCAAAATAATACGACAATTAAAACACATATTCAGAGTCTTTTCAAAACCAGCTGTTTTAGATATATTCTTCTCTAATGAATCCAATTTTGATTTCAAATTTTCTGACAAAATAATTGTTGCTCCCATATGCTCAATTTTATCTATTGCTTCTAGTTTCACAATCTCTTCATTTTCTAACTTTAACATTTTGTTGTTGAAGATGGAACTTTCTTGCAGAGTTGGCATCAAACATATTCCAGATTTGTTCTCAGTAATTTTCTTAAAAATATTCTCTGGAAGAATGTTTTCATTTGGATACAAATTTGAAATTAATCATGCATGTAAAGCTTCTTTCCTATGCTCGCTTACATTTCCGATTCTTATATCTTGTAGAATTTTTTTATAATCTTCATCGTTTGCCTGTCGCATATTTTGAAACAGTTCTGCATATTTGAAATTTAACCAATATTAACATTTCCAATGCTTCCAAGGGACTTCCTGGTATCTTCATGTGTAAGCATTTTAAACACTGGTTGTCCTTTCACTGGAGTCAACTGCAATAGATCTCCAAAAACAATATTGAGTTTTCCTCCAAATAACACATCATACTCTGTTCTAAAAATTTCTTGCATTCTCAAATGCAAAAAAGCAAGCATTAGATTTGAGACCATGCTTACTTCATCAATGATAAGAAGTTTCATTTTCTTCAGGACTCTGGAAACTTCAGAACACGCATCTCCAGATAACTTGTTGCAATGCAATTTATTATCATGCTCAACTGGCAGCATCAGTAAACGATGTAATCCCTTTAATGTTATGTGCTGCCAGTCCAGTTGGAGCGGTTACAACACAAGACAGCAGTAATTCAGTCCTTTTCTGCAGATAAGTTGCAATTGCTTTAATCAGAAAACTTTTTCCTGTCCCCGCTTCTCCACTTACGTACAGTCGGACAGGCTTAGATTACCCATGATCCCCTAGGACTTCTCAGGGAGTGCTTAAAATATCTGTTTCTGCTTTCCTGACAGACTATGGTATGAATTCCATATACCACAATAACTTCTGTAACAACATGCAAGATATCTACAGAGGAGACGGTATACATTAAATTTAAGACTCTGCATTGGTACCTACATGTAGGTACTTAAATAAAATTTAAAAAAACAACAAAAAGAATTTTTTTTTTAAACAGCTACTTCTTTTAAAAATCTGTCATTCTTTTTCCCCATGGTACGCTCCCCGGTGCGCTCACCGGTGCGTGTACCAGGCGCTCCCCCGCGAAAATCTTTTTTTTTTTTGCCCCGGGGGGCCCTTTTATGGCCCCCACATCAAACCTAGGGGGTCAGGGGGGCTCTACCCTGCCCCCTTTTGGTCATTTCCCCCTTTGTTTTTGCCACCTCTTGTGTCTCGATCCTACCGAGACACAAGATGGCGGCTGCTCCGGACTGTTTGGAATGTTGACAGACACCCAAGAGCCAATCAGCTTTCCGTTCGCGAACTCGCGTAGCGCATTGGAGCGCGCCCCGGTGCGCGTTCCGGGCGCGCTCATAGATATATATATATTTTTTTAACCTAAATTACTCAAAATCCATTGGAGCACTTATCTTGAGACATAGCAAAGGCACATCGGGCTACCAGTCCCAACAATTTTGCCAAGTTTGGTGGAAATCCATTCAGCCGTTCGGGCTATAAGTGAGTCCAAACGCCCTATGGAAATTAACATGGGGAAAACACGTTTTGGGACCCCCCTTTTATCTCGGCCTCCGCTTGCCGAATCCCCCCAAACTTTCAAAGAAGGAGCGGAGCACAGCAAGGCAAATTTCAGGAAAATTACAGGCAGATCCCTCAATCTACCCCAAAGTTATTCCCAATAGAATGTTGCGGATTCCCTATAGAAAATAATCCTAACTATGACTACCTACTGGCGACCGCCAGTAGGTAATATATATATATATATATATATATAAAATTCACTGAAAAAACCATAGGTTTGACACCAGTTATAGTTAGCTGGAAATTTTACTGACATAAAACCAATGAAATTCCACGTTATAGTTAG
The DNA here is from genome assembly GCF_964263255.1 of Lissotriton vulgaris. Classification (NCBI taxonomy): domain Eukaryota; kingdom Metazoa; phylum Chordata; class Amphibia; order Caudata; family Salamandridae; genus Lissotriton; species Lissotriton vulgaris. The sequence goes on along the minus strand of NC_141691.1, from coordinate 912,213,886 downwards.
TTGGACTCACTATAACTTGCGCGTGTAATGCACTGCTGATGACATTACATATTACATCACTCATGACATGGTCAGTGACATCACTTATGACATCACTGATGACAGACCTCCTTTAAGTGTAATGTAACCCTTAAAACACATATTGGAAAATAGAAATTAACATTTTCAAAAAAATGGACATACCCATACCAGTTACAACAACCAATTCAGTAATTCCACCATCAATATACACATTCTCTCATTCACCAACAGTTCTATATAGTCACTCATACATATACTCACTCATCATATGTAGTGATATACCTATACATCCTGTTACACACCGACAATCATCCAAAAGTTATTCACACACATACTCACACATGCAAATAAACTATTGAACATCCATTTATTTGCATATAAAACTATACACACTCAACCACCCATACAGTCCTGCACATATGGTGTCTTCTAAACACATACAAAGAGAGAGTTAGTCATTCATGCATCTATATGATTAGTAATACCCCCATGAAACCATAGAAACACTCATACTGATACTAAAAAAACATCTAAGAACCCAAATACCTACACATGTAGGTACTCATCAACCCATGCAGCCAGTTATTCACAAAGTGAAACACTGATACATATATTTAAATATTTAAACATTACTCGCTAATATATGTATTCACTAAGGTACACTTAATGAGCCAGTTATCCAATCATTTCTTTTTGAAAAAAACATTCATTAAGACAATAATTTAAACATTTATTCTTTCCTCGACCTTTACATATACATTTATAAAACATATTTATTTTTTAGAAAGACACACATTCACTGGATGGTGTCATAAGTGATGTCACTGACCATGTCATGAGTGATGTAATATGTAATGTCATCAGCAGTGCATTACACGCGCAAGTTATAGTGAGTCCAACTAACTATAACGTGGAATTTCATTGGTTTTATGTCAGTAAAATTTCCAGCTAACTATAACTGGTGTCAAACCTATGGTTTTTTCATTGAATTTCATAGGTTTTTTAAATGCTACTTCCTAACTATAATGTGTGTAAAACCTATGGTTTTTTCAGTGAATTTCATAGTTTTTTTGAATGCTAGTTCCTAAGTATGTAATCACGTTCGTAACTACATAGTGTCACCGCCTACACGTCCTGAGAAGCGCATGTAAAGTCACGTGACTTGAAAACAAAACTTCCAATTGGTTATTAGGAGTTTCTGTTCTGGAATATACACGAAGCACTCCACCCACTTTCCTCACAATCTTTTCTACTCTCAAGAGACAACAACGTCGAGCATCTTCCGGAAATCTTTGCTGAAATGGCTTCCCTACCAGATTCATCTTCCGAATCTGAAGGAAATGAGCGACCACCGTTAAGAAGAAAAAAGGAATCTTTCATTTGGCAATTTTTCACTTATCCTGAAGATCAAAAGAAAGTGAATGTGCCAAAAGTAACCTGCACGATATGCAATTCGGAGCTCTCAAGGGGAAATCCAAATAAAAAATATTCCTTTTCTGCACACACCATGCAGCGGCATGTTAAACAAAGGCATCCTGAGCATTATGCAAAAGCATCGACAAGAGCCCTGGCCACGCTATTACCATCAGAGGTGGCCAGCACATCTTCTGGTGTACGACCTGTATCTCCATCGAGTGCTGAAATGGACTTGAGACCATATCTTGCGAAGGTGCATATGAAATACAACAAGTGTGGAGAAATTCTTTTATATGGAGAGCAGAGCCTCGTTCTTATTAAACTCAAAATTGACAGTCACAAATGCCCCAAGAAAAGATACATTTCTTCACTTCATTTTCAAACTATTACATACTGAAAAATGTAGTAGCAACTTTAAGAAATCGAAAGCATTATAACACTTCTTTCCCCCCCCCCAAAAAAAAAAAAAAAAAGTTCTTTTCAGAATTAACTCTTTCTACCAAAACGTGCTCCAAGAGCATATTATGAGATATTTTTTCGCCGCTTTATTTTAGTGCGAGACCGGGTGCGCACCCTCCTATCGCGTACAGGACCTGACACTTGCATATGAAGTCATGTGACTTCAAAACAACACTTCCAATTGGTTCTTGGTAGTTTCTATTCTGGAATTTACACGCAGCACTCCACCCACTTCCATCACTTTCTTTTCTACTCTCAAGAGACAACAACGTTGAACATCTTCCCGAAGACTTCGGTACAATGACTACCGTTCCGCATTCATCTTCCGAATCTGATGAAAATGAGCGACCACCTTTGACAAGAAAAACGGAGGCCACGCTATTACCATCAGAAGTAATCAGCACATCTTCCGGTGGACGACCTGTATCTCCATCGAGTGCTAAAATGGACTTGAAACCATGTCTGGCGAAGGTGCACATAAAATGCAACAACTGTGGAGAACTTCTTGTATACGGAGAGCAAAGCTTTACTCTAATTAAACAAATAATTGAGAGTCATAAATGCTCCAAGAAAAGTTAAATTTCTTCACTTTATTTGGATAGTATGACATACTGAAAAATGTCGTCGCAACTTTAAGAAATAAAAAGCATCATAACACTTGTTTAAAAAAAAAAAAAGTTCTTTTCAGAACTAACTCTTTGTACCAAAACAAGCTTGAAGAGCATATTAGCTGATATTTTCTCGCCGCTTTCTTATAGTGCGCGACCGGGTGCGCGCACCCACCTATCGCGTCGAGACACGCATGTGCAGTCATGTGACTTTAAAACAACACTTCCAATTGGTTCTTACTAGTTTCTATTCTGCAATTTACACGGAACACTCCACCCAATATCCCAGCTACCTTACTTATCAAAGGTTCTGGAGAAGTTAGTCAACAGAAGTCTGTCCACATTTCTGGAAGCAAATGGCCTGCTGGATGATTCACAGACAGGGTTCCGGACAAACAACAGCACCGAAACTACACTCTTAGCGGTGACAGACAGTATCAGAACCAAGGTAGATCAGGGTAGAACAGTCGCACTGATACTTCTTGATCTATCAGCGGCTTTTGATACTGTACCCCACAATCAACTGTTGAACATCCTGGCAGAGAAAGGAATACTGGGCAAAGCATTGGGATGGCTACAATCGTTCCTAGCGGATCGAACCCAATCAGTACGTTTGGGTGACTACACATCCCCTCCACGACTCATAAAATACGGAGTTCCCCAGGGGGCGTCATTGAGCCCAACTTTGTTTAATGTATTCGTCTCCTCGCTGGCAACCATTGGCAAAAAGTGGGGCGTAGAAATGTGCTCTTATGCTGATGACACTCAGCTGATGGTCACCATTGATGGAAATGATGACTCCAAAACTAGACTGACGAACTGTTTGACCGAATTAGCAACTTGGATGCAGGACCACTGTCTTAGACTAAACGCCGACAAATCCGAAATCTTACTGTTCGGCAGAGGCACACAGGCCTGGGACAACAGCTGGTGGCCAAGTGACTTGGGTTTGCCTCCCAACCCCACTGCTAAAGCAAAAAACTTAGGTATAACACTGGATAGGGATTTATCCATGAAATCCCATGTTTCTATAACTTGTGGAAGGAGCTTTGGACTTTTGAAGTTGCTTAGACGTGTCTTCCCCTGGGTGCCAACGGATTGCAGGAAAACCTTAGTCCAGTCACTACTGATGAGTAGGCTGGACTACGGTAACTCTCTGTTTGTAGGAATGGCGGATTATCTCTTTTCTAAATTACAGCTGGTTCAGAATGCCGCTGCCAAAGCCATTTGCAATAAAATAAAATATGATTCAGCTAAAAGTTGCATGCGTGAGCTTCATTGGCTCCCAATGCGGCAACGAGCCATCTTTAAGCTGTTGTGCATTTCTCATAAGGTACTCCACGGTACAGGCCCCACCATCCTACATGACAGGGTCAGATTTTATAAACCCTCTAGACACCTACGATCTATGACGTTAGGAAGAGCAGTCATCACCCGAGCTCGTACTGTCAGGATGGGAGAGCGGGCCTTCTCTCACATTGCGGCAACAAAGTGGAACGAGCTACCCCCTAAAATTAGAACAAATGACTGCTTTGTCTCATTTAAGAAACAATTGAAAACATTCCTCTTTCCCAGGCCAGATCAATAATTTTCAATCAGAGCTGATGTCAAATCACTTGCAACTTTCTTCAGCGCCGTGATGTCCTTTCAGGATGAATGTTAGCGCTTTACAAATAAATAAATACAAAAATACAAATACACTTCCCTAGAAAACCAGTTTATCGTAAATCTTTTAAAGCCTCCTCTTATGAAATATTCGACATCAATCACATAGCAGAGTACTAAATAGCACTATATACACTCCGTCTCCTAATTATAAGAGACTTATTGCTATGTAAAATCAACTTTTGCTTTCCAAGATAATGTAAAATGCTGAGCCTATTACATAATTTTATTACACATATATGTTACTAGTCTCCTTCGAGTACTAACACCGTAGAAAATACCACCAATAGCGGTGATATTTTTTACACCGAGAACGGGCGATTTCTATCGCTTACAGCCCTTACAATTATAAAGTTTTATTTCCTAAGTCTCTGATCTCCAACTGTGCAACGTAGATCCCCTGTGTGTCGCAATAAGGTCCATGAACAAAAACTACAGAGCCAGCATTATAAACATACACAAAACAACAAAACGACAAGAGCCACCATGCTAATATATATCCTTAATATAATAAACCTCTGAGAATAAATACATATTTCCGTGGCATCCCATAACAGAAATGTGGCGTCCTCTGACTCTGCTCCATTACCAAACACCGTAACTCCCCGCCCCCCTCACTTTTCACTAAACTCCGCACTCCACCCCAGCCAAACCCCCTATTACAAACCCCCAACCTACCCTCCCTACCCAAACCCACCATGAACCTCAAACCGCCCCTAGAAAACTTATAAGACACAGGATTACTAAAACTCAAAGAATACGCAACAGGCACATAATGTAAATAGTACATAAAGACACATATTTTTTCCAAAATACTATTTAAAAACATGTTCTATTTTTAATAAATCTATCATGCATCTGACCCTCTAGAACTGCTTTCAAAACGTGAACTATAAACCTCTACTTTTCATTTTCAAACCATACACTTTCTTCTGACCCTCTAGAACTGCTTTCAAAACATGAACTATAAACCTCTACTTTTCATTTTCAAACCATACACTTTCAATTACATTATTTTTTTTCCACAATTCATGTAATGTTACAAACCTTTTCTAAAATACACCAGTCCGTATCATTTATAAGAATTTATTTTCAGTCTTCATCAGTGACACTTTCTTCACATACAATAGAAATCACTATAACTTTTTAAACGACAATGCTAACGCGGTAAAAATAACCCTTCATTTACTTTCCTTTAAGAATGCACACTATGTACCCCACGCATGCGTTTCTTAATCTTTGTATTTGGCAGCGAATACCGACCTTGAATCGGAAGACATGAACAAGAGCGCCATTGTCACATTTAAAACTGAACGTTGCATCTGCTCACACACATATCTTTCACTAAGCTAAGATTCACAGAAAACAGCATTGATGTAAAAAAACAATTTTGACCTTGCTTTACAACTCCCTCAAATCACTCCCTTATTTTTTAACGCATCCTCCAGTTCAAAAAAAGCTACTTTTTTAATAACCACTAAGCAATATATAATGACTAGACTCCTAGAAAATGTATCAAGTCATTCTGCTCCTCTCCACTGCATAGCCGGCGACCTAATTCTGTGGAGTTGCTATACAACCAGCGGTGCTGCGCCGTTTCCTGTACCATCTTGGGAAATTCAAAATGGATGTCCCTCCTGCCTTCGCAAACGAGCCGGGCCACTTAGAACTATTTCGCCAGAGGATGCTTGACTACTATGGCATCTTACCACTCTCGACTTTGAATACTTCATATCGATTATCATTTCGATATTCGCATTTCACCTGTGTGCAGCCTGTATTTCATTGCCTGAGCTGTGATTTCACGTGGGCCCTGGATTTATGTCTCTGCAATTTGGTACCTCCTGAACCGAATTACAATCACCTCATGAATCCGTTACTTGATCATGAACAGCTTTGTTACAACGGAGGGTTTATGGCCTTTGCAGCGATACAAGGAGTTCTGGGTCATTGGAATATATTCGCAGCGGCGCAAGATTTCCTAACAGAGAGCTACATCGAAAACCCAACGAGCTGCCCTATGATGGTAAAAGACACTCCAATAATGACAGATCATGAATGCTCCTTTCATCTTCTCAATTGGATGGCTGGCATGTTTTCAGATGATAACAATGATTTCATGTTAGAGGCACTTGCCGCATACTTTGCCTACACAATGGACGCTTAACTCTTTCCTAACAGCGAGCTACATCGAAAACCCACCGAGCTGCCCTCTGATGGTAAAAGAGGCTCCGATTATAACAGATCATCAGTACTGCTTTACTCTTTTCCATTGGATAGCAGACATACTTTCAAATGATAAAACTGATTTCCTGTTACAAGCAGAAACTACCTATTTTGCCTAAACAATGCTTCAATAACTCTCAAACAAGCCATTGACGTTCTCATTTCCTTTTGGTTTTCTATATTCTTCACGTTCTTTTCCATATTTTCTTTTGAAGAACAGACCTATTTGCTTTACTAACAGTGGACATTATGATTTTGTGTTGTTTGACAGCTGATTCATAAAGTAATGATGTATAACCACTTGCATTTTCATATATCGTTCCTAAACTGAAAGGCCAGAAACCTTCTTCCATTTATTAAAATATAGTATACTTCCTTATAAGAGTGTACAATGTTTTTTTCCAACTATATTCATTTTTCTTCAACTATAGCGTTTGTATTCCATGTACTACTGACAATACCAATTACTGTGTTTTTTGCAATTTCTGTACTCATATTACATAATGATTTGCCTTTAAAACAGTACATTTCTAAATAAACATTTCAAATATTCACGGTTTCTCTTTTAATCCATAATCTCAACTGAAATGATTTCATATTGAAAAACTATTCATGGGTTCCACATAACCTTAACTGTAGTCACTGAGGACCTTATTTATGAAGACCTTCCGCCGCCAGTGCCTCATTTTTTAAAATGGGAAAAAGTAACGCACCGGTGGCGCAAGGCCTTCATAAATAAAGTCCTGAATGTTTTCTTTTCTCGACCTCACTTACTGATACTAGAACCTGCAAACCAATTACGGCCCGTGAACTCTTTCTTAGTAGGTCGCGCACCGTAAAGACAGTTATACCACTGTTAACATTTTTTTTTTACTGTTACTAAGCACCGACACAGTTCCGCTTCACTCAGAGTTAATCACTGCTCCCACGCTTCTACAGGCCAGACGCTATGTCGTATTTCTCTCCTTATCACCCTTTCATCTCCACAATAACAAACAGTTGTCCACCAGCCACCAGAGAACAGACTCAGATGCAGAGGCACCAAAGAGTGAACCCATCACCAACTGCCATCTCCGGCTGTTTCCATGGTTACACCTCATTCTGCACCTTGCTGAAGGCACAGGTCAAAAGTTCATGTCTCAACGTTCTACAGCTAACTAAGAAGACTATTTTCCCTCCAGAAACACCTGCCAATCCACAACTCTGTTACATGTCTTGTTTTTTCACACCCAATAGTACTTTTCGTTTAACATAAACATTGACCTGTTCACTCTCCACTTGTTACAATCAACCAATCATTTTTATTTTTTTAACCACACCCAGCCTCTTCCTTTTTCTTTATTTAAAATTTCAACTTCTAACTACCATTCCACTTCCAGAACCGATCGGAGGACGACTACAAATCCCTTGAAAATGAAGGTCTGGCTAATAGGACACAGTTATATTCACTGGAGTGAAAAATATGCAGTAAGCAGACGAATTTGCAACCTCAGCTTACCAAATGTACACATAACATGGATTTCCAAAGGAGGATTGAAATGTCACCAATTAATTCCATTGGTGAAAACTTTTATGCATCTCCCAGAACCAGACCTTATAATTGTGAACTGTGGTGGGAACGATCTAGGCACAATCACTGGGGTAGGTCTGGAAATGCTTCTAAAAGACACCTTTCGACAATTGATGACACTTTTTCCTCGATCTGCCTTGGTATATTCCAATATAAGCCAAAGACAGAAATGGAATTGGTCCAATCACCATTGTGCACAATTTGAGAAAGCAAGGAGACATGTAAATAAATCTGTTTCTGCGTTCCTCAGAGATTATAGCATGGGTTCTATTTACCACAACAACTTGCGCTACCACATGCAAGACGTCTATAGGAGAGACGGTGTTCATTTCACGAATGAGGGAAACAGAATCTTCCTCTGCAACATCAGGCTCTGCATCGGTACTTACTTATAAATGCAGAAAACACTCAATTAACACAAGGGCTCTTTTCAGAGCCACCTTATATCTAAGCACTCAAACTTCTGATTTACCTCCATTTTCACACTCTTGTAAATAGGTGTGCGCGACCGGGTCCGAGCACCCCGTATTTTTTTTTCGGGGAAAAATTATATCTTTTTGCGTTTAAGGGCCTTACTGCACACCCCGAGAAAACCTACGCAGGAAGACAATCTTTACCTTCTCCCCTTTCCATGTTTCAACGCTTTGAAATGAACAATATATTTACTCGCAGTGACAAAATGGCGGACAAAACTTCCTGATTTCCTTCGAATCAAACGTTAACAGACGTCACGCAGCCAAAAAAAATACCGCTCACGCGCAGCCGCTTGGGTGCGCGCACGTGTGCCCGCCTATAGATATATAATTGACTTTAACTTTAATTTTCTCAACAACTACTGAACGGATTTACACCATTCCAAAAAAAGCGTAATCTGCGAACAAGACTCTACAGTTTTGACAAATTTCTCATAAATTCATTCACCCGTTCGAACTGTAGCCGAGTCTAAAGGTCCTATGGAAAATAACATTGAGAAAACACGTTTTGGGACCCCCCTTATATCTCAGCCCCCACTTGACCAATCCCCCCCAAACTTTCAGGGAAGGAGTGCAGCGAACCTAGCCATCTTCTTTGAGAAATTCGCGAAGACTCATCCACCAGGGCCAAAGTTATTCCAAATAGAATGTTGAGGATTTCCTATGGAAAACAATCCTAACTATAACTACCTACTGGCGACAGCCAGTAGGTAATATATATATATATATATATATATATATATATATATATATATATATATCTGCGCTCGCGTGCCAAAACACTACCAAACTCGCGGGGAGATTCTTGCAAAACGCCTTTATTCCACAGTAAGCTTGAATAGCAAAGGGGCTCAGGAAAAGTCAATCAAAACCCAGTTCGCCGTTTGGTTCCTGACGCGTTTCGAAGGCTCCCGCCTTCTTCTTCAGAGGAAAGGCGAACACATCACGGGAGTGCAGGTTCCAGCCCTTCTTGTAACAATGGCACGCCCCTAATGGGCAGTCCAAATGTCTCGGTGCCTGTTGGGACTGGAAGTCCTGTGTTTTCAAGGCGCCCCTCCTGTGGTTCAAGGCGCTTGGATAGTCTCCCCTCGCCTGCCAGGCGATAACACGGTGATGGAGTAGGGGACGGATGAATATCCGTATCCTTAGCAAGCTGGATGCTTGCCCTTGGCGGCTCCTTCCGTGAGGCTGCGTGGCGGTGCTCAGCGTTTCATGCAGGGTTACCGCTACGCTCTGTTCCATCAAAACGCTGCTGCACTCTTCTGGCGGGTGTGGTCAGAATGGTGATGGATCCATTCCAGGAATCTGCGCTCGCGTGCCAAAACACTACCAAACTCGCGGGGAGATTCTTGCAAAACGCCTTTATTCCACAGTAAGCTTGAATAGCAAAGGGGCTCAGGAAAATTCAATCAAAACCCAGTTCGCCGTTTGGTTCCTGACGCGTTTCGAAGGCTCCCGCCTTCTTCTTCAGAGGAAAGGCGAACACATCACGGGAGTGCAGGTTCCAGCCCTTCTTGTAACAATGGCACGCCCCTAATGGGCAGTCCAAATGTCTCGGTGCCTGTTGGGACTGGAAGTCCTGTGTTTTCAAGGCGCCCCTCCTGTGGTTCAAGGCGCTTGGATAGTCTCCCCTCGCCTGCCAGGCGATAACACGGTGATGGAGTAGGGGACGGATGAATATCCGTATCCTTAGCAAGCTGGATGCTTGCCCTTGGCGGCTCCTTCCGTGAGGCTGCGTGGCGGTGCTCAGCGTTTCATGCAGGGTTACCGCTACGCTCTGTTCCATCAAAACGCTGCTGCACTCTTCTGGCGGGTGTGGTCAGAATGGTGATGGATCCATTCCAGGAATCTGCGCTCGCGTGCCAAAACACTACCAAACTCGCGGGGAGATTCTTGCAAAACGCCTTTATTCCACAGTAAGCTTGAATAGCAAAGGGGCTCAGGAAAAGTCAATCAAAACCCAGTTCGCCGTTTGGTTCCTGACGCGTTTCGAAGGCTCCCGCCTTCTTCTTCAGAGGAAAGGCGAACACATCACGGGAGTGCAGGTTCCAGCCCTTCTTGTAACAATGGCACGCCCCTAATGGGCAGTCCAAATGTCTCGGTGCCTGTTGGGACTGGAAGTCCTGTGTTTTCAAGGCGCCCCTCCTGTGGTTCAAGGCGCTTGGATAGTCTCCCCTCGCCTGCCAGGCGATAACACGGTGATGGAGTAGGGGACGGATGAATATCCGTATCCTTAGCAAGCTGGATGCTTGCCCTTGGCGGCTCCTTCCGTGAGGCTGCGTGGCGGTGCTCAGCGTTTCATGCAGGGTTACCGCTACGCTCTGTTCCATCAAAACGCTGCTGCACTCTTCTGGCGGGTGTGGTCAGAATGGTGATGGATCCATTCCAGGAATCTGCGCTCGCGTGCCAAAACACTACCAAACTCGCGGGGAGATTCTTGCAAAACGCCTTTATTCCACAGTAAGCTTGAATAGCAAAGGGGCTCAGGAAAAGTCAATCAAAACCCAGTTCGCCGTTTGGTTCCTGACGCGTTTCGAAGGCTCCCGCCTTCTTCTTCAGAGGAAAGGCGAACACATCACGGGAGTGCAGGTTCCAGCCCTTCTTGTAACAATGGCACGCCCCTAATGGGCAGTCCAAATGTCTCGGTGCCTGTTGGGACTGGAAGTCCTGTGTTTTCAAGGCGCCCCTCCTGTGGTTCAAGGCGCTTGGATAGTCTCCCCTCGCCTGCCAGGCGATAACACGGTGATGGAGTAGGGGACGGATGAATATCCGTATCCTTAGCAAGCTGGATGCTTGCCCTTGGCGGCTCCTTCCGTGAGGCTGCGTGGCGGTGCTCAGCGTTTCATGCAGGGTTACCGCTACGCTCTGTTCCATCAAAACGCTGCTGCACTCTTCTGGCGGGTGTGGTCAGAATGGTGATGGATCCATTCCAGGAATCTGCGCTCGCGTGCCAAAACACTACCAAACTCGCGGGGAGATTCTTGCAAAACGCCTTTATTCCACAGTAAGCTTGAATAGCAAAGGGGCTCAGGAAAAGTCAATCAAAACACAGTTCGCCGTTTGGTTCCTGACGCGTTTCGAAGGCTCCCGCCTTCTTCTTCAGAGGAAAGGCGAACACATCACGGGAGTGCAGGTTCCAGCCCTTCTTGTAACAATGGCACGCCCCTAATGGGCAGTCCAAATGTCTCGGTGCCTGTTGGGACTGGAAGTCCTGTGTATATATGCGCCAAACAATTCCCACCACTTCCGATCTCTTCCGTGTTCCGGCGAAGAAGATTAAGAAACACTACAAATCTACTGAAAACCAGGAATACCCATTGAAGGGTTTGTTGACATTTGCGCCTTGGACTACAACAACCAGCAACCCTGGTTGTGCAAGATCCTGTAGCCACGCCCAGTTAGGGCGTCAGCATTCAAACGAAATAAATTTGAATTCTCTAGAGGTGCAAACACAGCCTGCTTTCTTTGTCAGCCCCAAGAAGAAGATGCGTGGGCCTCGAAACGCGTAGGGCGCTTGATGGATGTGACAATCATAAGGAGAAGCAGGGATTCCAGGACACGAGGCGTTTGAGAGCTGGAAGGCACGGCGTGCTATGTGTGCCTGCTGAAAGCGCAGGTGTGCTTCTTGCTCGATTTGTATTCACATGGCTGCCCCTGGCCGTGCAGCAGAGCACCATCCCTGGCTGGAAGGAATGGGAGAGACAGCCGAGGGAGGCCTGAGCGTTGCACGCAGCTACGCTACACAAGGTATAGCGCTCCGAATTTTATGACTGTCCTGAATCCCTACACTCTCCCCCTACTCAAGGGTTTAAGAAACACTACAAATCTACTGAAAACCAGGAATACCCATTGAAGGGTTTGTTGACATTTGCGCCTTGGACTACAACAACCAGCAACCCTGGTTGTGCAAGATCCTGTAGCCACGCCCAGTTAGGGCGTCAGCATTCAAACGAAATAAATTTGAATTCTCTAGAGGTGCAAACACTGCCTGCTTTCTTTGTCAGCCCCAAAAAGAAGTGGCGTGGGCCTCGAAACGCGTAGGGCACTTGATGGATGTGACAATCATAAGGAGAAGCGGGGATTCCAGGATACGAGGTGTTTGAGAGCTGGAAGGCACGGCGTGCTATGTGTGCCTGCTGAAAGCGCAGGTTTGCTTCTTGCTCGATATATATATATATATATATATATATATATATATATATATATATATATATATATATATATATATATATATATATATATATATATATATACATATATACACATATATATATATATATATATTATATATATATATATCCAAAAACACAAGGTTGCCCCCATGAGAAAGCCACACACGAAGGAGTACAGCACATCACTCCGCAAGCAGCAGCGTTCGATCAGACTGCGTGTGCTTCATCTGGCCATACGCGTTTCGAGCTCCCTTGAGCCCTTGATCACTGGCGGCATGAAGAGGGAAACAGGTAAGTAAGAACGAACTGCTTTTATTCAAATTTGAAGTCCCGCCCATGTGGGCGTGCAAGGCATGCTGGTCAAGGTAGTTCCAAATAGTGCCTAAGGGGCTTCTACGTTCACTAACCAAGTGGATCCTGCTCCCTCTGCACTTTAAATGTCAATCCCGTTAGGAGGAGCACTCTGCCAGTCTTTCACTCCCGCCTCTGAGTCTCCAAGCGGGTGAGGCCACCTTTGTCCCACACGCACCCAAAGATTGTGAGCACAGCGGGCCCGCATGAACAGCGGTGGGGCTTTCTCGCGGCCGGACCAGCCGCATAATTTCCAAAAACACAAGGTTGCCCCCATGAGAAAGCCACACACGAAGGAGTACAGCACATCACTCCGCAAGCAGCAGCGTTCGATCAGACTGCGTGTGCTTCATCTGGCCATACACGTTTCGAGCTCCCTTTAGCCCTTGATCACTGGCGGCATGAAGAGGGAAACAGGTAAGTAAGAACAAACTGCTTTTATTCAAATTTGAAGTCCCGCCCATGTGGGGGTGCAAGGCATGCTGGTCAAGGTAGTTCCAAATAGTGCCTAAGGGGCTTCTACGTTCACTAACCAAGTGGATCCTGCTCCCTCTGCACTTTAAATGTCAATCCCGTTAGGAGGAGCACTCTGCCAGTCTTTCACTCCTGCCTCTGAGTCTCCAAGCGGGTGAGGCCACCTTTGTCCCACACGCACCCAAAGATTGTGAGCGCAGCGGGCCCGCATGAACAGCGGTGGGGCTTTCTCGCGGCCGGACCAGCCGCATAATTTCCAAAAACACAAGGTTGCCCCCATGAGAAAGCCACACACGAAGGAGTACAGCACATCACTCCGCAAGCAGCAGCGTTCAATCAGACTGCGTGTGCTTCATCTGGCCATACGCGTTTCGAGCTCCCTTGAGCCCTTGATCACTGGCGGCATGAAGAGGGAAACAGGTAAGTAAGAACGAACTGCTTTTATTCAAATTTGAAGTCCCGCCCATGTGGGCGTGCAAGGCATGCTGGTCAAGGTAGTTCCAAATAGTGCCTAAGGGGCTTCTACGTTCACTAACCAAGTGGATCCTGCTCCCTCTGCACTTTAAATGCCAATCCCGTTAGGAGGAGCACTCTGCCAGTCTTTCACTCCCGCCTCTGAGTCTCCAAGCGGGTGAGGCCACCTTTGTCCCACACGCACCCAAAGATTGTGAGCGCAGCGGGCCCGCATGAACAGCGGTGGGGCTTTCTCGCGGCCGGACCAGCCGCATAATTTCCAAAAACACAAGGTTGCCCCCATGAGACAGCCACACATGAAGGAGTACAGCACATCACTCCGCAAGCAGCAGCGTTCGATCAGACTGCGTGTGCTTCATCTGGCCATACGCGTTTTGAGCTCCCTTGAGCCCTTGATCACTGGCGGCATGAAGAGGGAAACAGGTAAGTAAGAACGAACTGCTTTTATTCAAATTTGAAGTCCCGCCCATGTGGGCGTGCAAGGCATGCTGGTCAAGGTAGTTCCAAATAGTGCCTAAGGGGCTTCTACGTTCACTAACCAAGTGGATCCTGCTCCCTCTGCACTTTAAATGTCAATCCCGTTAGGAGGAGCACTCTGCCAGTCTTTCACTCCCGCCTCTGAGTCTCCAAGCGGGTGAGGCCACCTTTGTCCCACACGCACCCAAAGATTGTGAGCGCAGCGGGCCCGCATGAACAGCGGTGGGGCTTTCTCGCGGCCGGACCAGCCGCATAATTTCCAAAAACACAAGGTTGCCCCCATGAGAAAGCCACACACGAAGGAGTACAGCACATCACTCCGCAAGCAGCAGCGTTCGATCAGACTGCGTGTGCTTCATCTGGCCATACGCGTTTCGAGCTCCCTTGAGCCCTTGATCACTGGCGGCATGAAGAGGGAAACAGGTAAGTAAGAACGAACTGCTTTTATTCAAATTTGAAGTCCCGCCCATGTGGGCGTGCAAGGCATGCTGGTCAAGGTAGTTCCAAATAGTGCCTAAGGGGCTTCTACGTTCACTAACCAAGTGGATCCTGCTCCCTCTGCACTTTAAATGTCAATCCCGTTAGGAGTGGCTTTCTCATGGGGGCAACCTTGTGTTTTTGGAAATTATGCGGCTGGTCCGGCCGCGAGAAAGCCCCACCGCTGTTCATGCGGGCCCGCTGCGCTCACAATCTTTGGGTGCGTGTGGGACAAAGGTGGCCTCACCCGCTTGGAGACTCAGAGGCGGGAGTGAAAGACTGGCAGAGTGCTCCTCCTAACGGGATTGACATTCAAAGTGCAGAGGGAGCAGGATCCACTTGGTTAGTGAACGTAGAAGCCCCTTAGGCACTATTTGGAACTACCTTGACCAGCATGCCTTGCACGCCCACATGGGCGGGACTTCAAATTTGAATAAAAGCAGTTCGTTCTTACTTACCTGTTTCCCTCTTCATGCCGCCAGTGATCAAGGGCTCAAGGGAGCTCGAAACGCGTATGGCCAGATGAAGCACACGCAGTCTGATCGAACGCTGCTGCTTGCGGAGTGATGTGCTGTACTCCTTCGTGTGTGGCTTTCTCATGGGGGCAACCTTGTGTTTTTGGAAATTATGCGGCTGGTCCGGCCGCGAGAAAGCCCCACCGCTGTTCATGCGGGCCCGCTGCGCTCACAATCTTTGGGTGCGTGTGGGACAAAGGTGGCCTCACCCGCTTGGAGACTCAGAGGCGGGAGTGAAAGACTGGCAGAGTGCTCCTCCTAATGGGATTGACATTTAAAGTGCAGAGGGAGCAGGATCCACTTGGTTAGTGAACGTAGAAGCCCCTTAGGCACTATTTGGAACTACCTTGACCAGCATGCCTTGCACGCCCACATGGGCGGGACTTCAAATTTGAATAAAAGCAGTTCGTTCTTACTTACCTGTTTCCCTCTTCATGCCGCCAGTGATCAAGGGCTCAAGGGAGCTCGAAACGCGTATGGCCAGATGAAGCACACGCAGTCTGATCGAACGCTGCTGCTTGCGGAGTGATGTGCTGTACTCCTTCGTGTGTGGCTTTCTCATGGGGGCAACCTTGTGTTTTTGGAAATTATGCGGCTGGTCCGGCCGCGAGAAAGCCCCACCGCTGTTCATGCGGGCCCGCTGCGCTCACAATCTTTGGGTGCGTGTGGGACAAAGGTGGCCTCACCCGCTTGGAGACTCAGAGGCGGGAGTGAAAGACTGGCAGAGTGCTCCTCCTAACGGGATTGACATTTAAAGTGCAAAGGGAGCAGGATCCACTTGGTTAGTGAACGTAGAAGCCCCTTAGGCACTATTTGGAACTACCTTGACCAGCATGCCTTGCACGCCCACATGGGCGGGACTTCAAATTTGAATAAAAGCAGTTCGTTCTTACTTACCTGTTTCCCTCTTCATGCCGCCAGTGATCAAGGGCTCAAGGGAGCTCGAAACGCGTATGGCCAGATGAAGCACACGCAGTCTGATCGAACGCTGCTGCTTGCGGAGTGATGTGCTGTACTCCTTCGTGTGTGGCTTTCTCATGGGGGCAACCTTGTGTTTTTGGAAATTATGCGGCTGGTCCGGCCGCGAGAAAGCCCCACCGCTGTTCATGCGGGCCCGCTGCGCTCACAATCTTTGGGTGCGTGTGGGACAAAGGTGGCCTCACCCGCTTGGAGACTCAGAGGCGGGAGTGAAAGACTGGCAGAGTGCTCCTCCTAACGGGATTGACATTTAAAGTGCAGAGGGAGCAGAATCCACTTGGTTAGTGAACGTAGAAGCCCCTTAGGCACTATTTGGAACTACCTTGACCAGCATGCCTTGCACGCCCACATGGGCAGGACTTCAAATTTGAATAAAAGCAGTTCGTTCTTACTTACCTGTTTCCCTCTTCATGCCGCCAGTGATCAAGGGCTCAAGGGAGCTCGAAACGCGTATGGCCAGATGAAGCACACGCAGTCTGATCGAACGCTGCTGCTTGCGGAGTGATGTGCTGTACTCCTTCGTGTGTGGCTTTCTCATGGGGGCAACCTTGTGTTTTTGGAAATTATGCGGCTGGTCCGGCCGCGAGAAAGCCCCACCGCTGTTCATGCGGGCCCGCTGCGCTCACAATCTTTGGGTACGTGTGGGACAAAGGTGGCCTCACCCGCTTGGAGACTCAGAGGCGGGAGTGAAAGACTGGCAGAGTGCTCCTCCTAACGGGATTGACATTTAAAGTGCAGAGGGAGCAGGATCCACTTGGTTAGTGAACGTAGAAGCCCCTTAGGCACTATTTGGAACTACCTTGACCAGCATGCCTTGCACGCCCACATGGGCGGGACTTCAAATTTGAATAAAAGCAGTTCGTTCTTACTTACCTGTTTCCCTCTTCATGCCGCCAGTGATCAAGGGCTCAAGGGAGCTCGAAACGCGTATGGCCAGATGAAGCACACGCAGTCTGATCGAACGCTGCTGCTTGTGGAGTGATGTGCTGTACTCCTTCGTGTGTGGCTTTCTCATGGGGGCAACCTTGTGTTTTTGGAAATTATGCGGCTGGTCCGGCCGCGAGAAAGCCCCACCGCTGTTCATGCGGGCCCGCTGCGCTCACAATCTTTGGGTGCGTGTGGGACAAAGGTGGCCTCACCCGCTTGGAGACTCAGAGGCGGGAGTGAAAGACTGGCAGAGTGCTCCTCCTAACGGGATTGACATTTAAAGTGCAGAGGGAGCAGGATCCACTTGGTTAGTGAACGTAGAAGCCCCTTAGGCACTATTTGGAACTACCTTGACCAGCATGCCTTGCACGCCCACATGGGCGGGACTTCAAATTTGAATAAAAGCAGTTCGTTCTTACTTACCTGTTTCCCTCTTCATGCCGCCAGTGATCAAGGGCTCAAGGGAGCTCGAAACGCGTATGGCCAGATGAAGCACACGCAGTCTGATCGAACGCTGCTGCTTGCGGAGTGATGTGCTGTACTCCTTCGTGTGTGGCTTTCTCATGGGGGCAACCTTGTGTTTTTGGAAATATATATATATATATATATATATATATGCGCCAAACAATTCCCACCACTTCCGATCACTTCCGTGTTCCGGCGAAGAAGGAATTCAGACCACCACAGCAATTCAGGCAAGATTTTACTTTATTTGCGTTTCCCGCGCAGCCTGCAACGTATTTAAGTCCACAGGGGCACACAAGGCAGTAATGCCTTGTGTGCCCCTGCGGACTTAAATACGTGGGCAGCACTATCAACATGGTGAAACTGAGGGTATTGGAGCATATGTGTGCTATCAAAAACAAGGACTTCAGTTACCCTGTAGCACGACACTTTTCTGTAAAACACAATAGCAACAGGGATCTGCTGCAATATTATTGTTTGGATTACTTACCTCCACACATCAGGGGTGGGATCGAATGCTCAAATTGAGAAGACTGGAATCCCGCTATATCATTGATTTAGGGACCAAGATAACGAATGGGTTAAATGGTGGGGAGGAATTGGCTGTTCATCTGAACAAATAAGTTAATTGAGTGATGATGATTAATGAAATGTGATCTTTTGAACTAATGTCTGTAACATTTTAAACCATGTTGCTTGGGCCGATACACGGCGTAATCACAATTGGTAACTAAGGACAGAAAGCAGCCTTCTGAAAATAAGGCTGCATTGCCGATCCACAGCGAAATTGTAACATTATGAATTGCATCATATGAAATCAATTGTTTTTTAATTCTTTAAAAACATGTTAAATATATGTTTACATTTCGGTATTTGGAACCGACTTGGTGACAAATGTAATGAATTGACATTCAGTATTTACTGTTTTAAGATGGCGCCAGTTTATCTTCAGGGCGCAAGTAGTCCGTTTTTTACCAATTACTTCACGTGACATGGTGTCTTTAATAAAAAAAGGCCACCAGTGCACTGTTTAGAGATTACGACACTGACGAAGGATGTAAATCCGAAACGCGTTTGTCTAACATTAAACTGCTGCTGAGCCAAAGAATCCCCGAGAGTGCTATACTTTTCCTGAACTAAAAGAAAAGGGAAGTTTAAGCCGGATATTTACAGCGGGACGCCACCGCGTTTTCTGCACCTGACCGCAAAGTCCCCCGCCAATGGCGAATGGAGGAGCGAGATATATATATACTACTAACAATCCCATTATGCCCCACCTACTACATGCCATAAACATAGAAGAAATACTCAGTTATTTCATTGCAGAATGTTCAAATCTGGTAAAACTATCGAGGTAATTCATAATCAATACAAGAGACAAAGTAACAATTGAATACAGTCTCAAGTGTTCTCCACATGATCTAGCTCCTAAATTTGATTTACATAGTGTACAAAAACTTGATCAAGAAAATAAAAAAAAAACAAATATAGGGCAAGTGCCCAAATTAAAATACCTAACTAATGTTATACCAGAAACGTAAATCTCTATTAAGGCTAGTTCTGGGGACACCTAGGGTATTGATCATAGTAAATAGGAATAATTACAAGAAAGTGCAAAATTGTGCAATAATTAAAATCATGATAATATGAATAGAGCTAAAAATACCTAAGCATTATAAGGTATAGGTAGCAGACACCTTTAATAAGAGTAAAGTGCATTATGCTTGTGAAGTGCAAAACGTGACAAATCGGAAAATTCATTATGTTAATCATGTAGTGAGCAGCATATTATCAAGTACAGTGCAAATAACAATGTATAAAAACATATAATCATTGACCTCAAAAAATGCAGTGAAATAATACAGAGTATACATACTTCAATGTAAAAAATGGAAGATGATCACACAGATGTCGATTTGAATAGAATAATCAGGATGTACAGGGTTTACTCCATAGTCTGGGAATTAGATTCAATAATTACTCACTAATTAGTTTAAAGCTCAACCACTTCTAAAATATCTTTCCCGGCACGTATAGAGACTGGTAGAACCATAAAAACAGTAAAACCAATATAAATAACGCACTTTAAGGACAGGGCATTAAAAGATACAACTAAAACCCAATTGACTAAAATAATTTAAGAGTTCAGATATATGCAATGTAAATGTAAATGTATTTGAGCTTATATAGCGCACAGCTACCCGCAGCGGGTTTCCCGGCGCTTGCTTAGGGAACCCGTCCTGGTATTCCCCTGTGAGATAACCCCGGCAGGGTATCCACAAGGTGAAAGCCAGGCATCCCGCCGCGAGGGGCCATTGTGGAGATTAAGCAAGCTATTGCCCAGAGTCGCAGAGTGTGAACCCGTGAGTCGAGAAGGCACCGGAGCAATTATTATCGAGTCTGTGGAATTTTTAGCCCAAGACCCGCCGAGGCGTGGAATTGAACCCTGGTCCAGGGCCGAACTCAGCTTCCGGTTCTGCTGCCTCTAACCCCTGAGCCACACTTCTCCACCATAACAAAATGGAATTACACGAGGACTAAAAGAAGGGGACAAGCCTGTCACCTAAAAGCTACAAAGTGATTAAAACCCCTCAGAATTAAATACATCCTAAAAGGGTTAAAAAGATTGGTAAAAGTAGTTTATACAAAATTATGTAAGTCCTCCCCCATGTTAAGACCATTAGGAATCTTGGTGTTAAGAAGTACAATGTAGTGGCTCTCTAGTTGTCTTAGTTTCCTCTCTCTATCTCCACCTCTTTTGGAGAAAGGAACTGCATCAATTACATAGTATTTCAAGTCATTATGATTGTTATTATGAACTAACTTGAAATGACGCGCCAAAGGATAATTGGAGTCGGAATTAACTATCGCCCGATGTTGCTGTAAAACACGGTTGAACACCTGGAGCTTAGTGCTCCCAATGTACGGCAGACTGCAAGTACATTGTAAGACATATACAGCATAATCTGTCTTATAGGTGAACAAACTGTTGATCTTACAAGTAGTTCGTGAAAAAGGCTCATAATATCTCGTGGTGTTAACTCCAAATTTGCACGCTCTGAAAGAGCGGCATTTAATAAATCTGATCTGTTAGAGAGCCAAATAGAATTTTTAGTGACTTCAGGACTGGTCTTGACAAGGGCATCCCTCATCGAGGGAGCCCGATGAAAAGTGATAGCAGGATGGTCATCTAACAAAGGGGCCAAAGTGAGGTCCGTCTTGAGAATGGGCCAATTGGATTTCAAGATATGTTTGATTCTATGCTCTTGACAACTGAAAGTCGTGATGAGTCTAATTTTAGTTTTCTCTGTCGTAACGGAATTACTCTCATCAGGTATAACAGTGTCAATAGTAGCCACCACAGGAGAATTCATGTGTTTGGCAACTACTTTGTTCATAGAATCGATAAGATAAGTTTTAATATAGCCCCTAGCTAAAAATCTTTAAAAAGATTCCTCTGAGCAAACCTTGAGAGCTACCTCGTTATTGCAAATTCTTTGTATTCTTAAAAATTCCCCATACGGAATGCTTTTTATCAGATGGCGAGGATAACTACTGTGGGCATGTAAAATGGAGTTCCCTGCCATGACCTTTCTAATGCATTTTAGTTATCAAGTACCATAAAAACAGTAAAACCAATATAAATAACGCACTTTAAGAACAGGGCAGTAAAAGATACAACTAAAACCCAATTGACTAAAATAATTTAGGAGTTTACATATATGCAATAACAAAAAGGAATTACATCGAGGACTAAAAGAAGGGGACAAGCCTGTCACCTAAAAACTACAAAGTGATCAAAACCCCTCAGAATGAAATACATCCTAAAAGGGTTAAAAAGATTGGTAAAAGTAGTTTATAAAAAATTATGTAAGTCCTCCCCCATGTTAAGACCATTAGGAATCTTGGTGTTAAGAAGTACAATGTAGTGGCTCTCCAGTTGTCTTAGTTTCCTCTCTCTATCTCCACCTCATTTGGATAAAGGAACTGCGTCAATTACATAGTATTTCAAGTAATTAAAATTGTTATTTAGAACTAACTTGAAATGACGCGCCACAGGATAATTGGAGTCGGAATTAACTATCGCCCGAAGGTGCTGTAAAACACGGTTGAAAACCTGGAGCTTAGTGCTCCCAATGTACAGCAGATTGCAAGTACATTGTAAGACATATACAGCATAATTTGTCTTACAGGTGAACAAACTGTTGATCTTACAAGTAGTTCGTGAAAAAGGCTCTTAATATTCCGTGGTGTTAACTCCCAATTTGCAAGTTCTGCAGGAGCTGCATTTAAAAAATCCTGATCTGTTAGAGAGCCAAATACAATTTTTAGTGACTTCAGGACTGTTCTTGACAAGGGCATCCCTCATCGAGGGAGCCCGATGAAAAGTGATAGCAGGATGGTCATCTAACAAAGGGTCCAAAGTGATGTCCGTCTTGAGAATGGGCCAATTGGATTTCAAGATATGTTTGATTCTACGCTCTTGACAACTGAAAGTCGTGATGAGTCTAATTTTAGTTTTCTCTGTCGTAATGGAATTACTCTCATCAGGTATAACAGTGTCAATAGTAGCCACCACAGGAGAATTCATCTGTTTGGCGACTACTTTGTTCATAGAATCGATAAGATCAATTTTATTATAGCCTCTAGCTAAAAATCTTTGAAAAGATTCCTCCAAGCAAATCTTGAGATCTACCTTGTTATTGCACATTCTTTGTATTCTTAAATATTCCCCATACGGAATGCTTTTTATCAGGTGGCAAGGATGACTACTGTGGGCATGTAAAATGGAGTTCCCTGCCATGACCTTCCTATGCATTTTAGTTTTCAAGTACAATAAAAACAGTAAAACCAATATAAATAACGCACTTTAAGAACAGGGCAGTAAAAGATACAACTAAAACCCAATTGACTAAAATAATTCAAGAGTTCAGATATATGCAATAACAAAAGGGAATTACATCAAAGACTAAAAGAAGGGGACAAGCTGTCACCTAAACACTACAAAGTGATTAAAACCCCTCAGAATGAAATACATCCTAAAAGGGTTAAAAATATTGGTAAAAGTAGTTTATAAAAAATTATGTAAGTCCTCCCCCATGTTAAGACCATTAGGAATCTTGGTGTTACGAAGTAAAATGTAGTGGCTCTCTAGTTGTCTTAGTTTCCTCTCTCTATCTCCACCTCTTTTGGAGAAAGGAACTGCGTCAATTACATAGTATTTCAAGTCATTAAGATTGTTATTATGAACTAACTTGAAATGACGCGCCACAGGATAATTGGAGTCAGAATTAATTATTGCCCGAAGGTGCTGTAAAACGGCGTTGAACACCTGGAGCTTAGTGCTCCCAATGTACTGCAGATTGCATGTACATTGTAAGACATATACAGCATAATCTGTTTTACAGGTGAACAAACTGTTGATCTTACAAGTAGTTCGTGAAAAAGGCTCATAATATTCCGTGGTGTTAACTCTCAATTTGCAAGCTCTGCAGGAGCAGCATTTAAAAAATCCTGATCTGTTAGAGAGCCAAATACAATTTTTAGTAACTTCAGGACTGGTCTTGGCAAGGGAATCCCTCATCGAGGGAGCCCGACCAAAAGTGATAGCAGGATGGTCATCTAACAAAGGGTCCAAAGTGATGTCCGTCTTGAGAATGGGCCAATTGGATTTCAAGATATGTTTGATTCTATGCTCTTGACAACTGAAAGTCCTGATGAGTCTAATTTTAGTTTTCTCTGTCGTAATGGAATTACTCTCATCAGGTATAACAGTGTCAATAGTAGTCACCACAGGAGAATTCATCTTTTTGGCGACTACTTTGTCCATAGAATCGATAAGATCAGATTTATTATTGCGCCTAGCTAAAAATCTTTGAAAAGATTCCTCCAAGCAAACCTTGAGATCTACCTCATTATTGCATATTCTTTGTATTCTTAAAAATTCCTCATACTAAATGCTTTTTATAAGGTGACGAGGATGACTACTGTGGGCATGAAAAATGGAGTTCCCTGCCATGACCTTCCTATGCATTTTAATCTTAATTTCGTTATCAACAATATAAATCTCAACATCAAGGAAGTCAACTTTAACATTATCAATGGTAGCTGTAAATTCAAGATTCAGTTCATTAATGTTAATCCTACTAACAAACTCTTCTGCAGACGGTCTAGGACCCTGCCATATTATGAAGACATCGTCTATAAAGCGCCACATATGAGCAATGACTGTCTCAGTGTTCTCAACAACAGTACGGGGTGACCAAGAACATGCCTCTCCCACCAGCCCACGTGTAAACACGCGTAGCTGGGGGAGAAGCATCCCCCCTAGCCACACCCCGCAACTGTTGTAAAACTTCATTATTGAAGAGAAATAAATGTTGTGGTTAAGGCACAGTTCAATCATTTAGATCAACATTTTACTATGTTCATAGAATCTTATATCCCTATCTGATAAAAAAATACTCAATTGCTCTAAGGCCATCTGTGCGATTAATGGAAGTGTAGAGAGAACAAATATCCATTACAATGAACTGATACTCTGGCTTCTAACATATTTCTTTCAATTTGTTCAGGAAATGACTGGTGTCCCTGATATAGGTTCGAAGAGCCTCCATTTAATTGTGAAGGAAAAAGTCCACATATTTCGAGATGGGCTCTAACAATCCATTTTGAGCTGGTATTGGTGAAATAACTTTATGGATTTTAGGCAATAAATACAATATGGGAGTGATGGGAAAATCCTTCTTCAAAAATCCATATTCCTTTTCGCTTATTAGTCCATCTCTTTTCCACTGGGCCAAATGTTTGTGGACTAAATCCTTCACTTTATTTAGTTCATTAAAAGAGGACTTTCTATAACACAATGGTTTATTCAATTGTCTCTCAGCTTCCTTGAGGAAGACATCACAGGGCCAAAAAACAACGTTGCCACCCTTATCATCTTTATTTACTACAATGTTTCCATGGTTGTTGATTTTACAAATAAGAGCAAAATACTGTTTGTCTTTATAGCTCCTTTGCTTCTGGCTTTTAGCAATTGTAAGATTCAAACTTTTGAGATCCTCAATCATTTGGTCGCTAAAGATGTCGATAGCGTCCCTGGGCATTGTAGGAACAAAAGTGGATCAAGGGCAAAAGGAACTCATGGCGGCACTACCACTGTTAATACCCACAGATTGTAGCACTCCTTGCGTGTTAGGAACACTCTCACTTTCCAGATCTGCAAGAGAGTTGGCAGTTTTCAGTGTTGCCACATCAGATATCACAACGTAGTTACTGGGTTGAGAGTCCATTAAGATGTTAGTAGCTCAATTACTTGCTTTATTCAAAGTGTGATATCTCATCAGTTTGAGTTTACGAATAAATTTAAATACGTCTATTCTAGATTGGACGTATTTAAAACCATTTTTAGGGCAGAAAGATAAGCTCAAAGCCAGAAGTTGGATTTCTGCAGCATTTAAGTCTAAGTCTGTGAGATTGATAACAGTGTTTTCATTATTTTTGTTTTCCTGATTATTTTCTTTATTTTTTTATTTTTCTCTTTCTTTTTCATTTTCAGCGGTGGTATTGGAAGTGGTGCTATTAGTTAGTTCACCTGTATATTCCCTTTCACTCTTTTCTTTTTTGTGAAGCCGCCTCTGCCTCCTCCTCTGCTTGTGGCATTTGTTGCGTTCACACTGCCTTTCACTTGCGGCAGACCCCTTGATCTTAGGGTATTGCGTGTGTCCTCTATCATAAACCCCAATTCCTCTGATGGGGTAAAGCCACTCAGAATAGGTTGTTGGTCATTACTCTCTTCGTCTGAGCCTGTGCTGCTATATATTGAGCTTAAATCTGTGTCAGATGCTGCTGAGGTTATGGTTTGCTGGAGATGTGGTGTTTGGACAAGGGGTGCTTTATTAGTTAGCGCCTGTTTTTTTACTGTTTCAAATAATATCAGGGCAAACAGGGCGCGTTTGCACAGTGGTGAAGGGAGGGGGGGCCTGAGGTGACATGTGTACAAACACGTCCTGTGGCACGTTTTAAGTTGGGGAATTAAGTTCCCTTGAATCCTGAGGGTCCCTGGGGTCCAACTAACCCACTAATATATATATCAGCAGACACCGAAACGCGTCGGTTGTGCAAACTGAAATTGTAAAATAAAACTGACAACATCTCAAAGTACCCGTGAGTGCGAAACTTTCTTGGTAAGAAGAGTGGGAAGAATATATATATATATATATATATATATATATATATATATATATATATATATATATATATATCTGGAAACCCTCAAACCACTTCCTGAATTCTCCCAGCGGCAGTCAGGCGAGGAAAGAGACGCAGACCTCTGGAGTTGTTCAAGTGGGCAGTATTTTATTGCAGTGACCCAAACACAACGCGTTTCAAGCTCGTAAGCCCTTGATCACGTGTCACAAGATTGCATACACCATGATAGCAATTTAAAGTGCAAAAAGCGCCCCTCCTACTGTTTGCATCACAGACCACATGTGTATTAACATAGAAAAAATACTATGTATATATAGCTTTCTTCTTTTGTTACAATATTACTGCTAATACAACGGAACATAATATCACTATTGACATATTAACCCCATTTAGACAAGTAATCTATGTCTGGGTTTTCAATTAATAAAATATGTCACAGAACTTTATAAAAAAATAAATATAATTATAGTTCTTATGATTAAAATATTTTCTTACAAAAAGGCAAAACCAACCTTTTCTGTTGCCGTTTTAATAAGCAGTAAATCAGGGAGAAATAAATAACCGGTTAAATCCGTTTTATCAAATTACCCTGTGTCAAAGCCAAACTGTTGTACGTTGCAATCAATCTCTGAAACAGTTTCTTAAGTCCATACACATGAATAGTCTATAACCTTAGAGAGGGTTCCAAAAAGTGCCTATAAGTGCATCCCTTACCAAATAGTAAAGTGCTAGTGCAAGAAAATGGTGCAAACTTCTCAACATAATCAAATTCGGTTTAACGGGTCTAATTTACCTTTGGCCCCAAGAATACATGTTAATGAAGACATGGGAAATGTCGGTATTCATAAAAAATCCCAAAAACCATTTGATTAAAAAACAATTAATTACATTTCATTGTTTAAAAGAGAGAAATTCTACATGAGGGAAAAATAGATATATACAAGCTATATACATATATTCTATTTACAAGGACCAATTCATATATTTACAAGACTGAGATACATGAACCAACGCGATAAGACCATGCTGTGATAAGCTTATTATTACAGAAAACTCCGCATGTCTTCCGTCGTGTTCAAACCGTTGGGCCATTTGCAATCTAGGTCCAAGATATACTTGGTCTCCAATTGCCGGAGTTGGCGTTCTCTGTTGCCCCCTCTTCTCTTTTTACTTACAGCGTCGATTACATAATAAGAAAGGCAATTGATGTTGTTAGCATGCACTTTCTTAAAATGTCTGGCAACAGGGTATGTTGCGTCGCTGTGTAAGATGGCCCTAATATGCTGTAAAATCCTGACGTGCACCTGCAGCTTCGTGCTACCCACGTAGCGTAGTCCACAGGTGCACGTCAGGACATACACAGCATATTCAGTCTTGCAGGTGTAATTGCCTGTAATTGGGTTGGAAGTGGACTTGAAGGGCGTATGATAAGCAGTCATGTTGCATCCAAAGTTGCACGCTCTACATGTAGAACATTTGGTGAAACCTTTCCTAGTGGGCATCCAGGTAGTGACTTTCTTAATTTCAGGGGACACTCTATCCAATCTGCTGCCCATAGTGCTGCTTCGTCTAAAAGTGATGACAGGTTTGGCAGCTAACCTAGTTCGTAAGATGTTGTCTGTCAACACTACAGGCCAATGTTTATTTATAATAGACCTGATCTGACGCTCCTCTCGGTTGAACGTAGTGATCAACCTAGGAGTATCAGATGTTAGAGCTGGGCTGTCTGCGCTGGCAGTATTAGGGCATGGTTCCTCTGTGAAAAGGCTACTTCTAGGTCTAGTTTTGGCCTTTTCCTCTGCCTCCCTAATTATTTTGGTAGAGTATCCTCTGTCTTTCAATCTGATTAATAAATCAGATTTGCACTTATCAAATTGCTCCTCATTGCTACAAATCCTTTTTATCCTCAGGATTTCTCCATAAGGAATACTAGCAATGAGGTGCCTAGGATGCGAACTAGTGGCGTGCAAGGTGATGTTTATATTGACATTTTCGGCTTTGGGTTCGCCGACGAAACGCGCCAACTGATGATGGGAGAACGATCCCGGAAGGACCCTTTTTGGATTATATATATATATATATATATATATATATATATATATATATATATATATATATATTTATATTACCTACTGGCGGTCGCCAGTAGGTATATATAGTTAGGATTTTTTCTCTATGGGACTTTTGAAAATTCTATGTCTAATAACTTTGGCGTTTGTGGACGGAATCGGCTGAAATTTTCAGGAAAATGGCACATTTTGTTTCTGAGCAGCCCCCAAAAATTTGGGGGGGTTTCGTCAAGGGGAGGCCGAGAAAAAAGGGGGGCCCAAAACACGTTTTTAACATTGAGTTTTCCATAGGGCGTTTGGCCTCACTTTTAGCTCGAACGGCTGAATGGATTTGCACGAAACTTGGCAAAATTGTAGGGACTGTTAGCCCGATGTGCCTTTGCTGGGTCTCAATATATGTGCTCCAGTGGATTTTGAGAAATTACCGTTTTAAAAAACAGATATATCTGTGACAGCGTCCCGGATAGCGCTCCGGTTCGTGAACTTTTCAAGTAATGGAGCTTTGCGAAGCAAAGCTGATTGGCTCTCCGGTGTCTGTCAACATTCTAAACAGTCCGGTGCGGCCGCCATCTTGTCTCTCGGTAGGATCGAGAGACAAGAAGATGAGAAAAATGAAGGGGGAATTTAATGAAAGGGGGCAAGCTGGACCCTTCTTGACCCCCTAGGAATGATGTTGGGGTTATTAAAGGGTCCCGTGGGGCAAATAAAAAAAATTAGATTTTTTTGCCGAAGAAGCGCTTTCCGGTTCGCGAAACGGGTAGCGAATCGGGACGCGAAACGGTAATTCGCCATTTTGTGTTTCGTTTTAATTAAATTACAAGATGGAGGAAAAACAATGTGAGAAATGGGTATAAGGGGGTACGGGAGACGTATCCTGACCCCCTATGTTTTCTGAGGGTGGCTGAGGATGCTCATATATGTTGATACTTGTCTTCCAGCGGCTGCGCATGAGCGTTTTTTTGTTTTTTTTTGCTGCGTGACGTCTGTTAACGTTCGATTCAAAAGAAATCAGGAAGTGTTGACTGCCATTTTGACACTGCGAGTAAATATATTGTTAAAAATAATTGTTATAAATTAATCCGTATTGATAAACATTGTCTGGGCCATCTTTCTTTTTTTCCAATGCCACACTTTTGTCGTGCACGGCAGCCATTTTAGATGCCTTGACCAGACCCACTGTCTGCACGACGCCGATCGTGACGTCTGTTAACGTTCGATTCGAAGGAAATCAGGAAGTGTTGACCGCCATTTTGACACTGCGAGTAAATATTTTGTTAAAAATAATTGTTATAAATTAATCCGTATTGATAAACATTGTCTGCACCATCTTGCTTTTTTTCCAATGCCACACTTTTGTCGTGCACGTCAGCCATTTTAGATGCCTTGACCAGACCCACTCTCTGCACGCTGCCGATCCTCAGCATGGCTCCCCACCCTCGCAAGCATCTCCCCCACGCATTGGTCACCCCGGCTCTCTCTCTTATGCATGGGCCATAAACCTCCCCCCATCTGCACTGCTCTTCCCTGAGAATCACACCCTGTGCCCGCCCGACACCTCCCTTTCACCCTATTCACTACCACACCCTCTGACACTCCTCTTCCTTTGTTTCTTATTGTCCAGGCCGGTCTCAGGCTATCACCTAGCCCTGCGGATGTAGTTTATGGCCTCAACTGTAAAGAATCACCCCTCTTCAAAGGAGTTACAGTAGATCAAGGCCCCCACCCCATGAGATCCGTCACACCACACGCGTTCCTACTATCTGATAACGATCCTGTATTGTGATTGGGGAGGGGATTCTCACTGTGAGGGTGTGTGGGACCGAGCCTGAAAAGGAAGATTCCAGGGATGCCTTTTTGTACATCAAAGTCTTCACAATTATGTGTCACATTAAAAATATATAGCACTCCAACAAAGTAGTAGGATTATAACACTTTAATAACTTATAAATATATACAAAGCACCAAAAACAGTAAACACGTTAAAAAAAAAATTTAAACACAGCAACAATGGTCAGTAGCGGTCTGTTGTGCGAATAGTTGGAAGGCAGTACAACGCGCCGAGATGTGGACGGCGCCCAGGTGATGTCCTTTACTTGCCGCACTAGTCTTGGCATCCTACAATGCTGCACCGAAAAACGGAGTGGGGCGCCCCGGGGGGGGGGGGGGGGAGGGGGTAGGAGGCGTGAACGGGCCTCCCCAGGTGGAGGCTCGTCTGCTGTAATGGGCCGCCCCTTTAGCGTTTCACTTGTCATTCAGCGGTTTTCCGCCCGCTTTTGCTGTACTGTGTCTCGTCAGTAGCGGTCTGTTGTGCGAATAGTCCGAAGGCAGCACAACGCGCCGAGATCTGGACGGCACCCAGGTGATGTCCTTTACTTGCCGCACTGGTCTTGGCATCCTACAATGCAGCACCGAAAAACGGCGTGGGGCGCCCCGGGGGGGGGTGAGGCGGCGTGAACGGGCCTCCCCAGGTGGAGGCTCGTCTGCTGTAGTGGGGCGCCCTTTTACCGTTTCAGTCACCAATCAGCAGTTTTCCGCCCACTTTTGGGCCTGGTCCACTAAAATGGCCCTGGGACACCTTGGAACTCGGACCCTTGTCTGCTAGGGCTTGGGCCCCATTCTCGAAAGCGTCCCCTCAGCCTTGAAGATTCTACAAAAGTCTTGGGGGCCCCCGACTCCCGCAGGCTTCCGGTGGGGAGCGGCTGCCATGATTGCTTGCGGAATGGCCACGACGGAGCTACGGGATGGTGGTGCTCTCATGCTGACGCCAGCTTCAGTCTGAAACATCCAGAAACACTGTAGACTATCAATTCGATGACTTCCGGTGGAGCCTCAACGTGACCCGGTAGGGAATATATTGCCGTCCCCTTTTTTGAGTGATGGTTCTTGTTGCCTGTCCCCTCTGTTGTCATCTAACGGAACATTTTTGGATTGCCGAGTGAGAAAAAAAAAGGTGGGGCTTTCATCGTTTGGGAAAAAAAATTGTTTCAATCCAATGAAAAGTGTTATTTTTAGGTCATATGATCAAGCATTTCATCATTAGGAAACCAAAAGTAAAATGAACCAATGAAAAGTTTTATAAACAAGTCACATGACCTGTTATGTGGCTTTGGGCTATATAAAGCCTACAAAATCCGTTGGCCTGTGAGGCGGCGTCAGTAGCGGACCAATGTGCGAATAGGCCGAAGGCAGCACAACGCGTCGAGATCCGGATGGCACCGAGGTGGTGTCCAGCAAGTTGCCGCACTGGTGTGGCTATCCTACAATGCTGCGCCGAAATATGGCGTGGGGTGCCCAGGGGGGAGGCAGCGCAAACGGCCCTCTCCTGCCTCCCCAGGTGGAGGCACCTCATATGCAGTGCGGCGCCCTTTGCCGTTTCACTCGCCGTTCAGCAGAGTTGCGGCCGCACTTCCGGTACAGTGACTCACCCGCCATCCAGCTGTTTTCCTCCCACTCTTGCGGTACAGCGGCTCACCCGCCATCCAGCTGAGTTTCGGCCACTCTTGCGGTACAGCGACTCGAACGCGCCGAGATCCGGGTGGCACCGAGGTGGTGTCCAGCAAGTTGCCGCACTGGTGTGGCTATCCTACAATGCTGCGCCGAAAGACGGCGTGGGGTGCCCGGGGGGGGGAGGGTGGCGCAAACGGCCCTCTCCCGCCTCCCCTGGTGGAGGCACCTCATCTGCAGTGGGGCGCCCCTTAGCGTTTTACTCGCCTTCCAGCTGCATTGCGCCCGCTCTTGCGGCACAGTGCCTCAACCCCCATCCAGCTGAGTTGCGTTTACTTTTACGGTGCAGCGAAAGGCGGCTGCAACAAGACTTTCAAAATGGCGGCTGGCTCTTTGGATTTGGGCCTGGTCCACTAAAATGGCCCTGGGACACCTTGGAACTCGGACGCTTGCCTGCTAGGGCATGGGCCCCATTCACGAAAGCGTCACCTCTTTTGACTGATTGTTCTTGTTGCCTATCTCTTCTGTTGTCATTTAACGGAACCTTTTTGGACTGCCGAAAGGGGTTCTGGTCCGACCGGCTGGTTGGTGGAGACATTTTGACTATATCCTGGACCTGCCCGGCCTTGCCCAAAATGGCGCCGGTATAAATGGGACTCGTAACTCCTTGTTGTGTACTGGTTGCCCAACCTTGATATCACGAGATACATATGCAGTTTTGAAGCACATGGCGGGCGGGGACGAGTACTGATTGAACATTTGGACATCCCTATTGATATTAAGTTCTGATGTGTTATTGATTACTGTACTATTGAAAGTTCGAATTAACGTCACCCATGGTACTTGCCCGCAAATGTATATCTAGATAATTTTATTGTAACTGGCCCTGTCGTACTTTAATTATAAAATGTACGTCCATCGATTCCGCAACTGTTAGACACCTTACTTCTTGCAACCTAATGGCCCGCCCGTTACGTTCTTCTACAGTGTAAATGTCTCCTCATCATATACGATTCCAGTTTGCTCCGTGGCCGGCCCACGTGGTTATAGGCCCGTATTTGTATAGTGACATTTTCACAATAAAGGTTTTAAAACAAAACATGGTAGTAGTACCTTTTTTGGTAAAGTTTTGAATAATAGCCACTGTTTTCGAATCAGTAAAAGGCAAGTGAAATAAAGCAGCCAGATTACATGACGGTTAAAAGGTATAATACGCAGGAACGCAGTAAAGATAATGGGTCAAGGGCTGTTGTGTTTTCCACTCCTGCAACATAAAGTGATCGATAAGAATCCGATATTCATGCCTATCAGCGACTAAGACAGCAGGCCGAGCCTCTTTTGCTCAACGGCTCCCTCATGGGACTAAGAAACGCCCCTTTTCTCTAAATAGGAATATTTTACTTGCAGGACAGTTGTAAATTTCCCGGGAAAATACATTAGCCTGGAACATTGTTAGTGATAAACTGTAAATGCATCTGGGTCCTTTGCTTTACAAGTCAGAGCGAAAAAAAAAAAGGTGGGGCTTTCATTTTAGGTCATATGACCAAGCCTTTCATCATTAGAATTACAACATTAAAATGAACCAATGAAAAGTTTTATTAACAAGTCACATGACCTGTTATGCTTACGTTACGCGCTGCGCGCCGCGCTCTGGATCGTTTCCGGGAAGCAGCGCCTCGCGCACCGGAGCACTTCCGGGTGCGCTAACGCGGCGCGTCATATGACGCATTACGCGACAATGCAGGTCCAGAATATAGTCAAAATGTCTCCACCAACCAGCGGTCGGAACACAACCAGGCTGCCATGTAAATAGTTATTTAATAAAACGTTTTAGCCTGTTACTTTGCTGGTGTGTTGTATATATTTATAATATTTGCATAGTGTTTGTCGTTATTTTGGGTGGGGTGGGCGGCGGAGCCGAGCTGTCTTGCAGCCATCATGGTGTCAAGTTCAGTTCCTCTCACTAGTTTTGTATTTGTCATGAGCGGTTGTTCATAATGTTTCTATTTTAGCGAGGTCAAAAAATCAGGCCTACTGATTTTGCTTGATTCCTTTTGTTTTTTTAACGATTTTCGACTATCTGCAAAGACTAAACAGAGTATTGCGACTCTGTGCTTGTTTGTAAATAGAGAATGAACCAAAGAGAACCAATTCCAAAACAATAAATGCTAGGATAACAATCAATCAAATGGAGAGGGAAGCAGGCACGACGGATTACAACGGGGGCAAAGGCCTGTGTTACCTACCCTTCACTATCTGCAAAGAGAGAATACTCCTAAAAGAAAAGAGGAGGGGGGGGACAGCATTGAAAGCACATCAGCATGCACAAATACGAAAATGTTTTTACCTACCACGTACTTGACATTTTACAGCTTTTGATATTTGCTATTAAAAAACCATTGAAATTCACTGAAAAAAACATAGGTTATAGACCATATATAGTTAGGAATTAGCATTTACAAAACCTTGAAAATTCACTGAAAAAACCATAGGTTATAGACCATATATAGTTAGGGATTAGCATTTACAAAACCTTAATTTACTCGCACAAAACCATTGAAATTCGCATATATAGTTAATTGCACTAACTATATATTGCGCACCCGCAATCCACTGCTGATGATGTCACATATTACATCATTCATGACATGGTCAGTGACATCACTGATGACATCACTGATGACAACACCCAGTGACTGTATGTTTCTGTAAAGTTAAAATATGTCTTACATATTGAAGAATGAGTGGCTGTATAAGTGTCTGGATGAAGGATTTAGTAGGTGCATGACTGACTGTATGAGTGAGTGATTAAATGTGTCTCACTGAGTGCATGGGTTAGTGACTAAACTGTCTTAATTTGTGCATCATTATGTCTGTTGTTCTGTGAACTGTTGCATGTGTTGATCAGTAGCTATATGAGTGACTATATGGGTTATTGATTGGTTGCCCAAGTATTTGTATGGGAGACTGAGTGTGTGTGTGGGTGGCTGGGAGGTGTGTGACTCTGTGCATAGATGTGTGAGCAGTGGATTCACTATATGTATGGGTTCAAAAGTGCATGTGGAATCAGCTGTATGGGCGTTTGACTGTCTGCATGAGTGTATTGGTGAGTGAATGGATTTGTAAAACACAGTCCATGTAAGAGTTGACATATATAAACAACTGTGCATAAGAGCCAGTGAATGTGTGAGTGGCTGTATGGGTCATTGTGAACTTGTATCAGGGATTGTATAAGAGAGTAAATATGTGTTAGTATATGTTTGAATAAGTAAGGTGTGTATAACTGTATAGTTGAGGAAATGGAGGTGTGATTGATTCTTTGCATGACTGACTAGGTGTGTGAGTAACTCCATGGATGAGTGACAGTCTGTGAGTGTCTGTTTACACTGAGTGTATCTAAGGTTATATTAGAGTCTGAAGAGGTTCATCGTATTATCACATGAATGATGTCATCAGTGATGTGATCAGTAATGTCAAATGAGATGTCTTCAGTGATGTTATTTGAGATGTCATCAGTGTTGTCATCAGTGATGTCACTGACCATGTCATGAATGATGTAATATGTGACATCATCAGCAGTGGATTGCGGGTGCGCAATATATAGTTAGTGCAACTAACTATATATGCGAATTTCAATGGTTTTGTGCGAGTAAATTAAGGTTTTGTAAATGCTAATCCCTAACTATATATGGTCTATAACCTATGGTTTTTCAGTGAATTTTCAAGGTTTTGTAAATGCTAATTCCTAACTATATATGGTCTAAAAACTATGGTTTTTTCAGTGAATATATATATATATATATATATATATATATATATATATATATATATATATATATATATATATATATCCAAAGCTAACAGGAGCACGCACATTTGAAGGCGGCCTCAGAGAGCATTGAATGTTCAAGTTTGAAGCGTGGCAGCATGCTGGCAGGCGACTTGCTGCTACTTCATCACACAGATATGCAGCCAAACGCGTTTCGAGAGTCACTGGCTCTCTTCCTCAGTGGCATTAAGTGAGGATGACTGGAAGCGCTGTTCAAATGCGCACCAAAGTTGAAACACCTGCCGAGTTGGGCGGGGCTCGCCGCCCGGCATTCTGGTTGTTATGATGTGCAAGGTCCTACTCAAGTGAGTGCGCCATTCAGAGTCCCAAATCAACCGAATAAAATCCCCAGTGGGTTTGATGTAAGCACCAGCAAGGTACCTTCCCTGCTTCTCTACTGTCACCGTGATGGGGCAGTCTCCACCCTGCAGTAGCGCCTGGCCCGCTCTCTCCTCATATCCAAACTCCGTGATCGGTGCCTGGCGAGGTCCGCACACGGCGATGGACCGCTCTTCACGACCGGGACCGGCCGTTGAAAATCCAAAGCTAGCAGGAGCACCCACATTTGAAGGCGGCCTCAGAGAGCATTGAATGTTCACGTTTGAAGCGTGGCAGCATGCTGGCAGGCAACTTGCTGCTACTTCATCACACAGATATGCAGCCAAACACGTTTCGAAAGTCACTGGCTCTCTTCCTCAGTGGCATGAAGTGAGGACGACTGGAAGCGCTGTTCAAATGCGCACCAAAGTTGAAACACCTGCCGAGTTGGGCGGGGCTCGCCACCCGGCATTCTGGTTGTTATGGTGTGCAAGGACAGTAAAAAAGCGGGGCAGTCAACTCCAGTATGCCCACATCAAACGCACTTGGAATGCACTTTGTTTCACTTGGACACTGAAGGGGCGCGCCCACCAGGGAAGAAAAACAGTGCACTACCACGACCAGGATGCCGTGCGGTGAGCCACGCTCACCATAGCAGGCTTTACCGTAAATGCGCCAGTCAAACAGCGCTTTCAGTTGTCTGCATGAACACGCCACTGATGAAGAGAGTGGAAGACTCTCAAAACGCATCTGGCGGCCCACTTTCTGATGAACAGCACCTGAAGTCTCGACTGCTTGCATGCTGCCCGTGAATTGAATGACTATTGACAACCTTTCTGTGGCCATCCTCAAATTGGGGTTCCTGCAAGTTTTGGTATGAGTAACGGCCGGTCACGGCTGTGAGGAAGGTCCACCGCTGCTTGCAGCGGGTCCCCGCCAAACAACCATCAGGGGTTTGGATTTCGAGGAGAAAGCTTGGCAGACGCCGCTGCAGGTTGGTGCTTGCCGCGTCACACGGACAGTAAAAAAGCGGGGCAGTCAACTCCAGTATGCCCACATCAAACGCACTTGGAATGCACTTTGTTTCACTTGGACACTGAAGGGGCGCGCCCACCAGGGATGAAAAACAGCGCACTACAACGACCAGGATGCCGTGCGGTGAGCCACGCCCACCATAGCAGGCTTTACCGTAAATGTGCCAGTCAAACAGCGCTTTCAGTTGTCTGCATGAACACGCCACTGATGAAGAGAGTGGAAGACTCTCGAAACGCGTCTGGCGGCCCACTTTCTGATGAACAGCACCTGAAGTCTCGACTGCTTACATGCTGCCCGTGAATTGAATGACTATTGACAACCTTTCTGTGGCCATCCTCAAATTGGGGTTCCTGCAAGTATATATATATATATATATATATGTTTGAACAAAGTGACTTTGAGCATTCAGGAGGTCGCACGACTAAAAATCTACCATCCGGTCTTCAATTATTTCTCCCCACGTTGCTCCTCAATTACCTATTGTGCCCAATGCGTTTCGATGCTAGCGCATCTCATCAGAGGCTTGCTTGTTCTTTGTAAGTGGAATCGGACCTCTTTTATTTCTATTTTCAGCATTCAGGTGACTTCCTTTTGCCCAAAATGGGTTTGCACTATTATGCAGATTGTCCGGTGCATGCTGGAAGCTGGAGTTCTTTAGTTGAAAACTCGAGTTTTAAGAGAGCTTTATCAATCATCCCTAAGTGGGTTCCCACTTCAAATGTCATTATAAGATTTCAAATCTCCTTGGTAGGATTTGGGACATACTGGATAGTTCATTAACATGGATTTCAGCCGCTGTCACGCCACAGATTAGTTCGATGACACAGCCTCTCTTTAGCTTGTTCTCGAGATGGCGCTCCTCCCACGACGAGCCCGCCACTAGAGTTATGTTTGAACAAAGTGCCCTTGAGCATTCGGGAGGTCACACGACTTAAAATCTACCATCCGGTCTTCACGCATTTCTCCCCACGTTGTCCCTCAATTACCTATTGTGCCTGGCGCGTTTCGATGCTGGCGCATCTCATCAGAGGCTTGCTTGTTCTGTTAAGTGGAATCAGCCCTCTTTTATTTCTATTTTCAGCATTCAGGTGATTTCCTTTTACTCAAAGTGAGTTTGCACTATTATGCAGATTGTCCGGTGCAGGCTGGAAGCTGGAGTTCTTTATTTGAAAACTCGAGTTTCAAGAGAGTCTTATCAATCATCTCTAAGTGGTTTCCCACTTCAAAGTGTCATTATAAGCTTTCAAATCTCCTTAGTAAGATTTGGCATAAACTGGAGAGTTCATTAATACGGATTTCAGCCGCTGTCACGCCACAGATTACTTCGATGACACAGCCTCTCTTTAGCTTGTTCTCAAGATGGTGCTCCTCCCACGACGAGGCCGCCACTAGAGTTATGTTTGAACAAAGTGCCCTTGAGCATTCGGGAGGTCACACGACTTAAAATCTACCATCCGGTCTTCATGTATTTCTCCACCCATTGTCCCTCAATTACCTATTGTGCCTGACGCGTTTCGATGCTGGCGCATCTCATGAGACGCTTGCTTGATCATTGTAAGTGGAATCGGCCCTCTTTTATTTCTATTTTCATCATTCAGGTGATTTCCTTTTACCCAAAGTGGGTTTGCACTATTATGCAGATTGTTCGGTGCATGCTGGAAGCTGGAGTTCTTTATTTGAAAACTCGAGTTTCAAGAGAGCCTTATCAATCATCACTAAGTGGGTTCCCACTTCAAAGTGTCATTATAAGCTTTCAAATCTCCTTGGTAAGATTTGGCACAAACTGGAGAGTTCATTAATATGGATTTCAGCCGCTGTCACGCCACAGATTAGTTCGATGACACAGCCTCTCTTTAGCTTGTTCTCGAGATGGTGCTTCTTCCACGACGAGGCCGCCACTAGAGTTATGTTTGAACAAAGTGTCCTTGAGCATTCAGGAGGTCACACGACTTAAAATCTACCATCCGGTCTTCAATTATTTCTCCCCACCTTGCTCCTCAATTACCTATTGTGCCTAATGCGTTTCGGTGCTGGCGCATCTCATCAGAGGCTTGCTTATTCTTTGTAAGTGGAATCGGCCCTCTTTTATTTCTATTTTGAGCATTCAGGTGATTTCCTTTTGCCCAAAGTGGGTTTGCACTATTATGCAGATTGTCCGGTGCATGCTGGAAGCTGGAGTTCTTTAGTTGCAAACTCGAGTTTCAAGAGAGTCTTATCAATCATCCCTAAGTGGGTTCCCGCTTCAAAGTGTCATTATAAGCTTTCAAATCTCCTTGGTAGGATTTGGGACATACTGGAGAGTTCATTAATACGGATTTCAGCCGCTGTCACAACACAGATTAGTTCGATGACACAGCCTATCTTTAGCTTGTTCTCGAGATGGTGCTCCTCCCACGACGAGGCGGCCGCTAGAGTTATGTTTGAACAAAGTGCCCTTGAGCATTCGGGAGGTCACACGACTTAAAATCTACCATCCGGTCTTCACGTATTTCTCCCCACGTTGTCCCTCAATTACCTATTGTGCCTGACCCGTTTCGATGCTGGCGCATCTCATCAGAGGCTTGCTTGTTCTTTGTAGGTGGAATTGGCCCTCTTTTATTTCTATTTTCAGCATTCAGGTGATATCCTTTTACCCAAAGTGGGTTTGCCCTATTATGCAGATTGTCCGGTTGTAGGAAGGTGGATACCTGACTATGGTTACCCCAGATTTTTTGCCTTGTGTTTAGCTGGTTTTCGACTTAGTTGGCCTGGTTCCCTGCTAAACAGGGCCCCAGGCTATCTGCTCTCTCTTTAAAATGGATTCCATGTACCCTAGGTGCATAACTAAATTGGCTTGGGTTACCTTATCAGCCCATGTACAGTGCACTATAGGTGCCCAGGGCATAGGTGCATCCAAGGCCTACCAGGGGCTGCAGCATATCTTTTGCCACCCCTGGCTGGCTATCCAAAATTAACACAACTGGCTGATCACTCAGCTGGGGCAAGGTGGTGTAATCACCCCTTGCTTAGATAAAGTATACCTATATCTAAACCTATCTGGACACATATGTACCTATAAGAAATGCGTTACTTACCTGTAACAGCAGTTATCCAGTATTGGTATCTTTCATAGATTCACATGCCTGAATCATTCCCCGTCGTCGGGGTGAGAGTCCCCGGTAAATAATAATAGTAATGTCACATAGACATATACTTAGTACTAGGCCAGAGGCCTTACATTAGTAGCCTATCTAGGTCCTTATGTAAAAAGGACCAAACTTTGGTCAGGAGCCAATCAGCTACTATCACCCTCCTCACCTTCCTGGAAGGAGCCCTAGTCCCTCAGATTTTTGTAAGCACAGTGCTAAGTAGTACCTACTGAGAGGGTAAAGGTGAGCCCTTCCAGGGGAGGCGGGTGGGTTGCATGTGAATCTATGAAAGATACCAATACAGGATAACTGCTGTTACAGGTAAGTAACACATTTCTTATCCAGTATTATGGGTATCTTTCATAGATTCACATGCCTGAATCAGAATAGCAAGCAATAATGAGCACATTTCGTCTAATACATCTGTCAAGACATAATAATCTTATCATAAGCTGTTACACAGTTTACATGATGCTGACAACCTGATAAGAAATGTGCGATAAATTACCTGGAAGGTGGGATGATAGTAAGAAGGCTCACCATTAATGAAATAGATGACGTAGGACCGCCTGTCCCACTGCTGCATCCTTCAGAAGTTCAGAGTCCAAGCAGTAGTGCTTGGTGAACGTATGTGGTGTCTTCCATGTCGCCGCTCTGCAGATGTCGACAATGGGTACCCCAGCAAAGACCGCCATGGAGGTGGATACCGCTCTAGTGGAGTGTGCTCGAACCTTTGAAGGCAGAGGATGGCCCACCTGTTGGTGACAGAAGGCGATGGCCGCTGAAATCCATCTGGAAATGCTCTGTCTTGTCAATGCTAGGCCTTTTCTGGGCCTGCTAAATGCAACAAACAATTGATTGGACTTCCTAAATTGCTCCGTCCTGTGTAAGTAGAATTTGAGACATCGTTTGAGGTCCAATGAGTGTAGAGATCTTTCAGCCGCAGATGATGGATTCGGGAAGAAAGATCTTAGGACAATACGTTCGTTGAGATGGAAAGAGGACGGAACCTTCGGTATAAACTTAGGGTTAGTCCGTAGAATGACCCTGTGGTTCTTGAACTGGATGAAGGGGTCTTGCACAGAAAAAGCCTGCAGTTCACTCACTCTCCTTGCTGACATGAGCGCCAGTAATAGAGCTGTTTTCCATGAAAAATATTTTAGATCTGCTCTGTGGATTGGCTCAAACGGGTGTTTCATTAGTTGAGCTAGTACCACATTTAGTTGCCATGTAGGTGGAGACGCTCTAACTGGAGGGAAAGTTCTGAATAATCCCTTCAGAAACTGCTTGACTAGTCAGTTGGTCCATAGTGAAGTTCCACACGATGATCGTCTGAACCTGGATATGGCCACCAGGTGGACTTTTATGGAAGCGTGTGCCAGCCCTGAATTGGCTAGGTGGAGCAAGTAGGGCAGAATTTGTGCTGGAGTAGAAGTGAACGGGTGTAATTTCTGAGCTCTACACCACAAACAGAACCTTTTCCACTTGAGGGAATACCTCTTATTAGTACTGTCAGCCCGGGCCCGGGCTAAGACGACCCTGCATTCCTGCGGAATATCTAAATCCTGGAACTCTCTGAACTCAGGAGCAAAGCCGATAATTTTAAAGATGTTGGATCCGGATGCTGGACTTGTCCCTGGTTCATTGTGAGGAGATGTGGGCATGTCCTGAATAGAATTGGAGGTTCCAGCGATAGAAGGTGTAGTTCTGTATACTAGTGCTGGCGCGGCCACGCAGGGGCTATCAGGATCATGGTACAACTCTCTGCTTTCAGTTTCCGGAGAACCCTGGGGATCAGGGGAAACGGTGGAAAAGCGTAAGCAAAGACGTTGCACCATGTCATCGAAAAGGCATTCCCTAGGGACCTTTTCTGGGGAAGCCAGCTTGCGTAATGTTGGCATTTTGCGTTCACTTCCGTCGCAAAGAGATCCGGGTGAGGCTTGCCCCAACAGGAGAACACTGAGTCGAGCGTCTTCTGGTCGAGCTCCCACTCGTGACAAATGGAGAGCTGCCTGCTTAGCGAGTCTGCCAGGGTGTTGTCTACTCCTGGGACATACTCTGCCCGCAGAGAAATGTTGTGTTGTAGCAGCCAGATCCAAATTTGCTGAGATCCTCGAGACAACGTCCTGGATCGAGTACCCCCCTGTTTGTTCAGGTAGTGCATTGTGGTGGTGTTGTCCGTCCTCACAAGCACTGGGGAGTTCCTGATTCGGGGTAGGAATGCTCGAAGTGCCAAGCGCACTGCTCGTAACTCTAGCAGATTGATGTGGAGTTGTTTTTCTGCCACTGACCACTGACCCTGTACTTGCAGTTCTTGAAGGAACGCCCCCCATCCTTCCAGTGAAGCGTCTGTGGTTATCACATGAGGAGAGACCGGGAGTAGAAAAGGGAGGCCCTTGTTCAAGTTGTCGCCCAGAAGCCACCATTTCAGAGCTTTCTTCATGACCTGAGTGATCTTGATCCAGTCGTCGAAGGATCCTGTACTTTGGATCCACTGATTTGTTAAGACTTCCTGTAGAGGCCGCATGTGGCGGCGACAGTGAGGAATGAGAAAAATGTTGGAAGACATCATTCCTAGCAACGACTTGAAGAGTCGAACCTTGACTGAATGTGGACGGGCAGGGTCTTCAGCTTGACCTGACGTTCTCTGGAAGGGAAGGCTTTCTCCTGTTGTGTATCCAACGTTGCTCCCAGGAAATTGAGACGTTGTGACGGTTGTAAAGTTGACTTTTCCTGGTTGAGTGTTAGGCCCAGGTTCTCGAAGAGATGAAGGCCGGCCGTAGAGGACCTGGCTACACCTGTCCGAGTAGGAGCTTTGACGAGCCAGTCGTCTAGGTAGGGAAAGACTTGGTGATGATGCTGGTGAAGGTATGCCGCTACTGGAGACAGACACTTTGTGAAGATGCGTGGAGCTGACTTCAGGCCGAATGGTAATACTCTGAACTGGTAGTGTCTGCCTGCCACTGCAAACCTCAGGAATTGTCGTTGACTTTTGTGAATGAGGATATGAAAATAGGCATCCTGGAGGTCTAAGGATACCATATAGTCTTTTGAATTGAGTAGGTGTAATACTTCCTGGAGGGTAACCATACGGAAGGTCTGCTTCTTGAGGTATTTGTTTAGGTTTCTTAGATCCAGTATTGGTCTCCACTGCTTCTTCTCCTTCTTTCTGATCAGGAAGAATCGGGAATAGAATCCTCTCCCCTTCTGACCTCAAGAAACTCTTTCCACTGCTCTTTTCTGGAGCATTAGAGAGAGCTCCTGTTGAAGTAGGTTTAGATTCTTGTGCTGCATAGGACATGGTGGGTTCGGGGGAGGATGCTCCACAAACTCCAAAGTGTGTCCGAAGCGAACTAATTGCAACACCCAACGATCTGTTGTAATTTGCTTCCAATTGTGAAGGAAGTTGGTAATTTTCCCTCCAACTACGAATTGTGGAGAAGAGGTGGAGGCCTGCTGGAGAAAGCAGTCATTGGCGTCTGTAATTGTCTTTCTTTCCTCCTTTCCCTCGAAAGGACGACTTGTTGTATGAGGATCATCCTTGCTGTTGCCTCTGCTGATATTGAGGCTTGTACTGCTGGGAAGAGTTATAAGAGGACTTGTAACCTTGATAGCTGCCACGATTTTGTTGCCCTCTACCCCTGGATCCTCGAAAGGAATTATTTTTGTATTGCAGGGTGCCTAGGGCTTTTGCCGTGTCGGTATCCTTCTTAATACCTTGCAGCATGTCATCGATATGCTCACCGAAGAGCAGTTCTCCATCAAATGGCATGTCAAGAACTTTGGCTTGCACTTCAGGCCGGAATGCGGTGGCTTTAAGCCAGCCCTGGCGTCTCAAAACCGCTGCTCCTGCCAATTGACGAAAGCCTGTGGAAGCGATATCCAAGGCCACATCGATCATCTCTGAGGCAGAGCGTTCGCCCTCCAGCAAAATCTTCTTAACCTCTTCTTTCTGGTCTTCTGGGATCGCTCCTAGATATGGGGCTAAATCTGCCCATATCTGTCGATTGTAGCGACCTAATAATGCCAGAGAATTTGCAGCCCTGACTGATAGGGCGGACATGGAGGAAAATCTCTTGCCAATGGCATCAAGTTTTCTCCCCTCTTTATCAGGAGGCGCTGTTATTGCCGCTGACGGGTTGCTGGACCTCTGCTGAGCGGCCTGTGATATAACCGAGTCAGGTTTAGTTTGGCCATTTAAACATGCGGGTGCAGTGTCTGGGGCTTTGTACTTCCTTTCAAGTCTAGCCGGCACTGGAATAAGAGAGGAAGGATTTTTCATTATTTTAAGTCTTTGCTCCCATATATAATCGATTACTGGAATGGAGCGAGCAGATCTCTTGAAGGGTTCCTTAAAATCATGAAGGAAACAGTCCTGTGTTTCTGATGTTATTTGAATGTTGAACCTTGCAGCCGCTCTCCCTACGATATTATGGAATCCCCCTAAATCTTCAGGGGGTGAATCGTCCTGTACTTGGTCTAGTGATGCTGAATCCACGTTGGCGTTATCCTCAGAATCATCATCATCATCATGTATTTCACCTTCCTCCTCTTGTGCTTCGTCACCTCTCATTTCTTCTTCATATTCATCCTCATCCGAAGAAATTTGAGGAGGTAATCTCTCTTGTTCCTGACGCACAACCAGCGGAGGTGGCCGCTGTTGATGTTGAGGAG
This sequence comes from Lissotriton vulgaris, assembly GCF_964263255.1. NCBI lineage: Eukaryota > Metazoa > Chordata > Amphibia > Caudata > Salamandridae > Lissotriton > Lissotriton vulgaris. Next base: position 912,169,427 of record NC_141691.1, on the reverse strand, counting down.
TTGGCGCTTCCTGTTGTGCCTGTACTCCTGATGTAGGGGAAGATGATGGGAATCTTTGTTTATAGTCCGCAATTAGAAACTGGAGGTCAGAGACAATTGACGCTGGAAGGCACACGATAGGCTGGACAGTGGTATGCTGTTGAACTTCCTCTTGAATTGTAACCTCCTCTAACTCTTCACAGTCCGAACTCTCATGAACTTTTATGTTAAGATGAGATGGACTGGACGCTATGGGAAACATGGCCTCCATCTCAGGATCTTCTGCTTCGGTGCCTGACCTAATCATGGGTTCACACTCCGCAACTCTGGGCATTAAGCTTGCTTAATCTCCACAACGGCCCCCCGCGGCGGGATGCCTGGCTTTCACCTTGGGGATGCCCTGTAGGGGCTATCTCACAGGGAAATGCCAGGACGGGTTCCCAAGGCAAGCGCGGAGATACCCCTTCGGGGGTCGATTCTGGCACTATATAAGAAACATAATAATAATAAGATTCTAGGAACTGCGTTGGCAGCAGTTGTTGGACCTTGCTAGGTGAGGTCATCTCGGGTGTCACCCGGCATGATGACATTTTAAAATGTGTATATGTATATTTCAATGAGGGAGAGCCTTTAGATTGTGGATCCGTTGACGCGGTGTCCGTCGACGGTGGAGCGTCTATGAATTTGGAAGATTTATCAGGAATTTTCATCGTCGGCTGTATCGTCGTCATTGATGTTCTCGTCGACGACGACGACAATGATTTCTTCATCGACAGCGGCGTTGACACTGTAGTAGTCGACGATGATGGCATCGTCGACGCTGTCCTCGTTGACGGTGGTGTCGACGACGATGGCTTCGTCGACGGTGTCCTCGTCGACGGTGTCCTCGTCGACGAGGTAGTCTTCGTCGACAATGTAGTCTTCGTCGACGGTGGGGTTGTCGTCGACGATGAGATCTTCGTCGATGCTGAAGTCCTCGTCGACGATGGGATTTTCGTCGACGCTGAAAGCTTCGCCTTTGTCGACGATGAAGCCGACGTCGACGGGAGCGTCGATAGATGCGTCGTCGACGGTTTTGTGACAGGAATGATAGAAAGTATTGACCTACCCATCGTCGACGATATTGTAGAAGTCGATGCCATGGAGAAAGTAGATGCCGTGGATGTCGAAATGGAGACTGTCGACATCGTCACAGGCAGGCCAGAAGACACCATAGCAGGCTTCTTGAAGTCTGTCATCTGAAGAGAAGGTTTCTGAGGCTTGACCTTAGGATGACCCTCCATGGACTTTGGCTTCTTGTGAGGAGGCGCAGCAGACTGACCTGGGGATGTCTGTCGAGGCCTTTTAGGAGAGGATTGGAAACTCCTGAAGGAACACTCGCTCTCACCTGAAGAGACTGCTTGATCTTTGTCCTTTAGTCTCTGAAGCCACAGAAGCAGGCGCCCTTCCCTGTCCTTCAAAGTTTTGACCGGGAGAGTGCGACAAATCTTACATTCCTTGGCAGAAGGCTGAGGATAGAGGCAATACAAGCAGTCTTCATGCTTGTCCTCTATATGTAACCTCATTTTGCTACAAGAGGCACAGGGTCTAAAGAGCCCTTTTTTAGGAGTAGTAGACATAATAAATACCAATACTCCTTCCAAAGCTGAAACTTGAGAGAAAATAGGATAAATCCAAAGATATGGGAAAAAAACTGAGCAGAGCTCAGTGGAGACTCCCTTAGCACGACGTGCGGTAGAAAATCTGAGGGACTAGGGCTCCTTCCAGGAAGGTGAGGACGGTGATAGTAGCTGATTGGCTCCTGGCCAAAGTTTGGTCCTTTTTACATAAGGACCTAGATAGGCTACTAATGTAAGGCCTCTGGCCTAGTACTAAGTATATGTCTATGTGACATTACTATTATTATTTACCGGGGACTCCCACCCCGACGACGGGGAATGATTCAGGCATGTGAATCTATGAAAGATACCCATAATACTGGATAAGTCACTCCTATGGCAGGCCTTAACAATCCTGGAGGCAGAGTGTTTGGTTTTATGTCAGATGGTGCTCTAGCATGAGCTGAGCCTGTCTGCAGCTGTCGGGACCAACTCCCTTAGCTGTTCCGGGAAAATCTCATACCATATAATCTTAAATGCATTATAATCCATCGCGGTTATGTGCTAACTTTGGTTTGGCTTTATCAAAACATGACATGTTTGGTGTCATACGTTTTGGAATACTACCCCCTCGCCAGTCCTGGTGACGGGGGTAGCATTCCACCCTTCTAGAGGGAGAAGACATGTTACTTTACTAAAACGCAGTTAATCCTAACCAGAGCCTCAGCATCACAAAATGGATGCTGCTGCCACAGACACAAGTCTGACCTCCTGCTGCTGACCGAAACTTGGCAGAGGAGGCCTGGACAAAGGGTTTCCTGTCACAGGGAGGTGTCACACCACCCCAGACAGGAGATAGTGGATTGTAGCAGGAAGGTTTGAAAGAAACTAGGCACTGCCTGGGGAGCACAAGGCTTCCCCTTGTATAATCCGGTCAAACCGGTTCTGGGGCACACCAGCCCCAGTCCCAGCTCGACCCTGGACAAAGGGAAAGGGGTGTATCCACCCCCTTCCTGTGTCCCACCCATAGGAGGGACCAAGCAGATAATCCAGCCCCCCAGTTTGGAATAAAGGTGGGAGCAGTGCCATGCACTCAGATTATCCTGACTGAAACTTATGAAATGAAACTCTGGAACCTTCGACATCCTACTCAACGTAAAAGACTGAAGAATCTCCCTTGTGGTCAAGGAGTGACCACCCTGTGCAAACAGCCACCATCCAGCGCGTCACCATTTGCTTTGTTGCAGTTCCCGCTGGAACTCGAGCAACAGAGATCGAGAAGACCCAGCGTTCCTGCCTTCTTACAGCCCGATCCACAGTCCCAGCGAATCTGAGACCCGTGGAGGCGGCCTGAAGCGTGGGGCCGGCCATTTTGGAAAGACCACGATGTGCTGACCGTGCAGCTTTGAGGCTCCAACGAAGCTGTGCATTGGGGTTTGAGAAGCCATAGCCCTGAGCAGCTTTTGGTCCGGCTATGCACTTAACAAAGAAAAAACACAGATTGTGCTAAATAGTAAAAGCGAAGTGAGGGGTGCACGCGTTGTGGAACAAGCTACATATTTAGGAGTCTACATAACATCTGATCTTGAAAATCTGGTTAATCTAAATCTGAAACCAATGACAGCTGCAATGTAGAAAGACCTCCAACGCCTAGACAACTTACACCTCTCTATTATTGGAAGAGTGAATGCTATTAAAATGGTCTTCTTTTCCAAAATATTATATCTATTTAGGGCAATTTGCCTAGAATTCTCATCTTCCTGTTTCAAATCAATAGAACGGATGTTCTCAAACTCTATCTGGGCATATTCACAACCTCGCCGGGCATATAAGCTCCTTACTCTGCAAAGGATAGAGGAGGATTAGCTCTCCCAAACCTAAAAGCATATTATTGGGCAACAGTGCTATTATACAGTAATGAGCTATTACAGAATAGCGGGAAAGGGAAGGAGAGAGAGGACCATATGCATTCTATTTTTCCACTGCTTTTAGGCCGTGAGAGCAGAGGGTATCTTTGGTGACATCCACACGATAGCTACCACAAAAAAAGTTACCTTTAAAACTTTATTTAGTGGATTCAAAGTATGGAAGACTGTTAGAAAAGTGCTTGGTATAGGGAGATTGTCCTTCTATAACCCCCTAGAAAAAAATCCACTTCTGCCGGAAATTTTCAATGATAGTTACATACACAAATGGCGTGATGTGGGAATTGTCCAAATAGGCTGCCTCCTTTCCTCAGGCGGGATTCAATCCTTTGAAGAATTGAAAAATAATTATGGTCTGGCTTGGCGAGTTCTTTTTTAAGTATCTTTGAATCAGAGCCTTTTTAAAAAGGTAGGGGGAAGGGGGTGTATGAAAAAGATAATTTAGTATAAACACTAATGCATGGCAAAAAAAACACTATTGGGGGAATTTATTCTCTTATCAATGCACTTTTTCCGAATGATTTGGTAAAAACCTCGCAGAAATGGCAAGAGAAAGTTGGAATGTCAAATGACAAGTTTAATTATGCTTTTCTAATGTCACAAACAATACTCATGTCAACCAAATTGCAAGCACAATTTTTTAAAACCTGTTTTTTTTATATTATACACTGGATGAAATAGCCAAGTGGGGAAGTGGCAAGAGCACGTGTTGTTCTAGATGCAGGATCTATAGTGCTGACTCTGTAAATATCTCCTCTACTTGTGATGGATTAATATCTATCAAACAAGACATAGGGAGATTTTTATCCACAGTTCTGCAAAACCTGGTAGTTTTATCTAGCGATGGTGTCTTACTAGGGGCAGCAGATCCTAGCAATGAATAGAGCATGAACTCATCTTCATAGCTATGGAGGTCTTTAGGTTGTGTATTGCCTCAGCATGGCTGGACATTGCTGCTCCGTCATTTCAACAATGGTTAGCCAGATTTCTTAGCCTCTCAAATATTGAAAATATTATAAACGAAGGGCAGAAAGTGACTTAAAAGAGAGTTAAAAATGTGGACTCCTCTAATAGAATGATGCCAGTCTCAAGGCTGTAATTAAATATATTCTTAGTTTAAGCTGTTAGGAATGGCAATGCTTCAAATGTTAGGAGTTAATAAATGTAACTGTATGCATACTTGTCTGATGGGGGTAGGGAGAAGGGTGAAAATTGTTGTTCAAAAACTGAATAAAGATATTTTTTTTTAAAAAAAAGAACTGCAGTGGCAATTGTCAAAGCTATCAATATTTTTCAAGAGAAGTAAAAAAATACAATATGCATAAAGTATTACATGGTCTATGTTCTATTCTACATTTAATAAACCAGAAGAACGTTTATGAAAAATCATTAAAGTACTTTCATTGACTATTGCTGTTATCACTAGATGTATATATAAGGTACAATGTCCCAATAGGTATCAATAAATAAGGCAATTTCAAAGGTGCATGCATCAAGCATTACAGGCAAAGGACAACAAGGAGTCTCAATTCATTTGTGAAAGGCTTATTAATCACCGTTTTTGTTGCAAATGGGGGATACAGTTAAAAAGCAGCACTGTACATGAAAGCATTCATGAAACAACCCAAATAGCACTTGATGACAAGGTGATAACAAGGTGAAAGTGACGACGCAAGTGAACGTGGTGAACAGCGTGGTCGGCGCAAAGTGACAAGAAATATTCAGTGAAGGCTCCAAAATAAATTCACATTATTTCAATGTTTTTAGTAGAACACAGTTATGAGCCTAGAGGTAATGCGCCAAAGAATTGCGCTGCAATTGTCGACGGCGTTTCGATCCTCGGTGATTTGGGATCCTCTTCAGGACAGGGTTGATGATTGATGGAGTGCTGAGGTAGAAGAACGCTGGCACTGGGTAGTAACCAGTTGTGCCGAAGCTATGGATGCAGGCGATCAGAGGGTGAAGCAGTGATCCTTCCCGGGAGAGTTCAAGTCTCAAAGATTGGAGCCGGTGCCGCGCCTGAGTGAATCTTGCGCTGGGACAGATTAAATCAGTGGTGCGAGTTCCGACTAGCACCGGCTCCAATCTTTGAGACTTGAACTCCCCCGGGAAGGATCACTGCTTCACCCTCTGATCGCCTGCATCCATAGCTTCGGCACGACTGGTTACTACCCAGTGCCAGCGTTCTTCTACCTCAGCACTCCATGAATCATCAACCCTGTCCTGAAGAGGATCCCAAATCACTGAGGATCGAAAAGCCGTCGACAATTGCAGCGCAATTCTTTGGCGCATTACCTCTAGGCTCATAACTCTGTTCTACTTAAAACATTGAAATAATGTGAATTTATTTTGGAGCCTTCACTGAATATTTCTTGTCACTTTGCGCCGACCACGCTGTTCACCACGTTCACTTGCGTCGTCACTTTCACCTTGTTATCACCTTGTCACCAAGTGCTATTTGGGTTGTTTCATGAATGCTTTCATGTACAGTGCTGCTTTTTAACTGTATCCCCCAGTTGCAACAATTAATAAGCCTTTCACAAATGAATTGAGACTCCTTGTTGTCCTTTGCCTGTATTGCTTGATGCATGCACCTTTGAACTTGCCTTATTTATTGATACCTATTGGGACACTGTACCTTATATATACCGTATACCCAGTCCCAGTTTGGTTTATGGGTTTCACTCCTGTTCTTTTTCGTTATCACTAGATGATCACACATATTACTAATATTGTATACATTATTGTCTCAGAACAGACATTTAGATTTTTACTCACAATATCTGGCCTTCCAAGTTTCAGGCACGAAGTATATGACGATTCCACAGGTCTGGAACTTTTTATTCCTAAAATGCTTCTAGTCAAGGAAGAATCCAGGGCAAGAAGATTTCTGTTGAAATCGGACTGGTAACCGGCAAAACGAGTGGCAATACTTGCATTGTTATTCCATCCTCTTTGTGCAGCTTCATTTGGTCTTTCAGAATTCATGAAATGAAGGACGTCCACAATGGAATTTCTATTTTTTCTGATTTTTTCAGTCTGAGAAGCACTGCAATTCTTGTTCAAATGCGAAACACTACCGTTTTGTTCTTTTGGTTTGGCTTTCTGTGAATCCTTTGTCTTCGTGCCAGAAGGGCCACAGCAACTACAGCAGCCTTTCTTAGTTACTATTGAACTCACTTTAGCCATTAAAACTTGTGTTTTGCTTGGTGGCGCAGGCAGGCATGAATATTCTTTCAAAACACTTTCTTCAAGGTCTTCATCATCATCGTGATGTGCAATATTATGGGTCAATAGTCGTACTAAAAGCTCTTGTTTCGTTGTCACATCTTCTAGAAGTTGCACAGTGGTAATGTCAGGTTTTAGCAGGCTGAAAAAGGAGTTTCTGCCGTTGAGCTGAAAAAATGAATAAAAATTATGTTTGAAATGATCATAACAATTATTTTGCTTCCAGATATGATTAAAATTATGCTTAGCTGATGAGAGAAGAACTTACGATATATTTTACTTTATAAAAACACAAATGAGAACTACTGTTGAATATGGAGAGGGGCCATGACTCACTAAATGCAAAGCCTTGAGCGAGGCATGATGCCCCTACATTTCCTCAACAATGGTAATAAATAACATATTACACTGTGCTTATCTGCATATATAGTTTATTTCCTCATGTGTATGTTTTTTTAACAAAATGTATTTAACCAAAATCAGAGTTCAAGCGGTTAAATGTGTCCAGTATGGTAAAATTACACTGACGAGAGAGATATGAACATTAGCAAATTGGCCTTCTTCTGGAATGTAATTGTTGCATGCAAACTTTGTGGCAGTAAGAAATGTTTCCTAATGTCAATCTTGTTGAACTGTGGTAAGAAGCTCGACCTTTGCACTATAGTAATAAATGCACGGAAATATACATATATGTACACATAGTTATACATATTATGTATATATATATATATATATATATTACCTACTGGCGGTCGCCAGTAGGTATATATAGTTAGGATTTTTTCTCTATGGGATTTTTGAAAATTCTATGTCTAATAACTTTGGCGTTTGTGGACAGAATTGTCTGAAATTTTCAGGAAAATGGAACATTTTGTTTCTGAGCAGCCCATGACAATTTGGGGGGGTTTCATCAAGGGGGGGCCGAGAAAAAAGGGGGGTCCCAAAACGCGTTTTTCCCATGTTAATTTCCATAGGGCGGTTGGCCTCACTTTTAGCTCGAACGGCTGAATGGATTTGCACGAAACTTGGCATAATTGTAGGGACTGTTAGCCCGATGTGCCTTTGCTAGGTCTCAATATATGTACTCCAGTGGATTTTGAGTAATTTAGGTTCAAAAAAATATATAAATCTGGGCGGAGCCTAACCACACATCTGATCTGATTGGCTGTCAGCACTTCATCCAAAAAGTGTTGGCAGCCATCTTGGGACCAATATACATGATAGCACCTCATTAAAAAGCATTGTAGTTAATAGAGGGTTTTAGGACTTTAGTTACATTATAAATCATTTGTTGATGGTACCATACTCGTTTTAGGAATTGTGGTGGGTTCTAAGGTGATTTTACCATGTGAAAAAACCTTCTGCTGTGATATCATGAATATTGTTTGGAAGAGAACTAATATCTCATGATTTTCCCACAGTGGTTTGGAAGGGGATCTATAAGCTAAACTGAAAGCATATTTTCTGTAAATTCACATTATCTTTCTCAGTCATGTGAAAATGAAGTCTGACATTCTCAGTAAAACATGTACATCCAACAAGGACAGAGACTGTCAGTTGATTCCTTTGTGTTCTACTGCAGCCTCCTAGAGTGTTCTAAAGAACAACTAGAGCGCTAACAGTCCTATTTATTACAAAGGTATGGCACACCTGAAGCCATCTTGATTGGAATAAAGTGGTAACTCTTAAAACATTTAATTTAAAAAGAAACAACATGAGGGGGTATATTTTGCCATAGAAAGTATGATTAGTGCTGCAGAATGAAAAATTATGGCACATTTTGAGTGACTTCTCAAATCCTTTTCTATTTCATTAAAACATTCTGACATGCAGTCTCCCAAAATGGCCACCAGAGACAAAAGAGCCCAAATGTAGCCCAAATATCACCCAGATGTAGCCCAAGTATAGCCCAATGACAGAATGTCCCAGAGTGTTCTAAAGAACAACTAGAGCGCTAACAGTCCTACTTATTACAAAGGTATGGCACACCTGAAGCCATCTTGATTGGAATAAAGTGGTAACTCTTAAAACATTTAATTTAAAAAGAAACAACATGAGGGGGTATATTTTGCCATAGAAAGTATGATTAGTGCTGCAGAATGAAAAATTAGGGCACATTTTGAGTGACTTCTCAAATCCTTTTCTATTTCATTAAAACATTCTGACATGCAGTCTCCCAAAATGGCCACCAGAGACAAAAGAGCCCAAATGTAGCCCAAATATCACCCAGATGTAGCCCAAGTATAGCCCAATGACAGAATGTCACAGAGTGTTCTAAAGAACAACTAGAGCGCTAACAGTCCTACTTATTACAAAGGTATAGCACACCTGCAGCCATCGTGATGGGAATAAAGTGGTAACTCTTAAAACATTTAATTTAAAAAGGAACAAAATGAGGGGGTATATTATGCAATAGAAGGTATTATTAGTGCTGCAGAAAGAAAAATTAGGGCACATTTTGAGTGACTTTTCAAATCCTCTTCTATTTCATTAAAAAATTCTGACATGCAGTCTCCCAAAATGGCTACCAGAGACAAAAGAGCCCAAATGTAGCCCAAATATCACCCAGATGTAGCCCAAGTATAGCCCAATGACAGAATGTCCCAGAGTGTTCTAAAGAACAACTAGAGCGCTAACAGTCCTACTTATTACAAAGGTATGGCACACCTGAAGCCATCTTGATTGGAATAAAGTGGTAACTCTTAAAACATTTAATTTAAAAAGGAACAAAATGAGGGGGTATATTTTGCCATATGAATTATGATTAGTGCTGCAGAAAGAAAAATTAGGGCACATTTTGAGTGACTTCTCAAACCCTCTTCAATTTCATTAAAAAAAGTCTGACATGTAGACTGAAACATGCACTTTGAATACCAGCAGCAGACGTCCCTGGTGAGCAGTAGCTTTACTACAGTGATCTAATGTGCAACTAGAGTGCTAACATTCAGAATTTATGGCAAATGTTTGACACATCTGAATGCCTTCTTGATGGAACCAAAGTAAACAAGCATTGAAAATGCAATAGATCTCGCCCTTGTTTAAGTTAAAGCCATTCTGTTTGTAATGAGGTGACTTTTTGGCTTTGCTTTTATTAGTGTTTTTTCAACTTTCATGTAAATAACATGCATCTGTATGCATATAAGTATATGTATGCATGCATTTATGTTTGTATTTATATAGATATACAGATGATATATGTTTATATATGTATGTATATATATATATTCACTGAAAAAACCATAGGTTATAGACCATATATAGTTAGGAATTAGCATTTACAAAACCTTGAAAATTCATAGAAAAAATCATAGGTTATAGACCATATATAGTTAGGAATTAGCATTTACAAAACCTTGAAAATTCACTGAAAAAACCATAGGTTAATAGACCATATATAGTTAGGAATTCGCATTTACAAAACCTTATTTTACTCACACAAAACCATTGAAATTCCATATATAGTTAGTTGCACTAACTATATATCGCGCACCCGCAATCCACTGCTGATGATGTCACATATTACATCATTCATGACATGGTCAGTGACATCACTGATGACATCACTGATGACATCTCAAATGACATCACTGATGACATCACTGATGACAACATCCAGTGACTGCATGTTTCTGTAAAGTTAAAATATGTCTTACATATTGAAGAATGAGTTGATGTATAAGTGTCTGGATGAAGGATTTAGTAGGTGCATGACTGACTGTATGAGTGAGTGATTAAATGTGTCTCACTGAGTGCATGGGTTAGTGACTAAACTGTCTTAATTTGTGCATCATTATGTCTGTTGTTCTGTAAACTGTTGCATGTGTTGATAAGTAGCTATATGAGTAACTATATGGGTTATTGATTGGTTGCCCAAGTATTTGTATGGGAGACTGAGTGTGTGTGTGGGTGGCTGGGAGGTGTATGACTCTGTGCATAGATGTGTGAGCAGTTGATTCACTAGATGTATGGTTTCAAAAGTGCATGTGGAAACAGCTGTATGGACGGTTGACTGTGTGCATGAGTGTATTGGTGAGTGAATGGATATCTCAGTGCTACATGTCAAAGTAAGTACATATGTAAAACACAGTACATGTGAGAGTTGACATATATAAATAACTGTGCATAAGAGCCAGTGAATGTGTGAGTGGCTGTATGGATCATTGTGAACTTGTATCAGGGATTGTATAAGAGAGTAAATATGTGTTAGTATATGTTTGAATAAGTAAAGTTTGTATAACTGTATAGTTGAGGAAATGGAGGTGTGATTGATTCTTTGAATGACTGACTAGGTGTGTGAGTAACTCCATGGATGAGTGACAGTCTGTGAGTGTCTGTTTACACTGATTGTATCTAAGGTTATATTAGAGTCTGAAGAGGTTCATCGTATTATCACATGAATGATATCATCAGTGATGTGATCAGTAATGTCAAATGAGATGTCATCAGTGATGTCATCAGTGATGTCATTTGAGATGTCATCAGTGATGTCATTTGAGATGTCATCAGTGATGTCATCAGTGATGTCACTGACCATGTCATGAATAATGTAATATGTGACATCATCAGCAGTGGATTGCGGGTGCGCGATATATAGTTAGTGCAACTAACTATATATGGAATTTCAATGGTTTTGTGTGAGTAAAATAAGGTTTTGTAAATGCGAATTCCTAACTATATATGGTCTATAACCTATGGTTTTTTCAGTGAATATATATATATATATATTCACTGAAAAAACCATAGGTTATAGACCATATATAGTTAGGGATTAGCATTTAAAAAACCTTATTTTATTTGCACAAAACCATTGAAATTCCATATATAGTTAGTTGCACTAACTATATATCGCGGACCCGCAATCCACTGCTAATGATGTCACATATTACATCATTCATGACATGGTCAGTGACATCACTGATGACATCACTGATGACATCTCAAATGACATCACTGATGACATCACTGATGACATCTTAAATGACATCACTGATGACATCACTGACATCTCATTTGACATTACTGATTACATCACTGATGATATCATTTATGTGATAATACATCTTCAGACTCTAATATAACCTTTGATACACTCAGTGTAAACAGGCACTCACAGACTGTCACACATCCATGGAGTTACTCACACACCTATTCAGTCATGCAAAGAATCAATCACATCTCCATTTCCTTAACTATACAGTTATACACACCTTACTTATTCAAACATATACTAACACATATTTACTCTCTTATACAATCCTTGATACAAGTTCACAATGATTCATACAGCCACTCTCACATTCACTGACTCTTATGTTCAGTTATTTATATATGTCAACTCTCACATGGAGTGTGTTTTACATATGTACTTACTTTGACATGTAGAACTGAGATATCCATTCACTCACCAATATACTCATGCACACAGTCAACTGTCCATACAGCTGTTTCTACATGCACTTTTGAACCCATACACCTAGGGAATCAACCGCTCACACATCTATGCACAGAGTTATACACCTCCCAGCCACCCACACACACACTCAGTCTCCCATACAAATACTTGGGCAACCATTCAATAACCCATATAGTTACTGATATAGCTACTGATTTAAACATGCAGCAGTTTACAGAAGAACATAAATATTGATTGCCAAATTAAGACACTTTAATCACTAACCCATGCACTCAGTGAGACACATTTAATCATTCTCTCATACAGTCAGTCATGCACCTACTAAATCCTTCATCCAGACACTTATACATCCACTCATTCTTCAATATGTAAGACATATTTTAACTTTACAGAAACATACAGTCACTGGGTGTTGTCATCAGTGATGTCATCAGTGATGTCATTTGAGATGTCATCAGTGATGTCATCAGTGATGTCACTGACCATGTCATGAATGATGTAATATGTGACATCATTAGCAGTGGATTGCGGGTCCGCGATATATAGTTAGTGCAACTAACTATATATGGAATTTCAATGGTTTTGTGCAAATAAAATAAGGTTTTTTAAATGCTAATCCCTAACTATATATGGTCTATAACCTATGGTTTTTTCAGTGAATTTTCAAGGTTTTGTAAATGCAAATTCCTAACTATATATGGTCTATAACCTATGGTTTTTTCTGTGAATTTCATTGGTTTTTTAAAAGCTAATATCTATAGCTGTAAAATATATTCTTTATTAAGTGACGTATCACGTAGCCCGTGAGACGCCTCATGATGCATCGCATAACCGTGACGTATCGTCTCTGCAGCGCAAACCAAACCCAAAACGTAAGCGCGCCAGAACACGCTTAAAGATATATATATATTTTTTTAACCTTAATTAGACAAAATCCACACGTGCACATATCACAAACGTTCAAAAAACACAATATGTCGGACTCCCGTTACGCTGCCGGTTAGCTGCCCGGTTAACGTACCAGGAAGCACCTTTACCGCGAAAAATCGCAATTTTTTTTTTTCACCCCCCAGGGAACTTTAATAGCCCCCTCATCAATCCTAGGGGTTCAGGAGGGGTCTGCCTTACCCCTTTCATTCATTTACACCTTGTTTTTTTTTCCACCTCTTGTCTCTCGATCCCACAGAGAGACAAGATGGCGGCCGCTCCAGACTGTTTACAATGATAACAGCCAATCAGCTTCTCCTCAGACTCCCGTTACACTGCCGATTAGCTTCCCGGTAGCTGCCCGGTTAGCTGCCCAGTTCGCGTACCAAGACGCGTCTCTACGGCGAAAAAATCGGATTTTTTTGTTTGTTTTTTTTTGGCCCCACGTGGCTTTATAATATCCCCCTCATCAATCCTAGGGGGTCAGAAGGGGTCTACCTTGCCCTCTTTCCTTCATTTCCCCCTTTGTTTTGGCCTCCTCTTGTCTCTCGATCCTACCGAGAGACAAGATGGCGGCCGCTCCGGACTGTTTACAATATTGACAGCCAATCAGCTACTCCTCAGACTCCCGTTACACTGCCGGTTAGCTTCCCGGTTAGCTGCCCGGTTAGCTGCCCGGTTCGCGAACCAAGATGCGTCTCTACGGCGAAAAAATCTGATATTTTTTTTTTTTGGGTTACACTGCCGGTTAGCTTCCTGGTTAGCTGCCCGGTTAGCTGCCCGGTTCGCGAACCAAGACGCGTCTCTACGGCGAAAAAATCGGATTTTTTTTTTTTTGGGGTTACACTGCCGGTTAGCTTCCCGGTTAGCTGCCCGGTTAGCTGCCCGGTTCGCGAACCAAGACGCGTCTCTATGGCGAAAAAATCGGATTTTTTTTTTTTTTTTTTTGGGCCCGGCGTGGCTCTATAATATCCCCCTCATCAATCCTAGGGGGTCAGAAGGGGTCTACCTTGCCCTCTTTCCTTCATTTCCCCCTTTGTTTTGGCCTCCTCTTGTCTCTCGATCCTACCGAGAGACAAGATGGCGGCCGCTCCGGACTGTTTACAATATTGACAGCCAATCAGCTACTCCTCAGACTCCCGTTACACTGCCGGTTAGCTTCCCGGTTAGCTGCCCGGTTAGCTGCCCGGTTCGCGAACCAAGACGCATCTCTACGGCGAAAAAATCTGATTTTTTTTTTTTTTTTGGGTTACACTGCCGGTTAGCTTCCCGGTTAAGCTGCCCGGTTAGCTGCCCGGTTCGCGAACCAAGACGCGTCTCTACGGCGAAAAAATCGGATTTTTTTTTTTTTTTTTTTTGGGCCCGGCGTGGCTCTATAATATCCCCCTCATCAATCCTAGGGGGTCAGAAGGGGTCTACCTTGCCCCCTTTCCTTCATTTCCCCCTTTGTTTTGGCCTCCTCTTGTCTCTCGATCCTACCGAGAGACAAGATGGCGGCCGCACCGGACTGTTTAGAATGTTGACAGACACCGGAGAGCCAATCAGCTTCGCTTCGCAAAGTTCCGATACGCGAAAAGTTCGCGAACCGGAGCGCTGCCCGGAGCGCTGTTACAGATATATATCTTGATTTAAACGTTAATTTCTCAAAATCCACTGAAGCACATATATTGAGACCTAGCAAAGGCACATCGGGCTAACAGTCCCTACAATTTTGCCAAGTTTCGTGCAAATCCATTCAGCCGTTCGAGCTAAAAGTGAGTCCAACCGCCCTATGGAAAACTCAATGTTAAAAACGCGTTTTGGGACCCCCCTTTTTTCTCAGCCCCCCCTTGACGAAACCCCCCCAAATTTCCAGGAGCTGCTCAGAAACAAAATGTGCCATTTTCCTGAAAATTTCAGCCGATTCCGTCCACAAACGCCAAAGTTATTAGACATAGAATTTTCAGAAATCCCATAGGGAAAAAATCCTAACTATATATACCTACTGGCGACCGCCAGTAGGTAATATATATATATATATATATATATATATATATATATATATATATATATATATATATATATATATATATATAATCCAAAAAGGGTCCTTCCGGGATCGTTCTCCCATCATCAGTTGGCGCGTTTCGTCGGCGAACCCAAAGCCGAAAATGTCAATATAAACACCAGTATGCTTCAAAGCAATACGAGCACTCAGGAGTATGGATGCTGATTTTTATTACTTAGAAAACGTTACGCGTTTCGACACCAGTTGTGCCTTGATCACACGTTAACCAGAATGACATTTTGGGCTCATTTAAATAAATTGAAGTAAAACAGACATAAACAATGATGAGGTAACAATAGAAGGTAGCTCACAAGTGTACGTGAATATGTCGGCCATTTTGTAGTGGTAAAAAAGTGAAGGTAAATAATATGTACTCAACACAATTACTTATTGTGTACTCTTTTCACCTGGGTGTATACATGACACCTACTCAAGATTTGTAAAGGTGCCTTATACTTCTTCTGCTGGTACATCCTACCGTAAGAAATTGTACCTTCTATGGTCTAGTGCCGGAACAGGAGCGCTGCCAGGAAATTACATAGCCCGTTTTCTAAGGAATAAAAATCAGCATCCATACTCCTGAGTGCGCGTATTGCTTTGGAGCGTACTGTTGTTTATATATATATATATATACAGTCAGCTTCTCCTCCTTACGGTGCAGAGAACCACAGGACACAACAGGATTTCTTAAGTTGGTTTATTTAATGAGGCTTGCATGACCGGTTTCGGCGTGATGCCTTTTTCCAAATGCGCTCTCAAAGCAGGGTGTTTCCTCTTACAATTTTTGTTAAGCTGGCTCCTCCTCCCAATTGGTGGTTGGCCCACCTGCACCACGTTCGCCGTGCTTGCATTAATTATCTAGGGACTACCAGTCCCATGGTGCTGCAAGCTGCTATATGCGGTGCCGGTGAAGAGGAAAAAACGTTGCATTTTCAAAGTGTTCATTTTTAAAATCCATTTATTTCGCCCATCAAACTCCGTGTGTAAATGATTTGTTAGGACGCAGGTATTCACTCACGACGCCCTTTTCCCAGAGGTTAATGATGGTGGGTCAAGTCCATAATCCGATACCTCGGCTACAAACAACAAAGTTCCCATGTAGTCTTGACCTACTTCTTTGAAAGGGTCCTGTGTGCGCGCCATAGGTAGCGCGATTTAATGCAGTCAGCTTCTCCTCCTTGCGGTGCAGAGAACCACAGGACACAACAGGATTTTTTAAGTTGGTTTATTTAATGTGGCTTGCATGACCGGTTTCGGCGTGATGCCTTTTTCCAAATGCGCTCTCAAAGCAGGGTGTTTCCTCTTACAATTTTTGTTAAGCTGGCTCCTCCTCCCAAGTGGTGGTTGGCCCACCTGCACCAAGTTCGCCGTGCTTGCACTAATTATCTAGGGACTACCAGTCCCATGGTGCTGCAAGCTGCTACATGCGGTGCCGGTGAAGAGGAAAAACGTTGCATTTTCAAAGTGTTCATTTTTAAAATCCATTTCTTTCGCCCATCAAACTCCGTGTGTAAATGATTTGTTAGGACGCAGGTATTCACTCACGACGCCCTTTTCCCAGAGGTTAATGATGGTGGGTCAAGTCCATAATCCGATACCTCGGCTACAAACAACAAAGTTCCCATGTAGTCTTGACCTACCTCTTTGAAAGGGTCCTGTGTGCGCGCCATAGGTAGCGCGATTTAATGCAGTCAGCTTCTCCTCCTTACGGTGCAGAGAACCATAGGACACAACAGGATTTCTTAAGTTGGTTTATTTAATATATATATATATATATATATATATATATATATATATATATATATATATATATATATATATATATTCACTCGGATCTCCTGCACAGCACTGCAACGTGAAGGAATCACAAGCCACTCCAGCCGGATAGGGTTTCAGATATTTTTAATGGGCACAAAGAAGACGCGTTTCGAGCGCACAGGCTCTTGGTCATATTGGTATATATTTATTGTTAGAAACAAGGTCTCTAGTTGGCAGGGGTATGCACGATAGTCCAAGTAGCCCTCAAATTCTGCCCCCGAAGAATGCCGCCGCCACCCGCAGCCCGCCTGACTGTGGGCGGAGCCACCGGACGGAAGTGACGCGTGCGGCCCGGAAGTGCAGCCGGACGTGAGGAGGAGGTGGGAGCCTGCTGCAGGGCTCCCGTCTGCTGGTAGGAGCCCTGCGCCATGCCTGAGAGAAGAGTCCCAGGTCCCGAGAGGGGGCCACGGTGAAGAAGGGCAGCCGCCAGCGAGGCTCTTGATAGGAAGAGAGAGCCCCGCTCGCTGCCTCGCTGACGCCCGCCAAGGTTCCCCTGAGCAAGGGAGAGTCCCGGCAGACCACAAGGAGAAGACCATGTCCCCCGCCGCCTCCGGAGTGCAGCCGGTGAGTAGAGCTGCCCGGAGGGAGGGCGGGGGAGGAGAGCGCCAGATTGAATTACTACGAGCTGGATTCCTTTTGTTTCTCCAGCAGCCGCCGCTTGGTAGTGGGGCTGCTCAGCGAAGGGGGCATCGTTATTTAAGGAGCCAGGTGGCTCCAGAGGTTGCCCAGTGTTGCCCGAGCCTGCATGGCTCCACCAGTGGGGGGCCAGGTTTATTTGAAAGGCTCCAGAGGGGCCCGTGCTGATCCCCGTGGCTACTAACTTTTTGGGGCACATTTGTTCTAAGAGCCTAGAGGGCTCCAAGGCACACCTGCTATTTCCAGAGCCAGATGGCTCCCACGTTTTGCGCATTGGTGGTTCTAGAGCCTAGAGTGCTCCAACAGTTTGGCGCAATTATCTGGAGGGCTAGTGAGAGCCCCCTGTCACAGTTTGATTTCACAGCTGCCCAGCAGGTAGTGGGCAGCTGCACAGTTTACGTTTTTCTTTCTAGGGACTTGTTCTTTGTGAACCCACGATTGAGTCGCACCCCTTCGCCCCTACCTTCGCCTGACACAGCTGTGCAACACTTAGTGACAGCTGCAGTGTTTATACCCTGTTCTTGTCCCTAGCTGCCCAGCAAGTAGTGGGCAGCTGCCACGTTTAGGCTTGGCGCAGTGGCACAACCTGGACCTTCGCTGCTTAGGCAGCAACCCTGACTCTGTGGACATAGGGCATTTGAGCCCCTTCCTAGATGGCCAGTTACATTTATAGGGTGCAGGCCCTAATGTGATTTATTTGATGTGGTTTATGTGCTAATGCTTTGGGTGTTAGGAAATGTACTGTGTATACTATGTTTTGTGCACCCTGTCTTGATACCTCTAGATATAGTTTCTACATAGGAGGTTTACCTGTTTAGGTATATGTTAGGGAGATTATACTTCCCTGTGTGATTTACGCCCCTAGTGTAAGGTTTTACCTAGGTGGTGGTAGTCTAATGTAGTTAGACTTGTGGGATACTGTGTATTATGGATTTCATGGCGCAGACTGTTGCAAGTGCAGTGATTATCAGTGTTTACTGACAGTACGTTCTATGACCTATTTTACTTGTTTTTTTTAGTTCACCTTTACCAAGTTCACTTTGTGATGATCCTGACAGTGGTCCTGGGGGCTCTGTCAGTTGTACATAATCCCTTGTAAATATTGCCCGTGCCAGTTGGCACAATGTATATTGTGTGATTACTATCTGATGTGTTTTGAGAATACAAAGGCTATTTTTTATATACCCTTGTGTGGAGTTCCTTTTGTGGGGGCTGGGATGTTGTTGCTAGTGGGTGCGTGTGCAAATGCTTTACACATTGCCTCCGGGATAAGCATTACTGCTCGTGCCAAGCTACCAAGAGGGTGAGCAGGGGTTTTCTTTGGCGTGTAACTCCCTTGCCCTGACTAGAGTGGTGGTTTCTGCCTGGATTTGGCGCAAGCCTCAGCCAACCCGAAATCCCATTTCTAACAATGGGCAATAGTTCAAGGTTACAGTTTATGAGGAAAGTCCCGTGGGAAAACGACTTCTG
Organism: Lissotriton vulgaris; assembly: GCF_964263255.1. Classification (NCBI taxonomy): domain Eukaryota; kingdom Metazoa; phylum Chordata; class Amphibia; order Caudata; family Salamandridae; genus Lissotriton; species Lissotriton vulgaris. Next base: position 912,150,386 of record NC_141691.1, on the reverse strand, counting down.
GGTGTAGGTTAATGGGGCCCTTTAAAGTTGGCATTGTCTTTAGTGTGCAGGGCCTCTCACGCTATGAGTTTTGGGTCTAAATAATACCAATGAGTTCCCAAGTGTTTGGTCAGCTAAGCGCTGCCTTTGTGATCAGTGCTTGTTTCAGAATGACTGAAAATGGAACTGTGCCCCGATCGAAGGGTTAATGTGGTGAATCGCGTCTGTGCTGATGAACGGTTCCCTTGCCAGGAATGCGTGCCACTTTGGAACTGCCAGATCAATCCTGCTTAGGTGGTTGTATGATTATAAACACGACCAGTACATGAGGGCAGCTCCAGTCCCAGGGTCTGTATTACCCCAAAGGCGGGAGGCCGCGAGCGCTCTTCCGCCGACCCGCACCCTCATCCCAGACAGCACCGACACCCGCTCCCTGAGAAGTTACCTGGGGTGGGGGGGGCGCAGTCTCTCCCTTGCTTCTTCCTCTGGCAGCAACAGCTTGGTCGTGGGGACGGAGCTGGAATCCTTGCGCTTCTTGGGCCTCAGCGCAGCTTCCTTGGTGACGCTCCTTGTTGCTGGATGACTTCCACACCGGCACCAATCCCAGCGTGGCTCTCCTGAGGTCACTCCTGGGACTCCAAGGTCTGTGACCGTGATTTTGGGCTCCCAGTGCTTCAGATCATAATGCGCTCAGGGTCCCGGGCGCTTTTTCTGCACGGCGACTCACAGCGCATTCAGGTTCCAGGCCGCGGTGGTGACTTCGGGTACATAGCTCTTCAAGCTATAAAGTGGTTCGGTGCCCAGATTTGTAGCAGTGATTACGGGCACACAGAGCTTTTCCTGCACAGCTCCTCACAGTGCATTTAGGACCCGGGAGGTGGCAGTGATTTCGTCTCACAGTGCTTTTCACGAGTGATAAGTCCCTTCCACGGCAAGGCAGGTGCAGTTCTGCATACTCAGTAACGCAGGGACAGTCCTGTGTATTATTACACCCAGAGCACTGCAGGGGCAGGATCTAAAAACAGAATGTTGTTGTCCTGTTTGTTTCTTTTATTTTGAAGCAAAGCAGTTCCACAGTGTTGCAGGGACAGCCGGTGGTGTCTTTGTTGTCCTGGTGATCCCAGCGACCAGGGGATCAGTCAATCTTCCAGTGGAGACACTCTGGACGTGATGTCTTTAGTTTCCCTTTGGCAGGGCAAGATCAGCAGGCAGGCAGGGCAACTCATCTAGCTTTGGGCAGCAGTTCCTGGGAGCAGTCAGCCTCAGTAGTGTAGCAATCTTCCTGGCACAGCAATCTTAACTCCAGCAGAGATTCTTCCTGGTCCAGTGGTGAAACAAAGGTGTGTGGCCAGGACGCTCCCTTTTATACCCTGGTGTCCAGTCACTAGAAGGGGGTAGAAGCTTCTGGAAGGGTCTAGGGGTTTCTGGGGTGTTCCCTGCCTTCCCTGACCTGGCTCCTGGCTGTCTAAAGTGACAAAGGCAGGGTTGTTAAGTCTATTGTGGCGTAGCCAGGCCAGCCTATTCATGTATAAAGATGTGAAGCACCACTCCCTCCTCACAGCCCAGGTTTCTATCAGCATGCAGACGGAGGGCGGAATCTACAGTGCACAAACTAAGTGCCAGCAGAAAATGTCCACTTTCTAGAAGTGGGATTTCTAAGGTAGAAGTGCCCAAACCCCACTTATCACTAGAAAGGCTTCCCCGCTACTATTCCACTATACCAAACATGAAATATCTGTTAGGTCCCAGTCAGAAGTTATCCCATAGGGGGGTTCCCAATGTTAGTCTATGGAGGGGCAGGCCTCACTCCGGTATCAGGGGCCTGTGGCAAGTATGCCAGTGTCGTCATGTTTTTAGGGGAAAGCAGCTGCACCTTAGCACTGTTTAGCAGTGATAAGTTGCCCAGAGCCTTAAGTCCAACAAAACTGTGAGGTCACGTGGGAGGCAAAAATGTAGGGGGAGACCACCCTAAGGGTGACAGGTCCATCATATATATATTAACATATTTTTACAAAAAGTGCACTGAAGTTCGCCAGTTACTCAACAGCCATGCAAACTGTATCTCGGACACTACATTTAATGTTCATGACCCTACTTTTCATTTTACAGATCCAATTTCAAATGTTATAAATTATCTTGAAGGAAAATAAATTGCATATTACATTGTCATTACCGCTGTTGACTACAGTATTCTTTTTTTATTTGAGATAGTTTTAATATTTAATGATGATGCAATTTGACATATTGTAAATCTACTAGTATAAATTGTATGAGGTCATAAACATTGCAGAGCATTAGTCCCTGAGCTCAATTTTCAACGGAAGATCAAATGCTGATGAACACAGCTGAAGGCTATGTACAAAGAAGATTGGTCACAAGGCCTGGCCATTGACAAAGTCTTGTATCCAACCTGCTATACAAGCCAACATCCTAGTGCCAAGGCCATCAAGGAAAGATAGCCCCCCCTTTATTTATTTTGTGATTTATTTTCTTAATTTGTAACATTATTATTTATTTTATATTTGGGTGGATTATCACGATAAGGGGGTGGGTGAAAGTTCGCCGAAACACTTGGAGAATCTTCCACACAGCATAAATAGCCTAAACATATTAATTAACCATCAGTTAAAAAGTATGCAAAGTAAATAACCAAATAAAACCCACTTGTTCTAACCTACGAAATGAGTTACTTGAAGCTTTTACCAATAAATCCTAATTGCAAGACAAATTGGAAAACGTAAACATCCACAACATGCTATGACGTTGATGAACAGCCTCACCAATCATTGTAAAACCATGATAAAGCACTTGAAAGCCAGTGGCTTGAGAGTTACCAAGAGACAACTCTCACTCTGTACTTCTTATACCACTTTTCTGAAGATTTGACGACATGAGGTGTGCCGGAAAACTAGAGTTTTCTGTAGTCAGTCTTAAAATATTAGGTTACAAAGTGGCTGGCATAAGAGGAATGCCGAGTTATGGTAGGACTTCCCAGGAGGTAAGCAGCCCTGCTCTATTTAGCTTCTGCTGCACTTAGAGAAAAGAAATAAGAATGGCTGAAATCCTACTTTTCCTGGTGGTGGCAATCTTAGTCTGCTATGTGCTTTCGCCCTCAGAGCAATTACTTCCTTCATGAAGCGTAACACGTCATTAGAACAAACCTTAGTACATGGTACCGAGGAACTCTTATTACTCATACTAACAACCTCCTAGGTTCTAAGCAATTCTGACCTAATGATATATATTTTAGTGTTGGAATATTCTCACTGCTTAAGTTATTTCTGTTTAGTCTGTGAAGTTGGTTCTTGTGCAAATACTCTCCTCTCATCATCCTCTGGCTGGTGTCTGTTTAACAGATCCTCAGTGCTTCACAGCAGTGTCTAATCCGCAGTACTAAGCACAGTGGTTTGATCCATTTTAATTGTGCCTGCTTGTAGAGCGGGACATAACAAACGTATATGCTCAACAAAGTTATCATTTAAAATGCGGCTTGTACCATGATCTGCCTTGGATAAGTCCAGCCATTCTTAAAAGAGGAGTGCCCAGCCTCTGTTATATGTACAATTTCCTGGAAAGTGTGGTTTGCAAGTTGTCTAAAAATTCCTCAGACTTATAGGCAAACTTTGGGCTCGATTAGGATCGCGGTTTTCCCGCATCCTCCAGGCCGGCGGAAGCCACCGCCGGCCCGGAGGATGCGGGTAAACCGCTGCGGAGGCACAAAAGACCCACCACCAAATTAGGATGGCGGTGGGTCTCAAAATCCGTCCGTAGCTTTTCCGCCGCGGTAGCCTTCCGACTGTGGCGGAAAAGCTCTAACATGGCTGGCGGTGTCTATCAGACACCGCCAGCCATATTAGTATAGCGGAAATCATATGCTTTTCCACGGCGGCTTTTCTGCTGTGGAAAAGCATACGGACATTGACTTTGGAGGCCCGTTGCGGGCCCCTTTGGTGACGGGGAGTGGGGGGTGCACCTGGGGGGTACCTATGGTACCCCCCTGCATTTGCGTGGACAAAGCGGCAGGCACCACGCGGTGCCTGCTGCTTTGTGCATGCAAATGCCGTGCATGCATTTTTAACATTGCGGCAGGTGCAGCTTGAAGCTGCACCTGCCGCAATGTTGAAGATTGAGGATGTGACCGCCGCCGTGGCGGTCACATCCTAATCTGCATGGAGGGACCGCCGCAGCCCCCGCGGATGGTCCCTCCTACTCTATGGTGGCGGACGGACTCAGGTCCATCCGCCATCATAATCGGCCCCTTTATGTTTAAAAATTAAGCTGTTAAACTCCCCACAGAGAAGGAGTGCACGCTTCTTGCCTGGGTTTAACGTAGAAAAGCTCTTCTTTACTATAAGAGACACGTTGGCAGAAATACAAGCTGGGTTAGACCAACATTCTCCCAAACCTAAGTTGGCTATTGACTCTTTAATGGACCTTATCCATGGGTTTTTTAGGCTTGCAGTCTGCTGATAACATCAGGCATATTTACAAAAAGGGGTGGTGAGGGACAGAGTCTCTGAATTAAGCAGAAAGCTCTCACCCAGTCAAAAGATCAGGGCTAGATCCAACACCGTTTTTTAGCTCACTGCACCATCCCAGTTTCAGAACCTGGCTGTATGCAAATTAGTCTGTTCCTGTCCCAGTGCATGATGGGAACAGGACAAACCAAACTACAGAAGCCAATTCTTACACTGGGAAGGAAACAAGCTCCCGGGGACCGGTTTCTGGCATTACAGCCGTCTTCGGCCCGGTTTGCTTGAATCCTGATGGTGCAATGAGCAAGGGTCTCACATCTGAGAATACCCTTCCACGCTTAGGGTGGACAAAAATATTTACAAAAAGGGGTGGTGAGGGACAGAGTCTCTGAATTAAGCAGAAAGCTCTCACCCAGTCAAAAGATCAGGGCTAGATCCAACACCGTTTTTTAGCTCACTGCACCATCCCAGTTTCAGAACCTGGCTGTATGCAAATTAGTCTGTTCCTGTCCCAGTGCATGATGGGAACAGGACAAACCAAACTACAGAAGCCAATTCTTACACTGGGAAGGAAACAAGCTCCCGGGGACCGGTTTCTGGCATTACAGCCGTCTTCGGCCCGGTTTGCTTGAATCCTGATGGTGCAATGAGCAAGGGTCTCACATCTGAGAATACCCTTCCACGCTTAGGGTGGACAAAAATATTTACAAAAAGGGGTGGTGAGGGACAGAGTCTCTGAATTAAGCAGAAAGCTCTCACCCAGTCAAAAGATCAGGGCTAGATCCAACACCGTTTTTTAGCTCACTGCACCATCCCAGTTTCAGAACCTGGCTGTATGCAAATTAGTCTGTTCCTGTCCCAGTGCATGATGGGAACAGGACAAACCAAACTACAGAAGCCAATTCTTACACTGGGAAGGAAACAAGCTCCCGGGGACCGGTTTCTGGCATTACAGCCGTCTTCGGCCCGGTTTGCTTGAATCCTGATGGTGCAATGAGCAAGGGTCTCACATCTGAGAATACCCTTCCACGCTTAGGGTGGACAAAAATATTTACAAAAAGGGGTGGTGAGGGACAGAGTCTCTGAATTAAGCAGAAAGCTCTCACCCAGTCAAAAGATCAGGGCTAGATCCAACACCGTTTTTTAGCTCACTGCACCATCCCAGTTTCAGAACCTGGCTGTATGCAAATTAGTCTGTTCCTGTCCCAGTGCATGATGGGAACAGGACAAACCAAACTACAGAAGCCAATTCTTACACTGGGAAGGAAACAAGCTCCCGGGGACCCGTTTCTGGCATTACAGCCGTCTTCGGCCCGGTTTGCTTGAATCCTGATGGTGCAATGAGCAAGGGTCTCACATCTGAGAATACCCTTCCACGCTTAGGGTGGACAAAAATATTTACAAAAAGGGGTGGTGAGGGACAGAGTCTCTGAATTAAGCAGAAAGCTCTCACCCAGTCAAAAGATCAGGGCTAGATCCAACACCGTTTTTTAGCTCACTGCACCATCCCAGTTTCAGAACCTGGCTGTATGCAAATTAGTCTGTTCCTGTCCCAGTGCATGATGGGAACAGGACAAACCAAACTACAGAAGCCAATTCTTACACTGGGAAGGAAACAAGCTCCCGGGGACCGGTTTCTGGCATTACAGCCGCCTTCGGCCCGGTTTGCTTGAATCCTGATGGTGCAATGAGCAAGGGTCTCACATCTGAGAATACCCTTCCACGCTTAGGGTGGACAACAATATTTACAAAAAGGGGTGGTGAGGGACAGAGTCTCTGAATTAAGCAGAAAGCTCTCACCCAGTCAAAAGATCAGGGCTAGATCCAACACCGTTTTTTAGCTCACTGCACCATCCCAGTTTCAGAACCTGGCTGTATGCAAATTAGTCTGTTCCTGTCCCAGTGCATGATGGGAACAGGACAAACCAAACTACAGAAGCCAATTCTTACACTGGGAAGGAAACAAGCTCCCGGGGACCGGTTTCTGGCATTACAGCCGTCTTCGGCCCGGTTTGCTTGAATCCTGATGGTGCAATGAGCAAGGGTCTCACATCTGAGAATACCCTTCCACGCTTAGGGTGGACAAAAATATTTACAAAAAGGGGTGGTGAGGGACAGAGTCTCTGAATTAAGCAGAAAGCTCTCACCCAGTCAAAAGATCAGGGCTAGATCCAACACCGTTTTTTAGCTCACTGCACCATCCCAGTTTCAGAACCTGGCTGTATGCAAATTAGTCTGTTCCTGTCCCAGTGCATGATGGGAACAGGACAAACCAAACTACAGAAGCCAATTCTTACACTGGGAAGGAAACAAGCTCCCGGGGACCCGTTTCTGGCATTACAGCCGTCTTCGGCCCGGTTTGCTTGAATCCTGATGGTGCAATGAGCAAGGGTCTCACATCTGAGAATACCCTTCCACGCTTAGGGTGGACAAAAATATTTACAAAAAGGGGTGGTGAGGGACAGAGTCTCTGAATTAAGCAGAAAGCTCTCACCCAGTCAAAAGATCAGGGCTAGATCCAACACCGTTTTTTAGCTCACTGCACCATCCCAGTTTCAGAACCTGGCTGTATGCAAATTAGTCTGTTCCTGTCCCAGTGCATGATGGGAACAGGACAAACCAAACTACAGAAGCCAATTCTTACACTGGGAAGGAAACAAGCTCCCGGGGACCGGTTTCTGGCATTACAGCCGTCTTCGGCCCGGTTTGCTTGAATCCTGATGGTGCAATGAGCAAGGGTCTCACATCTGAGAATACCCTTCCACGCTTAGGGTGGACAAAAATATTTACAAAAAGGGGTGGTGAGGGACAGAGTCTCTGAATTAAGCAGAAAGCTCTCACCCAGTCAAAAGATCAGGGCTAGATCCAACACCGTTTTTTAGCTCACTGCACCATCCCAGTTTCAGAACCTGGTTGTATGCAAATTAGTCTGTTCCTGTCCCAGTGCATGATGGGAACAGGACAAACCAAACTACAGAAGCCAATTCTTACACTGGGAAGGAAACAAGCTCCCGGGGACCGGTTTCTGGCATTACAGCCGTCTTCGGCCCGGTTTGCTTGAATCCTGATGGTGCAATGAGCAAGGGTCTCACATCTGAGAATACCCTTCCACGCTTAGGGTGGACAAAAATATTTACAAAAAGGGGTGGTGAGGGACAGAGTCTCTGAATTAAGCAGAAAGCTCTCACCCAGTCAAAAGATCAGGGCTAGATCCAACACCGTTTTTTAGCTCACTGCACCATCCCAGTTTCAGAACCTGGCTGTATGCAAATTAGTCTGTTCCTGTCCCAGTGCATGATGGGAACAGGACAAACCAAACTACAGAAGCCAATTCTTACACTGGGAAGGAAACAAGCTCCCGGGGACCGGTTTCTGGCATTACAGCCGTCTTCGGCCCGGTTTGCTTGAATCCTGATGGTGCAATGAGCAAGGGTCTCACATCTGAGAATACCCTTCCACGCTTAGGGTGGACAAAAATATTTACAAAAAGGGGTGGTGAGGGACAGAGTCTCTGAATTAAGCAGAAAGCTCTCACCCAGTCAAAAGATCAGGGCTAGATCCAACACCGTTTTTTAGCTCACTGCACCATCCCAGTTTCAGAACCTGGCTGTATGCAAATTAGTCTGTTCCTGTCCCAGTGCATGATGGGAACAGGACAAACCAAACTACAGAAGCCAATTCTTACACTGGGAAGGAAACAAGCTCCCGGGGACCGGTTTCTGGCATTACAGCCGTCTTCGGCCCGGTTTGCTTGAATCCTGATGGTGCAATGAGCAAGGGTCTCACATCTGAGAATACCCTTCCACGCTTAGGGTGGACAAAAATATTTACAAAAAGGGGTGGTGAGGGACAGAGTCTCTGAATTAAGCAGAAAGCTCTCACCCAGTCAAAAGATCAGGGCTAGATCCAACACCGTTTTTTAGCTCACTGCACCATCCCAGTTTCAGAACCTGGCTGTATGCAAATTAGTCTGTTCCTGTCCCAGTGCATGATGGGAACAGGACAAACCAAACTACAGAAGCCAATTCTTACACTGGGAAGGAAACAAGCTCCCGGGGACCCGTTTCTGGCATTACAGCCGTCTTCGGCCCGGTTTGCTTGAATCCTGATGGTGCAATGAGCAAGGGTCTCACATCTGAGAATACCCTTCCACGCTTAGGGTGGACAAAAATATTTACAAAAAGGGGTGGTGAGGGACAGAGTCTCTGAATTAAGCAGAAAGCTCTCGACCCAGTCAAAAGATCAGGGCTAGATCCAACACCGTTTTTTAGCTCACTGCACCATCCCAGTTTCAGAACCTGGCTGTATGCAAATTAGTCTGTTCCTGTCCCAGTGCATGATGGGAACAGGACAAACCAAACTACAGAAGCCAATTCTTACACTGGGAAGGAAACAAGCTCCCGGGGACCGGTTTCTGGCATTACAGCCGTCTTCGGCCCGGTTTGCTTGAATCCTGATGGTGCAATGAGCAAGGGTCTCACATCTGAGAATACCCTTCCACGCTTAGGGTGGACAAAAATATTTACAAAAAGGGGTGGTGAGGGACAGAGTCTCTGAATTAAGCAGAAAGCTCTCACCCAGTCAAAAGATCAGGGCTAGATCCAACACCGTTTTTTAGCTCACTGCACCATCCCAGTTTCAGAACCTGGCTGTATGCAAATTAGTCTGTTCCTGTCCCAGTGCATGATGGGAACAGGACAAACCAAACTACAGAAGCCAATTCTTACACTGGGAAGGAAACAAGCTCCCGGGGACCGGTTTCTGGCATTACAGCCGTCTTCGGCCCGGTTTGCTTGAATCCTGATGGTGCAATGAGCAAGGGTCTCACATCTGAGAATACCCTTCCACGCTTAGGGTGGACAAAAATATTTACAAAAAGGGGTGGTGAGGGACAGAGTCTCTGAATTAAGCAGAAAGCTCTCACCCAGTCAAAAGATCAGGGCTAGATCCAACACCGTTTTTTAGCTCACTGCACCATCCCAGTTTCAGAACCTGGCTGTATGCAAATTAGTCTGTTCCTGTCCCAGTGCATGATGGGAACAGGACTGCCCTGTTCCCATGATGCACTGGGCCAGGGACAGACTGATTTGCATATAGACAGGTTCTGAGCTGGGATGGGGCAGTGAGATAAATAACGGTGATGGATCAAGCCCTGATCTTTGGACTGGGTAAGAGTGGTCTGCTCAATTCAGACACTCTGTTCATCACCACCCCCTTTTGTAAATCGATTTTGGCCACTATAGGTGTGGCAGGGTATACTCAGACATGAGTCCCTTTCCCACTGCTCCATCAGGATTCAAGCAAGCCGGGCGGAAGAGGCTGAAATGCCAGAAACCGGTCCCCGGTAGCTTGTCTCCTTTCTGGTAAAGAATTGGCTTGGTAGTTTAGTCTGCCCTGTTCCCATGATGCACTGGGCCAGGGACAGACTGATTTGCATATAGCCAGGTTCTGAGCTGGGATGGGGCAGTGAGATAAATAACGGTGATGGATCAAGCCCTGATCTTTGGACTGGGTAAGAGTGGTCTGCTCAAATCAGACACTCTGTTCATCACCACCTCCTTTTGTAAATCGATTTTGGCCACTATAGGTGTGGCAGGGTATACTCAGACATGAGTCCCTTTCCCACTGCTCCATCAGGATTCAAGCAAGCCGGGCCGAAGAGGCTGAAATGCCAGAAACCGGTCCCCGGTAGCTTGTCTCCTTTCTGGTAAAGAATTGGCTTGGTAGTTTAGTCTGCCCTGTTCCCATGATGCACTGGGCCAGGGACAGACTGATTTGCATATAGCCAGGTTCTGAGCTGGGATGGGGCAGTGAGATAAATAACGGTGATGGATCAAGCCCTGATCTTTGGACTGGGTAAGAGTGGTCTGCTCAATTCAGACACTCTGTTCATCACCACCCCCTTTTGCAAATCGATTTTGGCCACTATAGGTGTGGCAGGGTATACTCAGACATGAGTCCCTTTCCCACTGCTCCATCAGGATTCAAGCAAGCCGGGCCGAAGAGGCTGAAATGCCAGAAACCGGTCCCCGGTAGCTTGTCTCCTTTCTGGTAAAGAATTGGCTTGGTAGTTTAGTCTGCCCTGTTCCCATGATGCACTGGGCCAGGGACAGACTGATTTGCATATAGCCAGGTTCTGAGCTGGGATGGGGCAGTGAGATAAATAACGGTGATGGATCAAGCCCTGATCTTTGGACTGGGTAAGAGTGGTCTGCTCAATTCAGACACTCTGTTCATCACCACCCCCTTTTGTAAATCGATTTTGGCCACTATAGGTGTGGCAGGGTATACTCAGACATGAGTCCCTTTCCCACTGCTCCATCAGGATTCAAGCAAGCCGGGCCGAAGAGGCTGAAATGCCAGAAACCGGTCCCCGGTAGCTTGTCTCCTTTCTGGTAAAGAATTGGCTTGGTAGTTTAGTCTGCCCTGTTCCCATGATGCACTGGGCCAGGGACAGACTGATTTGCATATAGCCAGGTTCTGAGCTGGGATGGGGCAGTGAGATAAATAACGGTGATGGATCAAGCCCTGATCTTTGGACTGGGTAAGAGTGGTCTGCTCAATTCAGACACTCTGTTCATCACCACCCCCTTTTGTAAATCGATTTTGGCCACTATAGGTGTGGCAGGGTATACTCAGACATGAGTCCCTTTCCCACTGCTCCATCAGGATTCAAGCAAGCCGGGCCGAAGAGGCTGAAATGCCAGAAACCGGTCCCCGGTAGCTTGTCTCCTTTCTGGTAAAGAATTGGCTTGGTAGTTTAGTCTGCCCTGTTCCCATGATGCACTGGGCCAGGGACAGACTGATTTGCATATAGCCAGGTTCTGAGCTGGGATGGGGCAGTGAGATAAATAACGGTGATGGATCAAGCCCTGATCTTTGGACTGGGTAAGAGTGATCTGCTCAATTCAGACACTCTGTTCATCACCACCCCCTTTTGTAAATCGATTTTGGCCACTATAGGTGTGGCAGGGTATACTCAGACATGAGTCCCTTTCCCACTGCTCCATCAGGATTCAAGCAAGCCGGGCCGAAGAGGCTGAAATGCCAGAAACCGGTCCCCGGTAGCTTGTCTCCTTTCTGGTAAAGAATTGGCTTGGTAGTTTAGTCTGCCCTGTTCCCATGATGCACTGGGCCAGGGACAGACTGATTTGCATATAGCCAGGTTCTGAGCTGGGATGGGGCAGTGAGATGAATAACGGTGATGGATCAAGCCCTGATCTTTGGACTGGGTAAGAGTGGTCTGCTCAATTCAGACACTCTGCTCATCACCACCCCCTTTTGTAAATCGATTTTGGCCACTATAGGTGTGGCAGGGTATACTCAGACATGAGTCCCTTTCCCACTGCTCCATCAGGATTCAAGCAAGCCGGGCCGAAGAGGCTGAAATGCCAGAACCCGGTCCCCGGTAGCTTGTCTCCTTTCTGGTAAAGAATTGGCTTGGTAGTTTAGTCTGCCCTGTTCCCATGATGCACTGGGCCAGGGACAGACTGATTTGCATATAGCCAGGTTCTGAGCTGGGATGGGGCAGTGAGATAAATAACGGTGATGGATCAAGCCCTGATCTTTGGACTGGGTAAGAGTGGTCTGCTCAATTCAGACACTCTGTTCATCACCACCCCCTTTTGTAAATCGATTTTGGCCACTATAGGTGTGGCAGGGTATACTCAGACATGAGTCCCTTTCCCACTGCTCCATCAGGATTCAAGCAAGCCGGGCCGAAGAGGCTGAAATGCCAGAAACCGGTCCCCGGTAGCTTGTCTCCTTTCTGGTAAAGAATTGGCTTGGTAGTTTAGTCTGCCCTGTTCCCATGATGCACTGGGCCAGGGACAGACTGATTTGCATATAGCCAGGTTCTGAGCTGGGATGGGGCAGTGAGATAAATAACGGTGATGGATCAAGCCCTGATCTTTGGACTGGGTAAGAGTGGTCTGCTCAATTCAGACACTCTGTTCATCACCACCCCCTTTTGTAAATCGATTTTGGCCACTATAGGTGTGGCAGGGTATACTCAGACATGAGTCCCTTTCCCACTGCTCCATCAGGATTCAAGCAAGCCGGGCCGAAGAGGCTGAAATGCCAGAAACCGGTCCCCGGTAGCTTGTCTCCTTTCTGGTAAAGAATTGGCTTGGTAGTTTAGTCTGCCCTGTTCCCATGATGCACTGGGCCAGGGACAGACTGATTTGCATATAGCCAGGTTCTGAGCTGGGATGGGGCAGTGAGATAAATAACGGTGATGGATCAAGCCCTGATCTTTGGACTGGGTAAGAGTGGTCTGCTCAATTCAGACACTCTGTTCATCACCACCCCCTTTTGTAAATCGATTTTGGCCACTATAGGTGTGGCAGGGTATACTCAGACATGAGTCCCTTTCCCACTGCTCCATCAGGATTCAAGCAAGCCGGGCCGAAGAGGCTGAAATGCCAGAAACCGGTCCCCGGTAGCTTGTCTCCTTTCTGGTAAAGAATTGGCTTGGTAGTTTAGTCTGCCCTGTTCCCATGATGCACTGGGCCAGGGACAGACTGATTTGCATATAGCCAGGTTCTGAGCTGGGATGGGGCAGTGAGATAAATAACGGTGATGGATCAAGCCCTGATCTTTGAACTGGGTAAGAGTGGTCTGCTCAATTCAGACACTCTGTTCATCACCACCCCCTTTTGTTAATCGATTTTGGCCACTATAGGTGTGGCAGGGTATACTCAGACATGAGTCCCTTTCCCACTGCTCCATCAGGATTCAAGCAAGCCGGGCCGAAGAGGCTGAAATGCCAGAAACCGGTCCCCGGTAGCTTGTCTCCTTTCTGGTAAAGAATTGGCTTGGTAGTTTAGTCTGCCCTGTTCCCATGATGCACTGGGCCAGGGACAGACTGATTTGCATATAGCCAGGTTCTGAGCTGGGATGGGGCAGTGAGATAAATAACGGTGATGGATCAAGCCCTGATCTTTGGACTGGGTAAGAGTGGTCTGCTCAAATCAGACACTCTGTTCATCACCACCCCCTTTTGTAAATCGATTTTGGCCACTATAGGTGTGGCAGGGTATACTCAGACATGAGTCCCTTTCCCACTGCTCCATCAGGATTCAAGCAAGCCGGGCCGAAGAGGCTGAAATGCCAGAAACCGGTCCCCGGTAGCTTGTCTCCTTTCTGGTAAAGAATTGGCTTGGTAGTTTAGTCTGCCCTGTTCCCATGATGCACTGGGCCAGGGACAGACTGATTTGCATATAGCCAGGTTCTGAGCTGGGATGGGGCAGTGAGATAAATAACGGTGATGGATCAAGCCCTGATCTTTGGACTGGGTAAGAGTGGTCTGCTCAATTCAGACACTCTGTTCATCACCACCCCCTTTTGTAAATCGATTTTGGCCACTATAGGTGTGGCAGGGTATACTCAGACATGAGTCCCTTTCCCACTGCTCCATCAGGATTCAAGCAAGCCGGGCCGAAGAGGCTGAAATGCCAGAAACCGGTCCCCGGTAGCTTGTCTCCTTTCTGGTAAAGAATTGGCTTGGTAGTTTAGTCTGCCCTGTTCCCATGATGCACTGGGCCAGGGACAGACTGATTTGCATATAGCCAGGTTCTGAGCTGGGATGGGGCAGTGAGATAAATAACGGTGATGGATCAAGCCCTGATCTTTGGACTGGGTAAGAGTGGTCTGCTCAATTCAGACACTCTGTTCATCACCACCCCCTTTTGTAAATCGATTTTGGCCACTATAGGTGTGGCAGGGTATACTCAGACATGAGTCCCTTTCCCACTGCTCCATCAGGATTCAAGCAAGCCGGGCCGAAGAGGCTGAAATGCCAGAAACCGGTCCCCGGTAGCTTGTCTCCTTTCTGGTAAAGAATTGGCTTGGTAGTTTAGTCTGCCCTGTTCCCATGATGCACTGGGCCAGGGACAGACTGATTTGCATATAGCCAGGTTCTGAGCTGGGATGGGGCAGTGAGATAAATAACGGTGATGGATCAAGCCCTGATCTTTGGACTGGGTAAGAGTGGTCTGCTCCATTCAGACACTCTGTTCATCACCACCCCCTTTTGTAAATCGATTTTGGCCACTATAGGTGTGGCAGGGTATACTCAGACATGAGTCCCTTTCCCACTGCTCCATCAGGATTCAAGCAAGCCGGGCCGAAGAGGCTGAAATGCCAGAACCCGGTCCCCGGTAGCTTGTCTCCTTTCTGGTAAAGAATTGGCTTGGTAGTTTAGTCTGCCCTGTTCCCATGATGCACTGGGCCAGGGACAGACTGATTTGCATATAGCCAGGTTCTGAGCTGGGATGGGGCAGTGAGATAAATAACGGTGATGGATCAAGCCCTGATCTTTGGACTGGGTAAGAGTGGTCTGCTCAATTCAGACACTCTGTTCATCACCACCCCCTTTTGTAAATCGATTTTGGCCACTATAGGTGTGGCAGGGTATACTCAGACATGAGTCCCTTTCCCACTGCTCCATCAGGATTCAAGCAAGCCGGGCCGAAGAGGCTGAAATGCCAGAAACCGGTCCCCGGTAGCTTGTCTCCTTTCTGGTAAAGAATTGGCTTGGTAGTTTAGTCTGCCCTGTTCCCATGATGCACTGGGCCAGGGACAGACTGATTTGCATATAGCCAGGTTCTGAGCTGGGATGGGGCAGTGAGATAAATAACGGTGATGGATCAAGCCCTGATCTTTGGACTGGGTAAGAGTGGTCTGCTCAATTCAGACACTCTGTTCATCACCACCCCCTTTTGTAAATCGATTTTGGCCACTATAGGTGTGGCAGGGTATACTCAGACATGAGTCCCTTTCCCACTGCTCCATCAGGATTCAAGCAAGCCGGGCCGAAGAGGCTGAAATGCCAGAAACCGGTCCCCGGTAGCTTGTCTCCTTTCTGGTAAAGAATTGGCTTGGTAGTTTAGTCTGCCCTGTTCCCATGATGCACTGGGCCAGGGACAGACTGATTTGCATATAGCCAGGTTCTGAGCTGGAATGGGGCAGTGAGATAAATAACGGTGATGGATCAAGCCCTGATCTTTGGACTGGGTAAGAGTGGTCTGCTCAATTCAGACACTCTGTTCATCACCACCCCCTTTTGTAAATCGATTTTGGCCACTATAGGTGTGGCAGGGTATACTCAGACATGAGTCCCTTTCCCACTGCTCCATCAGGATTCAAGCAAGCCGGGCCGAAGAGGCTGAAATGCCAGAAACCGGTCCCCGGTAGCTTGTCTCCTTTCTGGTAAAGAATTGGCTTGGTAGTTTAGTCTGCCCTGTTCCCATGATGCACTGGGCCAGGGACAGACTGATTTGCATATAGCCAGGTTCTGAGCTGGGATGGGGCAGTGAGATAAATAACGGTGATGGATCAAGCCCTGATCTTTGGACTGGGTAAGAGTGGTCTGCTCAATTCAGACACTCTGTTCATCACCACCCCCTTTTGTTAATCGATTTTGGCCACTATAGGTGTGGCAGGGTATACTCAGACATGAGTCCCTTTCCCACTGCTCCATCAGGATTCAAGCAAGCCGGGCCGAAGAGGCTGAAATGCCAAAAACCGGTCCCCGGTAGCTTGTCTCCTTTCTGGTAAAGAATTGGCTTGGTAGTTTAGTCTGCCCTGTTCCCATGATGCACTGGGCCAGGGACAGACTGATTTGCATATAGCCAGGTTCTGAGCTGGGATGGGGCAGTGAGATAAATAACGGTGATGGATCAAGCCCTGATCTTTGGACTGGGTAAGAGTGGTCTGCTCAATTCAGACACTCTGTTCATCACCACCCCCTTTTGTAAATCGATTTTGGCCACTATAGGTGTGGCAGGGTATACTCAGACATGAGTCCCTTTCCCACTGCTCCATCAGGATTCAAGCAAGCCGGGCCGAAGAGGCTGAAATGCCAGAAACCGGTCCCCGGTAGCTTGTCTCCTTTCTGGTAAAGAATTGGCTTGGTAGTTTAGTCTGCCCTGTTCCCATGATGCACTGGGCCAGGGACAGACTGATTTGCATATAGCCAGGTTCTGAGCTGGGATGGGGCAGTGAGATAAATAACGGTGATGGATCAAGCCCTGATCTTTGGACTGGGTAAGAGTGGTCTGCTCAATTCAGACACTCTGTTCATCACCACCCCCTTTTGTAAATCGATTTTGGCCACTATAGGTGTGGCAGGGTATACTCAGACATGAGTCCCTTTCCCACTGCTCCATCAGGATTCAAGCAAGCCGGGCCGAAGAGGCTGAAATGCCAGAAACCGGTCCCCGGTAGCTTGTCTCCTTTCTGGTAAAGAATTGGCTTGGTAGTTTAGTCTGCCCTGTTCCCATGATGCACTGGGCCAGGGACAGACTGATTTGCATATAGCCAGGTTCTGAGCTGGGATGGGGCAGTGAGATAAATAACGGTGATGGATCAAGCCCTGATCTTTGGACTGGGTAAGAGTGGTCTGCTCAATTCAGACACTCTGTTCATCACCACCCCCTTTTGTAAATCGATTTTGGCCACTATAGGTGTGGCAGGGTATACTCAGACATGAGTCCCTTTCCCACTGCTCCATCAGGATTCAAGCAAGCCGGGCCGAAGAGGCTGAAATGCCAGAAACCGGTCCCCGGTAGCTTGTCTCCTTTCTGGTAAAGAATTGGCTTGGTAGTTTAGTCTGCCCTGTTCCCATGATGCACTGGGCCAGGGACAGACTGATTTGCATATAGCCAGGTTCTGAGCTGGGATGGGGCAGTGAGATAAATAACGGTGATGGATCAAGCCCTGATCTTTGGACTGGGTAAGAGTGGTCTGCTCAATTCAGACACTCTGTTCATCACCACCCCCTTTTGTAAATCGATTTTGGCCACTATAGGTGTGGCAGGGTATACTCAGACATGAGTCCCTTTCCCACTGCTCCATCAGGATTCAAGCAAGCCGGGCCGAAGAGGCTGAAATGCCAGAAACCGGTCCCCGGTAGCTTGTCTCCTTTCTGGTAAAGAATTGGCTTGGTAGTTTAGTCTGCCCTGTTCCCATGATGCACTGGGCCAGGGACAGACTGATTTGCATATAGCCAGGTTCTGAGCTGGAATGGGGCAGTGAGATAAATAACGGTGATGGATCAAGCCCTGATCTTTGGACTGGGTAAGAGTGGTCTGCTCAATTCAGACACTCTGTTCATCACCACCCCCTTTTGTAAATCGATTTTGGCCACTATAGGTGTGGCAGGGTATACTCAGACATGAGTCCCTTTCCCACTGCTCCATCAGGATTCAAGCAAGCCGGGCCGAAGAGGCTGAAATGCCAGAAACCGGTCCCCGGTAGCTTGTCTCCTTTCTGGTAAAGAATTGGCTTGGTAGTTTAGTCTGCCCTGTTCCCATGATGCACTGGGCCAGGGACAGACTGATTTGCATATAGCCAGGTTCTGAGCTGGGATGGGGCAGTGAGATAAATAACGGTGATGGATCAAGCCCTGATCTTTGGACTGGGTAAGAGTGGTCTGCTCAATTCAGACACTCTGTTCATCACCACCCCCTTTTGTTAATCGATTTTGGCCACTATAGGTGTGGCAGGGTATACTCAGACATGAGTCCCTTTCCCACTGCTCCATCAGGATTCAAGCAAGCCGGGCCGAAGAGGCTGAAATGCCAAAAACCGGTCCCCGGTAGCTTGTCTCCTTTCTGGTAAAGAATTGGCTTGGTAGTTTAGTCTGCCCTGTTCCCATGATGCACTGGGCCAGGGACAGACTGATTTGCATATAGCCAGGTTCTGAGCTGGGATGGGGCAGTGAGATAAATAACGGTGATGGATCAAGCCCTGATCTTTGGACTGGGTAAGAGTGGTCTGCTCAATTCAGACACTCTGTTCATCACCACCCCCTTTTGTAAATCGATTTTGGCCACTATAGGTGTGGCAGGGTATACTCAGACATGAGTCCCTTTCCCACTGCTCCATCAGGATTCAAGCAAGTCGGGCCGAAGAGGCTGAAATGCCAGAAACCGGTCCCCGGTAGCTTGTCTCCTTTCTGGTAAAGAATTGGCTTGGTAGTTTAGTCTGCCCTGTTCCCATGATGCACTGGGCCAGGGACAGACTGATTTGCATATAGCCAGGTTCTGAGCTGGGATGGGGCAGTGAGATAAATAACGGTGATGGATCAAGCCCTGATCTTTGGACTGGGTAAGAGTGGTCTGCTCAATTCAGACACTCTGTTCATCACCACCCCCTTTTGTAAATCGATTTTGGCCACTATAGGTGTGGCAGGGTATACTCAGACATGAGTCCCTTTCCCACTGCTCCATCAGGATTCAAGCAAGCCGGGCCGAAGAGGCTGAAATGCCAGAAACCGGTCCCCGGTAGCTTGTCTCCTTTCTGGTAAAGAATTGGCTTGGTAGTTTAGTCTGCCCTGTTCCCATGATGCACTGGGCCAGGGACAGACTGATTTGCATATAGCCAGGTTCTGAGCTGGGATGGGGCAGTGAGATAAATAACGGTGATGGATCAAGCCCTGATCTTTGGACTGGGTAAGAGTGGTCTGCTCAATTCAGACACTCTGTTCATCACCACCCCCTTTTGTAAATCGATTTTGGCCACTATAGGTGTGGCAGGGTATACTCAGACATGAGTCCCTTTCCCACTGCTCCATCAGGATTCAAGCAAGCCGGGCCGAAGAGGCTGAAATGCCAGAAACCGGTCCCCGGTAGCTTGTCTCCTTTCTGGTAAAGAATTGGCTTGGTAGTTTAGTCTGCCCTGTTCCCATGATGCACTGGGCCAGGGACAGACTGATTTGCATATAGCCAGGTTCTGAGCTGGGATGGGGCAGTGAGATAAATAACGGTGATGGATCAAGCCCTGATCTTTGGACTGGGTAAGAGTGGTCTGCTCAATTCAGACACTCTGTTCATCACCACCCCCTTTTGTAAATCGATAACATCAGGCAGGCCTACCTTAAACTGGATTAATTCTTTGGTAGTCCAGACTCTGACCCAAAATAGGATGGTTTTCGAACTAGCACGATTGATTATTAGTTGCAAGCCTAAATCTAAGAACAGGGGTAGCAGAGGAGTGCTCTGTGGAACCCTCGGTAGTGATTTTATAAAGTAATTATCTAGGGGTGCAAAATCTTTGACATTGCTATGACCCCAGATTTCTGCTCCAGTGCAGTGGAAATTGGATTGTTCACAAAACCCTTAAAAATTTACAGTTGGGGCACAACCTATGTTTTAGCAGAAGCTTGCAATTTTCAATTTATTCACCACATCTGTCAGAGTCGGGCAACCTCTTACCCTAGTAGTCAAAATCATTGACTCTCCAAAATGTTGATGTATAAACAAACAATGGTCCTTAACTATTGATCAAAGGGAAGATCTTATCCAAAAATCTTTTCTAATTCAGAAAATGCTACTAAATCTGCATGCTTTGACTTAAGCTGGTGGGGGAGATATATTCAATTTCACACTAGTTTAATATACATTAAATGTAAGAAAAGATTGCAGTACCCAAAATTAAAAAGAAAAAAGATTGTAACCACACTTCGGATGTTTATACTAACCAAGTTTACATATTTATTTACAGTTTCATAAAAATAGTAATTGTAGGCGGCGCAAGCACAGTGTGAAAAAGAAGAAAGGGGTGCTCAAGTGTTTAGAGAGAAAGAAAGAAAAGCGTATTATACTGTACAATTCCAATATTTACAACAAACTAAAGCGGGGAACCTTCCGCTTTTGGGTCGGCCTGTCCACACAAGTTTAAAGGGGGGGGTTTGGGACAGTATCGGTACAGGCACGTAAGTTGAAAGGCGTCGACGTTTTGACCCTAGTGCTCTAGGGATTTTTGGGGCCTCGGCTGGCGGTCTTCTTCCGGACAGGGGACAGGGATGGGATAGTGGGAAGCTTGGCCGTGTTCGGGCACGTAGTCTGTAGGGGAACACCAATGAAGCTTGTCAGGGACAAGGGGATTCCGTCCCGGCTTCCAGTGGGTAGGTCACCTTAGGATCTCTAGGTGATCTGGTATGGAGTCACTAGATTGGTCAACTTGATCTTGGTGTGGAGTGACCACCATATGTGGTGAAGCTGGAGAGTCCAACCGGTGCTCCCACGGGCGGTCCGGTGGTGATGGAGTTGAAGTTAACCAAGTTTTCTTCTTTGTATATATTTTATTTAATATCTTGTTCTGGGGTCCGGTGCTTCTATCACCTCAATTTGAAAGACGGGGTCGTGTGACACACAGCATTTACCGTGAAGTGCTCCAAACCGCGGGCAGCGTCTGAATACGGCTTTTCTTTCTTTCTCTCTAAACACTTGAGCACCCCTTTCTTCTTTTTCACACTGTGCTTGCACCGCCTACAATTGCTATTTTTATGAAACTGTAAATAAATATGTAAACTTGGTTAGTATAAACATCCGAAGTGTGGTTACAATCTTTTTTCTTTTTAATTTTGGGTACTGCAATCTTTTCTTACATTTAATGTATATTAAACAAGTGTGAAATTGAATATATCTCCCCCACCAGCTTAAGTCAAAGCATGCAGATTTAGTTGCATTTTCTGATTTAGAAAAGATTTTTAGATAAGATCTTCCCTTTGATCAATAGTTAAGGACCATTGTTTGTTTATACATTGATTTATACCCAGGTCCTTTGATTCTATGGGCAATACCCCATTGATTTAATGGTCTCCAAAATGTTGGATCCTGGAATTTTTCTGTACCTATACTATCTCTTGGAGTTAAATCCCATTAGTTCGGTATTTTGGGCATTTATCTCTAAGCCATTTTTTCTAGAAAATAGACCAAACTTACTTCGCAATCAGTACCTGAAGACCTTTCTGTTTTTGGATATCAATACGGTGTTGTCTGCAAAGAGTAGCACTGGTATACTGTGGTCTGCCAGAGTGGGAAAATAATTCTTGTAGTTAAAAAAGAAAGCCATTAGTAAACAGTAGAAATAGAATTGGTGCTAACACAAGTCCTTGGCAAACCCCTCTGTTGATTTGCATTTTCCCTGTGAATACGCCTTTGGGGCCACCGCAGACCTGACATAATTTTCTGAATATAGGTGTCTGATAATGAGTAGTACGTCATATGGAATGCCCATATCTGTAAGGGTTTGCCATATCTTTTCCCTAGGGACCATATCAAACACTGCCTGTAGGCCCACAAAAGCCACATACGAGCTGTTCCTTTCCATGTTCAGTATTTTCCACCTAATCAGTTGGAAAAAGGCATGATCTATTGTGCTTATAACATTTTGGGTCTTAAACCAGTTTGAAGTTGGCTTAATATGCAATTTTTTTAATCATCCACGCAGAGGGTTTTTCTAAGATGCGTTTGCAAAATATTTTTTGTAAATTATCAATTAAACTAATTGGGTGATAGCTGCCTGGTTAATTTCTGGGTCCCATTCTGGCTATGGGCACAATCTCTGTGCTCTTTCATGATTCTGGAATTGGGCCTCCCTTCAGAACTGCATTGCATAGAGGTTTTATGGTACATGTCAGGGTTGGAGCGATAAAGATCGAGTGATGTCTTATCAAGGCCAGGGGCTAACCTATTTTCTGGGCCTTAAGGGCTGCTTCAGTAACAGAGAGGATATGATTTTGCTTGGTGTAGTTGGGTTTTTTGAAGCATGTGCATCGATGTTTGGGGGTAGGAGGTGAGTTGGAAGCCTCTGCAGAGTAGAGAGCTCCAAAGTACTCTCTAGCTAGCTGAAATGTATGTCTCTGGTGTATGCCCCATCTTACCCCCATCTGAAACTAAGAGAGATAAAACATTAGAGTCAGTATTTTTGGCAGCATTGAGTAACTTCTTCATGGTTGCTATCTCCTGTTACATTTTGGCTTCCTGGGTAGCCTTTCTATATAAAAAATCTAGTTTCCTTTATTGCACTTTTATCACCCAGTTTGATAGCTTTGAGGAGGCTTGCCTTTTCAGAGCGACAATTTGAATTAAACCCGCCTTGGGATTTCTGCTGCTTTACCCTCCCAGTTCTTGGTTACACAAAAAAACCTTATCTTGCCACACAGTGCACCATTGATCTCAAGAACCATGGCTGGGTAATTAGTATGTGTTTTGAAGAAATCAAGTGCCATGGGTGTGCCTCACCAAACAATGCGTTGCCATGCCATCCTCATCAGAAATCAAGGTATTTAAACACAAAAGTCTTTGGGCTACATTTAAAGTTTTGTAGACAGCATAAAATAGCGTACCCTTGCTATCAAACCTGCAATGAGTCATGTGGACCTTCATCTTTTTAACTGCAGTGGCTCTGCTGCTTCTGTCTTCGGAAAGCTAACTTTGACAGCCAGATGGAGTAGGTGCCATCATTCCTCCTCTCGCACTCTTCCTCCCTCACTGTAATCTTCTTGATTTCTGGATAACCACTCATCACGAATTCGTGAATAAAATAGTTAATGGTCGTCTCAGCAATGATATCCTGCTTCACCCACTAGATGGTGGCCTTCACTAATATACTATATTGCCTGTACCTACACTATTATTTTGTATTGTATTTAATATTTATTAAGCGCGTATATCACCCATTGGTCTCATAGCGCTAGTTAATACTCAAAAACCAGAAGAACATTTTCTTAATTTACTTATTTACTTATTACAAAAATGTCTTAATTTACTTTTTGAGGTGTTGGTATTCAAGAAAACATTAAGGGCCTAATGTCAAAAGATATAATTTGTGAAGAGGCAAGATGGCAACCACGCGAGTGTACGCGTAAGCTCACCACTCCCGCCGGACCTCACAGGAATGCTATCTGAGGGGCAAAGAACGCTACACCACTAAAATTACCAAAACTGCTTCAAAGGGAAATCGAACCTTGCAAGACATCACATTTGAAATATTTCTGATAAAGCACTGACGTTTTCAAAGTAGCTGGCTAGCGCGCTCTGTGCTGAAGGCGGCTTCTCTGTTTACGGAGGGAAGATGGCGGCTGATGCTGGAGGTATTCTCAGTGTGCGTAATTGGATTCACCATGTGCCGCCGCACTTGGTGGGCGTGGACCACTGCTGCTGTTCGCTTGTGGAAACCCACTAGTGCCTCCACCTGGGTTTACTCTGCCGAGAAGAGCGCCGAAGCAGCTATGCCGCCTAAGGAAACCCGAGGGAGACCGCGCGGTCAGGAGGCAGAGAACAGCGAAACAAAGACTGAAATAGTTGTAAAGGGCTCTGTCAGCACTGCCAAAACTGTCAGCACTTTGAAAAACCCCGACGAGACGGCTAAAGGTAAATCAAATGTGGGGGACAATAGAACCATTCCCGCAATCTTTTCGGCTTCCAAATAAAAACAGAAGGGGAAAAAGATACTTGCAGCCCTGGAACCTAAACAAACAGGAGTGAGTGTCAGTACTGTAGAGGCTGAAGGCTTAGATGTGGAGGGAGTGGATGCTATTGGAGGCAGTGTGTTATTGCGGCAAGATACTATTGTATCTATTGAGGAAACTGTATCAGTGGCTGCCCCGGGTTCAGAGAATGGTGTGTGTTTGTACAACGATGCTGCGGGTATTAATACAAATGTAGTGACACAAGATGCTAATCTTCAAACTGTGCAGGTGCAGCAAAAGGAAGGGCAAGCACAGGTACAAACACAGGCGCACATATTGGATGGTGAATCTGGGGACTTTTATTCTCTCTCGGAACACTCCATTTCTTCTTGTGAAGATTTAGCGCTGCAGTACTCTAAGCAGATGAATATGGCAGATGATAGCGCTCACAGCAGCATTGATTTGGAGGACTCTGGTGATATTATCGATGGTAGTCCTCTTAAAGTGCAGAAAAAAGGCGGGTCAGTCTTGGAGAATGGGGTTGTAGGGATGGATCAATTACACTCCTTTAATAAAGGGCCAAAAGAGTACACTGATGAGAATATTACTTTATCGATGATTTATCAGTCTATTATGTCCCATCGGGATTAAACACAAGAGAAGAGCCAAAGAGTGCAGAACTCATGTCGCAAACTGCAAATCTCGGTGCGACGAATGGTAAAATCCCAGGCAGATTTTGCTGCAAGGTCTACTGAGGCAGAGACGAGGATTTCAAACTTAGAAGACGAATTGGCGCAAAAGAAGGTAGTGACGGAGTCACTAAGTAATAATAAAGAAGATATACAATGGAAAATGGCGGATTTTGAAAATTGGGCCAGACGCAACAATTTGAGACTGATGCAGATTCCAGAAGGGAAAGAGGGACTGGATCCTAGCAAATTTATTGTAGAACCCTTCAAAAATGCCTTTCCAGAACTTTCAAAATGGGACTGGGGCAGGGAAATCGAAAGAGCGCATAAATTTCCTTTTAATATCTGCCTCCGAGCAGGGCAAGCAGAGGCTAAGCCTAGACCTTTTTTGATTTCCTTCAATAGTTTTTTAAGCTTGGGAAGATGTTTTTCTGATGGCACGGCCTAATAAGAAAAGGGCAGGGGAGGGTTTTGAGTTTTTTGCTATGCCTGATTTTTGTCGGTATACAATGGAGAGCCGCTGGCAACTCCGTCAGATGATTGCTCAATTTCAGATCAAGGGGGCTCAAGCATATTTAATGAATCCTGCCAAGCTGTAAGTCATTTTTCAGGAACGCACTCGGTTCTTTAAAAATGATGTATCCGCGAAAGAGTTTCTGCATTCTATTTAGGTTTACTATGCTACAATGTAATGGCTAGAGGGTATTGTTTAGAGTCTTTATGCTTCTCCTGAATCTGTTAGCTGCAATCGTATAATTTTTATTTTATTTTTAATTAGCACTCTTGTGAGGGAAGGTAGGGGACTATGGGAAGCTTTACATCTACCGGACCATAAGTCCTAAAGCCTCGATAAAGGGTGGGGAAGGGGGGGAATCAGGGGGGTTCAGGGGCGTGGGGGTTGGGGTTAGGGGCACTGAGGTTGGGTGAATAGGGGCTAAAAACCACAGTTGGAGTCAGAGAAAAGAGCGTTGACATGGACAAAATGTATGAAACACTTCCAAACTATCAGAAAGGCCATGGTAAAAGGTCAATCAATTTGCAATTTGTATGTTAATTATGATTTATTATGGTGCTCTGGGGAATTAAAATATGTTCTCTAAATGTCTTGGGTCTCAATAACGTCAATAAAAGGAAGAGGGTAGCGGCGGAACTTCGACACATTCAACCAGATGTCTTATGTCTCCAGGAGACACATCTGTCTTGGAGTAATAGACATCTAGTATCCGATTTGGGATAATCTTTAATTTCTGCCTCACAACAGACATCGTTGACCCGAGGAGTCATGATATTAATTAAATCGAACGCTTGCTTAGCCGGTCGAAGTTTAACAGATAAATGGGGGCGGGGGGCTATAACGGAAGTAAGGATGGGTGGCTCTCAAATTACATTATGCTCTATTTACGGATCTAATTTGGATGAGGCAGAGACCTTAAAGGGTTTAAACTTAGAATTGGCATCATGGGCAACCCCCCTGATTATATGCGGTGACATTAATATTAATTTAACCCTTCAAGAGAATTTAGGGGGACCCATAAATTACACAGGACGCAAACCACGGGTCTTTAAGGTTCTTCAAAATCTCCTAGAAGATCACATGTAGATGTATGGAGTATATTATATCCCATAAACCCAGTTTATACTTTTATTCTTTCCCTCACAAAAAAATGGCACCATTGGACTACTTCTTTATGCCATCATTTCTGTTAACCGGGGCGAGTGTGCAACTATTCCCTAGGATATCTTCTGATCACCCACCTGTCATATTAGAAAAACCCCCGCTTTAAGGATTGATTACATAAGGAGAGGTTTCACCTTTGATAGAAAACTATGTGCTGATGATCAATTTAAAAGTCATATGTCAAAGTGGATAACTAAATTTTTTGATTTTAATGTACACTCTGCCCGTTTTGATATTGTATGGGAATCATTTGAGGTTTGTTTTAGAGGCGAAGTCCTGAGCTATGGGATCTCTCTCCAAAAGAAACTCAAGACAGAAATGCGAGATCTTTATACTGCATTAAGAGTAGCAGAGGAGAGGTTAACTAAAGAAATTCAAAAAACAAAAAACCAAGGGAATATCTCGGACTTTGAGGATGTAGTTGCCCGCTGTCGTGCTAACATTACTGGGGTTTGGAATATTGAGACTGCAAGGAAATACTCACGAGTATGGGGAAGAAATGTCACGAGTATGGGGAAGCAACAGGCCTTGCCTTCTTTAAGATTACGGATGCAGGAAACCTCTGGACGTATTGTGGGTCTAATAGATTCTAACGGAGAACTCTGCCAGGGCTCGGAGAAGATTTTAGCTATTTTGCATCAGTTTTACACAGTTCAAATCAAAAATCAAAATTAACTTTATTCGGTTTTTAAGGTGAAAAACCATAAAAGTTCATAGAAATACATTTTTATACATTGATTCAATTAAAAGAAACTGTTAAAAAGTCATAGGTTTAAAATACAGTTTATAAAATCACAGTATTTTTTAAAAAATGAGTAAACTTTTACTGCCATTCCTTACGGTCTCTTCATTATTTAATTATCAAAGATTAGACCGATGGCGTATGCAAAATGTCATGAAGCGTACAATTGCTTTTGCTATCAGTTAATTTTCAAGATATTGTAACGCCAGGTAAGCTGGGCGACATTGGCGTAGGCCCCAATATTTTAGTATGGGCAACAGCCATAGTCTGCGGGGTGCCTCAAAAAATTTACAAAATAGGACTGTATGTATCGTTGACTGTTGTGATTGGGAGTCGCAAGGGCACAACAACAATTTTGATGACCAATCATTCTGTGTGGGGAAACAGACCATTAAATGGAACATATTGAACCTAAAGCGTGTCAGAAGTAATTTTTCGAATTGGGTCATATTATACATCAAATAAGGTTCGACAGATGGTACTGTTTGGACCAATAAACTTTGTTGTACAGAGGATTTATGGATTTCTTTTAGCAGACGTATTTGACGCAGATGTGAAAGACATACTTTCCTCAGTTCTAATTTGGAGATGCCGTTAAGAGATGATGGATCTGTGAAATAATGGCTGTATCCCATGTCTTTTAAAAAGGCTTTTACGTAGGCTGTCCATTTCATCCTCCCATAGTGCTCAAGCGTCTGTATGTCTTGGATAATGAGTCTGGTTAGATGGCATTGTTCAGTGACCCAGATCCTGCGCCTTAGCATTATAGGTTGAGTTCTTATAATATCCTCCAGATGGTCTATGCCCAGCTCTTCATGACAGGCGTATGTAGAGGAGTTTTTCGGCAGCCCTAGTAGGGATATTAAAAAGGCGTTTTC
Source organism: Lissotriton vulgaris (assembly GCF_964263255.1). Lineage (NCBI taxonomy): Eukaryota > Metazoa > Chordata > Amphibia > Caudata > Salamandridae > Lissotriton > Lissotriton vulgaris. The sequence goes on along the minus strand of NC_141691.1, from coordinate 912,122,744 downwards.
TGTTTTTTGTAAGTCAGTCACATTTGCGTACCCCCATATTCCTGCCCCATAAATAGCAGTACTGACACACTTTGCCTTGTAGATTTTTAACATTTCTAAAGGTGGTTTTTGTCCCAGTTTTTGAGCAAATGATCTCAAGGCCGTCGTTGCTTTTAGAAAGGATAGTTTCCTAGCAGTAATTGCGGGTTTCCACTTAAATTTGTCATCAATAACGATTCCCAAGTATTGGTAAGTGGATGTTCTTTCCAAAGCTTCTCCTTTCACAAATAGTCTTTTAGGTTTCAGGCTCTTTTTCCCCGCATGCATGGTAAAAGTTTTCTTAACATTTAAAAACAAGTTCAGACTTAACATAAAATCACAATATCTATCCAGCTCTCGCTGCAGTTCCATTGAGGTTCTGGCCAAAATGACCGCGTCGTCGGCATATAGCAAAGTGGGTATATGCCGACGACCTACCGAGGGGAGGTCTTTACTTCCCTCAAGCATTGCTATCTCAAGGCCATTTGTTTAGAGGGTAAATAAAAAGGGGGCCAGAACGCATCCCTGTCTAACCCCCTTTTCCACTCCAAAGCTATCTGTCAGTTGGCCCTTTGTCCCGAAACGCACTCTGCCTGTTGTTCCGGTATAGAGTTCTCGTAGGAAGTCTACGATAGGAGGGTCTACTCCCATTTTCAGCATGATCATCCACAGCCTTGAGTGTATGACACAATCAAAGGCTGCGGATAGATCTACATACACCATGTGAAAGACACTCCCTTTGGCCTCTAAGTACTTTCCTGCCAGTAAGGACAGGTTTAACGCTTGATCTACAGTACCGAGACCCTCGCGAAATCCGTACTGTATATCTGATATAACGTTATTAGTAACTGCCCACTCCTGGAGTCTCTCGAGAATGATCCGACCAGCGACCTTCCCAAGAGAGTCCAGGAGGGAGATAGACCTGTAACAAGTTGGTGAGTTTCGGTCTCCCTTTTTAAAGATCGGGACAAGTACAGAGTTCTTCCATGATTTTATCAGGCTTACTTCTAGTGATGCATTTAATACATTTGACAAGAGCGGGGACCAAAGTTCTTCCTCGTATTTAAAAATATCAACGGGAACCCCGTCCGTCCCCGGGGCCTTGCCTGTTTTTGAGGATCTTAATGCTTTCTGTACCTCATCATGCGTAAACTGCAGGTTTAACGGATAGATAACTTGTTTCAATGAGTCCGTTGTTTCCATATTATATGATGATCCTAAACCAAAAACATTTGAATAATGATTTACCCATTCAATGTTAGTAATTGCAACATCGATAGAGGGTATATCCTCCTTACCTGTAAGGTATGGTGACCTTACTATTTGCCAGAACTTAACACTGTCTTTGAGTTCTGAGCTTTTCTTTAGACGCTCCCATAGATCGGTTTTTATCTCTTGTTTTCTATTTTTCATTGCTAAGGCATAATCTCTTCTTAGAGCGGTAATTTCCTCCCTGTCTCTATGTTTCCTGGCCAATGCTTTTTTCAGTTTTGTGTGTGCTTTGGTGCATGCTGAATTAAACCAGCCTTTCTTTGCACAGTCTTTCTGTTTGCAAGATCTAGTTAGTGCCTTTCTTATCTTTTCTGTAATGGTATTGAAACTAGCTATTCTATTAGAACTTTTTGCCTCATAGTCTAGACAAAGGGATATCTCATTTTTACATGCTGTAACTACTCCTGAAGTGATCGCTTTTTTGTCAATATTTCCCCATTTTAGGGTATAGCCGTTAAGAGAACCCAGCTCTAGGTTTTGCTGATGTAGTAACGAAAATGTATCAAGATCCTTTTGTTTTTTTTGTTCTCTTAGGGCGATTACAATCGGGAAGTGATCACTTAAAGGGTTTTTGACTACTTCAAATGATTCTATATTTGGACCTTTATGTGCTGAAATCAAGACGTAGTCTATCAGACTCTTTAGTCCCCTACCATTAAAGGTTGGTGTAAAGGGTACTTGGGAAGTTTTTAATTCGTTTGCAAAGCCCAATTCTAGTTCAGTTACAGCCTCATTTATTTTTTCGCCTTCGTGTGAGTGAGTAAAGTGAGTTATCATATTACCATCCTCTTCCACAATCCCACATTTATCTGTATTATTATTCTCACATACGTGGATATTAAAATCGCCACCCCAAAGTATGGTGCATGTTTTGTTAATGATAAAGTTATACACACAGGAAAGGAGGGATGAGCCAGCTGATTCAATATTACACAGGGTGAGCTTTAATCAATTGGACCCTAGTGAGAAGGAGTGGTTGGACAGTCCTCTCATAATGGAAGAATTAGAAAATGCAGTAAAAAGCTTAGCATCAGGGAAGGCGGCCGGTCCCAAACTTATTCCTGGAGAAGTTTATAAACTTTTCTTTGGTCAGCTGAAACATGTAATGCTTGAAACATTTAGGGCGGCGCAGCTTAGGGGCGCACCCAAATCATGGGATAAAGCCACTATTGTGGTTTTCAACTAAAAGGGTAAACCTCCAGAGCTACCCGGTTCATATCGCCCGATTTCCCTACTTAATTGAGACAGTAACATTTATTCAATAATTTTGGCAAAACGCATTTCAAAAATTATATTTCATTCGTCTCAATAAATCAACACAGATTCATTCCTGACAGAGGAACTGTTAGGCATATAAATAAAGTTATTACTCTTTGTGACATCGCTCAAGTAGATAAACGAAAACTTGGGTTAATTTTATTAGACGTGAGAAAGCGTTTGATTGTGTGGAATGAGTGAAAAAGACAGGAGTATAACCCATAGACCAAACTGGGACTGGGTACGTTAATTGTAATAAGAAACAATGTCCCACTAGGTATCATTGACATAGGCAATTCAAAATTGTGCATACAGTACGTATTGCAAGAAAAGGAACACCAGGGAGTCTCAGTACATTTTGTAAGATGGTTATTAATCACCAATTACATGAAACATGGGAAGCACAGTTAAAGGCAGCACTGTACATGAAGATACATCATGAAGCAACCCAAAGAACACTTGGTGAAAAAGTGAGATGACGCAGTGATAGTGACGACGCAAGTGAAAGTGAAAAACAGCGTGGTCGGCGCAAAGTGGTAAAAACAATCAATTAAAGGCTTTCACATTAAATATATACAATTATACAAACGGCGTTTCGATCCTCTATGAATCGGGATCCTCTTCAGGACAGGGTTGGCGTTGGATTAAGGTGCTGGTAAATAGATACATTAACTGGATCCAGAAGAGTTTGGTGGGTCCAGGGCATCATAAACAAATCAGTAGTTTACTTGTACGATAACAGCGTCTGAATTGCTGGAATTGCTGGAAGCAGAGAGTTGCCGGTTCTGAATCGGGTGACAACGCTGAGCGATCGCTCACTCTTTTCCGTCTGGGTGAAGTGCCTGGGTGAGTCAGGCATCGGTTGCCGATTTAATCAGGGCAGTCTCCTCCCGTGCAGAGTGGCGCCAACCCTGTCCTGAAGAGGATCCCGATTCATAGAGGATCGAAACGCCGTCGACTACAACAGCGCAATTTCACGGCGCACTACAAATAGGCTTATCACTATCTCAAATTCAATTTGTATAATTGTATATATTTAATGTGAAAGCCTTTAATTGATTGTTTTTACCACTTTGCGCCGACCACGCTGTTTTTCACTTTCACTTGCGTCGTCACTATCACTGCGTCATCTCACTTTTTCACCAAGTGTTCTTTGGGTTGCTTCATGATGTATCTTCATGTACAGTGCTGCCTTTAACTGTGCTTCCCATGTTTCATGTAATTGGTGATTAATAACCATCTTACAAAATGTACTGAGACTCCCTGGTGTTCCTTTTCTTGCAATACGTACTGTATGCACAATTTTGAATTGCCTATGTCAATGATACCTAGTGGGACATTGTTTCTTATTACAATGATTGTGTGGAATGGCATTATCTTTGGGGAGTTATGAACCGGTTAGGTTTCGGGAAAGGTTTCATGAAGGCAATTCAGGTTCTGTATGCCTCACCAAATGCTAGAATTGCTGCCATGGGGATGAAATTTGAGATGATTAAAATAACAAGAGGAACAAGGCAAGGATGTCCTTGCTCTCCACTACTCTTCGCACTGTATATAAACTCTTTTATAGAAAAGCTATCTAACAGTCAGTTAATAAAACCGTTTTCTGTTCAAAACATTCCATATTCAGTTTTCGCATATGCAGATGATATAGCGGTGATCTTGGTTGATCCCAAGGCTGCCCTCTTAGAGATTGAACAACAAGGGGTGGTGATGGACAGAGTTTCTGAATTAAGCAGAATACTCTCACCCAGTCAAGAGATCAGGGCTAGATCCAACACCGTTTTTTAGCTCACTGCACCATCCCAGCTTAGAACCTGGCTGTATGCAAATTAGTCTGTTCCTGTCCCAGTGCATGATGGGAACAGGGCAAACCAAACTACAAAGCCAATTCTTTCACTGGGAAGGAAACAAGCTTCCGGGGACCGGTTTCTGGCATTACAGCCATCTTCGGCCCGGCTTGCTTGAATCCTGATGGTGCAATGAGCAAGGGACTCACATCTGAGTATACCCTTCCACGCTTATGGTGGACAAAATAATTAAACAACAAGGGGTGGTGATGGACAGAGTTTCTGAATTAAGCAGAATACTCTCACCCAGTCAAGAGATCAGGGCTAGATCCAACACCGTCTGGTAAAGAATTGGCTTGGTAGTTTAGTCTGCCCTGTTCCCATGATGCACTGGGCCAGGGACAGACTGATTTGCATATAGCCAGGTTCTGAGCTGGGATGGTGCAGTGAGATAAATAACGGTGATGGATCAAGCCCTGATCTTTGGACTGGGTAAGAGTGGTCTGCTTAATTCAGACACTCTGTTCATCATCACTCCCTTTTCTGAATCGTTTTTGGCCACTATAGGTATGGCAGGGTATACTCAGACATGAGCCCCTTTCTCACTGCACCATCAGGATTCAAGCAAGCCGGGCGAGGAAGGCTGAAATGCCAGAAACCGGTCCCCGGTAGCTTGTCTCCTTTCTGGTAAAGAATTGGCTTGGTAGTTTAGTCTGCCCTGTTCCCATGATGCACTGGGCCAGGGACAGACTGATTTGCATATAGCCAGGTTCTGAGCTGGGATGGTGCAGTGAGATAAATAACGGCGATGGATCAAGCCCTGATCTTTGGACTGGGTAGGAGTGGTCTGCTTAATTTAGACACTCTGTTCATCATCACCCCCTTTTCTGAATCCTCTTAGAGATTGAGCGGCTGGCGTCTGAGTTCGGCCAGGTTTCTGGGTATAAATTGAATGTCTTAAAAACACAAGCTCTTTGTACAGATAATATTTTAATTTCGGATCCCAGAGCAGATTCAGAAGTTACATATTTGGGTATCAAAATTAAAACGTCAATGACAGACATAGTAGAAGTTAACTGGTCGTCCACACTACAACACATAAGACAATCCTTTGATAGATGGGGACGTTTGCAGCTCACACTAATAGGAAGAGGGAATATTATACAGATGAGTATTCTATCAAAAGTACTATACTTATTTAGATCTATCCCTCTGGAGATACACTTAGCCTATCTGCAACAGTTGCAATCTTTATGCTCAATATTCCTCTGGGCTCCGGGTAAACCAGGTTGGGATATGAGACACTTCCTATTGAAAGAGGGGGTCGTGCTATACCAGATTTTATTCTGTATTATTATGTTTGTTTTTTGCAGAGAATGCGATTAATATTGACTGGGGAACAGATAGATAATATTGCGGAAGCACCATCAATATTTCAGTTAGTCCTAGGGACTCAGGCTAACAGATGTCTATTTAGAGAGCTTGAAGGTAACTATTATAAAAGAACCCGGTTTAAAGTTTTGGAAGCAGCATTTAAAGTGTGGAGGAGGGTACGTAAAATAATGTCCTTGGAGAGATTAGCATATTATACACCCATGAACTCTAGTAAACTGCTTCACTGCATATTTTGGGGTAGGGCAGCTAGAGATTGGTCGCACAAGGGTATTGTGCAAATCGGGGATTTTTATGAAGCGGGGGGTGATTTCGACTTAAGAATATATGGTGAGGAAATATGATTTACCAAACACCCAGTTCTTTAAATATCTCCAGATTCGCGACTTTCTGAAACGGAAACATTTTACCCTTGAACCAAATGATCTGGTTGAGGTGATTCGATGTCAGGAGAAAATTGGTGGATTATATAAAAGATTATTATCATTTAGACCAGACGACATGGAGAAACATAATATACATTGGCAGTCAAAGCTGGGGGAGCAGGATCTGTCAATAGAGAATGCTATTATCACCTCTAGTGAAGTCTTTCTTTCAGCCAATTTAAAAGCCCAGTTTTTTAAAACTGTATTCAGGTTATACTATACTCCGGATCGTATGCTAAAGTGGGGAACATGATATGCTTTCGATGTGGGAGCGATAATGCAGATAGTCTGCATATATTTTACAGCTGTGTCAAATTGTCTCATTTTTTGTGTGGTATTGAAAACTTTTTATCAGGAATATTACGGACTATGCTTAGAATTTCTCAAGTCCTCATGTTATTGGGGATAGGGCAAGCTGTAAAAAAGGGGACTCCCCTATATAAATATAGGGATTTTTTATTTGTTGAAATGACTGCCGCACATTTATGTATCGCAACAGACTAGTTGCAATCGGAGCCTCCAGCATTTGAATTTTGGTGGGCCAAAATTTATAATTTGTTCAAATTGGAATGGAGTCTTTATTCTGTTAAAGGGGCAAGAAAGCGTAAAATGGGTATGCTTATTTGGGGGGCTATTCATGAGCATATGGAGACGGTGCTTTGATGTTTGAAGTATTTGTATTTTGCTTCCTATTTTTCCTGCTTGGTATCCTACTTTTCCTTCCTCCCACTTAAAAAGATTATGTCGCTCTTTCTCATATGCAGCAACTGTGCAACAATAAACATATTAAACAAAAAAAGGGCCTAATTACGAGTTTGGTGGATGGGTTACTCCATCACAATTGTGCTGGATATCCCGTCCACTGTATTAAGAGTTCCATTATGTTCCTCTGGATATAACTGAACTAATTATACAGCAGACAGGATATCAGTCACGTTTGTGAGGGAGTAACCAGTCCACTAGACTTGTAATCAAGTTATTTGGGTTTATTGGATTTTTTCCTTTAAAATGGAACTTCCATTAGGAAATATGGACACTAAGGAGGGCCCCAACAGAGATTATGAAGACAATTGGCCAGGCAGTCTGGAATTCTGAAGCTATGCTTATGGCAAATGAATACTTAGTTTCTTTTTTTTTATAACTTTATTTTATTGATTTTAAGCAGACAATGGTAATCACGGAAAAGTACCCAATTACCCAAATATAACACATTTGGTGCAATCATGAACAGAAGCATACAAACTCTGCTTGTGTAATTAGCAACACAGCTAGCCGGCCCCAGTAAAGAGGTAAGACTTTCCCAGGACCATATGGATCAATGATGGTACAGACAATAATAAAGGGCCATCTCCTGGAAACATACCTGTTCAAAACACCTCCCTCCCACCCTACCCCCCCCCAGCCCAACTGCCCCCACACCCCGGAACCGGTGTGCAGTGCGCCATAGAGGAGCATTGGTTTACGCCTTTTGGGATGTATCTGCAGAGGGCGGAATGTCTGTAAGTCGGAGCACTCGCAGGTACTTGGGGCATGTCACCTCTTTGAACTCCTGCGCTTGCAGAGACAGGAGCGGTTTCCAAACTGTGTGGAATGCTCCAGTCGAATTTGTGATCATGGCTTGTATGCTCTCCATACCAATGATGTACCATAGCTTATGCAGCCATCTAGTGTGTGAGGAACGAGTCGAAGTACCCCAAAGGGATAAGATATGGGTTCGAAGTAAGTATCCACATCTTTCAACACCTCCTCCCAGAACCCCTGTACCTCCCTACACTCCCAGAGAATGTGTGTCAGGGTGACCGTCACCCCACATCCCCTCCAACATTCAAAGCTACGGTCTGGATTAATTTGATGCAGTCTAGCAGGTGTTAGATGCCAGTATATGGCCACTTTGACCGCCATCTCCTTGCTTCCTACATTCCAAGCTGTGTGGTGGGCCCTATAATAGATCTGCTGCCATTCCTTCACAGAGAGTCTGACCTAACTCTGTTTCCCAAAGACGTTGACCAGCAGACTTATCTATTGGTGCAGGCGGGTGTAACATGGGGTATAACTCAGAGATCATTTTGCGGTCTGAATGTTTGGAGAGGAGCCACTTCTCGTAAACTGAAAGTTTACGGTTGACCAAAGGGTGCAAATCCGGGTGAAGCAACCAGTGACGGATCTGAAAGTATTGAAACCGCTTGTGGTCCTTGATATCGTACCAATCCGACAACTCGGAGTAGGGGATATGAATGAATGAAATGAATGAATGAATGAATGAGACTTATAAACCCATGGAGATCAAACAGGTGACCCGCAGAATGACACGTGTAGGCGCGCCATTGTGAGAAAACCCACGCATCCATGCTTGGGAGGAATTCAGGATTATCAAAAAGGGGGTAAGGGGCGAAGGGAACGAGGTGAAGTTCCGCCTCAGAGCAACGAGATCCCATACTCTTATCACCGAACGGGTGATGGGAGACCTGCACATATACGAGGGGCGGTCGGCCGGTTTCAGGAATAGCACCTTCCACAAGGGAAGGCGGACCATGGCCCGATCCTGAAAGAGCCATTTTTTTTCTGACTCCGGTCTGCTCCATTCCACCAAGTAGCGCAGTTGGGTTGCTTTATAGTAATTCATAAGATTAGGAATTCCTAAGCTGCCCTCGGCAGGAGATCGAAAGGCCAAATCACGACGAAGCCACGGCCTCCGTCCGGCCCAGATGAAATGCTGTATTTCGGACTAAAGAGTGTGTATGTGATGCAAGGGGGGCGTGACAGGTATGGTCTGGAAAATATATAATATTTTGGCAGGATTGACATTTTTACAGCCGCCACCCTACCCAGCAGAGACAAGGAGTATGTTTTCCAGCGACATAGGGCGGCCGTCACTTGTGAGATGTGGGTAGTGTAGTTGCGTGCGAGAGTAGCATTTGTTGAAGACGTCAGCACGATCCCCAGGTACAGGAGTTTACTCTGCATCTGCACTCCCCCGAAATCTTGGGAAACATCGTCCGGGCCTGCCCCCGCCAAGCCCAAGGGCAGAAGCATAGATTTCCCCTTATTAACTTTAAAGCCCGACGCCCTGATAAATTTCGCGAGCTCCCCCAGAAAAGCTGGAACGGAGCGTCGTGGAGCAGTAAGTCTCGCCAAGATGTCGTCCGCATATAAACTGAATGTGTGCTGTTCTACTCCGAAGGGGATGCCAGATATCTGGGGATTGTCTCAGATCCGCTGTGCCAGGGGCTCGACATATAGCGCAAACAGCAGGGGGGATAGAGGGCACCCCTGCTTCGTGCCCCTCTGAATGTCAAAGGGTTTAGAGCAGACCCCGTTTACCCTGATCCTTGCCTGTGGTTTATCGTAACAACTTGCCACATAGGAGCGAAAGCGCTCCCCAATCCCAAAGTGTGCTAGTGTCCTATCTAAATATACCCAATCTACCCGGTCAAATGCTTTCTCAGCATCGACCGAGATCAACAAAGCGTCAAGATCCATATAATGGGCTTTATCTATTAAATGCATGATTCTTTTGGTGTTATCACTACTTTGTCGATTGGGGATAAAGCCCGATTGGTCTGGTTCGATTATGCCAGGGAGGCGTGGGCCCAATCTGGCTACTAGGACACCTGCAAATAATTTCAGATCGAGATTGAGGAGGAAGATTGTCCGATATGCCGCGCATTGGGTGGGATCCTTCCCAGGTTTCGGGAGAACAAAAACTTCCACTTCCAGCATCTCTGTTGGGATCATCCCTGGGCCCTGGAAGGAGTTGAATAAACGCGTCAGAACAGGTGCTAAGGATTGGCAGAAGGTCTTATAGAAACCCGCGGAAAAACCGTCCGGGCCCGGTGATTTTAACGGTTTCATGCGAGATATCGCCCCAATCAACTCCTTCACCCTAACGGGAGCCTCTAATTCCGCTACCCCTGATGCATTAAGAGCCGTGATTGCAGCCTGACTAAGGTAGTCATCACTCGCGCCTTCCATGGTGTGTTCCCTGCTGTATAAGGATGCATAGAACAGTCGGAAGGCGTCAGCAATCTGCTCATCGCTTTCGACCCGATCCCCATTAAAAGTATGAACAGCCGCGATCTTGGAGAGTTCAGCATGCGCCCGGAGTTTATTCGCAAGGAGCTTCCCTGTCCTGTCAACCCCTATATAGAAAGAGTGCTTGAGCCACAGCGCGGTATACTCAGCTCTGTCAAGGTCTAACCTGGCTAGTTGCGCTCTGGCTGCCTTGAGACGCCTCCACATGCGTGGAGCCCCAGTCCGGCTGTGCACCCTCTCGAGTACCAGCACCACGGCTGCCAATTCCCCTCTCTTCTCCCTTCACCCGCGATTGTTGGCAGCGGAGATCGCGATAAGCTCCCCCCCGCACTACCGCTTTGAGAGCGCCCTAAAGGGGCGATAATGGGGTATCAATGGTGTCTTGGATGCTAAGTAATCGGTTATGTACTTCTGCACCTGCTGGCAGGTGTCCAGTGGTTGTAACAAGGACTCTTGCAGCCACCACTTCCCTCTCTGTTTGACGGTAGGGTGTAGGTCCAGAGTCAGCTGCACCGCCTCATGGTCTGACAGTACCGCCGGTGTGATTACCACCGACCAGACCAAGGTTTTAAGTTCGGCAGACCCTATAAAAAGATCTAGGCGAGCATACGTACGATGGACATGGGAATAAAAAGAGTATTGTGTGCTTTGAGGGTGTGCTTCCCTCGATATATCTACCAGACCTCTCTCCCGGAGCCACGCTGCCCCTGCAGTGCAAATCGAGCCTGTAGCCCAGTGTCTGCGGCCTGACCTGTCTTTCTCGGGGTCCATAACTATATTAAGATCCCCCCCTCCAGTAGGATCTGCCTATCATGGTAACGGAGGACCTCTGAAAGTGAGTCAGTTAGAATGAGCTATAAAAACAGTATTGCTTCCTTCTCTTGTCTTCGAAATGAAACCACATAATATAATTTAAAGTATAAATTAACTTGGACTGACCCAAATTGTCTTTTGATATGTGATGATGTGCCTGTTTTTAATTTTTGTAAATAGCTTTGTACATATTTTGAATGTGTAATTAGTTTATGTTTTATTTTTAGCCCTGAAGAAGTCTCATTCATGAGACGAAACGCGTTGGCTAAAAGGAAATTCACATGTAAATTTGGATTTTTTTTCTGTTTGGATCATGTAATAAAGAATTGAAAACGATCATCATCTAAGTCCGGACCTGTTTATTATGAAAATCCTCTTCAGACTCACTCAAGACAAAAAAGACGGGTGCTGAATCGATATTTGATTTGAGTCAGTTAGAATGAGCGCCTGTCCAGGATTCGGGGCATACATGGAACCTACAACTAAGGAGGTATTCCCTATCCAATACCTGTATGCAAATAATCTCCTCTTTCCTCTCTGCTACTTTGTCCCCAACCCTGCCCTGAAAGTGCCGTGCGAGAAGAATGGCCACCCCCCCCCTTTTTCTCTGGAAAAAAATTGTTGAGGAAATGCCCTGGACCTCATCCTTTGCCAGTCCTTTTGTAGCAGGTTTGTCTCCTGCAAAAGACAAATAGAGGCCCCAGAGTTCTCTAGATAGCTTAGAATAGCCCGTCTCTTGATGGGGATATTTAACCCTTTCACATTGAGAGTCAAGACTTGGATCATAGGAAAGGACACAGAAATAGTGCAATGTCAGATTGTCTCAATGACTGGGGAATGAATGGAAATCGTGCAGAGTCAAGCCTGTGGGCAGCCACAACTCTGTAACACATATCCTTCAAAGCACAAATCTTCCCCGAACTTTGCACACCGGTTCCACCCTCCCAGAAGCCCACCCCCCTGACCAACCCCCATTCCAGCCCCACCCTAACCCCAAAACCCAACCCACCAACCAACCCCCCCAACCCTTCCTCGAACCCCAACCCCCTCCTCATCCCCTCCCCCCTCCCTAACATCAACAGGAAGTCCCCAGAGTTTCGTCATAGTCCCAGGCCAGTTAACACACAGTTCAGGCCTCTGGTGAAGGTGTGTGAGGGAACGTGTGGCAATAGTGACCCTTCCGGCCCCCCGCCCAACCCCCCAACTTGCATGACCGTGTTGCAGTTAGTCCCCTCACTCCGCAAGATCACTCCGCCGATACTGTGTCCTTGGACACATCTTGGACAGCCAGAGCCTGCTTCCGGGCCATTGTAGCAGGATCCGGTTTCGTGGACGCCTTAGGTAAGCGCTTGCGGGTAACCCTTTGCCACCTGCTCTGTGATGGGCACTGATGATGAGCTGGAGATGGGAGCCGGGAAGTGTCCAAAGATCAAGCGTCCTCGTCGAGTTCGATACCCAGCAGGGAGCAGGGCTCCTGTAGCGATCGCATCTGATGCAAAGCCCCATTCCATTTGAAGATCAACCTCAAGGGGTGACCCCACGAATAAGGGACCCCCTTATCGTGCAGGAATGTGGTGACCACTTTAAAGGCTTTTCATTTGTGTAGAGTGATGGCCGAGAGGTCCTGGTAGAGCGCCACTGGTTGCCCTTTGTATTTTAGAGGTTGCTTTTGACGCACTTCCCACAAGATTCTCTCCTTCAAAGGGAAGTCAGGGAGGAAGGCCAAAGTGACGGGAGGGGGAGCGGGCCCCCTGGCGTGCCAGGCTGACTCTGTGCGCCCTGTCGATGCGAATGTCGAAGTCCTGGGCCTCTCCCAAAATATCCCGAAACATGTCCTGCAGGAAGCTCACAACGCTCTCCCCTTCTGCTTTAAGAGGCACACCTCGAACCCTGATGTTGTTTCTTCTGGACTTATTTTCAAGGTCCTCCGCATGCGCCTGTAGGTCCACCTGCTGGTCTCGAAGACGGATAAGCTCCTGCTGCAGCTGTTCCACTTCGTCGCCCCTGGACTGCTCCACCTATTCGATAGCTGCCACCTGTTCGCCAAAACCATCCAAGTCGCGGCGGAGTTCCCGGTGTTCACCGGCCATGTCTTGTTTCAGCGCCTGGAAGTCGTCTCGCAGGGAGTTAAACAGTGCCTCGAGAAAGGATTTGGTTATTGGGACCTCTCCATCTCCCTGGTCAGCAGATGGCTTGGCTTGGGGGAGGGTGGATTCTTGTCGCCCTTGGGGGGGGCCTTTGATGAGCATATCTGTGAGTGTCCTCGCATTGGCCATGATATGTGATGATCCTGCAGTCTCTCACCGTACTGAGGGACTCCTCCGTTCACGTGTCCCGTGTATATGAGGAAGATTTGGGCCGTCAACCTGCCACCAACACCCCGTCAATGGAGACGGTGTGAAGTGACCCCAGCTGATGAACCGGCCCTCCTCTAAACCCTGGGTGCCGTTGCCTCTTCACGGTCAGGGGGGACCACCACTAGCCCAGGGGCAACTCAGTATGTCTCACGCCAACCAGGCCCTTTACCGGTCGTAAACACCTTCTTCCCCTTATCCTGGTCGGTCCACCCCCTTTGCCGGGCCTCCGCAAAGTATGTCATTTATAACTGTCTCTTCAATGAGTCCCTCAACTGCCAGGCTCCCAGGGGTGTCCCACTCCCCGCATGTCGCACCGTCCTTCCAAAACAAGTGTTCGGCGATCTCTGCCTCTTGAAATCCACCACAGGTGACCCTTTGAATCTAGCTAGGCTGCCGTTAGGCCAAATATACAGGCCCGGAAGCCCCGGCCTGGATTTGAGCACCCACAGCCCCGGGACACTCTCACTGTTTCAGATCTTCGCCTGGTCAGTCCGTCAGCGCTCAATACCGTGGAGGCCTCTGCACCCCGCCGAGCTTCCGCCTTCACAAGGTAAGGGTGGGCCGTGAGCTAAGCCTCCCACCCCCACAGCAGAACAGCAGTGGCCAGTCTGAGGCCGCCAAGCCGCAGCCTAAATTTTCGCAGCCTCCTGGGTGCCGAGTGCGATGTCCCGTGTCGCCTGACGCTAGTAGCCCCCTCTGCCTGCGTCGTAGGAGACCGCTCCTCACCTGCAGTCACCAAGGAGTGTCCAGACAGCAGGCGATCCTCAATGTCCGGCGCCAGCAAGGCGTCTCCTGGCCCACCTCATCACCAGCATGGATGGTGTTAAATTATGTGTTTGAAAAATGCCACTTTTAGAAAGTAGGCTGTTGGAACTGGTCCTTCTGGCAGGGTTCTACCCAAACTTTTTGGTTCTTCCTCCCCTAATATTCCTGACCCGTGGCTGTTGGCAATAGGACTCTGGGCACTTTACCATTGCTGAATAGTGCTGAAGGGCATATGCTCTCTGTGTAAATTGTTATTGTAATTGGTTATCCATGATTGGCATATTTGTATTACCAAGAAATCCCTAGTAAAGTGCACTCAGTGTGCCAGGGTTGGTGATTCAAATGCTACTAGTGGGCCTGCAGCACTGAATGTGCCACCCACATGAGTAGCCCTACAATGGTGTGTCAGGCCTGCCACGCAGTGCCTGTGTTATGTTATGTTATGTTATATGATATTTGTTGAGCGCTCGTACGCCCGGAGGCTTCATGGCGCTGTAGGAAGGAACAGGCGTAGCCGTCGGTTGAAGGAACAGAGGCAGCTTAATGGTATGCTGTGTGCAGTCTGTGAACTGCCATGTCCTCCTGGTCAGTATCCCCACTGGCCAGGCCTAACCCTTCCCTTTCTGTACACATTGAACACCCCTATGGAAGGCCCAAGGTGCCCCCTTGTGCAGGGTGCAGTGTATGTGAAAGGTAGAGCATGTACTTGTGCAGGTGACATGCTCTGGTAGTGAATTACAGACATTTTCGTTTTTCACTATTGTAAGGCTATCTTGCCCCATAGGCTATCATGGGGAATGCTGGCTACAGTGGCTACCAGCATATCTTCCCATAGTAGCAAGGTAGGACATAAAAGTCTGGTATCCCTGAACTCAGAATTTCATAACACATCTTTTAGGAAAGGTTGGTTTTAAATCCTGTGTTTGAGAACAGCACTTTTAGAAAGTTGCTGTTCTCTTGCCTGACCTTTCTGTGTGCCTTGGCCTGTTTGTGAATTGACTGTCTGGTTTGAGAGTGACAGGGGCTCGGGAGCCCCCAGGAGGTTGGCTGAGTCAGCCCTAGGCTGAATGACTGCATCTGCATCTTGAGTGGTGGGAGGGGATATCACCGGGACCTGAATAGGACTGTGCCTGCCCCCCACAGTGCTGGCTCCACCTCCTGTGGTGCGTCTGATGGCTCTGCCCTGCACTGTGAAAGGAGAGAAGGAATCATGTCAACAAAGTGCTCCAGGGCTGTGCTCTCCCTCCACAATGCTGGCTCCACCTCCTGCTGGGCGACTGACGACCCTGCCCCTTTCTGAAAGGAAAGGAGAAGCCAGGAAAACAAAGTGCTCAGGGAACACCCAGAACTGGTTCAGACCGGGCTCAGAGCCCTCCTGCACAAAGGGAACAAAGACATTGAAGGGGTATAAGTACAGGACCCCTGACTACAGAAAATTAGATCATCCTGGAATCAAGAAGGAACCTCTGCCAAGGAGAAAGCTGAAACTGAAGAAGGAAGACTGTCCTGCTATTGCTCAGCTGGACTGACCTGCTGTTGTTTTGCTGCCAAGGAGAGGGGAAGGACTTTGTTTTGTGCTGTGTACCCTTGCTTGAAGGAATCTCCAAGGGCCTGAGAAGAGGTGGCTCCCTGTTAAGAAGTCTCAGGAACAAAAGGACTTCACCCCCAGCTTCCCTGAACTCTTCTGAGAGAGTTCTGTCCTTCCTAGAGTGCTTGGGCCAGTTGTGCTGCCTCTGGAAGTTGTACCTGTGTTGGGAAGCTGGAAGCCAAGCTTTTAAAGACTTTTGCTTGCGGAGTACATCCCCGACAGTGCGAGGAAATTCCCGCCGCTAAGAAGGCCGAGATCGTCGCAGCGCCTGTTGCCACTGCCAGAACCGTTGCATCCTTCGTTTGCGGGACGCACCAGACAGGTGCGGGAAGATTAAAATTGCTGCGAGTGTCATCGCAGAGCCTGTCATCGCTGAGTGAGATCGTTGCACCGCTTGCTTGCGGACCGCATCACGTCGCTGCGAGTGTCGTCGCAGAGCCATCGCATCGAGGAGCTGTGAGAGGAAGATCACCGCTGGTCCGCTCATCGGCGCCCCGGAGTTCGTCACAGCACCTCTGGATCATCGCATCATGCCTTTGCGAGAGAAAACTTCCTACAGAACCTACGCACCGGAATCCATAGAAGTCCGCCTTCCTCCCCATACAGACCGGATACGTCGCAACACGCCCGCTGCTGAAGTGGGGTTCTCGCATCGCCTCCCCAGGGTCTCAGGAGCAACGCATCGCTTGTTTTCCACCGCACCTGCTTCTGCTTTGGAACTTTGTCGCTTTTAAAAGGTACTGTTGGCAAAACGTGACGCAACTGCGAACTTTTCACGCAACTGTGGATTATTTTATCACAACCTTAAGAACTCTTTTGCAACCATATTCTTGAACTGTGTATGTTGGATTTTTGTCATTTATGTAGTATAGATTAAATATCTTTATTTTTCTAAGCTGTTGTGGAGTCAGTTTGTGGTGTTTTTACTGTGTTACTGTGAGTGTTGGTACAAATACTTTACACGTTTCCTTTGATAAGCCTGACTGCTTGTGCCAAGCTTCCAAGGGGGTGAGCAGAGGTTATCTAAAGAGTGTTTCCTCCTTACCTTGACTAGAAACAAGGGTCTCAATTTGAACAGTGGTACCTACCTCTGCCAAATAGAGACCCCCAGTTCTAACATAGGCGTTTTCTTGTTTAACCATACCGGATACCTCTGCCTGTGTATTGCCCGTCTGGTTTTGGAGTGACTGGGGCAGTGGATGTGCATTCACTGTAGACAGCTACTGAGGGGTTGAGGTGTGCCTGGATCTTCTTGCATGACTCAGAACTGAGCTGAATAGACCCTGGATGAATTTATAGTAGTGTGAGGAGATTACTTTGGACCTGAATAGGGCCTGTCTTCCTTGCACAATCCTGTTTCTACCCCCTCAGAGACCCTTACACACAGAGAACATTTGGAGGGTATAAGTATTAGACCTAAAACCTCAGAACTTTAGATTACTTCTGGAAGCAAGAGGAACCTTTGCCAAGGAGAATATCTGGAGAAACTGGAGAGTATACCCCCTTGTTATGTGCTGTCTGGGGTTGGCCTGAGGTAGTTGTTTCTGCCAAGGAAAGGACAAGGAATTTCCTGTGTGCTGTGTCCCCCTGCTTGCGGAATATCTCCAAGGGCCTGAGTAGAGCTTGCCTCCTGTTCTGAAGTCTCAGCAACAAAAATACTTCACCCCAAGCTCCCCGGAACTTCCTTACTGGGAGTTCTGACCTACCAAGAGGTGCCTGTGACTGTGCTGATCCTCTGGAGGCTGTTCCTTCTGTTAGAATCTGGAAAAGCAATGCAACTACAAGAAAATCGACGCATCACTCTGTTTTTACAACGCTGCACCACTGTGCAAGAAAAATCTCCATGCATCGCCAAGTCACTGCCAAAATAAATGCATTGCCTGGAAAGACACACCAGGTTCCGGCTCGCCCACTGGAACGAGGTCACCCTCCAAGAATGGTGGTGGCCAGGCAACTACATTATAGGGACAGAGACAGTATTTTGTAGAAAGCTCGCACAGATGTCCCATTCATGATAAATAACGCTAAAGTCTCCATGTTTCTGAATTACACGCTGGACGTCCAATGAAAACAGGCCTCATACACAAAGGTCAAGAAGGCGCTTAGGGAGGAGGGGACCCTGCTGGTGTCGATTTAGATTCTGTATGAAATTCCCAATTCATGCCCTTATATAGGTGCAATTCACATTACCCTTATTTAGGCATAGAAATCCAGACCTTATTTAGGTGTTGCTCAGGTTAACCAAATACAGGCATTGCTACTTACATCTGTCCATCTATGTCACAACGAGTTCTTGGAAAACCAGACTCTTAAGCCTTTGGGACTTCCCCTTGCTTGGATATTGATTTCTCCAAGAACTCATTTCTTTTCATGAACATCTATTCCTTAGGGGTTCATTCATGACGTTCTTATGCCCGACTTTTACGTCAATACTGGCATTCCTAAACACCTTGAAGGTATAAATATGCCTTCACTTGCCATGGCAAACCACGGTTCAGTTCGGTCCACGGTTTGACTGCCTACTTGCACGTCGCAGCTCACCACAGCAAGTTCAGAAGGAAGTCAAATCCCCAACAGATGCACTGACCAGACGCTGCTATCCTCCTCGCAGAGAATCCTGCTCCAGTGTTTCTGACTCCCCTTGCAGGGTGTTAGAGATCGAGACCCGGGAAAGAGATTCCAACTTCTCTCATTCTACGGTATGGAGCAGACTAGAACCTATAGGGACTTTTGGAAAATCTTGGCAACTATAGCTAAACTAGACTATTGCTACACAGCACCTCCTTCTTCCCTCGTACTACACTTAGGTTAGGTACACTGGAGTTGGATTTTTTTAGAACCACGAGATGAGTATTTTAGCCTGTGTTATTTATGTATGTATTTTTATGAATATACTAGCTGTACCCGGCCACGCGTTGCTGTGGCTCAGTCTGGTTAAATGGAAGAGAAAGAAAAGAGTAAGCGCACGTTTCTAATATGTTTAATTTCACAATGCTTGTGGGTATGCAATATGTTTTTGTGACTATTGTTTGTATGTGTCCCTTGTAGTTGTTGAGCAGCAAGCAAATCAATAGGGTCTGTTTGGCCTTTCAATTAAAAACATGCGCGTATTGTACAAGTTAGTATTCAAATCCAACGTTGTTTACATATAAACACGCACTAATGTTGCAAAGAGAACCAACTCCTTCCCCCTCCCTCCACCCACTTCCCGGTCTGCTATCCTGACACCATCAGTCCATCCTAATATATGCAGGCTATTGTCTCTACGCCTCCTGTCTTAATGTTGCAAAGTTAACCAACTCCTCCCCCCTCCCTCCACCAACTTCCCGGTCTGCCATCCTGACACCAACTGTCCATCCTAATATATGTAGAATATTGGCTCTATGCGTCCCTTGTATTTGTTGAGCAGCAACCAAATCAATAGGGTCTGTTCGGCCTTTCAATTAAAAACACACGCGTATTGGACACGCGAGTATTGGAATCCAATGTTGTGTATATATAAACATGCGCTAATGTTGCAAAGTGAACAAACTCCTCCACCGCTCCCCCCACCCACTTCCCCGTCTGCCATCCTTACACCAAGTGTCCATCCTAATATATGTAGATTATTGTCTCTATGCGTCCTTTCTTAATGTTGCCAAGTGAACCAACTCCTCCCCCCTCCCTCCACCCACTTCCCAGTCCGCCTTCCTGACACCAACTTTCCATCCTAATATATGTAGACTATTGTCTCTATGCGTCCATTGTAGTAGTTGCGCAGCAACCCAATCGATAGGGTCTGTTTGGCCTTTCAATTAAAAACACTCGCGTATTGGACACGCGCGTATTCAAATCCAACGGTGTGTATATAAAAACACGCACTTAATCAAATCCAACGTTGTGTCAAAATTTCAAAGCAATCGGTGAAGAACTTTCAAGGATTCAAGATTTTGAACAAATGAACATTGACATTTTTATGTGTCTGTTTGGGCTTTCGAAACACGCGCGTATTCGGCACACGCGTATTCCAATCCAACGTTGTGTATTAAAAACACGCGTGTATTCGAATCCAACGTTGTGTCAACATTTCAAAGCAATCGGTGAAGAACTTTCGGAGATTTACGATTTTGAACAAACGGACATTTACATTTTTATTTATATAGATAGTCACAGCTACGAACCATGCAATTACAGTATTATTTTATCTTACTGCAAATGCTGTACGTATTATACTTCACATTCTGTCTTACGATTGTAGCAGTTCATATCACTTGCATGAGAAATAAAACTGTTCAATAAAGCCTTTTTATTGAAACCCCCGGCTATCTATTTCTGTGCAACTCTGTAGAAACGAAACATGCACGATTGACTAAGTGAAACGGTCCACGATTCTGAGATTGTTCCGACTCTAAGGGCAACAACGTTGTCATGTTTATGCGGCTGTCAGAAAATAATCCCTTCTTGTTCATTCAAGAAATTTCTAGTGACCTCTGAGTTAGCTGGCACACACAAGTAATTAAGTTTAATGTACTCGATAGAGACATACTGACCTCAGTCCTATGTCAAAACTATAGTGTATATTATTCCAATGCGCAGAGCCTATCAGGGATAAGGCACTTATTTAATGCTAGATACTGAAGTAACTCAGTTCTGCTTTTCTGAGAGACCCTTAATCCATAATACTCCATAAGATGTCTGGAGTGGGTAAGGGATAATATCCGCCATAGCTGAGTAGGAAATCCTATGAATTAGCTGTTTGGTTTGTTCAACATTGAAAGATACAGTGTTCCAAAATATTGTGCACCTTATTTTTGTTCCCTTGAAACTGGCTCTGCAATTTTCATTAAACAATGTCTAATAATGACAATAACACCGAAACCGGTGGAGAAGTGGCTGACCAAGCCGAAGCAGCTTTAAACTATACAGGTTTTACTGAAACCAATGAGAATGCTATAATCATTTCTCCAAATTTAAGGAGAGCCATCACTCTAAAACTTATAAAACATGCCCTAACATCAAGAGGTGGTAGAGCAGTTTTTGTGATAGAGGCACATGAATATTACCAGATATAGGTATTCTAATCATGGATAGTATTCCCAGAATCAAATCCAGTAACACATGTGTTTCACTTCTACAAAGAAGATGAACCACCTGAGGAATATATTCCTTTCGAGGATATTGAAATTCCATTCACATACCAGGAGCATGAACTTTGGTTTAAAGGCGCCATACAACATTTAATAGATTACCAGGCTTGGTCCACTAGGTAGACCAGAGCAACATGGCTGGTTTTAGCCGGTTACACGCATGATCTGGACATTGAAGCAGTGCCAGACAATGAATTCCTTAGTAACATACAAAAATAATAGAATTATACAGTTAAACCACAACTGTCTGAAAGTCCTGAAAAGGCCTTTACTGAAAACAATCCTATCTCTTCTAAAAAGAAGTGGGAAAATAAAAAACAACATTCAAAAGAGAAATATTCTCAATCCCGAGGTAGTTCTCCTCAAAAGGAGTCCTCTGAAAGGAGGTATAACCTCAGGAATAGGGATAATTTGAGAAAACCTGACAGGTATCAAGATACTGATACACTTTCCTCTCGTACCTTACAGATATTGTCACAGACATCCGAAAGAAGAGGACGGTCAGATCAAAAAGAATTACGGGTGAAGTCCAAAGACGATCAACACGTTCTGAAAAACAAAATAAAACCACGATTCTCCAAAAAGAAAGTAGCAGGTCTACAGATCAGACATGCTGAGGATTCTGAGAACACAGCTCAAGAATGGAGAATGGGCTCAGACAATGTTGGACAGCGCAGCAGAAGTATCAATAGCTCGCCAGAACCTGAAGGGACTTTTGGAGATAGTGGACCTGAATGAAGACATTCAAGGTGAGACTGCAGACACTAGGGTTAGAACAATTGCAAAATAGTGGCTGAGTTAGTTTTGAGTGACACCAACTTTCCTCAGTACTTTTTCAAATTCAGTGGCTCAAGGGAACAAGGGAAAAACGGCCACTAAGGTCCCCAAAAATTCTCTGTAAAACAAAGAATGCAACAGAATAGATGTTGTCCCCGAGCACAAATCAACAAATGACAGTAATTTCATAGAGAAAAAAAAGCCAAATTAAAATCTTTCTCTTTCACAGTTCTTTAACAGTTCTTTTTATTTTCTTTTTTCTTTTTTTTCTCTTTCTTCAACTTGTTAGAAGATTACCATTCCATTTTTCATAATTCATACAGTTCACATAGAGTGTAGCCAATAAACAGAAACAATGCCAACACGTGTTTTGTCACGGGAACAATCAGCCAATGACTTCTTCAGGGCTGCAATAAAAAATAAGAAACAAGAAATATATACAATTTCCTTAAATTCAATGATAGTAACCAACACCTCCAGTGATAGAAAAGACACCTATTTCCACCACGTCTTTAAACATAAAAGAAGACATAGACAGGATAAGAAAGTGCAAAGGAGAAAGCAATCACTCAAATCTCCGACCAATAACCAAGTGAATACTAAAGGGTAAAGAGGGATTATTAAACAATGTCACTTATATTACAACTTTTCCACATATTATGTGGGCGGAGAGTAAGGAATAAGCCAGCTACTGGTTGTAAATATCTAAAACATATTGCCATCAATGATATTAAAAATGAGAAACCTAATTCCATGATATTATATTGGGAGCTTCCAAACATTTCATTATCCGCAGAAGCTAAACCCAAAGGACATCGCTTTCTTCAATATTAATAGAATCACTCACCAATAGAAAGGATTCTTTCACAGATACATCAGTGTCATTACGGGTTGTTATCAATTACTCATGTAGTACTAAACCACTAAAATCAAGAGTAAATAAAGATTCAAAATATATCCAGAAACAATTTGTGAAATTCAAGTATTGCTACAACTCATAATACCTACTTAAGTTCAATTATTCTGTATACGTGGTAATTTATATCCTTCTGCAATAGCACAATCACTAAAACAGAGAAATAGGTCGACATCATAAGTGTCTCACCGCTAAAGTTCATCCTTATTTAAACAACAATCCTTTATAAGCTAATTAAGCTAAAAAGGAAGATCCAATCATTCTCCTTCATTAGGTTACCTCAATTAGACGCCACAGATCAAGGTTTTCACAAGGAAAATTAAAATTATGTCTGCAAAAAAAGAAAAGTAATTGGAGGTTGTGAGCATATATATATATATATATAAAATTATACATTTGTTGCCATAGGCAATGTCACTATGAAACACACCTACACGTTATCAATGTCCCAACATATAAAAAGTGAAAGAGAAAACAAATTCGCACCCTAAATACAATATCGATAATATAATACAACTTGAGTCGGTTCAAACCTTAATAATTTAAAAACATTATGGAAGGCACACAATATTAAATAACAATACCCTTCTGGACAGACTTCTAGGTCATCATGTATCACAGTAATCAGCAAAGGTTGAATAATAGTCATAGTTCAGATCAAAATACCGCAAAGTATTTCGGTAAAAGTTCTCTCCTACACTATACTTATTATACCTCTAAATGAGCCTCGTTAGTAATTATCTTGTCTATATTACAAGAGACAATCAAAGGCACATTTTTCTAGAGGCAAGTGTCAGTTTTAAGGTTATCTACGCAATTTCGTTTTGGGGAATACAAACAGTCCGTCCATAGTGCCCGTTTCGTATATCAACCCTCCTTTTCTATCGCATATATCCAAACATGAAACCGTAACACTATTCTCACACTTACCCAGGAGAGTACTACCATCATCTTCACTTTGGGTTCTGAGATTGTAATCACCCGTGGCCGCCATAACCCGGCGTTTAAATACACGAAGACGCAAGCGTCTACCATTTCTGATCAAAATAGAAAAGGGACATAGATCCAATGTCCCATCTTTCTAGAGGCGCCATATTGGACTAGTCAAATACTCCTGATACTAATGAAATCACATTAAATGCACCGGAAATTATCCCAAGACCCAGTAAAGTCCACCAGAGAGGGTCGTAAAAACCAACACATGTATTCAAATATTTAGAAGTATTACAATCTTATTATTACAAGTTACTAAATAAAATTATGCAAAAATTCGTAAAGGGGCATCAAGGTTTCTGAATCCTTAACATTACAGTAGACAGCGAGCTAATTCACGCTAATTCAGCGAGCAAATTATGCACAAATTCGTAAAGGGGCATCAAGGTTTCTGAATCCTTAAAGTTACGGTAGACAGCGAGCTAATTCACGTAAGCAGCAGACTAATGCACGTATCTTCAGTCATATTTATGACAAGCTGCATCCATAAGGTCCTTTGTATAATAACGAAAAAGGTTAGGAGCCATCTGAGGTTCAGTAATATAATAGACAAAAGGACATAATGAAAGAAAGTGCAAAAGAAAGAGAGAGCCAAGAAGAGAGAGGACATCATAATCAGAGTTACCCCCAAAGGAGTAAAGATAAGCAGTATGCACAGTAACAACCGAATATGTGAATCAAAGCCTCAATTCAAAGTTTTTAAATATTGTTCTTGTCAGTACAAAGCATCAACGGGTATGGTTATTCATAATAAAAGAATACATGGGATACATTAGAGCTAATTCGATTATTAAGCAGACACCATACATATCTATCCTAAAGAGAGTAGTGTAGTTCTTGATCAACATTAATTCCACATTCCACAGCCCGAAGTTTAAGAATCCATTTTGCTTCACATTGCCTAAGGTTATGTTCCTTATCTCCGCCCCTTGGGTCATTAAATATGGCTTCTATTCCATGAAACTGGAACCCCAGACTCTTTTGTTGTTCAGCACACGTTGCTGCAAGACAGCCTATTGGCTATCTTTTGTCCATATTTTTAAGGGCACGGAAATGTTCTATCACACAAGGGTTAGTTCTCCACATAGGTTATATGAAATAACACTCTGGATGGAGGGAGACATACCAAGAAAAGTGAAAGCACTCCTTTTGGGAGCGACTTTCAAAGGGTTATGATATACTTCTAGCAGAACAGGACTGGCCACCATAGTTTGTCAGGGAATGCCCACATGGCGAAGACATCAATATGAAATTAAAAAGCAGGATAGTTACTAGCACACCTGATTATGCAAAATTTGTCTGTGTTAGTGCTGAAGCTAGAGCAGATTTATTCTGTCTATTGCGTGCTGATTGGTTTCAAAGGGCTGCCTGTCCCTAGGTAGTCTGAATCAAAGAGTGTAGGTACGGGACAACATCATTATGCCAGCCTTCTCCAACCATGTTCCAGTACATTTAAAATATACTTATGCCAGGAAATGGGCAGTTGCCCAAGCCCAAGCAATATATAAAATTTATGTAGGATGAGATGAGGACTCACCTCACCACACAAACTAGTTAAAAAATCACCCAACTAACTTTTAATGAAGGTGAAAAAGTACCAATTGCATACAATCACATTTGTACACGCAAGCAGTAATTAAATTTAAATCGACAGAAAAAATTCTGACAGCAGTTCAAACCGCTGTACCAAAAGAAAGAGCCCTAGCACAGAGGAAACACATTATGGTCGTAACTCCTATACCAGCCTTAGAGGCAGTTACAAAAGCTAGCATTCCGAATGCAAAAGCTTTACAATGACCTGTTTTCAGGACACTCCCGCGCCACTGCCGCCCTCAGCCTCGCTGAGCCCGCCCCGTGGACCCCGCCCCCCCGCTGTAATTCCCGTTCTTTGTCGCCTTGCTGCTGTTTTTCTGTTTGTTTACTGCTGTACTTTTGTGCCCCGTCCTTGGTTTCCTTGCTGCCTGTTACTACTGTGTGACTGTTATTGTGTTTTTTTCCCCCTGCGCTGGTCACCTCGCTCTGCCCCTGTGACCCCCGCCCCGCTCCCCGCTTCCCGCCGCTGTGCTTATGGCCACGCTGCTTTTGCCTTCTGTGCCCTCCCCGCTCCCGCCTCCCAGCTGCTCTGCCCTTCCTCCCACTTGGCCATATATGGCGACCACGTGGCGCAGGTGAGCGTGACCTGTTTTCAGGACACTCCCGCGCCACACGGCCACCAGCTGTAGCGTGTGCTACTCCCTCCCGCTGCCGCCCTTAGCCTCGCTGAGCCCGCCCCGTGGACCCCGCCCCCCGCGTAATTCCCGTCCTTTGTCGCCTTGCTGCCGTTTTTCTGTTTGTTTACTGCTGTACTTTTGTGCCCCGTTCTTGGTTTCCTTGCTGCCTGTTACTACTGTGTGACTGTTATTGTGTTTTTTTCCCCCCTGCGCCGGTCACCTCGCTCTGTCCCTGTGACCCCGCCCGCTCCCCGCTTCCCGCCGCCGTGCTCATGGCCACGGCCCCTTTGCCTTCTGTGCCCTCCCCGCTCCCGCCTCCCAGCTGCTCGGCCCTCCCTCCCACTTCGCCATATATGGCGACCACGCGTACGTGTAGCGTGCACGTGCAGCAGGCGCGCCGATTGCGCGCCGAAGGCGCGCCAAAGTTAAGCCCGTCTGCGCCCGTCCGCGCCTGGACCACGCCCAGTGCCAGGAGCCCTGGCCCCCGCAGACACCAACCCACCCGCCGAACCTACAGCGCCACCGAACTCAACGCACTCAACGCCTGCCGATTCCCGGGTTGCTACCGAGCCACCCCAAGACGCACCCACAGACCCTTCTGCTGCCACTCCTGCAAGTTCACCTGCATCCGGCCCTGCACTACACCAGCACCCACCAAGCCGAGCACCAGCAGCAACCACCTGAAGTGCATCCTGCTCAACACCCGCTCCGTCCACAGACACGCCGTTGAACTCTGGAACCTGCTCAACACCACATCTCCCGACGTCGCCTTCCTCACGGAAACCTGGATGAATGCCTCCTCAGCACCCGACATCGCCATTGCCATCCCGGACGGATACAAGATCACCCGGAGGGACCGCGTCAACCAGACGGGAGAAGGCATCGCCATCGTCCACAGGAACACAATCCGCATCATGACCAACACCAACGACGTCCTCCCAACCGCCGAACACCTGCACTTCCAGATACACACCGACCCCAAGACCACCCTCAGAGGCACCCTCATCTACAGACCCCCGGGACCACGCACACAATTCAGCGAAGACATCGCAGACTTCGTCAGCCCGCACGCCCTCCCCTCCACTGACTACCTCCTCCTCGGGGACCTCAACTTCCATCTGGAGAACAACAATGACCGCAACACCGCCACCCTGCTGGACAACCTCGCCAACCTCGGTCTCAAGCAACTGGTGACCACCCCCACCCACTACGCCGGACACACACTCGACCCCGTCTTCTCATCCAGCAAGGACATCGCCTTCAGCCACACCACCGGACTCCACTGGACGGACCACAGCTGCGTCCACTTCAGCTTCAGAAGGACCACGGTCCACCACCACCAGCAACAGCTTGCACGCAGAAGCTGGAACAAGATCACAGCCGACCAGCTCGCCGCTTCCCTGAGCCTGAACCCTCCCACCAGCACAACGAACCCCAGCCAGACCGCCAACAACCTCACGAAGTAGATCAGCAACTGCGCAGACGACCGCGCCCCTCTGAGGACCCCGCCTAGCAGACCCGACAGAAAGAAAGCCCCATGGTTCACCGATGAACTCAAGAGCTCCAAGAAGAACTGCCGAGCCCTTGAGAAAGCCTGGCGCAGAGACCCAACACCGGACAACATGACCACCCTCAAGCTCGCCACCCGAAAACACCACCAACTGATCCACGCCACCAAGAAAACCGCATTCAGGGAACGACTGGACAACAACGCACACAACAGCAAGGAACTCTTCAACATCGTTAAAGAGCTCTCCAACCCCAATGCCGGAAACAACTACATCACCTCTTCACAAGACCTCTGCAACTCCCTCGCCTCCTACTTCCACAACAAGATCGTGGACATACACAACAGCTTCAACACTCAACTGACGCACGCCACGACCGCACCATCGCCCCCCGCCACCATCCTCCGCGCTTGGACCCCGATCAGCACCGAAGACACCATCTGCACGATGAACTCCATCCACTCCGGATTTCCAACCGACCCCTGCCCTAACCACGTCTTCAACAAGACCGACTCTGTCATCGCACCCCATCTGCGGCACATCATCAACACCTCCTTCGACACCGCTACATTCCCGGAGAGCTGGAAGCATGCCGAACTCAGCGCTCTACTGAAGAAACCATCAGCGGACCCCACCGAACTCAAAAACTACCGCCCCATCTCGCTCCTCCCGTTTCCGGCCAAAGTCATGGAAAAGACCGTCAACAAGCAGCTGGCCGCCTTCCTCGAGACGAACGGATCCCTCGACCTCTCGCAGTCTGGCTTCCGGTCCAACCACAGCACCGAGACCGTCCTCATCGCTGCCACCGATGACATCTGAGCCCTGCTCGACAACGGAGAAACAGCGGCCCTCATCCTCCTGGACCTCTCCGCGGCATTCGACACGGTCTGCCACTGAACCCTAGTGCAGCGCCTCAACAACATCGGAATCCAGAAGAAGGCACTGGAGTGGATCATCTCCTTCCTCGCCGGAAGGACACAGAGAGTCCGACTCCCCCTGTTCAGATCAGAAGCCACAGAAGTCATCTGCGGCGTTCCTCAAGGCTCCTCGCTCAGCCCAACCCTCTTCAACGTCTACATGAGCCCCATCGCAGCCATCGCACGCCAACACAACCTCAACATCATCTCCTACGCCGAAGACACCCAGCTGATCCTCTCCCTCACCAACGACCCCGCCACCGCCAGAGCCAACCTACATGAAGGGATGACAGACGTAGCCAAGTGGATGATGAACAGCTGCCTGAAACTGAACTCAGACAAGACGGAAGTCCTCATCCTGGGATCTTCACTCTCCGCCTGGGACGACTCCTGGTGGCCCCCGCCCTGGGCAGCGCACCCAAACCAACAGACCACGCACGCAACCTGGGCTTCATCCTGGACTCCTCTCTCTCCATGACCAGACAAGTCAACGCCGTCTCCTCGTCGTGCTTCAACATCCTGCGCATGTTTCGTAAGATCTTCCGGTGGATCCCCACCGAGACCAGGAAGACGGTCACCCAGGCCCTCGTCACCAGCCGACTGGACTACGGCAACTCCCTCTATGCCGGAACCACCGCCAAACTCCAGAAGAGACTCCAGCGGATCCAGAACGCCTCAGCAAGACTCATCCTCGACATCCCTCGACACAGCCACATCTCCGGCCACCTGAGAGACCTGCACTGGCTTCCGGTCAACAAGAGAATCACCTTCCGTCTCCTCACCCACGCACACAAAGCCTTACACAACCAAGGCCCAAGATACCTCAACAGCCGACTCAACTTCTACGCTCCCACACGCCAGCTTCGATCGACCGGGCACGTCCCCCGCATCCGAAGAGCCACCACAGGAGGAAGGTCCTTCTCCTACCTGGCCGCCAAGACTTGAAACTCACTCCCGACTCGCCTCCGCCTGACCCAGGACCACCTCGCCTTCAGGCAGCAGCTCAAGACCTGGCTGTTTGAGCAGTAGCGGACCCCCCCTCCCCAAGCGCCTTGAGACCCTCCGGGTGAGTAGTGCGCTATATAAATGCCTGATTGATTGATTGATTACATCCGAAATGGATACAACTGGTTAATTCTCTTGCTGCAACTGATGTTGAATATGCTTTTTATCCTTATTTGAAAACACAAGCATTCCTGCAATACGAACACGAATGCCCTCTGCCTGATGAAATCCTACCTCTAGAAGAGTATGAATGTATAATTTATACTGACGGATCTGCACAACTCGCAATGGGGGGTAAGCAAGTTTATAGGGCTACATGTGCGATCGTTAAAGGTTGTATGCGCGATCGCAAATTCAGACCTATAGTCACAAAAACGCAATCTCTAGGAGATTGTAAAGCTCAGCAGGCTAAAATACAAGCATTCGTAATGGTACTTGAAAATACGGATCGAGAATTCCACATACTCATAGTGTGCGATTCTTTTTACTGTGTTCAATCATATAATGAATATTTACAGATTTGGCTTCAAAATGGTTTCAAAGATTTAAAAGGTATAACAATCAAGCACACAACGCTTTGGGATTAAGTAGTTCAGTTACAAAACGGACTACAAAACACTCATGTGATACACACACTGAGTCATCAACCTGATGGCGTTCACGTTGAAGGGAATTCATTGGCTGATGAAGCCGCGAAGGGGGTTGTGCAAATGGCTTCCGTAGCTGCAATCATTCAAAAACTAAAATAGACAGTGAAATAATACTGGCTGTCAATGCTTGAAGCAAAGGCAGCGGTGCAGTGTTACCTACAAATTTTCCACTAAATTACTCATATATAATTGTTGCGAACAGCGTTCCGTTTGCTCGAATCCCTGGAGTGAGGGATAGGGTATTACCAGACATGGAAAACAGGACGGCTTTGATTTACAAAGCACATCTGGGAGAGGGTCTGATACATCAGGGGATATCTAGAACAATATTAGCATTAAAAGAGATGTACTGGTGGCCAGGGATGAATGCACATATTCACATCTTCGTCATTAACTGCCTAACCTGCAATAGTGATTGCAGCCCAGAAAGCCACCAGATACCTGACTACAGTGTAGCCAGCCCAGTACAGACACCATTGTTAAATAGCATTAGACTATCTACATGCAGGCGTCCTTATGGATGGATGCAGTCCCACAAACACTAAATCAAGGTTCATTTGGATGTGCCCTCAGAGCTCAGCTGACACTCAAATTGTTATAAAAGATTTGCGTGTCTTTATCGGCACATACGCAATAGGCACACTACACTATGACCAGGGCCCAGCGTTTAGCTCTCGAGCTTACAAAGAAGCCATGGCCAGTTTGGGCGTTGAATTGCGGTACTCTTCTTCATTCCATCCTGAGGGAAATTCTGTTGTGGAAGAAAAAAACAGGACATCAAGCAGTCTATAACAGCTAGGGTACAAGGTTCAGGTGATGGGTGGGTCAAACATCTATATGGGTCCAACGTAGTCTAAACAATTTGCAAAGAAGTTCTCTAGGGGGTGTCACTAAGCATGGGAGAATTTTACGAATTGGTGCAAATTTGCAGAATTTTTTATTTTTGCGTGTTCGCAGGTGTTTGCGCCGCTTTGCGTGTTCGCGGGGCGCTTTGCGTGTTCGCAGGTTTTTTTTTTGCCTGGTTAATCACTGCCACCCTCTAGTTTATTATGCCCTTCTGCCCTCTGTACCACACGTTTCTATGCCCTTCTGCGCTCCGACCGACTTATTTTTTGTCCCCTTCTGCCCTCTGTCCCACTTTTGTGCCCTTATGCCCTCAGCCCCACTTAGAATTGCGCCGGCAAGCTGCCAGCGCCATTCTAAATAGCTACAAAGAGCTTCAACAGGAAGCACTAATAGATAAAGTAAAGCAGGTGCTTGAGTTGAAGGTCAAATTAAGTTACACAATCATTAATCACCCCAAGTTTGGCAATATTCTTCTTTCTACTTTGGTTAGCTCTGGTAATACCTCTGGGTATGATGATAAATTGAAGATATATTCAAATGGACACAGCAAGTAAAAAAGTGAACTTACTTCTCCAGCCACACAAATCATCCCATCGTGAACAAAGAGGCTTGTCAGCAGTGAACATCACAGCCATTCCTATACCAGATGGTATAGTTAGGGACAAAACTGAATATGAAATTTTTGGCCCGTCTGAGCTTTTGAAGATTTCACACTTATTCAAGATTTCAATAGGGGCACATGTATCAAACAATTTGTTTGTCGCAAACACTGCAATTCCCAAAATAGCAGCTGAATCTGAATCTGAAAATGCGATGTATCATTTAAATCGCATTGCAAAATTAAGGAATCGCAAATTTTGCGATTCCTTAATTTTGCGTCAGCATTTAAGGAATCCTATGTATGAAGCACCCAAGTTGTGCGATTTCTAACTAAGAAATCGCAAATTACCACCAACTTGAAGTTTGTGGTAAATTGCGATTTCTTTCCCAAATGCACTTTTTGCCTTTTGTGAAGGTGCCATGTGGGGTGCCATGTGGGGCACATACATGCCCTTAGGGCATGTATGTGCTCCATATGCACACACATGTAAATTTAAGGGGTGCATCAGGGTGTCCTTATGACACCCTTGCACCCTTGAAATTATTCTCAATTTGCGATTCACAAATTGCAAATCGCAAATTGAGAATAACATCCCATTCATTCCTATGGGCCTCCTGGCCCATAGAAATTAATGGGAAATCATTCCTTAATTGCGAATTCGCAATTTGCTATTCCCAAATAAGGAATAATAAGAAATCGCAAAAAAAAATTGATTTTTTAGATACATACCATTTTGCAATTCTCAAATAGCGATTCTCAAAAAAAGTCTATTCGAGAATCGCAAATAGGTATTTTGATACATCTGCCCCATGTGACTTTATTACCTCTAGTACCTTTTCTGATGATTGGGACTTCGAGGCTGTTAATAACATGATGTCTGATTTAGAAATGTCTGCAGTATTCACAAATCATGATTATTTAGAGGGTTCATCAGACTGTGAACAAATGTATTGTTATAACCATAATGGTTATCATTTCTTGCATAAATCTGCAATACCTACTCACTGAGGAGGGTATTTATAAAGCACACTTATGCCGAGGCATCGTGGCGCTGGGTGAAATGTTCGGGGTGTCTGCGCTAACATTAGCCTTGTAGAAAAAGCCAGGTTTTAATAGCTTTCCCGAAGAAGGTACGAGGAAGCTGGAGTCGGAGCTTCGAGGGGGGTGAATTCCATAGTTTGACAGCCAAGAATGAAAAACTTTTACCTCCCAAGCTGACCCTTTTCTTCTTTGGAGGAAGAACCAGCCCAGTGTTCATTGACCTTAAGCAGCGCGACGGAATGTATCAGGGAAATAGTAATTGTACATCTTCCGCCTCGCCACCATAGAGAGCTTTATGTACTAGACATAAAGCTTTAAACTCCACCCGACGTTTCACCGGAAGCCAATGGAGTAGTTTGATGCTGGCCGAGGTGGGGTGATGCTTGGATAGGCCAAACAGCACTCGAGCTGCAGAAGTTTGGAGTGACTGGAGTTTGCTAAGTTATTTAACTCCAAGCCCAAATAAAGGGCATTGCAGTAGTCAATCCTTGATAATGTAAGTGCACCAACCACTGTTTTCCTGAGGGAGATTGGGATGAATGGGAGGATTTTGCACAGTATCTTAAGTGTGAAAAAGCAAGAGGAAACCACTTGGTTTATTAGGGGGGCGCAAGTGAGATCTTTGTCAACACAAAAACTAGATTTCTGGCCTTCAGAACCGGCTGTGGGCAAATTCCCGCTTCGGGAGGCTACCAAGACTGGTTCCAGATAGAAGGTTTCTTGACAAGTTCCAGAAGCTCAGTCTTCTCGGTGTTAAGTTTTAAAAAGTTGACATTCATCCACACCCTTACAGAGGACAGGCAGTCCCGGAACTGCTCTGCTGACATGCCGTTATTTTTGAGATACCGACACTACCACTTGCGTGTCATCGGCATGAGATACAAGCGCCAGACCATAGCTTTTAATTAGTCTGGCCAGTGATGTTACGTAAATATTAAACAGAATGAGCAAGAGTGCGAGCCTTGGGGGACTCCACCCGGGAGGGTGAACCGTTCGGATCTCAAATTTTCCCAGTAGATCATTTGTTCCCTGGAGCCTAGAAATGTATATATGTATAACCAATGGGAAAATTATCCTACACCTCCAAAGGATAGCTCAAAAACTTTTGCAATTAAATTTCCATATTTTCAGAGTTCAATTTATCCAATGCTGAATCATTTTATTTTAAAAATATGCGCTAGACAGGAACAAAAAATATGTTAACCAATACAAAACAGATTTATTCTGCAGCCTTTATTGCCCAACTGTCTAGACAGGGATTCGGCTTTTGGAAAGACATCATTGAGACAAAAACAGTCTGGGGAAAAAAAGGATTGGCAAGAGCAGAGAGTTGAAGCTTTGTTAAGAGCCTGTATCATCCCTGAGAAAATTATGTTTTTGAATAACACTGTCCAACAAAAGTCTTGCCTTGGGATAACCAAGATCAAAGACATGAACACACCGACCATACCTATACCTACAAGTAATAGCACTACAAGGGGAGAGGTTGACGTACATAATATTTTGCATCACAACAAATCAGAACCGGGGGGAGTGGCTTGGATGCTGAGGCGGCCGGCAGCGTGAGTGCCGAGCTCCGCTAAGGAACCCAGCATTTATCCTGTGGATTGGCCCTCTAGACCCCCCACGCAACCATGAGGGTTGGGGAACTGACGAGCTGCGGCAGCATCCGTGGGGATGGTAGGGTGAGCCCCGGGACTGCGCCGACTGCAAGGATGGATCCAAAATTGCGGCGCCGTCCCTTTGAGAGGCCTCGGGACTGCGCCGCGAATGACGAACTGTTGGCGCATTGCTGGGCGCCTCAGACCCTGGAGAGGAGCAATTAAGGTGCTGCCGCAGGTGTGAGATCTTCAAACTTTATCAGTACTGTTGTTCTGATTCTTACCTTGACTTGCACGGGAACAGAGATGCTAGGTCCCAACGCCCCTTCAGGAATATCCAAAGGTCAAATTATACTGAACCTCTGAACTATCCCTTTGGGGGAAAGGGGAATTTGGATAAAATAACAAACAAAGAAGAGACTAGTCCTGGTGGATCTTCAAGCTCTTAGTCTGTCCCGCAGACATCTTACTTCTAGTGAACCTGTGAAAAGAATATTTAATTACTAACAATTCTACGTTGACCCTTCCTCTACTCTGCTCTTGTATTGTTCTTTATACACCAACCCATGCCTTCCAGGATCTAAGCTTCTCTGCTATTTTCTTTCTGTGGTATTGTTATCTGATCTGTGGTCAAGTTAGTTGTATCTGAAAATATAAGTCGAGGTGTTATTGAGGTTTGTTTCCTATTATTTACTCCCTATTTATATTTTTCTTATTATTCTACTAAGTTCACTAACTTGCTGTTTATTCTTTATTTGCCATTTTTTCTTCTCTGCTTTTTTAATATCTTCTTCTATTTTTTCCGTGCTGGTTCGTTCTCCTCCTCTACTCCTCCTCTCGTATTTTTGATATTTCCTCTCTTATTTGATGTTTACTCTCTTGTACTTCAATATTATTTCTCTCTTTTTGTTTAACAGGTCTCAAAACAATGCTGACTAAAGAAAACACAATCAACTCTTTCCTTCGATAACTTGGGTAAGTATACTCTTTATCTCTAACAGTGAAATAGTTTTTATTATATCAAAAACTCTTGAGTCACTTATCTTATTGTTCTATTATTGTCTTCTTTTCGGAACTCCACTCCGGTTACCGGTCGTGCTGAATACAGGTGGCGAACTTCTGAAGAGGTGGTTGGCTGCAAAGCTCTCAGGTAATTCTCTGACTAACAAAACTTTGTTTCCTCTCCGTCTACACTTTTAAATAACCTCGCGGTTACTATGGCTTCATTCTCGATGCTACTAAATGTTTTTAAACTAAATTCTAGGAACTATTATGCTGCTACTCGGCTGAAAAACTCTAGTGAAGTGCGCAATTCTTATCGTGCTCGCACTTCACATAGATTGCCATGCAGCTGCGGTTGAAAGACTAGCCCGCAACTTGAATGTTGAAATCGGAGGCCATCTTGGAGTGCCAATTTCAAATAAGATCGGTCCAGGGCCAATTTCTTGGTAGTGCTTCGCTCATTTTAGCGGGATTCACATGAACTTTTGCCACAGTTTGAGTTGCCGTTCTGACAGTGGGAGGACTGTGATGGCAAACCGGCGGGCACCCCGGGGGCACCAGATCGGCGACCCCTCCCTCGGCGGGCAATTCCGAGCGGCTTGGCCCCGGGGAAGAGACACTGAAGCCAGCCATGAGGGGCCGGAGGCTGGGCAGCGGGGCGGCCCGCGCCATCTGGCGCTACTGAGGTGATTGTACCGCGGCGGCTGATATTGGAGCTTTGGAGGCCGGGCAGCGACTGCTGGGGCTGAGTGCTGCAGGGGACGCTGGGTGGCCTTGGGGGCGGCAAACTGAGTGCCACCGGACAGAAACGGGCGGCGGGCCTCTGGTTGGACCTCGGTGGAGAACTTCGGTGAGTCGGAGTGCCCTTCCTCGGCGGCGCACTGGAGGAGCCTCGTGAGGACGGCGGCGAGTCAGGAGGACTGTAGCCCTGATTGGAGGGGGCCTGTAGGATTGAATTTACGCCCGCCTGGGCCTCGCGGCGGAGACGGGGAATTCTCCTTGGAGGCATCTGTGACCGAAGCTGCGCACCACTCTGAGCTGGGAGTGGCGTTGGCCGAGGGCCCTGACTGCTGTAGCCCTCTCGGGCTTGTATGGATACTGTGGCGGAGTAGACGGGCCCGCTGGCAACATATTGAGAGGTGGGCCTTGAAGTACCAGGCGGAGTAAAGGGGACATCTATCTGACTCCCCGGACTTGGGGGCTGACCCTTGGGATAGCCCAGAGTGCGTCGAGGGACCCCGCGACATGGCATTAGAGTGTTCCGACGATCGCAGCCATGGGCAAGCCCCGGGGAGGAAGGAGGGAGACCCGCCGCCCTCCGACATCGAATCCCTGTCTCATGAGGATAGGGATTTGCTGCACGCTCCGGGGCTCCAACTCAAACTGGATAAAATTCTGACTGCCATTGCGGACTCTCGCACCGCCCTTCAGCAGGACATTGCGCAGGTGGCAACGGGACTGGGCCTGCTGCAAGCTGATCACTTGAAACTGTCTGATTGGGTGAAACAAGTGGAAAAAAAGATCCAGGAGATTGAACCTGCGCAGACCGCGCTGACCGCAACGATGGCGAGTGCCCTGGACCGACTAGTGGGGCTGGAACGGCGGGCGGAAGACGCAGAAGGCAGAAATTGGCGGAACAACATCCGAGTGGTGGTGCTGCCGGAAAAGATAGAAGGGTCGGATATAGTGAGCTACCTGGAAACTTGGCTTAAAACGGTGGTGGCCCCTGAGGGGTTGTCGACCTTCTGCACCCTGGAACAAGCGCACTGCGTACCTGCTAGACCTCCACTTCAGGCTCGCCCTCCACGGCCTGTGGTGGCGCGGCTATAACATTTTAGGGACCGTGACTTGCTCCTTCAGAAGGCTCGTGGAGATGGCCCTTTCCAGGTTGACAATAGCAGTGTTACTCTATTTCCGGATTACTCACTCAACACTCAGCGGCGCCGCATGTCCTTCCAGGCTATTAAGAAGGAATTCCGTGCAGAGGGGATCCAGTATTCTTTTTCCTTTCCGGCCAAGTTGCGCATCGCACTAGATGGGAAGACCTGTTTTCATGACACACCAGAGGAAGCATGGGCCTGGCTGGAGTCTTACAGGGCTGGCAAAGACGGTCGGGAGTTGGAAGCGCAGGAGTTAGCTAGAGACTCCCAGCCTCGCAGATCGCAACGAAAACAGTGCAGACGGCGGGGTTTACGGAAGCCATCGACCTTGCAGACGGCAGTGGAGCGCAGGGGAGCAATGGAGGCAGTGACGGCAATCTCTGGAGAATTGCTGAGGATCTCAACAACAGGCTCGGAACTGGGAAGTGATAAGGCCCAATCGGAGGCAGAGTCCTCTGCATCGGACAGTGCACATTTGCCGCTGGTTATGCCAGGAACGGCGGACGGACTGCTAGATGAGTAGACTTTGTACTATTTTTGAGATTGGGAGCTCTGATGTGGCTAGGTGTATTGCAATGGTTATCTCCATTGGGGGTTCCTCTGGAGCACTGGATATGTGGAAGAATGAGACTTTGGACTGATTTTGAATAACGTGGGGAAGCTAACAGTAAAGGCGAGGGGTTCCGGGGGGTTCTGAGGGGGGCTACATTTATAGGGGGATTTGGGGCAGACAATGGGTGTGATTCTGGTTATTTGTAGATTATTTGCTAGGCTCTATCCAACTCTCACCGGATGGTACAAGTTAGCTTGCCTTAGTTTTGTCTGAGGCGCAAAGTTGGGTTCGTTTGGATGGGATTCACTATGTTGGTGCCTGTTCTTGGGGGGGAGGGTGCTGTAGTGGGTGGGGTGGGATTGTTGGGGGATGG
This sequence comes from Lissotriton vulgaris, assembly GCF_964263255.1. Lineage (NCBI taxonomy): Eukaryota > Metazoa > Chordata > Amphibia > Caudata > Salamandridae > Lissotriton > Lissotriton vulgaris. Next base: position 912,085,036 of record NC_141691.1, on the reverse strand, counting down.
GACTGTTTTGTTTTGGGGACGCTGCCTGCCGGCGTGACTAATTGAGAATGTGGAGCTCTTGAGTATTGTGCATTTGTATTGTAGGCCGTTTTTTGCATTACCATCATGGGTCCATTAACTGATGTGAAATGTGTGACCTGGAATGTTCGGGATTGCACTCCATGCAGCGTAGATACAAAGTTCACTCCTATTTAGCGTGTAGGGGCGGGCAGATAGCCTTCCCACAGGAAACTCATTTGACTAGGACATAAGGGCTGGCGCTGCAGCGTAGATGGCGAGGCCAGCTTTATCACACCACTTACTCAGCCTTTGCACAGGGGGTGTTGATTTTGGTTAGGGCGGGAGTCCCCTTTCAGGTGATTGATCAATTAGTAGAATCCGAGGGCCGCTATATTGTGGTTAGTGGATGCCGTTATGAGGAGAGGTGACCCTCTGAAGTATCTATGCCCCTAATAGAAAACAGGCACCCTTCCTGGAGGCTTTGTCTACTGCTCTCGGGGATTATTTTACAAATCCAGTATTGATGGGGGGAGACTTTAACTCAGTTGTAGATGTGACCATGGACAGGTCCCATCCTCCACTGCCTACAGCTTTGGCTAATAAACTAGCAAAGGTTAGGGCCCAGTAGCAAGATAACTGGGGAAATATTGATGTTTGGCGAGCGCAGCACCCGGACGATAGAGATTATTCGTACTTTTCGGCTTTGCATGATTTTCATATGTGGTTGGACGCGATTTTGTGTAGTCCTGGCCTAGTATCCTTGGCGGTCGGCAGCGAGTAATTATTGCGCACCATATCGGATCATAATCCGTTGTTGGTGAGTTTCTGTTGGGTTGCGGAGCATCCTGTAGTACCGACCTGGAAGTTGAGTCCGGAGATGCTGGAGGATCAGGCCTTTCGAGCGGAGCAGGGGGATGGAGTGGAGCAATACTTTGCGGAGAATGCAGGTACAGCCAGGACGACAGCCCTGGAATGGGATGCCTTTAAAGTGGTGGTCCGCCGGATCTGTATTGCCAAGTGGGTGGGGGTACGGAAGCTACTATTACAAGAAATCAAGGCGGACGAACTGGCCCTAAGGGAGGCTGAGAGAGCCCACGCTGATGGCTCTGAGACGTGCCACATAGTTCAATCCAGAAAGAAAGCGGGAGCGGTGGTAGTGGAGCGCTTACGGTGCTTCGATCATAGAGCTTACTTGCTCCTTGCATATGCGGAAAGGGATAAAGTGGGCACACTACTGGCCTGGCTGGCTGACCATGCTCCTAGATGCTTACCTATATTGGCATTAACCTCGTCCTCGGGACGTTTGGAATATACACAACATCAAATAAATGACTGATTTCGTTCTTCTTATACGAGTCTATACACCAGCCAATTGCAGACTGGGGAGGTGGATGTCCAAACGTTTTTGGAGGAACTGGAGCTGTCTACAATTGAGGAGGAGGAAGCGGAGGCCCTCGGTCAGGACGTCACATTAGCCGTAATTCGGTGCGCCATTAAGCAGTTGGCGCGCAACAAAACTCCGGGAAGCGATGGACTGCCTATCGAGTTCTATTTTACGTATATTGACCTCCTGGCTCCCAGACTACATGCGATGTATAAGGAGGCTAGACAGCGGGGGGTACTGCCGGACTCTACTAGGGAGGCTATCATTGTTCCTCTCCTCAAACCAGGGAAACCTCTGACTGATCCAACCGCATACAGGCATCTGTCTATGCTCACCACTGATTATAAGATACTGAGCCGAGTGCTGACCACTAGATTCCTCCCCTTTATGATGCGGTTGGTTTATTCTGATCAGGCCGGTTTTATCCCGACTCGCAATACCGCCAGCAGCATACGTCGGTTGATAGGAATATTGGATGGAGACTATGGAGTGGAAGGGCAGGCGATGATCCTTTTAGTTGATATTGCTAAGGCGTTCAACAGCCTAGAATGGCCCTATTTGTTCTCAGTCATGAAAGCATTCGGACTCGGAGCCGGATATGTCCGTTGGACTGAAATATTGTACTCGTCGGAGACCGCTAGGGTTCGAGTTGGCAGAGTTGTTTCCTACTCTTACCCTGTGGGGCGGGGCAGTAGACAGGGCTGCCCGCTCTCCCCGCTGCTGTTCGCCCTTTCGGTGGAGCCATTAGCGGCGCGCGCTAGGATTGGGAGGGCGTTCCAAGGCTAGCGACTTAAAACCAGTTGCACTATATCTCACTGTATCCGGACGACCTCCTATTTATTTATTTATTAAAACACTTATAAAGCGCGAACGAAGGCCCTAGGGCATCTCGGCGCTGAGGTTTCTGCAGTATTTAACGAGCAAGGAGAACTAAGGTTTATTGCTTAAAAAGCCAGGTCTTAAGTTGCTTGCGAAAAGACCAGAGGGAGGGACTTGTTTTAATAGCGAGTGGAAGGGTGTTCCAGAGTTTCGGTGCGGCTACGAGGAATCTTCTGTCACCCCACGCGACAGATTTGGTGCGTGGAACCAGCAGTTCATGTGAGCTGGATGAGAGTAACGTTCTGGAGGGATGGTAAGGAATGTTTCTGAGAGACGTGGGGGAGGCCTGGAGGGGGCCCACTCTCTCCTCGGTTGCTTCGGAGACATCTCGGGACTGCGGGTTAACTGGGCGAAGACTTGCGTATTCCCGGTGACCAGAGCATGCGACCCGCCCACACTGCCGCCTGATTTGGCGAGGGAACCTAGGTGCCTCCCCTATTTGGGGACACATGTGTACCATACTCAGGCGGATCTCCTTGAAGGCAACATCGGCAGAGAGTTGAGGGGCCTGAGGGGTAGCATGCGGTTCTGGGGGACTCTGCCATTGTCAGTGGCAGGTCGCGTGGCGCTTCTGAAGATGGTGGCGCATCCTCGACTCTTATACTTTTTCCGGACCCTACCGATCCGGATACCTGTTGTTCTTTTTCGACAACTCTGATCTGCGGTGGGGAGCTTTATCTGGGGTGCAGGGAGACGCAGAGTAGCATTGGATACTCTGATGCGGCCAAGAGCTGCAGGGGGCCTTGCTGTCCCAGATTTTGAATTGTATTACTTAGCTGCGCAATTCCAACACCTTACTCAGGCAGTGGCATTGGAGTTTCGAGGGCCGGACAGGGAATATGAACTAGATGTGCCGCGGCATATTTTGTCCTTCGTGGTCCTACAGCAGCGACTGCGGACTACTGAGTTGTCGATGGTGGAGGGTACCCTGAGGCATTGTTGCAAACACTTCCACAATAGAATTGGGGTGCAGTGACCATACACTCCCAAAATACCGCTGGGCATGTGTACGGCATTGCCGCATGGTGGGGATTGGTACGCCTTCGCAGACTGGGAGGAGCTGGGCCTACAGATGGTGGGTGATCTGTCTGCAGATGGTGTGCTATTACCCTATGGCACATTGCAAGAGACATTTGGTCTTCCGCGCAGCCATTTCCTGATACACGCGGAAATGGTCACCGCTATCCAGACACATTGGGGCCCTGGACTCTCAGAGCCGCCAACAAGCGGAGTATGCCAATACGTGGTGATGGCAGCGGGCACGTATAAAGCGGTTAGATGCTTATATAAACGTATGCTGGGAGAGGGGCTGAACCCGTTGCAGAAGGTACGGGAGCAATGGGCGACGGACTTATATAAAGAAATACCCGACACAGCCTGGTCGCAAATAATTGAAAGAGCATGGAAGAGCACCAGGAATGCTAGGTTCCAGTTGATCCAATTTGTTATGCTTCACAGGGCATTCCTTACGCCGGCTAAAATTAACCAGTATTTCCGGGACACTGCACTATGCTCCCGGTGCAGACTACAGGGCGAGGACTTGAGCCATATGCTCTGGGATTGTCCGCAGTTGGGCACATACTGGGAGGAGATAACTGATTTGCTTTGTAGAGTAACCGGGTGAAAGATTACTCTGGATAAGGGGACATGCCTGTTACACTGGTTTCCACACACTAGTAAAACTAAGTTGTCTAGCAAATTTGTAGACCTAGGATTCATTCTGGCCAAGAGGGAAATTACATTTAACTGGAAGGCAACGGTAGGCCCAACACGCTAGATGGAAGGCGGCATTGCTTATGTGGGCGAGCAGCAAGAGTTCGGTTAGATTGCAGCAGGCTCATAGGTCCCATAACGACAAGGCGCTAGAGGCGGAGCAGGCTTGGGAGGCCTTGGTGATGGAGCTACGGACATCAGATCTAGACACTGACCCAGAATCCAGCGCTCCAACTAAGGATGGAAACCAATAGACGGTCCCCGCTAGATATGGGGGGGATAGCATGTGAGATGATTCCCGACTCGTGGTAGTCAAGATATTTAATGGTATTGTTGATGTGATGGTATGTACACAATCTGCACACTAGGGTGGTATTTTGCTAGCATTTACTCTTTTGGTTGCTGTGCCGGCAGTATGAGCGGGGGGGTAGGGGTGGTTAGACGGGGAGGGGGGACCTGCATATGGTATTGAATGATGACCTAGAGCCCAGAACTTCAATCATTGTGGAATGTTGAATGGGGGGGCTTGACACTGCAGCAGTAGGTCCGGTACAGGGACCTTGCAACATTGATCGGACTTCCATAATTGATTTGTCGGATTGCTGAAATAATGTCAATGGTTTTTTTTTGTTACTAAATGTCAGGCTCTCTGTAACTATGATGGTCCTTCCTTATGTCTGTTTGTGTTTTAAAACAATAAAAAGATTTAAAAAAATAAAATAAAAAAAACAAAACCAGAATGGAAATTGGTTTCTCTAGCCCACAGACACAAACAACTGTCAAGATCGGTTCCTGAACAAAACACAGGGTTTCACTATCTGTAGGCCAGACCCAAGATATGTTCAAAGACTGCATCCTGGGGTAGTAACAACATACAGTATAGGAAAACGATGCCTTGATTGGCTACAGAAATCTACACTTGAGGATGTAAAACAACACTTATCTTTACTTAAAGATCGCGCAGACCTTAGGGAATTTTTGCTAGGACCAAGAAAACTGCATCAAAACTTTTCATATATGCCCGTGTATACGCTGCTTATAATGAAATATTGAAGATTACCCAAGCAGAGACTGCAGAATGAATACGAGAAATCTCTCTCTGTAGTAGACAATGGGTTAACGACTCAGGTTATATTCATTATACAGCATTGTGTCTTCTACCATAGACATCATGGAACAAGACTAGGTCATGCTGTAACATGGTCAGTCTCAGTTACGTTCTATCATGCTATTAGGCTGGATGCTACAAAACTTGAGTGCAGGCTATGTTCCTTGGCGTTTAATCAACACTACGTAACTGTTTTCAGAATTCAATCTCACTGATAAACAGATCAAACTGGCACAAAGGGGAGCCGACTATACAGTACTGAGCATTGAAAAACTGGAAAAATGGCAGAAAAACCAGCTACTGAGTGGATCATACATTGTAAAATTACTCTGCCTTTTACAATTTTCCATTTTCAGTATTGCCTAAAACACATACCAGCAGGCGAATATGAAAGGTTGGGTAAAGAATACATCAAGACATCCTGGGATTAGTCATACACACAGAGATGTTGGAGTGGGGATGTGAAGTGTTTCCTAGCGGTTCCAACTGTGAAAACACACTAAGCAATTCTCTCCTTAGTCAGGGTATTAATTTACACGGGGCCTGCGATGGTTCCACTACAAACTTATCCTGTCACCTGCAAGGGTTACCAGCTGCAGTGATTAATCCAATTTTTGTACTACTTTCTAATGGGAGTTACTTCATGTTGAACGATCACAGCTGCTGTGGCATGTTGCCAGGTATTCCATATCTAGTGACCGTTTCATCCAGGGTCACTTGCTGTATGCAAGTATTGTTTACACAAACCAAGACAGCCATGGAGTCACCTTTATGGCCTCCACTGAACATCTCTTCTATACGAATTGATATTTTAAGCAAGAATAAAAGCGGTATGGTACAGGTATTTAGGACCGTGTTTTCAGGACTGTTAGCACCTTTTCTAGCAGTCCTCGGAATACTTCCCAACTTCATGCACTCTGTGTTTGGCAAACTGCCACTACTTTTTGGACTCATTGAAGGGATCCTATTTTTGCTCCTAGTGCTACGATATGGCAAGCCAAATCGCCAATGCCACTCCAAGCACCATAGAGCGAGCTCTATTGTAGATGAAGTGTCATGAGCGCATCTTCCAAATTCTAGGTTTACATTGTCTACGAGAATTAAATACCACATGGTTTCCGTCATTCAGACCAATCTGGCAAGATTGCATCTTACGTGTTCTACGCTGCCTTTATTACGGTGAAGAATGTGTGCTAGACATCTGTCTAACACTCCCATCGGTCATGCCTATGGATATCGATATTCTGCTGGACCGGGTAAAGGCCCATGCTATGTGTTGTCCCCAGCGGCTACCAATCCTGATGACGGCATTCATTGAGATCTCACAGACGCAAAATGCTACTGCTGAGGGACGAAAGAAAACAACAGGCGGGCAGGTAACATCCGATACGAACATTGCTGATGAGACCAATGCTGAAGGCGATGCTTCCCATCTATTTGCGGTTAGTCTTCTAAATTAGGTTACCCAACTTTCACCTACAATGATAGACAACTTTTTTTCTACAGACATAGAAGATTTCATGTTTTCTCCCAGCCCTAACACTGACTTTTGATTTTGGCTTGCAGTGTTCGGAGAGACTTTAAATTTGACCAACTTTTTCCTATGATAATTTTTTTTTTTTCAAATTTGTATTTTAATTTTTTGGGGCACAAGTAATCTGCTTATAGTAGAACTATTCATATAGAACTAGAATTCTTTGATTACTTCCAGAGATAATATATGACCTTGTCCACAACTAAATGATTATGTAATCTGAAATGAAATGGTTTCGACCCTTTTCCTTTTGTATTTACGAGCCATTTCATGAATGCATATTCATTCACTGAGCATTCATTGCCAACTAACGCTTAGAATGAAACATTGCTTTAATGTGTACAGCACCATTGCATTTTATGCATCGCAACAGTTTTCAATGCATTTTTTACAATGTATTTTTAGACATGTTCTTAGCCATCTATATGTAGCTATGTTTTAGATATGTTTAACATGTTTAGGATTTAGTAACGTTGTACAGGTGTTGTGTGTCGATTTAGATTCCGTATAAAAATTCCTGATTCATGCCCTTTTATAGGTACAATTCAAATTGCCCTTATTTAGGCATAGAAATTCAGCCCTTATTTAGCCATTGCTCATGCTAACCAAATACAGGCATGGCTACTTACATACGTTCATCTACGTCACAACGAGTTCTTGGAAACCAGACTCTTAGGCCTTTAGGACTTCCCCTTGCTTGGATATTGATTTTTCTAAGAACTAATTTCTTATTCATGAACATCTATTCCTTAGGGGTTCATTCATGACGTTCTTATGCCAATACTGGCATTCCTAAACACCTTCAAGGTATAAAATATGCCTTCACTAGCAATGGCAAACCATGGTTCGGTTTGGTCCACGGTTCGACTGCCTACTTGCACGGCGCAGCTCACCACGTCAAGTTCGGAAGGAAGTCAAATCTCCAACAGACGCACTGACCAGATGCTGCCATCCTCCTCCAGAGAATCCAGATCCAGTGTTTCTGACTCCCCTTGCAGGGTGTTAGAGATCAAGACCCGGGAAAGAGATTCCCATCTGTCTCATTCTAAGGTATGGAGCAGACTAGAACGTAGAGGGACTTTTGGCAAATCTTGGCAACTATAGCTAAACTAGACTATAGCTAAACAGCACCTACTTCTTCCCTCGTACTACACTTAGGTTAGGTACACTGGGGTAGGATTATTTTTGGAGCACCAGATGAGTATTTTAGCCTGTGTTATTTTTGTATGTATTTTTAGGAATATATGTCACAGCTACAAACCATGCTATTACAGTATTATTTTATCTTACTGCAAATGCTGTACATATTATACTTCGCTTTCTGTCTTACGATTGTAGCAGTTCATATTGCTTGCATGAGAAATAAGACTGTTCAATAAACCCTTTTTATTGAAACGCCCGTCTATCTATTTCTGTGCAACTCTGTAGAAACGAAGCATGCATGATTGACTGAGTGAAACGGTTATCTAATGTTTCCACAATTCTGAGATTGTTCCGACTCTAAGGGAAAAAAAGTTGTCATGTTAATGTGGTTGTCAGAAACGAATCCCTTCTTGTTCATTCAAGAAATTTCTAGTGATCTCTGAGTTAGCTGGCACACACAAGTAATTACGTTTAATGTACTCAATGGAGACATACTGACTTCAGTCCTATGTCAAAACTTTAGTGTATGTTATTCCAATGCACAGAGCCTATCAGGGATATAGAAACTACAATACAATCCAATACTCCCTTATGTTTCCAGCCAAGCTCCGCATTGTGTTAGATGGCAGGACCCACTTTTGCGAGGACCCTCAAATGGTTCGTGACTGGATTGAAGCCTACTGCACTGGAAAACCGGGTCCAGCACCAAAACCTCACCAAACGGCAAGGGACCGAGGGCCCAAGAGGCCCTCCCAGAGGTGATTGGAGCGTATTGGGGCATAGAAACCAACCTCTTCGCAGACTGAGCGGGAGAAAGTAACAGCATTGTAAGCGGTGGCGGAGATCACCCAGAAAAGTGGCTCCCACTCAGAACAAGGATCAAGATCCATGAAGCAAACTGGGGATTCGGAATCGTATTCCTCCGACAAGAATAGCCTGGAGCTCCCAGTGGTGACCCCTCATATGATAGATGACATTATATAACAAAGGCTGGCTTGCCTGGGTTGTTGTAGGACCGGACCGGTGCAGGTGGCCCTTCACTAGGCTAAACATTGCTTTATTCCTTTACTGTTAATGATGAAGCATATAAGCTGGTGGAGCTATGACCACCCTGGAGGCCTTCACTGTTGTTGGTTTAGGCCTTCGATGTTTTGTATTTCATTACACTTGAAGTTTGGGCAGATGGCCGTTGCCAGGATGCCCTAGGGCCGGGGAGTTGTTTTAAGTTGGGGATTTTTAAGATTACATTGCTTTGTTTCTGTTGCATGCAGGGATGTCTCATTGTTGAATCCTCCTGTCCTGGTGGGGGTGGGAATCCCTGGATGGGGTCTGGAACTATACAGAATGGCGTTGACAAAACATGACGTGAAACTACTCACATGGAACATCAGGAGTATGGGTTCCATGTCTAAACAAAATAATATTTACAAATATTTGATCCGCCGAGGAGTGCAAATCACACTCGGCAGGCATGCAGGAGTGGATGGCACACTAGGACTTACAGGATATATGGCGGCTACAACATAATGGAGAAGGGGATTATATCCTTCTACTCACACTTGCACCCCCTCCACACAAAAATAGATGCAATCTGGTGCTCTCCAGTTCTTGGCACTCTCTCCCAACACACAGAATAGTTAGGCCGTACATTCTCAGACCACAGCACATTGTTAATGTGTTATCGCCCTCAAAGGCGTAGACCCCCAATACCCACATGGAGACTCAACCCCATGTCACTGTAAGATGAGCCCTTTGTGGTATCATTACGATCCACTATAGACGCCAACTTCACAGAAAATACAAATTCTGCCTTTACAACACTTATAGAGTAAGTGAGGGGACACTGTATGGGGCAGACAACTGGGATTTAAACGGAGCATTGGGAGCTCATGGAGATAAAGGGAGAAATAAGAGTACTGGATACTATGCAGGGCCCAGGGACGCAGGCACATGAACAATTAATGACTAAACGGAAATAATACGATGAAGTGTTGGAAAGTCTACGATTGCATGATCATAGAAAGTACATGGACAGAGTGCAAAGTGAGGAAGAGAAGGCAGGGGATTACTCGCATGGCTGGTTAGACTGGGGCTCTCTGATAACCTGTATAGACATCCCTGGGGACAGGACTGAGTATGACCCAGATAAGATAGTTGGCGCCTTTCAGGGATACTGCGAACAGTTATACACCGCACAGCGGGGAGCATCACAGGTGGAGGTAGACACCTTTCTGGCCACTTTGGCTCTTAACATGGTGGATGATGAGACTGCGGAGGAGCTGGGGGAACCGATTACATTACAGGAGGTCAGGGGTGCCATTGCATTGTTGGCAGGAGTAAAACACCGGGCTCAGATGGCCTACACGTTGAGTTCTATGGTTAGTATGGGGATAAACTGGCCCTTCGCCTGGTGATTATGTAAAATGAGGCCCTTCAGCTGGGACGCAATTTAACAAAGAGAGAGTAAGGGTGTAACAGTTCACTCTCTTACCCCTAATGAATATTTGATAAACAACAAAAGAGTGAAGGTAACAAAACACCACTCTCAAAAAAATAATAATTTCTTTTGATGTGGTTAAGAACAAATAGAGAAGGAAAACAAAAAAATGATTAGATAAGAACCCTCACTCACCAACCTAGTGGTGACATGCTTCATCACTGGGTTTCCACTGGAAAGACCTAGCGTCTTTCCAGTGTGCTGCAACGCCTGTATACAGTGGAGCTGGTTCTTGTGAGTGTTGAGGGTGCAAACAGAAAAGCCAAATTGTGCTAAGTGAGTGCAAAAAAGGAAATTAAAAAGTGCGTGGTTGTGACGGTAAACTATTTTATTCAAAGTCCAACCCGCACTGGTTAAAAGCAATTTAGAGTAGAAACATAGGGAGGGTCTCAATAATTAAAGACACCTAGTCCACAATGTGAAAAGATTAAGTCGACATGTTTCTGCTTTGTGTGAGCCCGAGTCGCTCAGCTTTCGTCAGGACCAAATTTATGTGATCCTCCGGTGGTATACACGCCCTAAGGTGCACCCTGCCGTTAGGAATTATATGTGAAAAAGTAAAAAGGATGAGTTGATCCAAAATACTTACGGCTTAAAGCCGATTCGGACCCATGCAGCAAAATGCTGGGGTCTATACCTGTAAAGAATAAAATGTTTTAAGTTATAAACAAAATATTATTACAGTGTATTATCAGTAATAGTCAAAAATCCTTCACCACAATTTACCACCCGGACAGTGAAAAGAATTCAACAGGCAGTGTTTTAGTTGGTAAGCAGCAAGACATCCTTGCAGCTTATATTAGGTAAGCAAGATCAAGTAATATGGTTATTTTTACTGCCATCCTTAAATGCCATCCCCGTGCTTTTATATATTAATTGATAAAATGCTGGGGGTATTTTGTAATGGTGGCTATTAAGCCAAAGGTGCACTTTATTTAAAATAAAACATAGTCCGACTACACTCCAACTAGTAGGGAGGGAAAGTTATTTAGGGGGTTCAAAAAGGTGACATGAACCCTGGAAGATTCAGGATCTCACATAGACTCACGTTCAGAGGACGATTATCACTCTGCCTGGGCAAACGCGGCGGAGGGTGAACTTCACGTCGCATCTCTGCTGAGTAAAATGCCCATACCAAAGTTAGAGAGGAGACAACTAGAAAGTACTTCAAGTGCTGTTGTCTGAATAAATTTGGACGGTATTCCATATGCCAGATAGTTGTTACAAAGAGAGGCATTATTGTGTAAAAACACTGCGCTATTCAAGGAAATAAAAGCGTATTTCACTCACATTAATGCTGACGACTCCCCGCCAGGAACCTACTCAGTCGACACCGCGGCCCGGAAGAACGCCGAGTCTGCGCGGTGCTGGAGGACATCGTCAGTGTTCCGGTCACGTGGGAGTCATGTGACCTGGTATTAGTAAACAATACTAGAAATTAAAGGTGCCTCGCTAGTGTTTTGCAAGTTTATTTACTTATATTGCTCAATTATTCATACCCAGCGATCTTTCCAGAATTTTGGCATGTCAGAATGTGGCATTAATTGATGAAAGACTTTCCCAGTCGTGTGACCTGGTATTAGTAAAAGGTACTGGAAAATAGAGGAGCCTCACTAGTGTTATGCAAGTTCGTTTAATTCTATTGCTCATTAAATGCTACCCAGCGATCTTTCCAAATCTGGCATATCAGAATAACTTTTCCACTTGTAAGGTGATAAATGGTAAACGCATCCAATTCGAAGTGCGTGGTTATGCTCTACGCCATTGATGTGTGAGATCACTATCTGGGACCAGAGAGTGTTAGTCCCACTTCTGTTAAACACAGAAGGAATGTCGATGTTCAAAGCAATGTGAGGGAGATGTCGTGGGTTGATAGCCTAGAACTGACGAACTGTCTTAGCAGTCCTAAAAGGTGAATTATAACCAGACATCTAATGCAAAGAATTTGTCGCGAGATGATGACAATGGGCTGGCATATGTTGTTATTCAATGGATAATTGTGGCTACAGATTTTAAAATTTGTGGATTAGCAAGTCGAACTTAGTCCCTTTCTTTAGAGGTGAAACTGACATCATAGAGGGGTGGAAAAGGGTTAACTTCTTTCAATTCGTTTTTTGAGGTACAGATCCTGTTTAGTTTCAGCGCCTCAATACTGATCCCCACGCAATGTCATCGTTTAATCCCTGTTTATGACTGGATAAACGATGAATTCACCGCTGTTCTTTTTCAAAAAGCAGTTTCTCGCCACCGAGAACTTGCTCCACCACAGTCCAACGCATATCATTCGGTGTGTGGTTATTTGCAATGAAGTGGTTCGTGAGCTTTGTCGCACTGCCTTTGCACCGGATACTACTCCGGTGCTCGCATATCCTTAGCTTAACCCGTCTTGTGGTCATACCAATGTACTTTAAACCGCAGGTACAGATGATTAAGTACACCACGTTGCTGGTATTGCAGTTGGTATGGCCACGTTGTTCCCACTGCTTGCCTGGTTCTAAATTTAGGAACTTTGTATGGGTGGTAAGGTGGCAGATACTAAAATCTCCACAAGGAAAATGACCCTTCACCGCTGGGAGGCCCCAAGTTGATAACACAGTGGGTTCTTGATTGATTTGTTTTTTAGCCGGGCGTGTATGGACTAGAAAATCCTTCAAGCTGCTCGCTCTTTTGTAAGAAAAAAGAGGTTTTTCCCACTTGAGTTTGTTACTCGTCACAATTTTCCAATTTTTCTGGATACTCCGGCTCACCATATTAGACATCGTATTGTATGTTGTTACACATGTTAGTCGGATTTCTTGGGGTTCGTTTCTTGGATAGGTCTCCAACAGGGCATCTCTGTTTTGATTGAGAGCTCTCTTCCGGCTCTTGTTGAGTATTTTCTTTGGGTAGTCACGTGCCTCCAGCTTTTCTGTTAACTCATTTGCTTGTTTTCTGAAATCCGATAGATCACTACAATTTTGTCTTAAACGAAGATATTGTCCATAGGGGAGATTCTCCCGTAAGGGACGGGGATGGAAACTGCTGAACAACAACAGATTGTTTCTTGTTGTTGGTTTATAGTATGTCTTCGTATGAAGCAGGTGTTCTCTTTTATTGATGGTAATATCGAGAAAAGTGATACTTTCTTTGGCGTACTCATATGTGAATCTCAAATGAGGATCGCAGGTGTTAATCCAAGCGAAAAAAGGGGATAAGGACGCTTCATCTCCCTTCCATAGCAGCAGGACATCGTCGATGTAACGTTGCCATAAAACCATGTTGGAGTTAAAAAGGTTTGTAGGGTCCAGGATATACTTCATTTCAAAACTGTACACGTACAGTCCTGCCACCGAAGGGGCAAAAGTGCTGCCCATGGAAGTCCCTGTTGTTTGGAGATAAATCTGATTCTCATACTCAAAATAATTTCTCTTGAGGGCTAGGGTGGCACAGTCTACTACAAAGCCCTTAGGTACTGAGAAATTCCAATCGGTTTGTTCTAGGGCCTCTGCAACTACTTTGATGGTGTCATTCTGCGGTATGCAGGTATAGAGGCTCTCGATATCTAGAGTCACTAAAAAGGTAGGTTCCTCTGGTAATTCGATGGTCTTGAGCATGGCCAGCAGACTTTTGGTGTCTTTGATGTAAGTCTCAGTATACTGTATGATGGGTTTTAGGAAGAAGTCGCAATACTGCGATAGGGGTTCCAATAATGAACCGATCCCAGACACTATTGGGCGTCCGGGTGGGGGTGAAATGTTCTTATGGGTTTTGGGCAAAGTGTAAAAGTATGGTATCCTGCCCGTTGAAGATGTTAGGTAATCTGCTTCTTGTTTCGACAGCCATCCATCAGATTCAGCTGTGGAGACCAAATCCAAAATCTCATCTCGGAGACTCTCCGTGGGATCCACCCTCAGGGCGTTGTAGTTGTTGGCGTTGCCCAGTAGACTTCTACACTCAGCATCATATGATTGTTTATCCTGAATCACTATGCCTCCGTCTTTGTCGGCGCTCTTGATCACTATTTTAGTATTCTTCTTCAGTGACTGAATCGCTTGGTGTTCTACTGCTTTTAGATTTTTAAAGATAGGAGGGCTGTTTAGTGCTTCAACTTCAGATAGAACGGCTTGTTCAAAAGTCAAATTCTCTGGTGGTACAAGATGAGTGGGGGGTGTGAAATTTGACTTTACTCTAAAGGGAGTGTCATTTTTCATCAAATCTGTGAGCTCAGTATCCTTACTCTTCTCAAAGAAACTTTTTAGTCTGAGTTTTCTAAAGAACTCATTGAGTTCACAGAGTAATTTGAATTTGTCACATCATGGGGTAGGAACAAAGCCGAGGCCTTTCTCCAAAACGGCTTTTTCAGCATCGTTCAGATTGTGGGCCGATAAATTTGTTATTAAACTTATTTGTTGCTTGGGCCTGCTCCCCGGTTTTGCTTCGGGTGTTGTCCCCCACTGTTTCCGTTTGTTCCCAATGAACTTGGTTGGATCCCTTGCGCTTCCCCCGGCCTCGTCGACCTTGATCTAAAAAAGGCTGTCGAAAGGAATTTTGTTGAAATTGTGGGGGGGGCAAAGTGTGGATTCCACCTCATCATTGGCGGTGTAGGAGCTTGGAAGGGGCTGTTTTGGTAGGGCAGTAGGCCGGGATGTTGAAAAAAAGTGGGCCATCCCTGATAGGGAGGAGGGAAAGTTTGATTTCCCCGTCCATGTCCACGGCCTCTGCCTCTGTTGCCTCTCCTTGTGTTACCTCCACTTGAGCCACTCATATTAGAATCTGCAGAGGAATCTGAACTATAGTCAGTTGTTGTTGGCTGGACATAGTCAGGACAAGAATAGGGATAGACACGGGTGTAAGACCATCGTTTAAGGTCCTTCTGCAGTTTCTGCGCTTTTGACTGGGCTAGGTTCTCTTTATACTCATACTGTTCCTCATTTAGCTCTTCTAACTTCTTCTTAAACCTTGTCAGTGTGGCTTTAAATTGGGATTTGGTGGTCTGAATTTCCAACAGAAGAGTTTCAGAGAGGAGTAATGCTGTTTTTATAATCAATATACCCCAGTCTCTGGTGCAGTGCCATGCTATCTGCGCTCATTCTTTACGAAACAATGCATCGTATAAAAAGATTCTGGGGCATTGGTCACAAGTAGCCCCTTAGGCGCTGCATTGTTGTTAAGGTACTCTTTAATCATTGTGCTGTGTAGTATGGTTCTAATGCGGCTTCTTTTAAGTTCTCCGAACTTGTCCCAATATTCTGTTTGGGAGATGGTCTGGGCAAGTAATGTATCTGAAAAACGGGAATTATCCCCTAGGAGGGCATCGACCTCTTCCTTAGAGAAGGAGAGACCCGAATCTTCCATTATCCCTGTTTGTAGAAGGACTTGTTTCTTAAAAATAGTGCAGACCTTTGTGAGTGTAAACTCTCACAGCTATGCGCTGTCGGAATCGCAATTTAACAAAGAGAGAGTAAGGGTGTAACAGTTCACTCTCTTACCCCTAATGAATATTTGATAAACAAAAAAGAGTGAAGGTAACAAAAACCCACTCTCAAAAGAATAATAATTAATTTTGTTGTGGTTAAGAACAAATGGAGAAGGAAAACAAAAAACTGATTAGATAAGAACCAATTAATGACTAAACGGAAACAATACGATGAAGTGTTGGAAAGTCTACGATTGCATGATCATAGAAAGTACATGGACAGAGTGCAAAGTGAGGAAGAGAAGGCAGGGGATTACTCGCATGGCTGGTTAGACTGGGGCTCTCTGATAACCTGTATAGACATCCCTGGGGACAGCACTGAGTATGACCCAGATAAGATAGTTGGCGCCTTTCAGGGATACTGCAAACAGTTATACACCGCACAGCGGGGAGCATCACAGGTGGAGGTAGACACCTTTCTGGCCATTTTGGCTCTTAACATGGTGGATGATGAGACTGTGGAGGAACCGATTACATTACAGGAGGTCAGGGGTGCCATTGCATTGTGGGCAGGAGTAAAACACCGGGCTCAGATGGCCTACACGCTGAGTTCTATGGTTAGTATGGGGATAAACTGGCCCTTCGCCTGGTGATTATGTAAAATGAGGCCCTTCAGCTGGGACACCTACCACCCTCTACAAGGTCTGCACTGATGATACCGCACCCCAAGACTGAGCCCCAAGAGACAGGGGTGAGGGACTTCAGGCCCTTACCCATGCTCAACACCGAATTTAAACTGCTGAGCAAAATAGTAGCACTCAGACTTATGCCCCACATGAAATATTTGGTTCAACCTGATCAAAATGAGTTTGTCCCCTCCTGTAATACTTCATATAATTTACCATTCAGAGGCCAAGAATCCGACACGGGCTGCGTTTCTCTCTGTAGACCTAGAGAAAGCGTTTGATACAGTAAGCTGGGAGTACCTAACTGAACTCATGAGGAAAATGGGACTGGGGATGGGCTGGCTAAAGTGTGTCGAATTGCTATATGCTACACCAACGGCATGGGTCAAGATGGGCAGTACTATCTCGCCGGAGTACACAATATCGCGTGGGACCCGACAAGGCTGCCCTCTGTCCCCGCTCTTGTTTGCGCTGGCGGTAGAACTGCTGGCTGAGATCTTCCGCAAAGGAGGTGAGGTCTTGGGAATATCATTAAATGGCAGAATGTATGTAATCTTTTCATGTGCTGACGTCCTGTTGGTCCATATGGTTCAGGATGTAAAAGGGGGAAGAACTGCCTTTGAACTATTGGAGAGATTCGGCTACCTGTCCGGCCTTAAGGTTAACGACCATAAAACACACCAGTTCCCGGTAGCAGGACCCTTCCCCTGACCAGAGGATCTCCTTTTTGAGTGTAACTGGACTCCGGGTTCTTTTTGATATCTGGGCATTCAGATCTTCCATTAGTTTGAGGACATGGTGTTATATTTCATATCGGTACCCTGATATAGGTCTAGGGAACATCGTACACTTTCCCTTCATCATCTCCCCGTCATTTCAAATGAACGGGCCTTATAGGAACATAACTCCAAATAAGGACTTTTTATTATTAACCACAACTTATGCCAAGGGCATCGCATACAGGAGACATATTCATTGGATAAAACCTGGACCAAAGCCCATTTTCTGAGGTACAGTCATAAGATAGGGCCATTCAATTATATTGAATGCCATGGATGCATCCAAGGATACTAGTATGGCTGGTTCCTGTATCGTTGCTGCCCTACCCAAGACACCATGGACTCTGCGTAGGTTTAGTGCCGTGTTCCTGAGTGGTATGAAGCCGGATTGATCAGGGTGGACAAGGCTCAATATGATTTCAACTAATCGATTGGCCAGTACCTTAGTGAGAATCTTAGGTTCGTCATGGAGGAGTGAAATTGGCCAATATGAGGAACAGGTCGTTTTGGGCTTACCCTCCTTATGGATAGTGACAATGGTGGCTATTCGTTGGTCCCATGGTAGTTCCCCCCCTCCATGCTTTCTTCAAACTAGGCTTTTAAATATTGGTCTAACTTGTCCGTTCTGAGCTTGTATAATTCGATAGGGATGCCGTTAGGGCCTATAGCCTTCCCTGAACTCGATGATCTTATTGCCTTCGCAATCACGTCCGCTGTGAGTGTGCTCTCTAGCAGTTGTTGATCTGTTAGAGCGAGGGCAGGAAGCACTGTATCTCTCAATAATACGGAAGAATCTTGCTCAGTATAGGGTGCCACAGTGGAGTATAGCCCGGAAAAGTGTCGAGCAAAACAACGTACAATTTCTTGTGGATCTGTTACGCATATGTTGTTGGTGTCTGGCAACATTGTGACCAGCCTGCTCGGCACAGGTAGATACTTGTGACAAATAGGGAACCTTGCCTCTGGTCAGGGTAAGGGGTTACAATCCTAAAATAACCTCTGCTCACCCCCTTGTTAGCTCGGCACAAGCAGACCGGCTTATCTCAGAGGCAGTGTGTAAAGCATTTGTGACCACATACAGTTACCAAGTGACAACACTACAGATGGACACCACACCAGGTTTATATAAAAAATAAGTATTCTTTATATAGATTTAACACAAGAACATAAATGACAAAAATACACAATACTATACTTAAGATGGCAGTTTTAGCTTAATTTAGTTCAGTTCTTAAGATGCAACACTTGCGTCAATGAACCTTACGATGCGTTGAGCTTCGATAACAAGCAATGTTGCAGTGATGGAAATGCACCAAAGTTCCGGTACAAAGAAATAAAGACGCGGCACGCTTCCACGATGATGCGAAAAGTCTCGATTCGATGCGTCAGCTGCAGCGGCGACACCCTTGTTCAGCGATGCGACAGCAACAGCTTCAGCTGCAACATTCTTCTCCGACGTTTGTTAGAAGATTCCGCACGATGCCACAACTACATCGGCAAAATCCTTGTTCAGAAAGGCGACAGCAAAAGCTCGGACCGCGGCTCGCTTCTCCGGGAATGCGAGGCGCTTTCCTCAATGCGGTGCAATACGACAGCTACAGCAGCGACACCCTTGTTCAGAAATGCGATGGCAGCAGCAGCGATGGCGACACGCTTCTTCCTCGTTGTGAGACACTTCTCCCAATGTGGTGTAATACGCCAGCTCAAGCAGCAACACCCTTGTTCAGTAATGTGATGGCAGCAGCAGCGACGGCGACACGCTTTTTCTACGTTGAGTCGCGCTTCCAGCTCCTTGCGACAAGCAGGCCCTCAGAAGGCCCAAAACAGCAGTAAGCACTTCCAAAGAACTCTGGGGAGCTGGGTGTTGAAGTCTGTTGTCCCTGAGACTTCAGCAGGGAGCACACTCTTTTCAAGTCCTTGGAGATCCTTCACAAGTTGAAATCAAAGTACACAAAGTTCCTTTCTCCTTCCTTTGGCAGTCAGGCAACCACTGTAGGCCAATCCCCCAAGCAGCACTTCAGCTTAGGGATAGTCTCTCCTCAGTTTCTTCAGGTTCCTTTCCTTAGTAAAGGTTTTTTCTTGTAGTCCAAAAGTGATCTAATTTCTTGGGATCAGGGTCCCAATATCTATAACCCAAAATCCTTTGTCCTCTGTGGGCAGAGGGGCCTTTGCCAGTCCAAACCAATTCTAGAGCACTCTGTTTACATGACTCCTTCTTTTCTTTCACAGTGCAGGGCAGAAAAATCATAAGCCCCACAGGAGGTTGAGCCAGCATTGTGGAGGGAAAGCACAGCCATGGAGCACTTTGTTGACATGATTCCTTCTTGCCTTTCACAGGGCAGAGACATCAGATGCACCACAGGGGGTGGAGCCAGCACTGTGGGGGCAGGCATAGTCCTATTCAGGTCCCAGGTGCAACTCCTCCCTCCCATCGAGATGCAGATCTCTCTATTCACCACTGGGCAGACTCACCCTGTCTCCTGGAATCCCCCAGCCCTGTCACTCAAACTCCAGACAAGGAATAAACAACCAAGCAGAGGCAGGTTTGGATTGTTAGACAAGAAAAAACCTACTTTCAAAAGTGGTATTTTCAAACACAGAATGTTAAAACCAACTTCAATAAAAGATTCATTTTATCATTCTGAGTCCAGCCTTACTAAACTAGAATTTCTACCATGTTCTCTGAGTCAGTTAGGATTATAGGATGTAATGGATGGGTGACGGTACAACGCGTACCGTCACAACGCGTGCTGTTACAACGCGTCCCTTACAACGCAAGTCGTTACCACGACTTGCGTTGGGGGCGAGGATATCGAATAGTATAATTTACTATTCTAACACCAGTCCCCGTGGACACTAGGGAAGGTGTTGGAATAGTAAATTTACTATTTTTAATCTTCTAGCGCCCTCCAGCGCAAGTCGTGGTAATGACTTGCGTTGTTACGGACGCGTCGTAACAGCACCGCGTTGAAACATCCGCGTTTTAACGGATGTTTCCCGATGTAATAATCTAACTACACATTCTGGCCTTTGAAGAACAAGTAGCCTTGCAATAGTGAAAAACGAAAATGGCTGTAATTCACTATTAGGACATGCCACTCACATCAGGGCTTGTCCTTTCTTATACTTTAAATATACCCTGCCCTTGGGCCTACCATAGGGGTGTCTGATATGAAGAAAAGGGAAGGTTTGGGGATTGGCAAGTGGGTGCACTTGCCCAGTCAGCATGACAGTAACAGACTGCACGCAGGCTCTGCAATGGCAGACCTTAGACACATTTACAAGGATGCTTCTGTGGGTGGCACAACCCGTGCTGCAAGCCCACTAGCAGCATTTGGATGTACACGCCCTGGGCACACTCAGTGCACTGTACTAGGGTCTGACAAGTAAACCAGATCAGTCAATTATGGAATCACCAATTCATACATCAATTTACAACATGGGACATATGCACTTTAACACTGATCAGCAGTGGTAAAGTGCCCAGAGTCATAAAACCAATAAAAACAGGTCAGACAAAAAAGAGGAGAAGGCAAAAAATTCGGGGATAACCCTGCAAAAAGGGCCAAGTCCAACACTCGCCCACTCCTTTTTATCAAGCCAGGCTATTAATTTCCCTGCCTTGTCTCCCAGATCGTATATTTTACCAAGTTTCTCCCTCCCTAAAGTTTGGGCTTTGTTAGTAGCCAGTGCTCTATATTCATTGTGTTTAAGGCTGAGTAAGTGGAGTGATTCCGGAGTGGGCGCGGATTGTAATCCCCTTTCTAGGCGATAGATCTCGTTTTCTACATCAGATATCTCATTTTGCTTAGCTTTCTTCTGCCCAGATATTAGAGATAACACCTCTCCTCTGATTACTGAATTAAAGGCTTTCCAAAGTGTTTGGGAGGAGTTTACTCTGCCCTAATTTTCACTAAATTAGTTGTCTATCGACGTAATGGGTGCCTTTTCGGATATTGGGGTTGCAGAGTTGCCAGGGATTGATACGGACAAGTTCACCTGATCTAAGCGTATATGCGCCCATACCGGTGAGTGAATGGAAATACCCTGCGCCAGATGTCTGATTTCGTGAATTTGTGAAATTTGTGGGCTGGGGACCAAAATATAGTCCAGTCTGGAGAGGCTGTTATGGTCCCTGGAATGAAAGGTATGTTTTATTGTCCTGGGGTTGTATGTGCGTCAAGTATCCGCCAATCTCAAGGCCTCTAGGAAGTCGGGCAGCCATCTAGTGGTGGATCCCATCTAACTTGGGAATGGCGATCAGGGCTACCCGATACCACTGAATTAAAATCACCCCTCAATAGTAATAGCCCATCCGGCAGTGAAATAGAACAGTGCGCAGGTCCTGGAACGTAGTAGATTGGAGGCCGGGTGGCACATAAACAGACAATAGTGTAATGGTGAGCCCCTCCCATGTTCCTGTAAGACCTATATAGCGGCCTTTATCATCTGCACAAGTGGAGCTCACACTAAGAGGAAATGTGATTTTTACCAGAATACCCCCTTCTCTCGAGCTAGTAGTGAACCCCGCATGTGCTACTAACTTGTATCCCCATCTACACATTGTGCTGCATGAATGCCCTGTCAAGTTTGTCTCCTGGAGAAGGACAATGTCAGGAGCCTGTTTTTTAGGTCTCGCACCTATCGATGCGCGCAAGCGCATCGAGCGGAGCGAGAATTCATGTCGGCAAAACACAAGTCAAACCAAGGGCTTTCAGCCCCGCGGTTTTCTTGCAGTTCACGTGTATCACGTGAGCAAACATGCACGCGCATCGCATGCAAGCCCAGCCTCTCGCATTCCCAGGCTCTCCCGCCCCCATCCGGCATCAGGCACTCCTCCCACACCTCACGGACATCTGTTCAGCACGCGCATCGCATGCAAGCCCAGCCTCTCGCATTCCCAGGCTCTCCCGCCCCCATCCGGCATCAGGCACTCCTCCCACACCTCACGGACATCTGTTCATTTCTCCTCCCCCTCCCCAGCCAGCTTCCCCCAGGCCCCTGCTGCTTCACACCCTCATTGCTGCTCGGCCCCCTCCCATGCCTGCCGTGTCGGATTTCTCCTCCCCCCTCCCCTTCTCTGCCTTGTATTTTTTTGCAACAGACCTTCTCGTGTTGATTTTTCGTGTTCTTTGCCACAGCTGGCCCGTCAGAACATGTTGTAATAAGGTACTTGTATAAAGGGTATTGAGACATGGTGGTCAAACTCCAGAATTTTTCTTCTCCTACCCATAAGTGGCATTTGCCTACCTTGAGTATACCACAATAGGGATGTCAACGCACATTTAAAACAAATGTAGAGACTGTAAGCTGGCGTTTTCCCGTTTTCTAAGTGGTCCCAAGGAGGAACAGTGATATTGTGAGATGAAGTGATTTATCAGGGTTGCGCACGCGTGCAGAGTGTGATTATTTCTGAGTGTGATGAATATAAAACTTGAATACATCTCCTTTCTACGTGTTATACAGTCTTGCAGATTTTTTTTAATGAGATCTGACATCCGGCAGTGACAGGCGGTGTGGGTGGATGTGTTGGGCTCGACATTAAATGTACAGTCACTGACTCCGTTATCAGGATTTTAGGACTAGCTTCAAATAGCCGCATAGAGATGTAAGGTACATCCATCAACATTTCACAAGAATTACCCCAGTGTTATGTGGCTGAAGCCTATAATGAAATCCAAGGGCCGCTTTGAACGGTAGGCAGTCGGCAGTCCATCCCTTTGTATGGCTAATACATTGTCAGGTATTTTCGAGGCGGTAAACGCTACAGCTTGGATAAAGCTGTATTTGTCAAATTGGTCACGCATATTCATGAATCTCTGTCTAATACCAGGCGGCTACATTTTTTTTGTTTGATCAGCAGTCTGTATTCATTCTGCCATCAGACGCACACCTCCCCTGCTTTCCCTGTCTTTGTGTCAGTAAAAGCCAAAAGCAGAGAAGGCAACACTCTCCCTTCAATGCTTGCTTGCAACATAGTGATAAGAGGTTGATGTGTATGTATGTTGCTTACCCAGAAGTTACAATATGAATTTCCCATGCCCCGAAAATACCTAAAACGGTTTCTTGCTTGTTAGAATTGGTCAGATCATCTGTATGCCAGATTGGTGAACAAAACAGTTCTGTTTTTTTAATGTTTACATAAAAGTCAGCCAGCTGTTCTGCAATGAGATGAAATCCGTGCATAAAACAGATTAATGGAAAATACACTTCTTGCTGCAACCTAAATGTTGCTACTAAATATGTTTGTGGAATATGCACATTGTATAATTGCTATTCTTAAATTATACATGCATCTGACACTGCTGAGTACTTCGTCATTTCTTATTATTTTAACAAGAATGCTAAAGTACTAAAACAGTACTTTAGACATGCTTTTATAGGTGGTGTGCTCTCAATCTTGTTTGAATGCGTGTTGCATGCATATTCCATTGCTCAGCAGGCACTTAAGAGCAGCTGTCAAGCTTCAGTTTTAAATCTGAAATGTGCTGCGTTCTGGCTGTGACCCCATCGTGTTTTGATTCTGCAAAGCCCCGGCATGAATGCACGTTTCCACTGGTGGAAACGTTTTGGAAGGTCATACCCCAGACTACCATTGTAAACTAAAGGTACATTGTGCGCTAACCTAGCGCTGTTTAACAATATAATCTATTTCTCATTCCATTACGTGTAAAATGTGCTCATGTGGGGCAAGGGGCGAAGGCGCGGCAAGAGGAGGTAACATTCGTGTGTACTCCAGCTTGCATTTGGGTACTATGATGATCTTGTAATCTCTAGTGACCCACACACCCTGTTGACAAGGCAAAATACAGCACTTGGGGGGCATGGGGGAGTTGCCAGAAGGACAAATAACGGCCCCCTCCACTCCTTCCCAACTCTGGTTGCAACGCTGAGAGATGGTCTTTATAGGTCGGACCTCAACAATGGTGGTTTGGGATTTGAGCTTTATTCCATCTGTTTAATAAGTAGCTAAAAAATGATAAATGCCACTAAACATCAGTTTGACTGTGTGCAAAGTAACTTTTAAAATAAACTTTTACCTAGTCTGTAGGGTGGTTACATCTGTCATTTGTTTCTAAAGTGGCTTAACATTCTTCTTGCATTCACCTTTTAACACACAAATGATTTTGTCAGAACATCCGTCATTGGGATTGCAGTTTAACATCTGTAATGCCTGCAGTATGTATGTGTGTGTGTGTGTGTGTGCGCTTTGCTATAGGTGTCACATTTGCGAAAGTTATAACTATTGGCATTGTAAATGGCAAAGCTATTAATTAAGCTATTTTCAAAACCAAAACATGAATAAAAAACATTTCATTTACAAGACCAATAGCTCAAACTTTCCTAATGCGAGACCTATTGGCAACGCCAGTGCTTGTTGATATATTGGAGTACTACATTGCGTTTGATCTTGTCACTTAGCCAGTTGACATTCCAACTCAGAATTCTGGCACTCTTATCCCACTGTGAATGTATTATAACTAATTAACAGCTTCATAGCCTCCATTACGCCGGCAACATAGATGGCTCAATGAGAAAACTGTAACAAAGAACAAAAACAAATCCCCCATCCAACAACCCCCCTCCCTGATGCCCTGCCCTTTGGGCCTTAAACTGCCCATGTATAACTAGTAGAGTGCCTGTTGCCCTAAC
Organism: Lissotriton vulgaris; assembly: GCF_964263255.1. Classification (NCBI taxonomy): domain Eukaryota; kingdom Metazoa; phylum Chordata; class Amphibia; order Caudata; family Salamandridae; genus Lissotriton; species Lissotriton vulgaris. Next base: position 912,060,265 of record NC_141691.1, on the reverse strand, counting down.
TGTTATTAAAGAAGAACCGTGTGGGGTACCAGGTTCCGCCACCTTCTCCCCTTCCTGTAAGAGCAATGCGGTCCCATAGGCAGGATCTTGCCCCATCGTGAATCTGACAGATATTGGTGTGCACCCCCACCCAGCCGCCCCCCAAGGAGTGTCCCAGATACCTGTCCCTTTGCAGTTATAGATCTATCCAAGTCTGCTGTAGCGTAAATAGGGCCATTACAACAGGTCCCGGGGGAGTAATCGCCGCCACTGCCCCGGTTGTCGGATTGTCAGCCTAACCGGCTCTCCAGCCAGTCCGAGGCCATCTCTGTTGTTCAAAAAACCAGGCCCTCCCATCCACCTCAACATGAAGTTTTACAGGGAACAGCATTGCATAATTAAAGCCACCTTCCCGTAGTTTATTCTTGACCCTTAGGATTGTTTGTCTCCGTTTCTGCACCTCCTGCGTAAAATCCGGGAATATCGAAGTTGGTAGTTTTTTCGTGCATTTTGGAGGATCACATCTCGGAAGTTGAGAACACTCACCAACATCAGTCGCGGGGGCCCCTGGCCTTGGACATCCACCCGGGACCCGATGGGCCCACTCTACAACAAAAAATTTACTGAGACCCTTGGGTTGTAGATGATTCAAAATTAAGTCTTCCACAAAGAGATGCAGGGTTTGCCCTTCCACTTTTTCCAGCACCCCTAGGATTCACACATTGTTTCGTCGAAGACACCCTTCATAATAGTCCAGTTTTTGTCCCTTGAACTTGCAGGATGATTGCAATTCATGCATATTGCGTTCTAATTGAGTGACATCGCCAAGTAAGCTTGAGGTCGTGATTTCTACTTACTTGACCTTTTCATTAATTTTGGCGAGGTCTGCTCTAAAGAGGGTCATGTCGGATGGAGAGTGAGTCCATTTTGTGCTTCATCACGGTTTTAATGCCAGATATGGTGTCCATAATGTCTTTTAAACTCAGTTCTGAACTCTCCCCTCTGGGGTCTGCTGCAGTCTTGTTCTCAGTCTGGAGGTCTTGTAGGGCGTCCTTGGAAAGGGTATAGCGGTCTAAGTTATTAGTTTGGGTCCCTTTGTCCCGGTAGATTTGGGTTTATCCATGGTGTTCCTTTGATAGATCAGGGTGTTGGTGATCCGCTGTTATCCAACTTGGTCCACGGTGAGACAATGTGCGATGTCAGCACAGGGCCTGGTAACAGTGAGTGGCAGGCGCAAATTGGGGAAGGGGGTATCTTCACCGCAGCTGCAGGCAGCGAGCGTCCCCTGCACTGCTACCTCACTATAATGCAGATGGCTTCACAGCACGGATATTTGCAATAGCCAGTGCACGATCAGGACGCTGCCTCCCGTGCTTCCCTCAGTGCGCCAGGGGTTCCGGTACAAGCCTCAGGGTGATTTCCAGAGGGGAGTGAAGCATGCAACAACCGTCCGACACCACCAGTTTGTTGCATCCCAGCGCCTCAGCAGGGTCAGCAATCCAGGCAAGGTTAAAGGTTGGTGGGGGGGCAGGCGGCCAGGCATATATCAGTGCAAGTGTGGATGTGGCGGCCATACGCCCGCGCCGCCACCCCTCAGCGATTCCCGGTCCTGTATGTCGGGCCGCCTCGATGAAGACGCACCTCTGCTGTACTTTGCCGCCACTCACCGCGCTGGAGTGCAGCGCAATTGGCTTCTCTCACCAGGTAAGCGCCTCGCTGCCACTGCGGGAGCTGGAGATGATCTCAGCACACATCACCAGTTAGACAAAGGAGCTGGGCCAGAGGAGGTCGCAACCCCAGGGCACCTCCGCAGGTCAGGCCAGCACTCCAGTCCCCGGCTGCAATGTTCGTATTGGCCGCAGGCTAACGGGGCCTGCAACTCTTGCTGTATGCCATCTGGAGCCCTGGGGGTTGTCGGGGTCGGTGCTGCTTCTATTCTGGAGCGGTTAAGTTCACTGGGGGCCGGTTCTATTTAACAGATATTCGTTATGGAGAAGGAGTCGGCAGAGCTGAGGAATTAAGTGGCCATTGCTCATCACAGCTTGGCTATGCCCCCCCGGTGGGATTCTTGGCTCTTAGACTTAGGCTCTTAGACTTAGGCTCCTTTGCACCTACTCACATGCTAGGTACACATAGGTATATCTAGACAGGCATCTTAGGAGTACGCACTTTATTTTATAAATACATTTCATATTCATGTATGTGTTCATGAATATTGTAAAATGGTAGGACAATACTATTCCTTCTTATGCACTGTATTGCTACTGTGTTACAGCTGTAGCTGCTCCCTTATTTTACATGAGAAGAACCACGGTACAATAATATTCTTATTGTAAGCATGCTCAACTGTTTCTTCTATGTATCTCTCTGAGAGCAAAGCAAGGAAGCATGAGTGACTGGGCAAAAAGTAGTATATTGTTTCCACAAGTCTGAGGTTATTATGTTCTGAAGTTGCAAAAGCTAGATAACAGGAGATTCTAGTTGCACTGCGAGCTAGCTAATGTGAAAACATAAGCTGACATATTTGGTGGGGTGGACAGACTCAGTTTACTGCCTAGAGCACAGTATATGTTATCCGTAAACAGTGTAGGTCCTGCATGTAAGGGTACTATCGGAACTACACTATCTGGCGCCCAACGTGCTCTATTGGCACCCAACGTGCCAAACATGGTTTGCCCATTGTGGTAAGTACATGGCGCACATACTCAACAGTAGAATCTGAGTAGGGCAGTCGTGCTTATCCTCAGAGACCCTACTTACAAAACCCAGAGACTTCTGGAGTAGGTGGGAAAAACTCTGCCACAGCTGAGTAGGCAAAATATCCTATGTATTGGCTGTTGGTTAATCAAGCTTGAAATTAAATATTCCCCAAAAATTGTGCATAAAACCTTTGCATACATCCTTTTCTTAATTTCTTGTACAGTTATTCAGTGTGTTATACAAGATGTCTTATACGAGAATGGCAATTTAAACTCACTAGAGAACAACTTCCCGATGATGAGGAAGATGCAGATGCAATACATATTGCACCCAAAGTAAGACAAACTCTTAATGTTAAATTACTCAAACATGGGTTATCTCCAGGAGGAGGTGTTGTAATATTCGTGATAGAGGCACACAAAGATTTCAAAACAAAGGTATTCTACTCATGGGTTACATTCCCGGAACCAGATGCTGTAACAAAAACTTTTCATTATTACAAACATGAAGAAGTTCCAGCGGCTTACACTCTATTTGAGGAGACTGAGATTCTGCTTACTTTCCAGGAACATAATTTCTGCTTCAATGGCGCTCTACCCCACATAAGAACAAGAGCAATACATGCAGCCTGATTCATCATACTCCCGTTTTGCGAGCCCCTAATAGCGATTCATAGCGAATCGCTATTAAGGACTCGCAAAACGGGATTCATGTAGGAAAATGCAAAAAAAATGCGATTCCTTACAATTCCTTATTTGCGATTAGCTAATTGCTAATCGCAAATAAGGAATAACTCGCCATTCATTCCTATGGGCCAAAAGGCCCATAGGAATGAATGGGGAGTATTCCTTATTTGCGATTAGCAATTTGCTAATCGCAAATAAGATTGCGATTTGAAGGGTGCCAGGGGTGTCCACAGGACACCCTGTAGCACCCCTCAAATGAAATTTTACACAGGTGTTGCACACACACATGTCCAAAGGACATGTGTGTGTGTAACATGCAACTCAGAAAAATGCATTTAAATGCATTTTTCTGAGTTTTCGCAATTTACCACGAGGTCTGACCTCGCGGTAAATTGCACCTAGAAATTGCAAATTCGCAAAAAAAAATAGGATGATGAATTGCATTTAAGGAATCTCAAATAGAGATTCCTTAAATGTAATTCCTCGCAAAATTGAGAGATCGCAATTAGCGATTTTTACATTTGGGATGCTGAATCCCAAATGCAAAAATCGCTCTCGCAAAGGGCCAGATTCTCAGAATCTGGCCCTTTGCAAGCGCAAAAAAGCTTGATGAATCAGGCGGTTGGTCCTTTATGAAGACCAGGAGTAACATGGTTGTTATAACCGACCTATGCACCACATCCAGACATTGACACAATGCCATGTGATGAACTACTTGTTCAAATGACAGAGTTGATAAAACTCTACAGAAACATGGCACACTTCGTCTTGAGGAATCTAGCAGTCCAACCTACAGTAAGTACACCTATTGCAGCTCTAAAATTCCTCCACAAACATTACACGCGGTAATGGGCAAATTGCCCACAAAACGTGAAAATTCCTTTTTTGGGTAGCTCAGAAAATAACCCAGTTAGAAGCAGTATTCCCAAATACGACACCATTTGAAAAACAAAGAATGTTAACAATCTGTTTGCCCATGGGGATTACACCACAGTTAGAGGATTGCACCTCTTGGGGTACAGACTTCACTGCCACACTGAATACTCATGGTATTCCTTCATTAGCAGTAATACTAGATGCATTAAGACAAATAAAAAATGACTAGAGAGCAGAAATTGCCCTAAATTTAGGGATGAAGTTATTAAATAACTATGATCAGGTATCAGCCATAATACTAGCTAATGTTAAAGTGGAAGCAGCATAAGTGGCAATCTGCCAATGCCTAAGGAAGGTCGGCCCCTTAACTCAGGAGGCTGAACTACCCAAAATATTTGAAACTGCGTATGCAGAATTAGGCAGAGATAGTTAGAGGGAAGAGCTTTAAAACCTCAACTACAGGGCAGTCCTGAAAAGGACACTTTTAAGCAGACACCTACTTTTTCTAAAAAGAGTTGGGATAGTAAATAAGAAAACTCTAAAGACAAGTGATCTCAGTCCCGAGGTAGGTCTCCTCCACAGGAGCCCTCTGAAAAGAGGTATAACCTCAGGAATAAGGATAAAATTAGGAAGCCTGACAGATATCAGGATACTGATACACATTCCTCTTGTTCTTTTTAGGGCTCAAAGAAAAGCTCAGAAACTGAAGGACAGTCAGAAAATAGAGAGGAGCGCACACAGTCCAGAGACAAACAGGGCTCTCAAGACTTTACTTCTAAAAAAGATAAAAAAAATCCAAAACCTCAATTTAAGAAAAAGAAAGTTGCTGGTCTGAAACTCAGACAAGCCCAGAATTCTGAGGGGAATGGGCTCTGACGAGGCTAGACAGTGTGGCAGAAGTAACAATAGCTCGCCTGAACCTGAAGGAATTTCTGGTGACAATGGAGTTGAATGATTACATCACGGTGGAAACACCAGGGTGAGCGTCCACATAACTTGTAAGGAATAACTCTCTGGTTGGAGGGGGACAAGCCCAGGAAAGTAAAAGCTCTTTTTTGTAAAAACGTATCATCTGGTTAAAACATCCTGTGAGCAGAACAAGATGGCCGCTTGCATTCGTAATGGAGTGCCCAAGGGGAGAAAGTATAATTTTTCCTGCATTTTCCCACAACATTCCCGTTCAACTTAAACATACATGTGCACAGGAGTGGGCAGTAGCTCATGCTCCTGCATTGTACAAAAATCACGCAGGGTGGGATGAGTACTCAACCTACAGCGTGATCCCGTTGAAAGTTTCACCTAATACTCAGGCAATATCCAATAAAGCAAGTATCTAAAAAACAGGCCAGGGAGATCTTTGAACAACTTGAATACCAGGGGGTAATTGAAAAATATACCTCTCCAATGAACAGTCCTTTGTTTCCTGACGCTAAACCCGACAAGACATAGAGTCTAGTTTTAGATTACAGACATTTAAACTCATGCACAAAGACATTTGCCGTCCAAAATGCACATAGTGCAGCAATAATGAATAACATTATGCACAAAAAATACAAAACCACTCTTGATATCTGAAATGTATTTTTCTTCCAAAATATAACTCCTGAAAGCAGGTATCTGACCGCATTCAGTGCGGTAGGGTCCCAAAGACAGTTCTGTTGTCTAGCACTAGAGTATAAAAACAGCCCGGGTGTATTTTCAGCAAGACTAACAGAGTTTTTCCACAAATTTGATGAAAAAGCGTTGTCATATGTGGATGATATTTATCTGACAGATGACAAATTAGAGAGGCACTTGACAAGGGTAAGAACCATTATTATGGGGTTTGCCGCAGAAGGCTACAAATTCAACTTTAAAAAATCAAAAAAAAGCCCACCTCAATGTCCTATTTTTGGGATATGAGCTGTCAAGTGAAGGAAAAAGTCTGCCAGCTAACTTTTTAGAAAAGTGTGCACTGCTCCAGCCTCTAAAATCATTAAAAACATTTACAATCATGCTAGGATTCCTATATTTCGGCAGGACATACATTTTAGATTACGCACAAAGGGTAAAACCTTTTTATGACTTAATAAAACCTGACTTTTCAGCCAGAGATTTGACACAAGAACATACTAATATTCTTTGTTTACTCCAGGAAGACATGATTGCTTCCAAACACTTCCAAACACGGGTAAACGTATGCCACTGGGTGATCCGAATAATCGTGGGTTAATGCGGGTACACTTATTTAACCTTTAATGAAGGAGAAACTGTACCAATCGCTTACAAATCACTCCTGTACACAAATGCAGAGATGCGTTTCACTTCAACAGAAAAAATCCTGACAGCAGTTCAAACTGCTATTGCAAAAGAAAGAGCACTATCTCAGGGGAAACGCATTATTGTTGTAACTCCAGTACTTGCTTTAGAAGCTGTTACAAAGGCTAGTATCTAAAATGCGAAAGCGTTACATCCAAGATGGATACAATGGGCTAATTCTCTCACTGCAACAGATGTTGAATACAGATTTGATTCAAGTTTAAAAACACAGGCATTCTGCAATATGAACAAGAATATCCTCTACCAAATGAAATCTTGCCTCTAGATCAGTATGAATATATCATTTATACTGATGGATCTGTGCAACCAGCTATAGAAAGTAAGCAGCAATATTTTTTAGCGTGTGCTATCGTTAAAGGTCGCATGCATGATGGCAAGTTCCATCCTAGTTGCACAAAAACGCAATCTCTAGGAGACTGCACAGCTCATTTTGCAGAATTAAAAGCACTTATACTGGTACTTGTAAATACGGATCACAAATTCCCCACGCTAATCGTATGTGATTTCTTTTACTGAGTACAGTCGTACAATGAATACTTACAGCATTGGGAACAAAACGGGTTTAAAGACGCAAAAAGAGGCACAATTAAGCACAAAATGCTATGGGAAAAGGTAACAGAATTGAAATCCGAGCTACCAAGGACTAACGTGATCCATACACTGAGTCATCAACGTGATGGCGTTCTTCTGAAGTGAATTCATTGCTGATGAAGCCGCAAAGGGGGCTGTTCAAGTGGCTTTCGTATCTGCACTGACTCATTCAACAACAAGAATAGACAGAGAAATAATGGTAGCTGTCATCGCATCACGCAAAGGCAGCACAGCAGTACCTAAAACATTTCCACTCAAATACTCCTACAATTAGATGCACAAAACATTCCATATGCTCAGATTCCTGGAGTGGGGCATAGAATAATACCAAATATGGATTGTAGGCAAGGTTTAATACTAGCTGCACACGAGGGTTTAGGCTCTGCGCACACAGGCGTTACAGCGACTATTTCTTTACTGAAACAGCAAGGCCAGGGTTAACTAAGCAAGCTAAAGAATATGTCTTGAAAAGCAACATCTGCCATCAGATGAAAGGCTCCACCGTTGAACACCCGGCATAGACGCCATTACTAAAGTCAGACAAACCTCTTGCATGTGTGTACTTGGACCACTGCAGCCCCTTACAAATGGACGGGGATTACAGGTATATCATGGTAGCAATGGATTCATGTTGGAGATTCCTATGGGTATAGCCTCAATGTTCTGCTGACGCTCAAACTTTTTTTAAAGATTTCCCAGTCTTTAACGGCACATACGCAGTTAGCACATTACATTCCGACCGCAGCCCTGCTTTTAGCGCTTGGGCTTACACAGAGGCCATGGAAGGAATGATCGTAGCACTACAGTTCTCATCTCTGTACCATCCTGAGGGAAATTCAGTTGTATAGAGAAAAAAACGGGACTTAAAGCAATATTTAACAGCTAGGGTATTAGGCAAGGGCAGTAGTTGGGTCACACACCTTTATGGGGTACAGAGTGCATTAAACAACCAGCCAAGAAGCTCTTGGGGGGTGTCACTCCATATTAGGTCCCTTTGGGACATGCATGTGGGTACCTGATCTTGATTGTGAAGGCACAGTGGTGGATGAAAACCATTTGATATCCATGATTGTTTGGCTGTTTTACAGGATGTAAAAGAATCCAGGACAAAACTAAGCAATGTCCATCTAAAGCAGACTGCCACTGAGGAAATCAAGGTAGTCACGGCAAGACCTGTCTGCATCCCAAAAGTCGGGGATCTGGTCAGAGAGAAAATTGCGTACAAAAAGGAATTTGGACCTTCTTACAGAAAACCAGTACCAGTCCTTGCAGTACAGGGAACAAGAACTGTGCTACCCCCGCCTCTCGCCGGAAAAAAAATTGTCTCAATCGACTTAATCAAACCACACTATGTGGCCGATACTAAACAGTAGGCCTGGTGGACTCCGCTGTAGCAGTCGTCCTCCTCTAGCTACAATCCAAGAAGTTCAAAAAGAAAGACTTATCATGTTTGAAAAGCCGCCTTTAAGGAATGAAGGACTAAGCAACAATGGTATGGAACTTGTGCCACTTGAACCAGACTTTCAAATTCAAAATGAAAATCAGAACAATTCTCAAGTTGCAATTAGACCAAATACAGACGTGTACATCAACATGCCTCATTAAGAGGAAATTGACATTTTAACATACCCGATGCAATTCCTACAACTGATTGAACAGCTTTTGGCTATCTCATTAACTTTAATACGTTTTCCCTGGATCCAAGTGAGCCAGAAATGACGCCATCCAAAACACCGTTCAAGCCAGAATTAAAGAACTTTCTTCAAAAGACATACCTGGTATCACCGTGAATTGACCTCTGGGTCATTTCTGGGATATTATTTTTTCTTCTCTGGCTAGACTTAGTATTTACTTTTAGTATGCTTAACAATGGACACTTTCTTCAACAACGTTCCACAGTCCAAAAGGTCAACATCCTACTGAAGCCACATCCATCATCACATGATGAACAGAGACTTGTCATCAGTGAACATTACAGCTGTTTCTATACCCGATGGTATAGTATGGCACAAGGTTAATTTCAACATATTCAGACCGACCGAACTTTTAAAAATATAATCATGTATTTAAATTATCATCAAGTAATTTCATTACCTCCAGTTCATTTTCTGATGATTGAGACACTGAAACAGTGAATAACATCTTGTCTGATTTAGAGAAAACTGCTGCATTTTCTAATAATGAAATGTTAGAATGTTCACCAGACTATGACAAATTGTACTGTTATCAACATTTTGGTCATCATTTCCTGCACAAATCCATTTCACCTAGGAGTGTATTTGAGTACCATTGGTGGTAACATTGCCCAACCACCGGAAAGGAGTTCATAAAAGTTTGCACAGAAGTTTGCATACTTTTTAGGGTTTAACACCACAGACCCATCCTCATTCCATTATAAGGTTGCACCAAAATCAGCACTGAAAATTATGTTGACTAACACTTAACAGATTTACTCTGCTTCCTTTTTAGTCCAATTGTCTAAACAGGGTTTCAACCTATGGAAAGATGAAATTGACTTAAAATCAATTTGGGATTCAAGGAACTGGCAAGTCCAGGGTACGGAGGCACTATTTAGAGCATGCCTCATTCCACAGCAGATGATCTTTTTAAATGATGCTGTGCAACAGACATCCTGTCTTGAAATAGCCAAGATAAAGGACCTGAACACTACAAAATTTACTACACCATCACAGGGGTAGCAGAATTCTTCTTCAAAGGAAGGGGCAACAGTTGATGATATACTAAAGTACAACAGATCAAACACAAATTGGAAGGAATAGGTGGTTTGGCCCTTAGACATGAACACATCTCATAAACGGTTCCTGCACATCACCAAGGGACTCAGTATTCATAGGCCAGATCCACAATATGTACAGAGAGAGCATCCAGGGGTAGTGACATCCTACAGGGATGTATGTCGTTACAACTCATACTTTTACAACTCATACTTTTACAACGCATTTTTTACACCGCAACATCTATTACAACGCATTCCATTACAACGCATGCCATTACAACGAATTCTTTGAAACTACCTTTACGACGCATTCCACTACAACGCATACTACATTTACAACGCATACAATTACAACGCATACCATTACATTGCATGTATGATAAGTATTGGATAGTGTAGGGGTAAAAATTACTATTCTAACTCCAGGGGGGTGCAACAGTAGGGTAAGTGTTGGATAGTGTAAGGGTAAAAATTACTATTGTAACTCCAGGGGGTGCAACAGTAGGGTAAGTATTGGATAGTGTAGGGGTAAAAATTACTATTCTAACTCCAGGGGATGCAACAGTAGGGTAAGTGTTGGATAGTGTAGGTATGCGTTGTAATGGTATGCGTTGTAATTACTGCGTTGTAATGACATGTGTTGTACTGGTATGCATTGTAGTGACATGCGTTGTAATTGTTGCATTGTAATGGCATGCATTGTAATGGATGTTGCATTGTAAAAGTTTTGTTGTAATGGTAGTGCGTTGTAAAAGTTGCGTTGTAAGTGTTGTTTCCCATACTACAGTGCTGGGAAGTTGTGCTTAGAATGGCTAGAAACCTCACTTGCAGAAGTGAAACAACACTTAACTTTACTCTCACAAGACATGGATCTTAGGGACCTTTTCACTAGGACCTAAGAAACAGCATCAAAAACATTTTGTATATGAAGGCATTCATGCTGCCTATATTGAAATCCGGAAGATTTCCCAACAAGAAGGAACAAAGGGAATATGGGAAATAGACCGTATAAACTTAGAAAAAGCTTTTGCTGTGGTGAAATGATGAAATGGTAAAGAGAAAGACCTGTACATCCCAGCTACTGGCATTCTTACCGGAGGGGAACCAAGCGAGGATAGTCCTTGACCAACCATCTCAGCACTCTCTCCTTTAGCAAGATCAGAATCAACTGGGAATACCAACTTTCACAGCCAGTAACGATGAAATGGTAAAGAGAAAGACTTGCACATCCCAGTTAGTGGCATTCTTACCGGAGGGGAACCAAGCGAGGATAGTCCTCGACCAACCATCTCAGCCCTCTCTGCTTTGGCAAGATCAGAATCAACTGCAAATACCAACTTCAACAATAATTACGGGAAAAGGTCTCAACGACTTTTGCGCAGCTGTGCAACAAGACCAGAAAGTGCCCTACCGGTCATCCCAACAAAGTACCGCTGCTAATCGACTGGGGCCACGCGAAAGCACAGCCTATCCGCAAAATGAACGGACTTTGTCCCAGAGTTACACATTGCTCAAACCAGAGTATATTACGAAAGGTCGCCATGATGTGCTGAACCGTGGGAACGTTCTAAAACTACTTCGGGCCATTCCCACCCTGGCAGACCTGAACACTACAGATTTACTCGCAATTGAGTTCCTCACCGCAGACAATCCAGCAAAACCAGAAACAACAAGGGCACTATGGAAATCAGAGGTTACAGCGCAAAGAGTATTAAACCATTATACCACCTTCAAACACTGCGGCATCCAAATCAACCCCTATAAATGTAAATTGATACTTGTATAGCGCACTACTCACCCGCAAGTGTCTCAAAGCGCTTACCGAATACCGCTGTGGAACCCTTCCTGGCTTTCCCTGTGAGGCGTCCACTCCTGGGCACCCCAAAGGTGGAGGCCAGGCATCCTTACCGTTGTGGGGGTCGTTGTGGAGATTAAGCAAGCTATTTCCCAGAGTTGCAGAGTGGGACTCCATGATTGGAATAGGCACAGAGGCGAGAAATATCAGGTCTGTGGAACTTTGAGCCCAAGACCCGACGAGGCGGGGAATTGAACGCTGGTCCCGGGCTAGACCTCTGCATCAGGGTCTGCTGCTCTAATCATTGATTGTTTTCACAAAATGGGGTGACCCTGTGTCCCTCAGAACCTGGGTATACGTAATTCACAAACAAGTGGTTCTGTCGGGTATAGACAATCTCTTTGGGGTGGGCTGTAGGCAGCTCCAAAGCACACAAACAAGCAAAAACTCTCTGATAGTCAAAGTTTTTATATTTTTTAAAACAAAAAAAAGAAACAATATAATTGGAATTACTTCATTCCACTCAATTACTGTCAATTACTTGGCAATTACGTGAGTAGTGACTGTGGTGATTCAAGTGACCAGTGCAACATATAATAGTGACACTTATTTACAAAAACATTCATTTACAATAAAATCAGGACCGGGGGAGGTTTAAAACAATGTGATTTCTATTGTTTATGCGGCCAGTCTTATATAAGTAAATGTTCCAAGGAAGATACGTGGTTAGTGTCCATATTCCTGGAGTTAACTTGGCCAAAAGTGAGAGAGCGTCGACGTTTCGACCCAGGTTGCGCTCCAGTTGGTAGTCGCGGCGGGTCTTTATCAAGACAGGGGGGGGGAAGGGGATCGGTCAGGAGGTGATTTCTTCCAGAGGGTAGCCCGTTGGTCAACCCTTGATATAGTAACATCAGCGATCAAAACTCCGCGATGTAGCCAAAGGCGATCTGGATCTGAACGCCAACCGAGCTGTCCGTGGGAAGGCTCGTGCCTTCCCACGGACAGCTCGGTTGGCGTTCAGATCCACTATTATATGTTGCACTGGTCACTTGAATCACCACAGTCACTACTCACGTAATTGCCAAGTAATTGACAGTAATTGAGTGGAATGAAGTAATTCCAATTATATTGTTTCTTTTTTCTGTTTTAAAAAATATAAAAACTTTGACTATCAGAGAGTTTTTGCTTGTTTGTGTGCTTTGGAGCTGCCTACAGCCCACCCCAAAGAGATTGTCTATACCCGACAGAACCACTTGTTTGTGAATGCTCTAATCATTGAGCCACCCTTAATCCTATCATCCTCCAGCTTATCCAGCACCTCTACTAAACATGAGCCCAAGGCCAGGATCACAAAAACGCTCAAGGCCCTCTACCTCTGTATTAAGAGGGGTTCTTAGCCAATCAGAGCCTAAAAGGGCTTTTAACCAAGCCATACAATACGGACCCTCAAGGGCGGAATCGTCAAGTGGACGCAACTCAGGTTCGCCGACCAATGTTTAACCCCTTCCATGCTCATGATGGAACGGTTCCGTCATGAGCGTCGGTTGAGCTGTGCTCATGACAGTACCATTCCGTCATGAGCCGATAGGCTCATTAGAACCTTCAGCACAGCGCGAAAATTCGCGCCACGCTGAAGGGGTTAAGAACCATAACCCTTGTGACAGCGACCCAATGACACAATAAGCATCCAGCCCAGGGCAATGACATGCAGAAAGAATCAGCGATACGTCTTTGCTCGTGGAATGTAAATGGCTTAGCATCAAAAATCCATGAATCAGATTTCCTCCAATATCTCAACAACTTTGACATTATCATGCTACAGGAAACATGACTCACGGAACAATTACAAATACACGGATTCCGCTGTTTTGCTCTCCCAGCCATCAAGGGAAGCAAAACGGGCCACGCTTCAGGGGGGCTGGCGACCTACATTTCAATAACATCCATACCAACAGCGGGGTCAACTGCTCCAAAAACGGATGTAGCACTAGCAGTTAAACTCACTCTCCCTCGGGCAGAGGCAAATAATCAAGTAACTTTGTTCAACGTATACATCCATCCAAAACAGACAGCAATTGATTCAGCAAAACTAACAGAACTAATAACTTCTTACACAGGCTGCACTGAAGCGTCAAATCTCATTCTATCAGGGGACATGAATTTATATCTAATGGGATCATCTGAATCAAAGGAAGTCTGCCTTCAATCGTCATATAACAATTTACCATCGCAAGGATCCTTTATGTATGGGAGGCCCAACAGGGTAAACATACTCTTGCTGGAAGATCTAGAACACCTAAACCTGAGGGCCCTCAATATAAGAACAGTCAATGACACTCCCCCAGCGGCAAGCTACCACACTGATCTAAAACATTTGCTTTTAGATTAGACGTGTGTCAGCCTTCCACTGTTTCAATATGTAATCGGCTTCAAAATGGGCGACATAGGGGACAGCGACCATCGTCCACAAGAGGCTACTTTAGCCGCTACGGTTGAGTATAGCATTCACCCTGCTCTACAACTAGGCTCAAATTACACATCCAATTACAAGAGGGTCAAGTTTTCGAAGGAAACCATAAAGTCCCTGAGGGATGCAGCAATCAACCTTCTATCCGCTCAGCCACCTTGCAAAAACCGGATACAGACCTGGGAACGCTTTACAACTAACTTCAGCACTTTAAAAGCAACAGACATAAAAATGAGGAGCTCTCTGGTACAGACACAACAGCATAAGACAACAAGGAGTCAAAGAGAACAATTAAAAGCACTTAAAAGATCAATAAATTGCTTGATAAGATCTTTACGCCATAAACCAGGGAACACATCGCTCATCTCTAACCTGCGGCAACAGAGACCTGAACTAAGGAGGCTGAAATGGAACATCAATAACAACAACGAACAAGACCTCTGGGTGAAACTCCTGCACAACATCAAACATAATGCCAGTGATCGCTTCTGGAAAACAGTAAGCATGATCATACACCCACTCCATGGGGGTCTCACTTCCTTCATATCAGAGGAAACATGGGCAAGCTATCTAAAGTCTCACTTCAACAGCCAAAGTAACATTCAACAAAAGCTGGTGCAGAACACAGCAGCCAAGGAAGTAGACAACAATATTAATAGGAGCAGGGAAAGTGGCAGCATCCTTACTGAAAGTTCATCAGCTGCTTCATGTCCAAGGGCAATTATTATACCTAAGCCTGCCAGTGGAAAGCAACACAGGAACGAATGTTTACCTGCCATTCAAAAGCTTTCAATCAAAAAATAGATTGGGAAGGGAAGAAAGGAGGGAGCGCCAGGTCCGAAAGGAATCCCACCAGCAGTGTTTAAAGAAAATCTCTAGTAAAAGAGAGGGACTAAAAATAGCGGAACAAATTATCGCCAAAAAAAGGTGTTTTTATATCTGTAGGTGGTGTTTATTATGTTTGGTTACTTGGTTAAATAGACAAGCCAGGTACTCCAGCGTTATGTGCCAATATACCTCCCATTAGGAGAAGGTTATGCACTGTGTAACATGCAGTGCATAATAAAATTACGGAGAAAACATTATGTAAACACATTTTTTGTCTCCTCTCGGCATTATTAGAGAGTCTGTTTCCTACAACGAATCGTTACTATGTTGTAGAATGTGAATAATGGGTCATTTTTTGTTACAGACTCGGTGGTGGCGTTCTGTGCGATTTAGACAACGAAGGACGACCCACTACACATACTGGAAGGAAGCTATTGAATTAATAATCTATTTTAAAGGTGTGTGTTAGAAGTAGACCTAGCTGTCACTGATTCAGTGTATATTGATTGATACTAGAATATTTTTCTGCTATTATCTTTCCTACATGCAGATAAATACATAGTGGCTCTGCAGTGATTATTCTGGTATTTGGAGGTTGGGCGAGACCCCTACAAAGTAAATCACATTTGTACCACTATTCAGATATAACAGAAAATGGGCTATGACATTCTGTGCTTAGAAACTATTATCGATTGCCCCACTCCTTTATCTAGACCATCATGACACAGGATGAAAATTAGCTGCTAAACAATTTATCTTTATGTCTGTAGACATATAAGATTGCCAAGGTGATATATACTTAGGCTTATTAATGTTAGGTTTGGGGTAATTCTTCCCATGACTGTGACTTATGAATATAATAGCACAACTACCATGTAACCTAATGCCACGTATATATGTAATATGCAATCTGTTTGGTCATGAATGGAGGCTTTCCTATTTCTCTGGAGTGTTTTGCCATATTTTATGATAGCTACTGTGAGGTTTTTTAACCAGATGTTGTTCTCATATGACTAGGAGGTAGTAAGTTGTGATTGTGGCTTTTTTTATGATTTCAAATTTCTGACTCCAGCTCTACTGGACCATGTAATATCACATAATGCACGTAACACTCCTTTTAGTGATCAAAACCCAGTCCATTTGGTCCTGAAAGCGGGGTTTTCACGTGTGGATGGCCCCAACAATCCTAGGGCCCAAATCAGCGTGATCACTAGCGACAAGGGAAGAAGGCTGAAGTGGGCAAAAATAGTTCCAGCCCACTTTTTAGATAGCCTGCGCACTAAGAAGTGTGACGATTTCGCTAAATGCTCTGATGGGGCTACTCCTCCAGGGGAGACCATCAGAGCCTTTGGTGAGATCTGCAAGCAAATTGCTAAAGATCTAACTGTCCCTTCAAGGCGTACCAGGAGAAAAGCAAAGTAGTGGTTTGACTCAAATTGTTCGAAAGCTCACAGAAATTTAATGAAAGCTCTTAAGAAAATACCGAGAGATAAAGCCCTAATAGTTAAACTTAGAACGGAATACAAATCTAGCATACATAGGTGTAAATCAGAATTCAAAAATGAAACATGGGACAGCCTTATGACGAACGCGGTTTTAAAGGATAGCTCTAAATTTTGGGCCATTGTTATTGGCCCATTGCTGTCGGGTGTGGACAATGACAAGCTCGAATTAAACATCCCTGAAGATGACTGGGTGAAACACTTCGAAGCTATCTATGCAAGTAACGAAGTACATGCCCCATTTGTGTCCCCTATTACTTGTCCAGTTCCTGCACCTTTAGAGTTTACAGAAGCAGAGGTGGCAAAAGCTATAATTGATTCAGCTAGCAACAAGGCTCCTGGTCCCGATGGAGTTCCTACTGATCTGTACAAGGCAGATGTTACACTCTGGGCCCCAATCTTACAGAATGTGTTTAATTCTTCAACCTCCTCTGGCTCTCCTCTTTCATGAGCTCGATCAATCATTATTCCCATTTTTAAAAAAGGCCAGAGAGGAGACCCAAGGTGTTACAGGCCAATATCTCTCATAGACTCCTCTGATTGGGTCTCGGATAATAACATTCTTGCGGAGTCCCAATATGGGTTCAGACCCGGTAGAGGCACTGTGGATCAGTGTCTCAACCTGTATCTTTTAATCAACAAATATACGGTATCCAGCAAGGGCTCTATTTATATGGGATTCATGGACTTGTCCACAGCTTTTGATCCGTTTAATAGATCAAATCTGTGGACAACTCTATGGGATATGGGGATTTACGCCAGCCTGGTCTTTTTTATGGCAGATCTTCATAGAGATTTACAAGCGATCGTCAGAATGACACAAGAAGGCTCCTGCACTAGGCACTTTAGATCTGGGAGAGGGGTGAGGCAAGGGTGCATTTTGGCCCCTTTGCTGTTCACCCTATATGTCAATGCCCTAGACAAATCCCTCGAAACGCTACCCAGGATGTCCCGCGTATAGGAAGCCGTTCCATTCCTGTGCTCCTATCCGCGATGACGCTGTTCTTTTAGCACGTATCCCGTTAGCCATACAACGGCTATGCACCATTTTGGGGAGTTTATGTCATCCCTAGACCTAATGATTAACACCTCTAAGTCTCATTTCATGGCTGTGGGGCCGGGCAAGAACAGAGCACAGTCCTTTTATTGTAGAGGGGTTGAGGTTCAAGGTGTGAGAGCATTTACATATCTGGGGGTCCTGTTTGACAATGATTGCTCATGGACAGCCCAGAAGCTGGCAAAAAAGAACGCTTTGGTACGAGCGGGCTCTGCATTATTAAAATTAATACAGCGTTTGGGGGGACAACCCTATGAAGCAATCCTTAAATTATGTAAGGCCAAATGTCTTGCCCTAACCCTTTGTGGTTCAGCAATCTGGGGGTATACAAACATAACAGAGGTACAAAGGGTTGAAAATAAATTGTTTCATTCCTTTTTAACGGTCACACAGTCTACCCCAATATTTGCTGTTCACCAAGAGCTAGGCATGGGATTTGTTGGTGACTTGATTAGTTTAGCACCCCTCATGTGTTGGCTCAAAACCTGGCTCAATCCTTAACTAACATTTAACCATCTAATATTATGAAAGTGTATCGGTTTGGAAAGGGGGATCAAAATTCCATGGCTATCCTACATCAACGTAACATTTGCTAAATTTGGGCGACCAGAAATTTTTGATCACCCGGAAGGTATTGTCAAAGGTGATATACTTTGGGTCAAAAGGCACTTCTTGTCCATGAAATTACTGGAAAGAGAGGCCGAGGAACTAGCAAAACCAGCTGTGAGAGAGCACTTTTTGCTAGTCACTTCCCCTTCCCTGGAACTGTACCTAAGAGTTGTTTCCAAACTTTTCCATCGTTGGCTCTTAACCAGATTTCGGTTTCACCAGGTATATCTTTTATTAGGAAACTATCAGACATGGTGCACCCCAGACAAGGCTCCCTTTTGTGACTGCGATAAGTGTTCAATGCAAAACACCACCCATTTTATGTTCTTTTGTAAGTATTACTCAACACTGAGGAAAAAATTCATCATCCCACTCTTAAGAGGTTTGGGGTTCCACCAGGTTAAACCAGCTCTAATGTATCTTCAACTGTTGAATAATACCTGGACTATATTTAACATCGCAAGTTATCTTGTCGCAGCTGTAAGATCCAAGAAACTTAGAGAGTACAATATAAATGGTTTATGAATGTTCTCCCCTTTTGTAAAGTAAATCTAAAAGATTTGAATTCTGTAAATAATTTTTTAATATGCAAAATTGCTGGGCTAATTTGTTTGTATTTTTACTGTTTTTATCATAATGTTTTTATTGTGTACTTTTATGATTTTAATTAATCGAATAAATTGATTTTGACTTGGCTTGAACTTATGAAATAACGTGTTTAACATAGAGGTTATGTAAAAGTACAAATTGTATGTTATGATAGTGTTTTACATGTTCTTATTTGTTCTTGTGTTGCAGATATTATATGTTTATATGGGATTCAAATATTTTATCCTGAAGAAGGTGTTGGCTTTTTAAATCATTAGCCCACCGAAACGCGTTGATGCATACTTTGAGAGAAAATATGTTAAGTCTGTGAAGCAACAACTCTGACTACAATAACAATAATATTATATGTGTTAGTGCTTGATTACTGTTAGACAACTGTATTTTCCTCACTTCAATAGGAACAATCTATTCCTTATGTTTGTATCCCATTTGTGTTTGTTTTTTATTGTGCATAATTGTGTATTATTATGTGTACTACTTTTAACTAATGAATAATGTACTTATGATAGGATATCTTGTGTTTTTAATATTTGCTTGAACAAACTGTACAATTTTTATGAAGTTAATTTTATGAAGTTACTTTTACATCTCCTCTTTTGTTTACCTTTGAATTTAAGGCTGTGAATGTGAACATATGTGATATAGAATTCTGCCCAAAGGGGAATCTCTGTTCTGACACGTGTTTAAAGAAAAGCCGGATGATTGGGCTGAAATACTCCACCCACTATTTCTGGAAGTAAGACATCTGGGCATAATTCCAGAATTATGGAAAGTTTCGACAATCATTCCAATCCACAAAAGCGTCAGCAAGAACTTACAAGCCAATTATCGGTTAGTAGCCCTGATCGACAATGAAGCCAAATATTTTGCGGGATACACTGCTGGAGGAACTGACAATCGGCAGAAAACAACGAAATAAACCTGCTAAACCAGACAAGATTCCGAAAAAACTCTGGCACAATATCTAACATCATGGAAATGTAATTGATAATAGACATGGCAAAAATTAGGAAAACTCAGTTGCATGTCTGTTTCATTGACTACAGCGCCGTGTTTGATAATGTGGAGAGGCCCAAACTGTGGTCTAAGTTAGCCAGATGGGGCATCCCTAACAACTTTCTATCAATGATTATGCTCCAATATACCAACACCTGGGTTCAAGTCAAATTGGGCTCAGAGACGCATCTCTCAAGAAAAGTCAAAACATCTAATGGTCTTAAACAGGGCTGCGAGCTGGCCCCCATGTTATTCAACCTAGTTATGGTGGACTCAACTCTGGCACTTAATAACTGCAATTCACACGCACCCAGACTAGGGGGCACTTCACTATCCAATCTACTTTACGCGGACGACGTAGTCCTACTCAGCCACACGGCAGTTGGCTTGCACATCTCCTCAACTGCCTGGAGTTCTACGTAGAAGAAAACAGTCTCTCAATAAACTTAAATAAAACCAGGACCATGACAATCAAAGGAAACGAAAAAAGAGCTACCTATGGCACCTGGGAGACAAACACATTGAAACAGTGGAGGCTTACAAGTATCTGGGAGTCTATATAGACAAAGAAGGATCATTCAACTGCCAACAAGAGATCAAAAGGAAAGGGATAATCCTTGCACTGCCCATGAAAGATTTATCAGCTAAACTACTTGGCCCTGCCCTGAGCCCTCTCTTAATGGTAGCACAGGCTAAAATTCTACCTTCTATCACCTACGGTACCGAAGCACTTCGAGGGAGAGTTAGCAATCTTCTGGACAAAACGCTTGTAAAAACATATAGAATGATGTTCAGCCTCCCGTCCTATACCTCACCGGCGCAAATCCGACTGGAGTTTGGTCTGATAAAGCAAACCTGGGCCAGCTACGGAGCATTTATCAACTGCTGGCACAAGATCAGGACATCAAACCACATCACATTAAATCATCTCCTGTGGCTAGATATTCAAAAGAGGGAGAATTCGCCCGCAAGTCTGTACCTTCAGGAGGCACTGACAAACACAGGCCTTTCGCCCTTATGGGACACTCACTGCCACCATGCAGTTTTCAAAAAAACGGTGTGGAAGTCGCTGAAAATACACTCATTGCTGGAGGACAAAGCGACTTTTTCTGTCAGAGTGCACGCTTGGATAACTCTGAATTCATACAAGATCCTAGCCCCACAACAATACTTTAACTTGGGATATTCAAAAGCACTGCAATTAAAATTCCTAAAGCTCCGCCTTGGAGTGATACCAACTGCGCAGCACCTCCCTCCCTGGAAAAGGGTGCAGACCTTCACACTATGGAGCTTGTGCAAAAATGGCCAGGGGGACATCATACATACTATCTGCACTTGTACGGAGATGCTTCAAGAAAGGAGGCAGCTGCTAAAAACTCCCTTTAACCAAAGAGGGATTCGGACAAGGAGACAGGCAGTTTTAGCATGTTTTGACCCCGCATCGCCACAATTGAACACTAGAATAGTAAAATTCCTTGAAGCGGTTCGGGCAAAAATGCCAAACTGACTCTTAAGCTGCAGGGCATTGGAACATTGGGGTAAAAAATGTTTACTAAGGAGATGACAAATTGTCACAACTGACCGCATTTTTCTCACAGGTTGCTACGGCATAGTCAAATCTGTACTTTAAAACTGTAATGATACTGAAGCGTTTCAGATCTTCAACATCATGACACTTATGATGGAGCACGAATATTTTAAATACAGTTTTATTTTGTATGTATTGCAATGGTTTTAAGTAACTCTGCAAATAAAGAATTTTGTACCTTTTGCTGTGGTGGATAGTGGGTTAACAACTTTGATCTCCAAAGTATATTCATTGGGAAACATTGTATCTTGCTATAGACATACTGGAACAGGATGTGGCAATACTACAACTCGCCCTAATCACAGTTACGTTCTATTATGTTATTAATTGGGCGCTACAATCTTTGCATGCAGACTTTGTGCCTTGGCGTTTTATAAACAGTTTGTCTCTGTTTTCAGAATACAATCTAACTGATACACAGATACAAAGGGGAGCTAAATATACAATGCTGCAAATTGAAAACTGGACAGGCTTCCATTTACAGTGGCTGGATTACTCTCCACAGAGTGGCTAATCCATGGCCAAATCATTCAAACAAAGGCAGGCAGGCAGGTAAATATGAAAAATTGGGTAAAGAATACATTAACAATTCTTGGCATTTACCATATAGATTTCGATGCTGGATTGGGAATCAAGAAGTGTTTTTAGTGGTACTAACTGCAAGAGCGCTTTAAGCGGTTTCCTCATGTGCCAAGATATCATTTTACACGGGGCTTGTAGTACTTCCGTTTTGAATCTGTCTTGCCACATGAAAGGAACTCCAGCTGCCGTGATCACGCCAGCGTTTGAGCTACTTTTGAATGGGAATTACTTGATGCTGATTGTTGTGGGATGCTCCCGGGCATTGGATATTTGGTCACCGTGAACACCAGGGTTACTTGTTGTATGCAAGTATTGTTTCCTCCGATGAATACAGTCAGGGAGGCGCCGCTATGGCCTTCATTGAATGTTTCTTTTATACAGTTTGATGCTTAGAGCAGAATGAAAGCCAGGCTTTAACAACAAACTGTGCCATTGACCTCTGCACGAGAAACCTTTAAACTTCAAGTTGAGAGGACCTCGACAGAGATACAGGCGCTAATCCGTACAAACTGCCCCCAACATTTTGCAAAAATGGTGGGTCGTATCGTAAATATGTCAGATACGAGCTGTGTTGTACACCTGTTTAAAACCATAGGGCCAGGATTTCTTTACAGCTTCCAGGCCATCCTCGGAGCTATTCCTAACTTTATACACTCGTTATTCGGAAGCATTTTCAGGGGTCTACCTCTGATCCTGCTTGCTATGGCTGGATTCCTGATTGTAGTTAACCTGCTTCGCAATGGATGGACCAACCGCCAGCGAGATTGCGAAAGCTCTCCTGGAAAGATATTACCTTGAGCGCATGGTCAAACAGCTGGGTGCGCCTCCCCTTCGAAAACTAAGTGCTTCTTGGTTCCTGTCATTCAGACCATTCTACGAAGACTGAATCGTACCTGTTTTCCGATACCTGTTCTGCGGAGAAGAATGTGAGTTAGACATCTGTCTGACACCTCTAACGGAGAAGCCAGCAGACTTAGTCTCCAGGCTGAAACCACTGCAGTCCCATGCTCAACTCTGTCCCCAGCATATTGCCATCTTAATGCATGCATTCCTCGAGGATCCGCAGGTGCCCTTGTTGAGTTGGATTCCAGCTCCACCCTTGCACTGAGGTATCGACTACAGCACCGGCTGCCTCACCAACAACTGTTCATAGCACTAAGGAGTTTCGTCTATGCACTCTTGACGTGCTATGCACGGTACTACAATGTTTGTCCCCCACAACAGCAGGCAACGACAATGTTATGTCTCCCAGTCAGAACATATAATCTGAATCTTGCTCACCGTGTGCTGGGAACAAATCCAGTTTTTTTTCTTTCCCCTTCTTTTTACTCAAAAGAACTATTTTCAAAATTGATACTTTCTATACCAAAGCATGGAGTTCTAAGTATGCTTGCAGCAGTTCACCTTGTGTGATTGAACTCATTCAGAACTGTGATTTGTGGAACTTTACTACAAATGTCATACTTTCACAAAGAACATTTATTTTAACTTTTTTTCAATGAAATTTTAACATTTTTAGAAAATTTTTAAATGACTGCTTGATGATTTTATGCACTGACACTGTTATAAATGTGTATCTCAAATGTGTATTATCATTGTTGAGTATAAGGTGGAGTGGGTGTTCAAATCAAATATAGCTTTATTCGATTTTTGTGATGAAAAACCATAAAAGCGCAATAAAAAACATAATTTTACATTTCTATAATAAACACAACTACGTCTATTTCATCCTTGTCCACATAATGACATTAAAATCAAGCATGAATAAATATTCATAAAAAGAAAAACATCATGAGTCTCAACATTATATTGTCACTTAATCAGAGCCTATAAAATAAATCCCATTTGATTTATATTATCTCAATAATTTTATCAGTATCCACAGTGTGTCTCCTCAATTGTTTCGAGAATCAAGTTCCCTGCATTGTATTTCTAGATCTTATCATGTTTTTTAGATATGACACCACCACGCTAATACATATCTCACTATCCATACATTGCAGATACATAAGAGCATTATTGCACTGTCTTAATCCAATATATTTTAAAAAGGGAATTAACAGTCTTCTCCTCTGGTTAGTATAAAATTTGCAAAAAAAGGTGACATGAATAGTTGATTGTTTAGACATGTCGTCACAGGGACAGGGGATTAGATCACGCCACCAGTCATTGATCTCAGGGAAGCTAACTGGTCTGAATATTGTACCCAGTCGAAACTGAGTAACCAGCATACTCAGTTGGAATAAGTAGAGTTGAATAACCTGACCTGTTTGCAGCAAATAATTTGCCATAACAATCTGCTTCCCTCTCGCTACAGACCATCTTTTATCATCCAGGTATATCATATATTCCTTTTTTAGTTGTTTTCTGGAGATTAGTTTCAGGGTTTCTGGGTCATCAAAATATTCGGGGTGTCCAATCTGACTAGCCACAGTCCTAATATGACTTAGCCAGGGGATACGTACAACCCCATCCAATTTCATACAGTCCATAATGACTGTACGATTGAATACCGCCTCATCTGTCACCCAGAGCTTATGCCACAATAAAAGAGGATAAGTCCTTATAATATCCTCTATATAGGACAAACCCAACTCAAGATGGCAAATATAGTTAGCTGTAGAGCTGGGTATTGCCAATAGATATTTTATAAAGGCATTCTCACACTGCTGAATGCTTTTAGCATCCGCCCCTACCCAGATGCCCACGCCATATACTGCTGTGGAGATGCATTTGGCTTTATAAATGGCTATCAGTTCAGGGATTTGCTTGTTACCCAGTTTACTGGCAAAACTAGTTACCCCCCAATTGCTCTCAGCGTCATTTGCTTTCTCAACAGTATTGCACTCCCCCATTTACCTGTACTCGCAAAAACTATCCCCAGATACGAGAAGGTGTTAACACACTCTATTTTCTCTTTATTAATAAAGACCCTGCATTTCTTTATAAAATACGCCCTCCCACATGTCATACTAAAAGTTTTTTTAATATTTACCGTAAGACCCTGGTCCTGCATATATTCAACAAACTTTGTAAGTGTTCTTTATAGACCATTTTGTGTCCCAGACATCAAAACTGCGTCATCCGCATATAAAAGGATAGGTATGGGACGACCATCAATTACAGGGTAATCATTTGGGTTCTCCACCAGATATTCTCCCACACTGTTAATGTAGAAGGTAAAGAGAAATGGGGCGAGTACGCATCCTTGTATCACCCCTTTACTTATGTTAAATCTTCTGGTGAACTCCCTCTCTTTCCTATACCTAACTTTTGCACCAGCATCCCTATATAGCTCATTTAAAAACATCACAATGCTCTCATCGAGGCCCATGTCTGCTAAAATGACCCACATTTTATCATGTTTTACACAATCGAAAGCTGAGCTGAGGTCAGCGAATCTTAAAAATATGTTACAATTTTTTGCCACTGTATATTTATCGACAATCAAACTTAAATTCCGGCCCTGTTCAACTGTTCCTAGGCTTGCTCGAAAACCATATTGACTGCTTGATAATTTTATGCACTGACACTGTTATAAATGTGTATCTCAAATGTGTATTATCATTGTTGAGTATAAGGTGGAGTGGGTATTATATTTCATATCGGTATGAGGATGTAAAAGGGGCAAGAACTGCCTTTGAACTATTGGAGAGATTTGGCTAGCTGTCGGGCCTTAAGGCTAACGATCATAAGACACATCTGTTTCTGGTAGCATGACCTTTCCCCAGACCAGAGGATCTCCTTGTTGAGTTTAACGGGACTCTGGGTTCCTTTCGATATCTGGGCATTCAGATCTTCCATTAGTTGGAGGACATGATGTTATAGTTCATATCGGTATACTGATATAGGTCTAGGGAACATTGTACACTTTCCCTACATCATTCCCCCATCATTTCATATGAAGGAGCCTTATAAGGACATAACTCCAAACAAGGGCAGACTGACTTTTATGGATTTAACACCTTATAAGGACTGTAGCCTTTTATGGACTAAACTTTTCAACTAGTTCCATGCCGGTGGATTTTTCCCAAGCAATATTGCTAAGACGTCTTCCTTAGCACATATGAATAATTTATGAATACACTCTACAGGAGGTCCACTTCAACTCTCCCAGCGACGCACAAGGTTTAATCCCCTACTTCATCCTCATACTAATCAATGGGGAACATACGCACATTGACTGTATAAATACAGCGCCTCTTGCTATCAGTGAGCAGGAGGTAACCGATACTTCAAGGCCGATACAATGACCAGAGACGCTGTGGCTCCGACATCCCATCCCTCCAGCTGACAGTTGTCCGACAATCCCTTGCGGGGAGTCGTACACTCTTACTATTCAGGTATGGGGGTTTCGACTAAATCCTAGTGGGATTTGTGGCTCTTAACTTAGTCTCTTAGACTTAGGCTCTTAGACTTAGGCTCTTTCACACATACTCACATGCTAGGTACACTTAGGTACACCTAGACAGGCATCCTAGGAGTAGGCACTTTATTTTATAAATGCATTTCATATTCATGTATGTGTTAATGACTATTGTAAAATAGTAGAACAATACTATTCCTTCTTATTAAATGTATTGCTGATTCTACATCTCTTCTACTGTGTTACAGTTGTAGCAGTGCACTCTTTTAACATGAGAAGAAGTACGGTACCATAAATTCTTATTGTAAACACGCTCAACTGTTTCTTCTATGTATCTTTCTGAGTTCAAAACAAGCAAGCACGAGTGACTGTGTGAAAAGTAGTATATTTGTTTCCACAAGTCTGAGGTTATTATGTTCTGGAGTTGC
Organism: Lissotriton vulgaris; assembly: GCF_964263255.1. Classification (NCBI taxonomy): domain Eukaryota; kingdom Metazoa; phylum Chordata; class Amphibia; order Caudata; family Salamandridae; genus Lissotriton; species Lissotriton vulgaris. Next base: position 912,033,550 of record NC_141691.1, on the reverse strand, counting down.
AAAAACTAATCTCTATGCTAACAGGAGATACTACTAGCACTGCGAGCTAGCTAATGCAAAAACATAGGCTGACATATTCAGTGGGGGGACAGACTCAGTTTACTGCCAAGCCCACAGCATATGTTATCAGTAAACAGCATAGGACTTGCATGAAAGGGTACTATTGGAAGAAAACTACAATGGGAAAGGGTAATATCGGCAGGGCAGTCAGCTTACTGCGCTCTAGCACAGCTTCTGGGGCTCGCTGCAGGTACCATTGATGGCCAGAATCTTGCTGACTGAGAAGGTAATGCCCAGCCTACTGTACTTGTTTGTCAACTTACTGGTGATGAAGCCTGAGGGTGGTTTAGGCCACTAGATGCTCTAGTTCGAGACGTCTTTTGGGCAGACAGGAGGCGAGGAGTAGCATTGTGGACCCTGCAGTGCCCCATGAGAGAGGGAGGACTGGGAGTACCAGATTGTGAACACTATCAACTGGAGGTGCAGTTGCAATGAGTGGCGCAATGGTTAGAGGGGATGAACCAGGAGGGGACAATCCTATTGGAACCAGGACAGTCCCCAGGTTTATTCCTGGCCAAGCTGCTGACTCCAGCCACAAAGGTGCCCTATACATCAACACTATAGGCTACAGCTTTACAGTGCTGGAGAAGGTGCATGGTAAGGCTACCTACCGGCTATATCGCAATACTCACCGTCACTGCCACTGGTAGGGCTGCCTTATGGAGAACCCCAGGATATCTGGAGGACAGAACAGCTGGCGTCTTGGACAGAGGCAGGGATTGACACAAAGGGGGATTGTTTCCAAGACAAATGCTTACTCCCCTGTGCCGAACTGGTGGATGGATACGGACTCCCTGCTGGTCCTATTCTCATGTAAGAGGTGTTGGTGCGAATGTTTGAGAGGCTATGGAATGCAGGGAGAGTGGAGCCGAACACACATATGGTTCTTCACTCTTTGATGATGGGGGCACAGCCGGGCATCAGATAAAGTGGTTCTATGCATCACTTCTAGAAGAGTCCTTGTCCTTGATGCTAAACTTAAGGGGGAAGTGGGAGAGATCCCTCAATAGGACACTTACTGACGTACAATGGCGACGTGTACTAGAATCACCTAAGAAAATCTCCCGCAACACCCGTCTGAAATACCTACAAATCAATTACGTCCACATGACGTGTATGACACCTCACCGCATACAGGCCTCATTTGGAGGGGAACCTACAGGATGCCTACGGTGTATTCACGTAGACGCTGTCTTTTTTCACATGACATGGAGCTGCGCGCTCATACAACAATTTTAGGAAGCAGCGATGGCTAAAATCAATGGTACGCTAAATAGCACTTTAGACCAGTCAATGGAGGCTTGCCACCTGGGTCTGTATCCTAGACTGCCTAAATGCAAGGTAGGGAGCAGTTTCATTGATTTGCCTCTGGTTCTGGCCAGGAGGTGGATTGGGTTATCATGGAAATCAGCCTTTGGACCACGGATTGGCACATGGACCGAGGAGGTATCTAGATGGGCAGCAGCCGAAGGCAGAGCCCTGAATAGAGAAGAGCTGAGGGGCCTGCATAAGCACCCGATAGCTGAAACATGGAGAGACATCTTATTTAATGGAGACCACCCGAGCGGCCCTAATAGTGAAGATGATGATACTGGGACCTTCGCAGTGGAGGAGGCTGAGGGCGTTTAGATAACAAGGGGAGGACGTGTGGCGACTGCCAGGGTGGAGACATTCTGGCTTCTAGATTCGAGACGTCAGGATTCTGGTCCCCTTGCCTGCTCTTCGCCCCCCCCCCACCTCCAATGCCACAGGTGTCTGGATTGACTTTGGAACGTACATGGCATTGATATATACCAGTTTGGCCCGACCCTCGTGGGACAACAATGATACCTCACCTTTACACAGAGAATAACAGAGACCGAGACACCCGCATCCATTAGTTGAAGATGTTTTATTTGTACAGTTACTTCTTTCATAAGTGAAGTTACTTAAGGCATGACAGAATTAGAGAACAGCCAATAGATCTCAAGTCATAATTATTTACCAGCAGGCCCCAGGGACTGAGTAATAGAGCATAAAAGACACATTCTAGATGGTTGAAGGGATGGACATTATTAGGATGTCATTCACACAGGAAACTGAGAAGGTCTTAGCAACTCTTCTTGCGGATCATAACTCCAAATATGATTGCTTTCCAGACTATAAATGTATTGCAATACAACTTGGCTGACAAGGGCTTGTGGCTTGACTGGGTAATACTTAATCAGACTGCACTTTGGATTTACGGTATACTTAATTCTTGTTCACAAATGTATAAATATGTACGATTACAAATGTCAATAAAAAAATAAAAATAAACAAAATAGAGTCATGCATATGCTAACGCATTCCATTGCAAGTGCGGTCTAGCTAATTTTATGAATTTGTGATCTAGGTACTAAAATGACTCAGATCCTACAGAAACCTCACTGAAATATTAGGCATTCTTATTGCAAGCACCCCATCAAGTTCCAGCAAAAAACGAACTAACACCCAAGTACTGGTTCAACAGAGCCCCAGGAAACACTCAGTAGAACTTCTGCATTTCCTCCAGTATGAGCGGGCAAGCATCCAAATAAGTGCATCATGGGAAACAGTAGGGCTCATCACCCCACTAAAATCCTTCAGGCTCCCGATACGTGCATACAGGGACTCATCCAGGGTAGCTCTAAAATGCACCCTAATAGGATCTGGTAGACAGTCCTATAAGCTCCTGTAGGCCCTCTATTTTGTTCCTGCATACACCCAATGAGGTTTACCTGAGGACAGCGAACCACTCAACAGAGTTCCTGTATGCAACTAATATAGTTCCTACAGACAAAAAAACATATTCTGCAGGAATCCATCTAAGCCCTTGCAGGCACAACACAGAGCTCCAACAAGGACCAGACTAAGCTCATGCAGGCAATGCAGGGAGAGTCTGCACTCAACTCCATGACAGCCTGCAGTCCATGTGCACCCGTGCAAATCCAAATGAGTTCCTGAAGGCTTTCAACAGAGCTCCCAAAGGAATCACACTGAGTGCCATCAGGTACCCATTAGAATCCTCTCAAACACCAACTTAGCTCTTCCTTCCTCTTCTTGAACTCTGTAGATTGTTTTCCCTAACCACACATATTCCTCTTGTTCTCTTCTCATTCTGAGTTCCTCTTCCTCACGCCATCTTGTTTATCTATTTGTCATGTTTATCTATGTTTCTCTATTTTCCCATCTATTCCATCTCCTTGCTTACTACACTTTTCCTCTGTTTTATCAATCGATTATTTCTAAGTTTTTTATTCATGGCTCCTTTCTAACTTTCTTATGCTGCTTCCTTTTCTAACTCCCACAGATTCTTCCTTCATCCCTGCTTTACACCTTTATCTGTATAAATCTCCTTTACATTACCACTGTGTCTTTTCTCTTCCTTTCTCTTCTACCATTACCAGTTTTTCTCTCCCATTGATTCACAATTTCCATTGTCCATTCATATTTTTCCGGTTCACTTCTCTTTGCAAACTATTATTTAATTTCTATGTCGTTTCTTGTTCCTCAGCTTCCATCTATCCTGCTCCCATTCATTCCCAAGGCCATAATTTGCATTTGCCCTTTATCTCTTGTCACCCTCCCTCAGTCTCTTTCTAATCACAATCTTCTTCTTTCCTCTGCATCCATTCACAACTCCTCTGTGCATCATCATCCTTGTGTCACCCTTTAAATCCCTCTTCTTTGGCTTTTTGATCTGTACCCTCAATAGTCCCTCTGCCCATTTCCGTTCCACTCACACGTTTTCAAAGAAACTTGGACAGGTTTCCCTTAACATGTTTATCATCAAGTTTCAGGGCACAACTTCAATCAAATACAGTCAATTCCAATTTTTCAGAGTCCACATCCAATTAAGAAGTCTTGATATTTTCTCAATTTGTGTTTATTTTCTTGTACCAATTTGTCAAAAGAATCATCAGCCAACGCGTTTCGTTCTGACCACCAGAACTTCTTCAGGGCTGGAATAATCAAACATACATAAAGACAAACTGTCACATGGATATATATAAAAACACATATAAAAATGTACATACAACCATATAAATACATATAAAAACATATAACAAGTGTGTATGTTTAAAACACACAACCATAACATTACATGACAATAGATTTGCTGTGTGTGTAATTTTTAGAGGATTACAACTTCATTTCTCATTTATCAGTAAAGATTCTCAATGTTTGTTCATGAGACAACGGACTCTTACTACATGAATTGACAATTTAAGACTCAAAGTATTACTATTGAAATAACAATGCAACATTACAATAAACGAAAAATCACACAAGAAGGTAAAGAATGGGAAAAGAGGAGTCTCTGCATACCGTGTGTAATTGTAGGCAACACATGCAGTGATTTCCACAGATGTATATTGGATCCTTCCAAACAACAACATTATTCTGATTAAAGTATCTGGATAAGCATAACTGGAAAAAGAAAATATATAAAACAAATCACAAAGGACATAGTGCCAATGGCCATAAGAGTTGACACAGAATACGCGCTCCACTGATCACATATGGTTAGCGGTGAATTAAATTAAATTGAAAAAACCCTATAGTACAATCCCCATGGGTAGAGATCATTGTTGACCCCAAGGCGGGCGAATAGGAAGTAAATGCATTTCCAAATATGATAATACTGCATTTGCAACAAAAGGGGTACCAAATTCCAGTGTGCACCTGTATCTGGTGCAAAGTCAAAGAAAATATCAAAATTTACTAGTACGAAGACAGAGAACATATATGTAGGTTCCATATGGTCTTGGCCCTAAACATAGTGCACACATATAAGTAATAGCACAACTAAGTAGCTAAAATGTCGCATAATAATTTAACGGACTTATCCTACCTGGCTGGATTTTTCTCACAAGCAGTTAATCGCAAGTATTGGTAAAAGAATATGATAGTCCAAACGTCAAATATTGTAGTCCCAGTAGAAAGCCTATAAATAACCAAAATAGGCCGTTTCAAAGTGATATGTGACACTTGGCATAACTGCCCATTGATTAGCTTAAGCTAGTACTAACACAATGAAGGACTGAAGACAGAAACCGTCATACCTTATTAAGGTTCGTCAATATATATCCTCCTTGATATTCCAATCAATAATTCAGCACAATATAATCCAGAACCATGATGCTAGTCAAGTTCGTGGTAGTAATCACTACCTAAACGTAATACAGGAAATAATGAAAGAAAAAAGAAAGCCCAATGTTAATACGCCTAGTCTAGAAATATACTATAAAACTACAAATATCTCAAAAAAGAATAGCGACCGTGCCGGTACTATTGAGCCCAAAGCCCCGCAATCAATTTAACAGGGACCCGGCCAAGCAAACATTAAACTCACAAGAACCCTCCCACAAGCCTCGGAGACCAAGTAAAGCCCAAGCTAAATGGTTCTAGAACGGGTGATAACACGTCGGTTTCTACAATAGTGTAACCGCCCGAAAACAGTGTCACGCTTACCACTGCAGCTCAGCCATATCCGCGCAAGCAGCAAACAGCCTCTCCGTCCGGGACCTGTTATGATCGCGTGTCAAACGTCCTGGGCGGAATCACCATATTTTTACATTCCGCACACGAGTACTCTTGCGTCAACACCCGCGCGCACTGTGTGGCCCAAAACACGGTCCACAGTGCGCGCGTAGCAGCCATATTGGAACATGTTCAATGCAAGAAAAAATAGCTAAACCTACCATTAAAGCAAAACAAGACAACAAAAACACGATTACAATAAGGTGGGGAGCAACACATACGATGAGAAATAAAAAATAAAAAAGGGGGGAATAATAACATGAGAGAAAAAGTATATTGAATAACAATGTACAAATAATTTGTGGGATCCAACTTCAAATAGTAGAAAAACACTGTAAATATATAATTTTATATTAAGGGAGAAAATGGAAAAAGGGGTGAGGTTAAGGGTTCAAGGAAGAAGCCCCCTAGTAATAACCATATGGTAATTCAGGATTCATGCCACAAAAGGTAAAGAGCAGCAATATGGATACTAAACCAAATTTTGCATTGAGCCTAATGCAATATGTTTGGGCATAAAATGAGGGTTTGTCCAGTACCCCCCACGTAATAAACACCTATAATAGGCAAAATGTAAACATCTAGTCTCTCCTTACATGGGGACTCCCTAAGGGATACTGTTACATTAACAACTAAGCGAGAATGGAAATATAAATGATATTTATACTTTAGAAGGGAAAACAGTGATAAAACCGCAGATCTGAAGGGTATGTAACTAACCGACAAACATAATACTAGACTACAAAAAGTAATGCATCTCATCATCAGTATTATGGCCCATTTCTATGCATTTAAGTCGACAAATCCATATGGCTTCCCTCTTTCTGAGGCTCAATTCCCTATTGCCCCCTCGTGGGTTAGGGGGAATGTGGTCAATGCCGTGGAACCATACTTTATTGTCATTCGCATGATTTTCGCGCATATGATAGGCCATAGGATACTTCAAGTCATACTTTTTAAGTGCTCTGACATGCTCCTGTATCCCAAGTTTTAAAGGCCGAACAGTACTCCCCACATAAATCTTGTCACAACCACAGCCTATTACATAAATTACGTGAGTGGTGTTACAGTTTATGTAATGCCTTATGTCATATTCCTTTGTGGTATTGTACCTAAAGCCCTTGGTCTTGTTCCTACCATAGGGACATACATTGCACCCAGTACAGGTATAAAATCCATTAGGAGCACCCGGAAACCAAGTTTTGATAACCTTACTGCGAGGGTAACTAGGACGCAAAAAGTTCCGTAAGGTTTTACCCCTTCTGAATGTAACCTTCGGTGTGGGTGTAACTAAATCCCTCAAACTGGGCGTTTCATACAATAGTGCCCAATGTTTTTTCAAAATCCTAAATAGATTTGTGCTGTTATTAGTGTACTGTGTTGTAAATGTCAATCTAGCAGTTTCCTTCTTTGTCGTTTGGGGTATTTACCTCTGTCTAACGTACTCTGTCTGGTTACTTTTTGTATTCTTATATCAGCATTTGTCAAAATATCTTCACTGTAACCCCTTGCTCTGAACCTCTCTTTGACACCATTGATGTTTTCCCTAAAGGTATCATCTGTGCTGCAGATGCGGCGTACCCGCACCATCTCGCCAAAGGGTATGTTCTTAATAACAGAGCTGGGATGTGCACTCAAAGCATGCAGTGTCCTATTACAAGCTGTGGTTTTGCGATAGAGTGCACTCTGTATTTTACCCTCTCTGATATGAAATAAGATGTCCAAAAATTCAATGCTTTCCCTACTATATTTCATGGTCAAATGGACATTATGTGAATTATCATTCAAATATCTGTGATAATCCTTGAGTTGGTCGGGGGTCCCCTTCCATATTATGATGATGTCATCAATATACCTCCCCCAGAAGACTATCATGTCCATCCAGGGGGAGGCATACTTACCCCACGCATGTTCCTTTTCTCACCAACCCATGAAGAGTCCTGCATACGACGGCGCAAATCTGCTGCCCATCGCGGCCCCCTGGGTTTGGTGGTACCATGTACCGCAATGTAAAAAGAAGTTTCTTGATAAGAACTCACTGCTATATGTCCAAACTGTATCCTGAAACATTTTGGACATATAGCAGTGAGTTCTTATCTGGCAACACGAACCGCAGATCATTTCGAACACAACAAAATGTTGTTGGAAATGATCGACATTATCTTATCAAGGAACTTCTTTGTACATTGCGGTACATGGTACCACCAAACCCAGGGGACCGCGATGGGCAGCAGATTTGCGCCGTGTTTTATCTTTAGATAAACATAGTAGTATTCCATGGATGGCCTATCTAATCAAATCATTCACTGACCTGGGTCGCCCTGAACTCTTTTCATGCCCAGATAAAATCAGGGCTTTGGACATAGGTTACATAAAAAAGGCATTTAGGGAAAGTAAGGAAGCGCGACGCGAGGATGTTGAACTACTGAAGCCATCAGTCAGGTCACATAACCTTTTGGTTAGTGCCCCCTCCCTCGCACCTTATCTCAGTTTTGTTACTTTCCCTTATCATAGGTTCCTATTAACCAAGTTTAGGTTTAACCTGATACACTACTACCTAGGTTCATTCAAGGGTTGGCAGAAGCCAGACCAAGCCCCGCCCTGTAGTTGTGATGACTTTTCGGTGCAGGACACAATGCACTTTGTCATGTTTTGCAGCTTCTTTCATGAGCAGAGGAAAAAATACTTGCTCCCTATCCTAAAAGAAGCGGGTTTTACACAGGTACGCCCAGCATTGCTTCATTTACAGCTTTTGACAAATCCTCGCACTACCTTTTGCATTGCTAATTTTTTAGTGGCTGCAGCTAGGGTGAAAGCTGCTGGTCAATTCTCGCCTTAGCAATTTTTAAGGGTTATTATGGTTTTTCTGAAATGATTTGTATTTGTATCGTCTTAATTTTGTATATAGTATTTTAAATGCGTATGCAGTTTTGATGTTTTTAGGATAACGCTGGGTTATGTATGTATGTATGTATCCTATGTCATGTTTTATTGTCTTTTTGTTTCTTTGTATGACTTGTAATAAGTCGAATAAAGATATCCTGACTGACTGATTCTTTTGACAAATTGGTACAAGAAAATAAACACGAATTGAGAAAATATTAAGACTTCTTAATTGGATGTGGACTCTGAAAAATTGGAATTGACTGTATTTGATTGGAGTGGTGCCCCGAAACTTGATGATAAACATTTTGGACTCACGTTTCACGTGTGGTGCTCCTGGACAGAGGGTACCGGTTTTGCAAGTGGGACACTAAACATACTTGTGAATTAATCACTACTTTTGGTTGATACGAGATTGGTGCTATATCTTGGTGCTTATTTCCACTGTCTGTTCTCTAGTCTTCGAAGGTTTCCCTTAACACTTTCTCCTTTCTACGAGCATAATTTTAATTTTGGAAGTAACGGAAAATATTTTTTTTCTAAATAATTTATGAATGATGCACTACTAAGGTTATTTCTCCTCCATATTATTCACAAAGGCGTTTACCTTTTCGTTCATTCTTTGCCGACCTACTTTCTTCTCACAGTTTTTTCTTTGCATTACGCCCTTGCATTGTTACACCCTCAATTCCTCTTCCCCTTTAATCTCTTTTTACCTCTGGGCAGATACTGCAGAGTCTGAATGGCTCCAATGTAATCTTTAAATGTAAGAGGGACCCTGAAATCTCAATGAGGAGGAAGAGAACAGGGAGAAACACAGGTTAAAGAACAAAATCTTCCTCCATAGGATTATACTGTAGTGGGTACTTCATCCACACTATACAGTTAATTGTCCCGTAGAGTATGAAACATTAAAACATAATCTAAATTCACATTTTATTAGTATCAAAATTAAATAACACATTAAAAATTGTTTGCTTTTTCTTGTAACAATGTGGACAGTACAAAAACAGAGGCCCATGATAGAAGTACAAGGCAACATACACTACATTACATCTCTAACATTGACATGGGTAAAATTAACAATAATAAACACATCACAAGGACACCAAATGCAATAATACTATGAACAGCAGTACATAAAAAGAATAAACTGTAAAAACACCTACGCGCCTTTCAGAACAAAAATAAACATATACACGGTTCCTTCTTCAGGGTGAGAAAATAATAGCTGGTATTTGAGGGGTCATCTATATTCAATTGGAGCAACCACCGGATATGTGGTATCACAAGCTCCCAAGCCGTGAATCTGCGGGAACAACAAAGTAGATAAGAAAACTACAAGGACTGGTAAAGGGAGCAGTGAAAAACAACAACCCAAATTGAGCTTGAAAGGGAACATACATCTACGTATGCCAACATACGTCAAAACAACGTTACCAGTGTTTAGGCAAAATATCAGACTGCAGGGAAGGCACCACCACCAGAATAAAAAGGCACAGCTTTGAAGAGGTAGTCAGCCACATACTGTGAAAGATAAAAAATTCAACATAAAAGTGCAAAAGAAATGAGAATCAGTGTCATGGGTACATTGGGTCCATATGGCACCTACTTATGAAAAAGAATATGCCAATATTGTCCAGGGGTCCATGAAAGTATGCATCAAAAGGGTCAAAGACCTACAGGAATCTAACAGAAGAAATACAGAAAAATAACCAATAGAGCCGCAGCTAGATAGACCATGAGTTAGCAAACAGATGTGGAAAACCGGATGTGGAAATGCAAACATTACCACGATGCCAAGCATTCGCAGGTAGGTGATGGTGCCTTCTCTGCAGTCTGATCTTTTGCCTAAACACTGGTAACGTCATTTTGGTGTATGTTAGCATACTTAGATGTATGTTCCCTTTCAAGCTTAATTTGGGTTGTTGTTATTTTTCATTGCTCCCTTTACCAGTCCTTGTAGTTTTCTTATCTACTTTGTTGTTCCCACAGATTCACGGCTTGTGAGCTTGTGATACCACATATCCGGTGGTTGCTCCAATTGAATACAGATGGGCCCTCAAATACTGGCTATTATTTTCTCGCCCTGAAGAAGGAACCGTGTATATGTTTGTTTTTGTTCCGAAATGCGCTTAGGCATTTTTACAGTTTAGTTTTTTATGTACTGCTGTTTATTGTATTATTGCATATGGTGTCCTTGTCATATGATTATTATTGTTAATTTTTCCCATATCAATGTTAGAGATGTAATGTTGTGTATGTTGCCTTGTACTTCTATCATGGGCCTCTGTTTTTGTACTGTCCACATTGTTACAAGAAAAAGCAAACAATTTTTAATGTGTTTTTATGTAACCACCTTATTTAATTTTGATACTAATAAAATGTGAATTCATATTATGTTGTAATGTTTCATACTCTGCCAGACAATTAACTATATAGTGTGGATGAGGTACCCACTACTGTATAATTCTATGGAGGAAGATTTTGTTATTTAACCTGGGCTCTAATGTAATACCATGAGGTGGGGCTTTTTCAGATGAAGTGCTGCTGCTGAGAACTTTACTGTGTTACTGTGCAAAGTCAGTATTCATTGCCTACTACACTCAATATTGTTCTCTATTTCACTTGGCTGTAAACTATAACTCCAGTGAGATGAAGTTATGGGGGCATTTAATTATAAAGGAGAGAAAGGGGGCTGCCCTAGAAAAAGTGTGCTGAATTTCCTCATATAGGGTCCATATTTTGGTTGACAAAAAGGTTATGCCTGAGACCAGAAAGCAACCACCTACTTTACTCAAGGAATACGAAGTAGCTGAATCAACTCATTTTAATGTGCACTTCAAGCAGTGGAAACATTAATTTGAGGTGAAAGTTTTCTGAGGATGCATAAATTGTGGTCATCCTGGAGAAGTATTTGTGTGTATGCGTACCCCTAAGGTATTTTACATATTTTTTATAATATATCAATACAGGTTTCCAACCTTTATGCTTTGAACTTTAAAGAGACATTGGAGCCAATTTCCAGAGGCATTCATGAGTACCTGAAGAAGTACTACAAAATGACCACTTGGTTTACCAATAGATAAAAGTGTAAAGAAGGATACTCATTTCAATTACTACTAATTGTTATGTGGTTGTCCCTGAATAGTCATATTTTATATGTTGTGTGGCCAATTCACAAAGGCATTTAAGAGTATGTGAAATGGTAACATCTTCGTTTACCCATACATTTCTTTGTGAATCAGTCTCAATAGTGTGTAATTACTTAACGAAAACTTAAGTGAAGTGCACCATCTTTGTTAATGATTTACTTCAGACTGGCATTTAATGGTATTGTGAAGATGGTAATAGTATTTTGCAGGAAGAGCATGCATGTGAAAACCTTGGCCTGTTTAAATGCATCAATATGTCAATACAATAAAAATATATCAAGCTTGCAATTTTGAGTATTTGTGTACTGTGAACTATACTTACCCTCCTCGGTTTGTAATTTATCCTTCCAAACTTATCCAATAAGGCATATTTCAAAAGTCTATCTTCAACTTGAAATTCGGAAGACAGTGGTTCGGCAATGCAGAATTCTTGTAAGGCATCCATTCCAGATACAGCGTCTCTTCTTAACTCTGCTAGAGTCTTACCACTTTGAAGCAAGCTATGCTTTTCTAAAATGTCAACAGATTCTGTTTTTATGGAAAAGACAGCTAAATGATCTATTATCAAGGCAGGATCTATTTTAAGTGGCTCTTGTATAATACGAGGAACGATGATTGGTTCTGATTCGTCTAGTCGGGGATCTGTGATTTTGTATGTAATCGAATGAACAATATTTTCTGCATTATCGCTTAGAGCCGACTGCGCTGCCACCTCTGTGAATACTTTGCCAACAATTTTTGCCACTTCTATGTCAGTATATACATCGCAAGATATACACGGAGCTGGAAAACTCTGCAGCCGAAACTTGGAAAGCTCCTTAATCACAAGGCTGGCGATTCTTTCAGAAACTACAGAGCATCCACTTGTTATAGCTTTGAAAAGTTTAAATGGAGTACCTGCCTCGCGCAAGGCATTTGAGTAGACTGCATCAACCACCACTGCAATAAAATCTTCATCTTCTGGATGTAAGTGCAGTTGCTCATTGGCTGGTTTAATTACATTAATTTCACTTTTTACCATTTCCTTTAATACTGTATTTATCATCTGGGAAGCTATTTTACTTAATTCGGCTTCTACTGAGTTGCTTTTTGTCTTTGATAGCTGTAAAAAGTTAGATGACACATACATTTTTGTTAAAAACTGGCTTACAATTTCTTCCAAGAATGGTGCATACAGCACCTGAGAAGTAGACTCAAAAAGCTGGCTGTAATGTGGCATCCCCCTGATACGATTCAGCACTCGTTGAACTATGTAACCTGATTGTGTACTTACATATTTGTCTGATAATTTTCCATGGGGGTAACATGGCTGAAATTGATAATTGCTGATTTCTCCAATAACTAGACCTGCTATTTTTGGTGCTAGATCGTCCTTTCTAGCCAAATTTTCATATATAGACATGTGAGATCCACATAGGTAATACGTATTACTGTAAACTTCCTCAACGACTTTTTCAATAACTTGACTATCTTTAGGATGCACAGAGCGTGGTTCACTAGAATCCTGACTTAAAGTAATATTATTTGTTGGAATTGTAAAAAGCAAAGCATTTAGCAGCTTTTCAGTAATTGTTTTCACCAAAGCTGTTGAGGACATCTCTTTCGAGCACGGTGACACATTAGGACAGTTGAAAAATAATTTGCACAGAAACCTGGCTATAATTTCTTCTAAAATTGTGCTAGACAATAAAGTTGTTTCTGTTGGACAAGTGCCAGGTGGTTGTGTGATATCACCTAAAACAGTTTCAAGAACACTAACAGCGTTCACACTTGTTGCTGAAGGAACTTTCACCACTGGAGCAGATGACACTGAGAGACTTCTTCGATAGCTGTCATCCTTTAAATTGTTCATTATTTTCAACACTATAGCTTTAGAGTCTATGGATGTGAATGGTGAACATTCTTCAGAGACTGGTACTTGCAACTGGTAGTAAGAAATTGCTGACACAAGAAAACAGGCTACTTTTGCAGGAAGTAAACTGCAGCCATCATTTAAGCACTGAAACAAGGTTTCCTTGTTTTCAAAGTCTTCAAATATTTTAACAAATATGCAGTTAACAATTAAGTCCACAACAGATTTGCCTGTCTCTGGACGAGCCTGCGTCTCTTTCTTAACTTTAATTCCAGTTTTTTCAACCTCAGTCACCAGGGATTTTACAAATGGCTCTGCCATTTTGTTAAGTCCTGCTTCTGAATTGTGCTTGCATATTTCTTTCTTGATGTGATCTGAAATAGCACAGAAGATCCTAGACACAAGGCCTGACAAAATGTCCTCCACAAAAGAATCACAATAGATACCAGGTTCATCTGTTTGCGGACTACGCTCCCAGGACACATCTAGACCACACAGAATATGTTCAACCACGCATGATGGTGATGCAGAACCTGTGCTTGGTGAAGTAGTAGGCTGATCTGCCATGAAATTAGGATTTGAAATCTCTCTAATTAATAAGCGTGATATTCGCTTCTCTGAATCGTTGTCACCCATTGGTATACTGTCTGGCACCTGTATTTGAGTATCACATTTAGATACAGACACTTCAACATCTTTAGGTTTATGTGCACACTGAATGTATGTGGCATCTTGTGTATACCAAATTTCGTGATTTGAAATTTCCTTCATCACTTCCTGTGTAAGTTTGAGGACCATGTCTTTGAATTGTGAATCAGATAAACTGCTCTGGCTTCCTGAGGATGTACTAGTGGAAGGAAATATTTTTGATATAAGTGTGTTAACAATATCATCCAAAACTTTGGAAGGCAACATGGTGGTAAGTGGTGAGAACGACCTAGTTTTTTGCCGCAACTTCTTAACATTATTTTGTATTTTCTGAATAATGTTTTCAGCTTCTAAAGACACAAACTCAAGAGGACATACATCTCTGGGTTGTAACGGTAGCATGTGGTAACCAGATAGTCCAGACAACAACACGCACATTATTCGATCCACAAACCTTTTGCCGTTACAAATTAATGCCTTTTCAGCTGCTTGATATGATCCAAATAAGTCTGCCACTTTTTGAGAAACAAAGTCAACTACTTTGTTTGCATCATTTTCATCTGGTTGCGTAACTTTCATGTCTGTGTTAACATGCAGAATCCTGATTTGATATTTGCTGATTTCTTCTAGTAGAGGAGGCACTAATTGTACTGCTGTGTCACTGAGTTTGCATTCTGGCATAATTTCATGATTGCTATTCATGGTGTTTGCCGTAACCACAATTTTGGAAAGTATTCCAGAAAGAACATCTTCCAAAAATACATCAGAATAAACAGGGGATTTTGTTGGTCCGCAAATAGGGTACTGTACATCACGTTCCACATTATCAGCAGAAGGGCACTGATCAGGCAATGTGTCACCAGATAAAAGTGGCTGAAGATGGCGAGTTATTTCAATGATGATTGTATTGGCTATTCTATCAAGAATAGTTTCATTTTGGCATGCTAATGCTGCTTGAATTGCACTTGGGGTTTCGCATCGCTGCACTATACTGTTATACACAGAGTCTGCAACTTTCTGAATATCCACTTGCCCTTGCATATACTGGTTCATATTTGAATTGTTTGTATTGTAAATGGCACAATTCGAAATGCATCTCAGCATTAGACCTTGCGATTTAATATTAACAGGGTAAGATTTCACAACTGTGGTACTTTGTAATGACTCCTTTGTTACTTCCCATCCCGATATCATGGCTTGCAATATGTATGTTAAGACCAAAAGCACGAACCGAAGTAAAATGTATCTAGCTACCATATATATTGCATAATTCACTAGATACTGTGATAGGGCTTCCTCAGCCATATTTGAAATGTCTTGATTAAGCGGTTTTGCAGAGTCAATTACATTTCTACAACCAGGCCCCGCGCATTTTGGTGAAAGCTGATGTATATCACGATCATTTGAATAGCTATGCGATTTAGGGCCTGTTTTTGAAAAATATTCACGATGGAAATGACATTCAGTTACAGACATCTGCAATGTGTGATATGGTCGAAGTTTAGTAGGAGTTGAGTCTGGCAATACCAACAATCGCAGTAGGGAACTGAAGAATCCAAAATGCTTTGTGGTAATATCTGGTACACTGTGATATTCTATAGTCGTTGTCAATTGTTCAGTTCCTTTGTTGACTTTACATATTTCGAACTGTGACTGCAGTGAAGACATTTTTCCATCACCTTCTCCCCAAGTAGGTGTTGTTGATGGAAGTGGCTGAATGTTGGTTCTCGGCATTGAACTTCCTGTTAATAAATACATTTCACTGGGAATCTGTAAGCTCAGAACATTACATTGTTCAAGGAAAGCACCAATTTCATGTTGTACTTTACTAACAGTGGAACTGTTACAAAACAAACAGTGTTTTTTTGACTCTTTTCCTGAATTAGTACAGTCTTCATACGTCACAACGGCTGGGTATGGGTAACATGTAGACTTCAGGACCCACGTAAATATATTCCCAAATATGGCTCTTCTTTCGTCTAGGAAATCCTGTTAAAAAAATGATGAAAAATGTCAGTTATCTGCTTACACGTAGATGCACTCCACCTGTTGAAGAACTGGTGAGAGGTAAGCAACTGAGAATGAAAACTACCTCAGTCAAATTCATTAGCCCAGTCTTTCTCCATTCCACCTTATCTTTACATAGATGAATGCAAAGATACTTAGGGTTAACACAGTTTTATTTAAAACATAGGTTTTGTTAGTTGTCAACGTAATTGCATTTTCAAACCCATCTTTATTGGTATTTTTGAATACACAGTGAGCTACACTCAAAATATGTATTTTTGGTTGCTACTGAATGCACGAAATACAAGGAACAGGTTATTTAGCCTTTAGGTCTATTATAAAGCAGAGGGTCAAAAATCGCACAAACAGTAATTAATCAACTCTAAAACAACAGAGTAAAAACAGAAACCATCAGCCCCAAAGGCCGGGGGCAGGCAATGTTAAAGGAATGATGGGCAGATAAGTGAATAGGACATCGTCAGTTAGCACAGGCAGAGTAGTGCCTGAATACCTGCACCAACCAGTAAGGCAGGGAGCAAGAGAAAGAGAACAAGCATTTGCAATGCAATCGGTCTCGCCTTTGGCTCCATCTTGTATTTAGCATATTTAGGGTAGGGGCATGAAATGGGGACACAAGCTGGGTTGAATAAAAAGCTAACACAGTTTAGGTAGACCTTAATGACAGTGTTTGGTGGCAGTGTGACAGAGGGAGAGGAGAGAGTTATGCAGAAGGATGGAAAGTGGGGGACAATAGGATAGCATGGATAGAGACCAACAGAGAGTTTGGAGGATAGCAGTTAGTTTAAAAGAGATAAACACTGAGTTAAGAGTGAGAGAGAGGAGAAACTAGCAGAAAGAAAGGAACAGAGTTTTGGGTGGGAGGATAGACGGGGGAGCATGCAAGTAAGGGAGAAAGAGTTTAAAGAACAGAGACTGGCTGAGTTTTGGGGCGGAGGGAAGGACTTTGGGTTTAAAGGGACTGCGCATGAGTTAGAGAAAGTGAATTTGAGGGGAAAACAGTGAGTTTGAAATATTGTTTCATGGGACAGGGAGCGTTAGACAAAGGGACAGACATCCGGGGCACAGACAGGCAGAAACATGACTGTATGACCCTTCCATTTGCCACTAAGCACTGCTCCCAGAGGAGCTTCCCAAGTTATCCTGTCCGTATTTCTTGTATGCGTCTACTGTTTTTGGGGGAAGCCTAGAAAAACAAGTACCCCTGGTATCTTCTACAATTACAACACAGGCATTTCTAAAGTCAATTATTCATGAAAATAAATACGCTTAAAATCGTCAAATACATGGGTAAAATAATAGGCATTGGAATTTTTAAAATAAAAATAGCTCAAGAGTATACAGATTGAACAAGAACACCAAACAGTAGGATAAATAGGTTTACTTGGTAAAACTGGAAGGCACCCTTGTATGCTCGGCACAAACCCTTAAATGTCTGTGAGCGCGAAAAGCAGCCACCCAGGGCAGATCAGTTTAGCCAAACAAATCCTATAAATCCGAGTCAGCGGGAGCTCAAACATAGCAGTCTCCTTATATTATAGTAGCATCTGAATGCCCAGCACTAGGAAAGGAAATCATAGTCTGTAAAGCATGTGTATGAAAAACCCCACCTTCACCAGGAAATGATTTGAATTTACTCACAGAGCTCCCCAGAAAACACCACTTGAATAAGAACGTCCAGACTAAGGATTAAACAAAAGAAGGCATGCCAAAATAAGAATTTAGAAAACATTTTACATTGTACAGAGCCAGTAAGGTTGGTATTGAATCATTCCATTGCTTGGAAATGTAAAGCGTTTAATGTATCTGCATTTTATATATAATTCTTTTGATTGTTTTTGGTAAAATTGACCACTAGATGAAGAACGATCGCACTCCATTTTCTTTATATATGAATGGTATGAAACGTGTACTGAGGTGAGTAGGTGCTATTTGGTGCTTCCTTCTGAGTAAGAGGAAAACCGATAAATCGGAATAGCGTAATCCCAACAGTGGAAAATGTCCCCCCAAATGCACTCAATCAATATGATTTCAATAAAGTTCGTTGACAATTTCTTGAGAGTCTTTCTTGCTATGTATTATTTCAAATTTCTTTATTTTCCGATCATTTGTCCAATTTTTCAAACACAAAAAATGGGAAGCCCTTGCCCAATGCATTTCGGGCCTATCCCTTCATCAGGGGATATTATTTATGTAAACAAAAAAGGAATATACATAGCTTATAATAAACAGTAAGCATCTCGCTTTTTTGTCCCACTGTTTCAAATGTCTTTAATCAAAAAACCTTATATCCCAAGGTGCACCTCGGCGAGGAGGCTGGTAATGGCGGCATAGTCATAGTACAAACGAAAACCAGGGAAACATGCCAGAGTGAAAGTAAAGTCAAAAGCCTCAAGGTAAACCATGATCAAATGGTTTCACCAAATAATAAAATAATTTGCATTGTCGTACTCGGGGTTAAGAGGCACTTTTAAACTCACCGCAAACAACGTTCCTCGCAGAGAGAACTGGAATAATTGATTAATTCCTATTGTTTTGATGTTGTTTCAGTACAAGATGTGCCCAAAACTGAAACCATAACCGGTTGACACACGGAGTTGTAACCTGTGAGTTTTGTTCCTTCTTACATTTGTTTGAACACACTACAAGCTTTCTGCATTTTTAACTGTGGTCACGGTTTCTAATGTGGCTAACCAATCCACAGGTTGCACACCAATTTTAATGTTCGGAGCACACCGCGCTACCATTCCGGTTTTGTTAGTCGGTGAATGGTACCTCTGTGATAATCCTCACACTACTTCTTATTTTATTATTTGGTGAAACCATTTGATCATGGTTTACCTTGAGGTTTTTAACTTTACTTTCACTCTGGCATGTTTCCGTCGTTTTCGTTTGTACTATGACTACACCGCAATTACCAGCCTTCTCGCCGAGGTGCACCTTGGGATATAAGGTTTTTTGATTAAAGACATTTGAAACAGTGGTACAAAACAGCGAAATGCTTACTGTTTATCATAACACTGTGTATATTCCTTTTTTGTTTACAAAAATAACATCCCCTGATAAAAGGCTAGGCCCGAAATGCATTGGGCAAGGGCTTGACATGATTTGTGTTTGAAAAATTGTACAAATGATCGGAAAAGAAAGAAATTTGAAATAAAACATAACAAAGAAAGACTCTCAAGAAATTGTCAACAAACTTTATTGAAATCATATTGATTGAGTGCATTTGGGGCGACGTTTTCCACTGTTGGGATAATGCTATTCCTGTTTTTGTAAAAGACATCTCATACCATTTTGAACTGCCGATCTTAAACATGGAAAACCCAATTCAAGTTTTGACATATTTTCACTGTGCTACGCCAAACCAAATGAGTCCTGTTGTAGTTTGGGAATGTGACTTTTAAAGTGCCCCGCTTGGGACCCGAGCACTAAGCAAAGCACCACATTCCTGTTGCAGAATAAACACACAGCACTCAGGGGGAGTAGGGATAAAATGGGGGAGGGTGGTGTAGAGGGCTCAGAGCATAAACGTTTGGGCTAAAAGAAAGGGAACTTGAGCACAGGGAGAGGGGAGGAGACCTGCAAGGGGCGCCTGAAGTTTACAGTTGTAGGTTATTTTAAGTGTTGAAAACCACAGAATGCATTATATATATTATTACCAGGTCAACAACAAGCTCCCACTTCAACTTTGTGTAATTAAGAAGTGTGTGTTCTATTAAAAAAAATATGTTCTCCAGGTCAAAAAGTTTCCACGCTGTGATATCATGGAGCCTGGATAATCATCTGACATTACTCTAGCAGAAGTAATTGTGTACCGAAAGTCTGAAGAGAGTCAAATTCGGTAAACATTTTGTTACAGTGAGGAAGGTAGCACCATTCTGCGATGAAGCGCACAGCAATAACATCGGACTTTACAGTCAAGTCGATTTTATTGCTGAGCTCTGCAATATGTTTAATTTTGGAAATTATATCAGCTCACAGCACTCCCTCCTGCGCGTCTCATCAGTCGATTCATCTCCTGCAGTGCGTATTTTGTTCTTCATGTAAAGAAGTCAGGTTTCTATACAAAATGGGTGTTTTTAATATTTTCCTGTTTTAAAAAATATTCCTGAGTAAAGGCCGAGAGCTGTCTGCGGGCACAGAGAGTGGGCATACTCGGACTGCTGAGGCTCACTGGTGAGTGGTGCATTGTGCGTTTTCCGCCATCTGCGATGATAATGCTCCCTGTGCCTGGACGGGAGCAGCAGCACATAGTGTGTGGGCTGGGGAAGTCTGTTACAGATTGTTAGTTAGCCAGCACACCAGACATGATAGACTGAGGCTGCTTTGTTTACAACTTAAACACGAGACAAAGCGCAGGCATCCATAAAGCAGTGACGGAAGGGTAGTGGTGCAATCATGAACAAGCGAAAGTGAAAGCATTTGTAAAATGAGCCTCAACAGATGGCATCCCTGGGCACCGCCGCTGGCTCCCGAGAGCAAAACACTCTGGGAGTACACCTGATCCAGAACAGATGGCACCCTGCGCACTCCCAAGACCCCAAGGCCTTGGGAGTGAAAGTTTTGAGGAGAGGCGGAACACGCACCCGCCTTTGGCCATTTGCGTGCTTACAATTATTGAAAGCCACACGCAAAGGCCTATGGGATGTGTGGTAAGAGGCACACCCACACGGAGAAGGCTCTAAGAAGTCTGAAGTGATTCCAAGAGCCCTCTCCTAGAGCAGCGCATGCGCGCTGGGCTCTAGGCGAGACCGAATAACAAAGGGAGGGTGGACTTCGCCAGTTGTGAGCTGCACTGTGGGAGGAAGTATGGCTAGGTTACAGTTGAAGTAACTGAATGATGTTCTGCAAGCTCTAGGAAAAGTGCTACACTCCGACTCAGTTTTGTCCTTCTGGGTCCTGAAGGTGTGAAAAGCCCAGAGAACTGTCCAAAAGCTGTTGATAAACTGACTGTTGTTGATTATTGTCCTGTGTTCCCTTTTTCAGAGAGAGTAACCGGTTATCCCAGTCATGCATAATCGGGCATTTAAACAGGTCTCTAATTTCTTCTCTGCACAGTGCGCTACTCTGAGTCTCAGCCTACTTCAGGGTGGCCTGCAACCATGTGTCAAACATGAGGGACACTGCAGCCTACCACCTCATGGTGACTGTGTGTTTAGCAAGTATCAGGTCAAGAATGCTGGCAGCAACTTTATAATTTCTGGATCGTTTATGAAATCCACGGCACACACCAGGGGCGTATTACATAAACCGCCCAGGGGGCGCAACAAGGGCTTGCACCCGCTTTGTGTGCCCCGGGGCACTTTGGTATTACAGAAAGGGCTGCAGATGCTTGTGCGGCCCCTTCTGTAATACCAATAGCCCTGGCGTACAAACAGCATCAGAGCTATCTTCAAGGTGTCCAATGGACACACCAAACATCCCCTTGCAGGCGGGTGCCGTCACTGACAGCACCCACTTGCAAGGGGATCTCTAAACTCTTTCAAAAGTGCAGGCGGGTTGTCATATGAACTGTGAAAACACGAATCGTCTGTAAAGCAGCCACTCCATTTTTCACCTGAATGCACTGCCTCCAGGGCAGTATAACCTCGCAGCTGCCCTGGGGGCAGCGCAGTCATCATTATAGGGTGCCTTTTCAATGTTTACACCGGCGCACCTTTTTGAAAGTGCGCCTAGCTAACCAAATAAAAGAGTCAGACAATTGATCCAAGGAAGTATTTAGGGTCATGCAAGACTTTATGAAACCTCAAGCTACCATGAGCACGATTACGCCAAACTGACCTATGCAGAGACCTGTTAAATGTTTTTCAGGAGAATGTTCAATCTATATATTCTTCCTTCTCGGTGTCAGAGGATTGTTCAACCATCTCTCTGGCTCCAGTTTCTCTCTGTCACTGGTCTGAATTTCAGCCTTTTTACCCAATGTTTTACCTCCTACACCTAGTGAGAACCAAATCAGGCTCGCCTCTTGATCCTTGTCCAGCTCGATTTTTTTAATCTGCTGGCTCCTTTTTTCAATCCTCACCTAAATGTTATCTGGAATGCATCTCTGAGGTTGGGTAGCTACCCCTCTGTATGGAAGAAGGCATTTGTTCTACCGATTCTCAAAAAGGAAGACACAGATTCTGGCATACTTACAAACTTTAGGCCCATTTCCCTCCTGCCCGCTCCTGCAAAAATTCTGTAGATGGAAGTCCAGAGACAGCTCTCCTATTACTTGGAGTCCAAGAACCTTCTTCATGACTCCCAGTCGTCCTTTAGGACTGGCTATAGTACTGAGACGGGTCTACTGGAGGTGGTGGAAACCATCCGAGAATCCCTAGACCAAGGAAGCTGTGCCATGCTTGTGCTATTGGACTTGTCTGCAGCCTTCGATACAGTTTCTCACCCGATTCTTTTAGACCGAATGGCACATCTAGGTGAGTGGTTCCACTCATTTCTGGATGAGCAGTCTCAGCAGGCCTTTGTGCTCCCCATGTCTCCTCCTCCTGTTCCATGGTATGTGGAGTTCTTCAGGGTTCGGCATTAAGCACCACCCTGTTTAATGTCTATTTTGCTCCTTTGACATCGGTAGTGAAACACTGTTGAGTGAGAATAATATCATAGGCTGATGACACGCAGCTTGTGTTTTCATTTAAAGATACTGCAAAGGCTGTGTTTGACAACTTCAGGCATTAAGTAACCAAGATCGCCTCCTGGATGACGGACAATTGCTGAAATTAAATGAAGACAAAACAGAGGTGATGTTCTTCAATCAACCTTCACCCCCACCGGATGATATATGGTGGCTGATGCAGCTGAACCCTCCCTCCAACGCCTGTCACCTCAGTCAGAAATGTAGATTTCTCATTCAAATTAAAATTGTTGGCCAAAACCCAGTTTGGTCAAGTTTCCATAGCGTGTTTTTGGAAACTTAAAAGCCTGAGAAGATTTCTCTATCTGCTGCCGATGGACGGTCGGGCCACTATAGTCCATGCCCTTATTACATCTCAGCTGGACTATGCTAACATCGTGTATCTGGGTCTCCCTATATCTTACCTATAGGCTGCAGACAGTCCTGAACCTTTCAGCAAGGTTCATCAGAAATGTGACTCTCCATCATCACATTTCCCCTCATTTGCGCAGCCTTCACTGGCTCCCAGTTAAAAGGAGAATTGAATTAAAGGCATTTGCCTAGATGCATCAACCATTTTAGGAAGTGCAAATGGTGCGATTCGCAAAAATCGGCCTTTTGCACTTCCTAAAATGGTTTTTGGGATGCATGAAGCATTTTTGGAAATTCGCTTTTTTTTGCGAGTTCCAAAAATGCGATTGCTTTTAAGGAATCGCAAATTTGCGATTCCTCAAATGCAATGCATCATTCTGAAAACATTTGCGATTCTCAAAATAGCAAATGCAAATTACCACGAAGTTGAACTTCGTGGTAATTTGAAAAACTGTTTAAAAACGCACAAAAATGCATTTTTTAAACTGTTAAGTTACAGACACACATGTCCTTAGGACATGTGTGTATGTAACTTACATGTAAAAGTGCATTTCATGGATGCAGGGGGGGTCCTTTGGACCCCCCTCTCCACCCTTGAAAGGCTTTGTTGCATTCCGATTTCAAATTGCGAATTCGCAATTCCCATTCATTCCTATGGGCATTTCAGCCCATAGGAATGAATGGGAATTGCAAATTCGCAATTTGAAACTCGCAATTTTATTGCGATCCGGTAAAAATTACGATTTTTACCGAATCTCAATAAAATAGCGAAATTAATGATGCATTGCCATTTGCGATTCCTTATTTGCGATTCCTTATTTTTCGCAAATAAGGAATCGCAAATGACAACGTTGATGCATCTAGGGGATTGTCTCTTTCCTTTAGAGCCACAAGAGATAGAGGTCCATGTTATCTGAAACAGAGACTTCAGAAATGCCATCAGAACAGAACCCTGCAATCTAACTCTGAGATGCTTCTCCACACCTCTCGTTTTTCTAAATCAAGGATCGGTGGGTGAGCCTTCACAATAAGTATTTTATACAAACAATGATTCAAGGTGTGCACACAATTCTAAGCTCAAACAGAAAGCAAATCAATTACCAGACATACAGGAATGAATCCTAGAAAGATTATAGTAAAGGCCCATCTGAGAATTATCTGGAAGTATGTAAAAAAATGTATTCAATAAAAACAATTATAAAATCAAGCACAGAAATACATACTGGTACACATAAAACATGATATCAATTACCAGACAAGTGGCATACTGAAGGAAAATATATAGACAGGGGTTTCAAAACAACTCTGAAATTGCCACACACAAAACAATGTGTCCTTCGATGATTGCGGCCACATTTGCGTTAACGGTATTTCGACTTTTGTTATACATTCCAGGTCATCATCAGGACATTTAACTTTGACTGAGTATCGAACAAATGAATCTACAAAGTGCAGAAATAACACATATGTATGAATATATACATTTATTTAGAGTTCCAGATTACACGAAGGGCGAAAGGAGAAGAATTTCAACAAGGAAGCATCCACTGGCGGTGCTTGAAAAAAAGACAACAGTACCACATCAGTTTGTGCAAAAAGTGAATAGTTTCACAATCACTATGGAACTAACGGAAGCAGAAAAAGTGAAAAAATAAGAACCAAGTAAGAATTAGGAATGAACCAATAAATTACCAAAGTGATATATTAGACAAGAAGATCTAATCTTTACAACACTTACTTCCATGTAATTCAAGAAAATAAACGTGGCAGTCGCTAATTTTTTTAATGTTTCTCCCAAAATAGTAAAACTAAGTTCAGAAAACAAAATGATCTAAACCGGTAATTAAAACCGACAGAGAAACAGACCCAAGGCTGCCCTCAAGCTGGGGAACTTACATTTTAGTGCAGCAAGGGGAGTAGAATTGAATAATTCAAATCTTAGTCACAGTGCCCTCGTGGCTGTGGAAATATGAAAAAAATTCTATGTAAAGAGCAAGCATTAGTATGATGCCCAAAGGAGTAGCTCATAATTTTAAAGGCCAAAACAAAACAAGGTTAAAATGGAAAGGGCTTTACCTTTTCGAAAGAATCCAACTATCTATGGCACGGGGTAAAGACGATTCTACTTGATAAGTCCCCAAAGCATGCAACCTACAATAATGAACAAGAAAAATCCCCGTCAAATATCGGCAGCCGGTTACAAAAGTTTGCGTATAGAGACCGCTTCATCTATGTTAGTTTTAGATTTACAATTAACTGATCAATGGCCAAAATATGATGATCCGAGCAGACTTCTCGGGATCACTTCCTCACATTACGTAAACGGTGCGAAGATGCCAGTGACCATCACCCGCATGGATAAATACTACGTGATTCCGGAAATGCGGAACAAGTTGGAGGGGGATGCTAGACATAGAAAGAGGATAATCCTCACAAGAGGACTAGTGAACGTCCGCAATCTTAGAATGGTGATGGACACAATTAGATGCAGGTATTAAGCCCATTACAAGGGGATAACTGCCTTAGTAAAGAAAATAAATCAAGTAATAATTACGGGGGAAATATTGATAAATCAAAGGTTAGTATAACACCAGTGTGAAAAAACGATGGTCATGAAAAAATAAATGACACACACATTTAGCAAATATATATAGTATTGTCACATTTTTGAACATCAAATCAAATTCTCTTTACAACAAAATAGGGTCAGATTAATTAAAACCCAATTTGCAATGCAATAGCTAAGTAGCTGTAACACAAATTTAAGATAATACATAAACAAAACACGGTATTAATATTACAATTATGATTTGCAAAGGTCAAATTACTCACAAATGACATCATTCAAACTATTCACATTATTTTACACCTGTAAAAATAATAATAGCAGCAAATGACCTAATGTCAATTGGTATATAGAAAAGAGTAACAGTGTTTTCTGCCACATATTTAATCGTCTTTTCATCATTTTAATCATTTATATCCAACAATTAAGGACTTTAGATCTTAATTGTCCATGTCAGAAAGAAGCAGAATGTTCAGTGATTAGCCCCATATTCTCAACAAAAAGTTAAAGAATGGCAGTCCTCCATCGTATTAAGGCCCTTGTTGATACTGTCACAATGGAAAATCCAGCGGCATTCACTTTTATTCAAAATGTTGGTGACATTGCCGCAGTGCAAGGGATTCCGTATGACCTCAATGACTTGCCACAGCAAATCTGACGGTGCATGATTCATTTCCATGAAGTGAGCTACTAGAGGTGCATTTTCTGCCTTACATCGGATGTGACTCTTATGTTGTCCTAGACGAAGTTTGATTTTTTGTGACGTCTGTCCAACATAGATGAGGTCGCAGGGACACCAAATTGCATAAACAACATTTTGTGTATTGCAGTTTGAGTAGTCCCGTAGATCATGACAAATACTTCCATGAATAAATTGCTTTGTGTTAAGACTGGAATCACACATGAGGCAACCACCACATCTGTAGTGTCCCACAATTTTATTCAGGCTCCACATAGTTGTCAAATTTTGGGGTTCATTCCGCTGTAATGTTGCTAGGACTAGATGGTCATGTAAGTTCTTCCCTCTTTTATAGGAAAAAAGGGGTAAGTTATTTGTAATTCCTGTGGACAAGACCAAAGGCCAATATTTCTTAATAATTGTAAAATTTGGATTACTTTGTGTCCTAAAGGTTGTCACACATGGGATTCTATTGGTTTCTTTCTTTACTTTAGGTGCCAACAGGAATTCACAATGGTTATTCCACGCTCTTTTCATAGATCCCTTAACCAATTTCCTTGGGTAACCACGCTGTCTGAGTTTTCCAGCTAGTTTTTCAGCTTCACGAAAAGAATCATCTTTGAAAAAGCAGTTTCTAAGAATATGTAGAAAATGCCCTAAGGGCAATCCATCCCTTAAGCCCCTAGGATGATTGCTTGAGTACTCAAGCAATGTATTCCTAGCTGTGGGTTTGCTGAATAGTTTTGTTATAATCCCTCCTTCAAGAGGAAAAATGGTCAAATCCAAAAAGTCAATATGGGTATTACTGGAGTGGGAAGTGAACTTTAAATCAGAAGAACATGAATTTAACCAAATTAAAAAATCAGATAATTCAAAGGAATTCCCAGTCCAAATAAAGAAAATGTCATCTATATAGCGTTGCCAATGGTGAACTGTAGAAAAATAAAGTTTTTTTGCGAATCATAAATGAATTTCTGTTCAAAACTGTGTACAAACAAAATAGCAAAGTTGGAGGCATAAGAAGCCCCCATTGAAGTACCTTTGCTCTGTAAATAAAACTGACCATCAAATTCAAAATAATTCTGGGTCAAAGAAAAAGTCAATAAATCAATAATGAAATCAATTGGTACCAATACAGGCGCTGGGTGGGTGTCAAGAGCTTTTGTGATCACCTCAATTCCTTCTAATTGAGGGATGTTGGTATATAAGGACTCTAAGTCCAAACATACCAATAATTCAGTTAGGACAAAATGTCATTGTTTCTAGCTGTACAATAATGTCTCCACTGTCACACACATAACTCCTTGTGGTCTTTGCAAAATCTTTGATGAAAATGTCGATATATTTACACAATGATTCCAGAGCAGCCGCTCTTTAGAATTTCATGCCTGATCACCTGCATAAAGCAGAGTCGGAATCCACTTTCAGGAAGGCATTGAAAACATCACTGTTTGATTTGCCCTAGCCCATCCCTCTTCCCCCTACCTGACCATTTAGTGCTGGGACACTGCCGTTGGTGATAGCCGAGCGCTCTATAAATGTTTTGGTATGGTATGGTAAGTAAAGTTGCCCCAGGGCCCGAGTTATGTGCATTAGAGTTTTCATTCTTTGTGACGAGGACACCTCTTAAAACATGTGCCCAGTGCAACAAATGAAAATGCACCCTATTATGGGGAATGAGCTGCACCCAGGACAGATGCGAACTCGTGCTAGGCAGAGCTAGGCAGAGCATTCCAATAAAAAATGGAGCAGCTGCTTTAAAGCAGCTTTGTGTTTTCACTGTGCAGGCGGCAACCCGTCTGCACTTTTAGAGATCCCCTTGCAGGAGGGTGCAGTCAGTGACTGCACCCACCTGCAAGGGGATGTCTTGGGGGTCCATAGGACCCCCTTTCCCCCCTCCAGAGGGCTGCTCTCATGGGGCGCTATGTGAGTGTGCCACCTTCTGGGTGGCGCACTGTGAGTGCACCTCCTACATCTTCTTTGACTCTGCACCAGCACCTGTTCCACGGCACAGGTGCAGAAGCAAAGGGATTCCCTCACTTGCATGGGGCACATACCCATGGAAATGAGGGAAGACCCCCTCAAGATAGCACTGGTGCTTTATGTGCACCAGTGCTATCGGTTTTACAGAAGGGGCCGCACAAGTGTCTGCTTGCCGTTCTGTAATCCCAAAGAGCCCCAGGGCCGCACAAAGTGCGTGCAAATGCCTGTTGCGCCCCCAGGGTCCTGCTAGATATTCACCTTAGATAATTCAGCCCTGCAAAGTGTCATGTATCAGCGGTTAAAATAACACATTTCAGTGCTCCCATCCACCTTACAGCACTGAAGTGAGAAAGACCCACTGGGGAATTCATTGTCACAGCAGGGCACCATATTTTCTGAAACTGCTGTAGCTTGATCAGTAGCCGGCATGGACATCCTGCGCCTACATAAAAAGACAGGTTTGAGCAAATTCATTCATGTGTTTAACAAGCAAGAATAGTAAGCACAGTGCTTTTTAAAGTTCAATAACTAGCGTGAAGATCACTAATACTGTAAAAGGAATGTACAATTCGGGTAAGTGCACTTTACTGCGACCAGTGACACCAGGCTCCAGGCAGCAACTGCCATTCTAGAACCCCAGACATTCACATTATAACTCCCCCCAAGGTTCCACCCCAGAACATTCGATCCCATGCCCCAATCGTCAAGAACATTAAAATTACCCAACGCATACAATAATTTCCAACATATCCCCCACCCTACAAAACTACCAAAAAAAGTTACTTTTAAGGCACAGCAAAATTGGGATAAGCACTCACAAGTGGAATAAGTCATGACGTACAGTTACGACGAAAATCCTAATATGAAGGAAAATAATTATGAACAATAGGTTACAAATGCAAGAGGAAATCATATTGTAAAATAAAAAAAAACAGAAATAACAAAGAAATCAACAGTCATGTCAGATATGGGCACAAGTGATGATGAAAGAAATATACCACCAAATCAAACACAATATGCATGGAGAGCAGCAGAAGTGTTACAAGTAATTATTTTTAGGTAAGTCTAATGTAAAACATGACTAATTAAACAGATAAAGCAAATGTTTTGCTTGCAAAAAATAATGTATCTTTATTTTCAGATTTGCACATATATGCTGAGAAATTGAGCTTAAAGAATGTAAACTCTTCCTTATTAGTGAATGTCTTTGAATGTGTTAAATCAACTTTCTTAACTTAAAAAACATACAAAACTGCAAGCATTTAAAAAATACTAATGTTTGCATTTACCTGGATCAATAGTAGCTCTTTCAGATGTTGCTGATCCGTCACTTTTTGACACATCATCAAATCCACCATGACTGCCACACACTGGAGAGCTCTTCACTTTCAGCAGCCCCTACTTTATCACCACTTGCTTGTTACCTTGTTTGCAAGCTTTTAAATTAATTGATTATCTCCATAGGACCATGTGCAAAATCCCGGTCGATTTCTATTTGTCCATTTATAGTATGCCTAGATTTGGTTGCATCGAATGTGCAAGGAGATTTACAGAGCAACCCAATCCGTCAATACATGCAAACTAATTATGTAGTCAACGCCTTTGTGACAAACCTTCTTTCTGTAACTGACCACACACTTTATTGAGAGCTTATGTCATATTGTAAACTTTTTCACCAATGAAACTTTGGCCTGCCTCTATAGTATGTGTGAAATGTTCAAAACCATTTTGCATTCTTATTTTAATTCCCACCAATTTTGTACTAGCATTTTAATGAGTTTTTGTAGTGGGCACTGGATGCTCAACATTAAAGCTTCTAAACCTCCAAAAATCTGTGAACTGGCACCACTATTTCCAGTGGGAAGAGGTTGCTAAGATTGTGAACGCAGAAACAAGTTGCTATGTCTCATAGTAATCTTTCTACATAGTTGTCTGAGCCTCACTGCTGATTCTCAATGGTACTGTATGTGGATCAAAGGACAGTGCACGAATGGTAACTATTAGTCTAGAACATTGAGGCTGGGCTGTTGAAGTTCTAGGTTCAGTTTCATTGCCTTCCTCTATGACAGTTTTTGTGTCTTTCTGTCCCTCGCGTTCTGTATCATGACCACTCTGGGATGCAGTGGCAGCTGCTGATCATATGGCCGGGATGCCCGCCACCCCCTCCCAACACCAATTCCCAAGGATGGGAGAAGTCGGACACTGGTTTGAACTTTTGGAAGGCGGGAGGGAGTCACCCTCCCGGCCGTATTTATTAAAATATGAAATTTAAAACATTAAAAATAAAGTTTCATCAATATGTACAATTTTACATTTATTACATTTCGATGAAGACATGTTCTTTGGCTAACCTTAACAGATCTCTAATACAAAGGTTTCCTAGCCGAGTCTAACATCCTGAAAATGCATACATCTAAATTAAAATTGTACATCCTAGCATTAAGGGCCAACGGCAAGGTCTTAACCGGTGTCATGTCCCTACTACCAAAATCTCGCCCTCACGGTGTGAGTGGCGCATGCGCAGAGGACTCTACCCTCATTGCCAACTGTAACTTCCCTTGTCGTGGTGGGGGCCCCCTTTCCACTCGACGCCATCTTAAAGGTCGTCCGAGTTCCCGTGTGAGGTATTTGTAGGAAGGACAGCGTGGACTCCCCCCATCCCCACACTCTCTATCCGCCGTCGCGGATATCCGGCCCCCGGGAAATTAGTAGGAGGGGCATCTAGCCGCCTCCCCCCCTGGGAGGGGCCTATGGCCGTCTCCCCCTAGGCGACCCATCCTTAGTGGGTGCCGCCTCCCCGTGGAAGGGGCCAATTGCCACCTCCCCCCGGGCGCTCCCATCCGTTCTGGGTGGCGCCCCCCTCTAGGGACCTTGAAATTACTGCTCACCGATCATGACCTTACCGCCCGACCAAAAAATAAATACGACAGTTGTTCAGTTACTAAGGAAAGAAAAATTCTGACATAGCCTCGATGTGTCATCAACTGCTCTCTCCTATAAAGAAAAACATTATCCTAAATGCAGAAGTCACATCCTTATTTTAAACATTCCTTTACTTTTTCTACAGCGTAAAAAAGGCCTATACACCTATTTCTCACCAAAACTTTATTTAAAAAAACATTGCCATAAGGGGCTGGTGGGTGGGTCAAAATTGCTGCTTGTTCCGTCGAGGGCTCACGAGCAACGAGTGGGTGCAGCCTTCCGAGCACAGGAACAAGAGGACGCTTCTTCGGATTCCCGCTCTATTTATTCTTCTGCGGGAGGGCGTGTACCCTCCTCCGGTACGCCTAATGGGCGTGGTCTTCTGTGTAGGTGTCTAGGACAACCCCTCTTGGGCGGGAAAAGGCGCGCCCCGGCTATGCCACTTCGGGCATACCAGCCGAGCCTCGCCCCCCGCCCAAAATGGTTTCCCGGTGGGATCGGGGCACCCAACCATACGTTCGGGGGGACCGAGTGGTCGCCCCTTTCCAATTAAACCGTTGCGGCATACATATGAGGCTAGCTTAAAATAAATTAAAGATTCACTTACATCTGCCCTCGATGCTCGCAGCTCTCCTGTCTCCTCCCTCTTCCAATCAAGGTGCTGCTCTCATGCTGCACAGGCAGCATGACAGAAGCTCACAGTATTACAACACTAAATAGACCTGAACTTTAGGTGAACAAAGTGCTAGGAAATCCCTCCATCAAAGTATGGTCACCCAAATTTGTGTGAGTGAACAGCGGGTACAATTATACCGTCTATTCTAGGGTCACCTGTTATTTTCTAAAAGAAGTGTTTTTGGGCTCTGTCTCCCATGATATCTACCACCCTGTGATGTGTCGCCAACGAAACATAAAAGGAAAAAAGTGATGAAAAAGGTTGACAGTGCCTCACAGGAGTAAAACCATGGGAGTGTGCAGATTGGTTCTCACCTGCACCTGCATATGCCTGCTCTCCATCCTGCTGTCCTAGACAGCCAGGTGGGAAGGTTTACACTGTGAATATCAGGTTTGCTGTTTGCAAAGCCATTAGAAGTGGCCCACCCCCAAACATGGTTCAGTCTGTGGAAAGAGAAAAATAAAATAGTATTACATTCATTTAATTACTATTTTACTTTTTCACCTTTTGCGGCACTGGCAGCAGTGGGGCAACACTTCTCTGCTGTAATAGAGAGGCCAAAACTGCTGAGATGGTATATCTGAGTAGAAAATGGCAAAACATCAGTCTACGTATAAACTACGTGTTAGACCTGGAATATCTTTGCGTGATTGGCCCTGACTTTTTGCCTCTACTACCTTTGCTTTAAGATGCTTTGGGTACTTTGCCACTGCTGATCAGTGTCAAAGTACAGGAGTTCCCCATGTAAAATGTAATGGTGATTGGTTGGCCATAATTGGTATGTTGCCTTACTAGTAAAAGTCCCTAGTGATGTGCACAGTATGTGCAAGGGCTAGTAGTGCAAGGGCGCGCACGGAAAGGAACTCAGGCCTTCAGTGTAGGGTCTGCGCGCAGAATGCTTAGTTAGCTTGTAGTCCTGACAAGTGCAACAACTTATCAGGCCTGACTTTCCCTTTTACATACACATGGGGCACCCCTGTGGTAGGTACCAGGTAACCCCTGGGCAGGGTGCAGTGTAGGTAAAAAGCAGAACATAAACTGTGTGTGTTATGTTCTGACAGTGAAAACTCTTTGTTTAGTTTTGGTATGTATGGACTCACAGTGTCATAATGCATCTTTCTGTGAAGGTGGTTTTGGCACTGTGGGTTTATAAACCACTCTTTTTGAACGTGGCTGAGTTTGGTGCTCTGAGCATTTCTGTGTGTCTCTGAAATGTGGATTGTCTGTCTGGAACTGAAAGGTGAGAGGAGCTGGGAGAGGTCTTGACCCATGGAGGGGTTGAGATGTCACAATGCTGCCCTGCATCTGGAGAGAGTAGGGGGAGGAGAAGCCTGGGAGGTGAAAAGACCTGGGCTGCTGCTATAAACCAATTGACCCATCTCCTTCTGAGTGATTAAGGAGCCAGACCCCCAGTATCAAAGCTTGAGAGGTGGCACTGGGAGGGAGACACCCAGAACTCAATTCAATTCCTTTATTCGGTTTTAATGAAAATATAAAAACCATAAAAGTACAATTTTAAAAACATTGATTAAAAAGTATTAAATTTCATTCTCTACTTACAATAAATAATTAAAAAAATTACAAATTCAACCAATGAGGTACATTACAGCGATAAAAGATGCCAAAGTTGACAGATAATGTTCAAAGAGAACTAATACATGGTTAAAACACAAATGGAGAACATCTTATTCACGCACAGAGTGTACAGCACCAATATCCACTCGAAGTTTTTTTCTGTGCCTAACACAGAGCTTCAGAAATTGGGCAATATTTTTTGTGAAACACTCTGCGTCCAGGAATTGCAAGGCGAGGTATGCTGGGCGACATTGTCTCAAACCCCGAATTTTTAAGGTAGGTACTACCCATCTTTTCCTCAACTCTTTATAAAATTAACTGAACAAAACCACGTGCATTGATGTTTGCACTGATACATCGTCGCAGGGGCAGATTGGCCAAGTTTTGGCCCAATCATTCATTTTGGGGAAGGCTATCAGATGATGGAATATATTCAGCCTAAACCGTGTCAGAACAAACCTATGATATCCACTCAGGTTAAACATTAGATATGGTTGATATGGTTGTATGGTTAAAGTGGTTTGAATCATTAGGTTATGTTGGACTGAACATTTATTTACATCCATAGCTAATCTGAGCCCCTCTAAATGACTCATGCACTGTTTTTTAAACATTGTCCTGGGAATATGGGCTATCAGTACGGGGTTATAGTAATACTTTGACAGACCCAGATCCAATAACACATTTTTCACATACATGAGGCACCAAATCTTATGTGCATTTTCAAGGACAAGACAGTCCTTCAGAAGCTCCTTGTTAAATAATGTTTTAGGGGATGACCAAATCAGTGCCATAGTAAGACTGGTTGTACTTTTACTATGTCAGTAATATACGGTATTCCTAGTTTACATGGCAGTTAAATGTCGAAGTACCTCGTGGGACTGCCAACAGATACCTTAGGATGGCGTTCTCAACTTTCTGGAGCACATCAACCCCTCCATAACCCCACACTCCAGCCCCGTATATCGCTGTGCTGATACATTTAGCTTGATATATCTGGATCATCTCCACCGGTGGCCTCTTGCCTAACCAGTGCCGTGGTAGTCCTCCTAAAGAGCAATTTCCTGGCATTTATTGCTTGTCTCCGCGAGCCCTTATCATCAAATAAAATACCTAGATAAGGATATGTGGTTGTAGGATCTAACTTTACATTTTCAATAAAAAATGTCCTACTGTTTCTTTCTCCCTGTCCCACAGCTCATTACAAATGTTTTTTTGATATTTATTTTTGAATCTAAGTAGGCCACAAACATTTAGTACCTATTAAGAGCACATTGTAATTCTAGTGAAGTTCGGGCTATAATTACAGCAGCGTCCGTATGGAGTAGGGCGGGTATTGGACACTTCTGTAGCAGAGGTAGGTCCTGGCACCCCTCCAGCATGGCCTGTTCAAGGCCACTTGTATAGAGTGTAAAAAGGAAGGGTGCAAGGACACAGCCCTGCCTAACCCCCCTCTCCACTTTGAACAATACCGTAAGCTCCCCACCTATGCCAAACCTCACCCTGGCCGTAATATTCGCATATAGTTCTCTTAGAAAATTAACTATGGAGATCTCTACACCCATTGTTTCATTCTTTCTTACACAATCAAATGCAGCGGTTAGGTCTGCATAGGCCAAATATAACTCCCCCCCCCCTCTGCAAGCACATACTTCCCCATTAAAAGAGTCAGGTTAAGGCCTTGCTCCGTGGTACCCAGACCTTCCCTGAATCCAAATTGGAGATCGGGCAGTACTTTATTATCGTCCACCCTTTGCTGAAAGCGGTTAAGGATGATACGACCTGCCACCTTGCCCAATGAGTCTAATAAGGAAATAGGGCAGTAGCAGGCCAGATTCTGTCGGTCTCCTTTCTTGAATATCGTGACCAGGATTGATTCTGACCATGAGTCAATGAGCCCAACTGTGCACGTGGCTTCTAGGACACTGGTTAGTATTGGGGTCCATAGGTCCATGTTGTACTTAAAAAGATCGACAAGGACCCCATCAGGGCCTGGAGCCTTTCCCCCTTCACTGGCCTGTAAGACCTGCTTGACGTATGGGGTGATATCAAGAGCTATGGGAAAACTTACAGAGTTAGTATGAGGACTTATCTTAGTATTATCTTCTATCACATGGTTCTCCTTGGTGTTAAGACCAAAAATCTGAGAGAAATGTTCCACCCAGTGTTTTTCCTCTACGGCAATTTTAATTGTTGGTTATCCCTAACTTCTAAAAGAAAGGGAGATTTACCAACACTCCAAAAGGCAGGGCTATCCTTGTTCCTACAACTTTTCTGTAGTTCTTCCCAAGTTTCTTTTTTTAGTTCAGATTTTCTTGATTATATAGCCTGGTTATATGCTTTTCTTAGCTGACTGATTTAGTATCTATCCCTCTCTTCTTTGTGTAGGGCACGTTTTAGCTCAGCATAGGCTTTTGTTCAGGTCTTATTGAACCATCCTTTACTCTTGCCGTTCCCTTGTTTTTGCTGGACTCTCAATGTTTCATTTATTACCTTTGTTATTTCAATAAAGCTACTTAAAACCTCGTGGTGTGGAGTTGAGGAATCCAAACATTTCATTATTGAATTTAGGAAATTCTTTACTACCACTTTTGTATTCTCCTGTGGGTCAACACCATCCCATTTAAGAGAGTACCCATTTGTTCTATCAATAGTCAAGTTTTTTTGCCTAAACTTTCTCTCCGGCTTGCTTCTGTTGGAAAGTGATCACTAATGGCATTATCATGTTTACTAAAATTCAACAATGGGTGCGAACCTGTTTGATGCAAACATAAAATCTATAATGGTGATAGCTCCTCTGCCATTAAAAGTCTGAGTGAGTGGGATTGGGTGACACTAGTTCGTTGACAAAACCCAATTCCAGAATGAATAGTGTCTCATTTAAACAATCACCACATGTTGCATGAGGGAAATGAGTTAAATTAGTTCTATTCTCATCAATTAAACCACATGTTAAGTTACCATTGTGCCCACATGGCGGTAAATTGAAGTCACCCCCCCATATAACAAAAACATTTTGGATACACTTATTCTGAATTTCCAGTAGGACAAAACAGATTTCTTTTAAAGTTGTGATCAACTGGTCCTTGTGCATATTATTGAAGAAACTAACCAGTACATACTTATCTTGTTTAGTCATATTAAGGGTTATAATTTGGAAATTGGGTTCTGATTTGGAAAAGATTATTTCCTTAATCCCCAAGAGGTTGGAAATATAGACTGTCAAACCTCCCTTGCCCCTCCCAGAAATAGAGGGAATCGCAGGCGTGAAGTAAGTCTTGTACCCCACAGTATGTGTTACTGTAGTGGCCCAAGTCTCTTGTAGACAGAGCACATTACATTTACCAGCAAAATCAAACCATATGTCATTAGTAAATTTTTGATCTTATGCCCGCTATGTTACAGAAAAAAATATTTAAAGTAATTTCATTAGAAGTTCCTACCCGTGTGATCTCATGCACAGTTAACCCCAGTTGAAGTTCAACATTCTTCATGTTCCACGATGTTCCCTGTTCTTTCTCCATAGTTATGTGTGGTACTAACCCACTGCTAACTAACTCACTTTTTCTAAGATTGGCATTCAGATTGAAGGTTTGTTTCTGAGTTTAATGCCTGTAGACTAAAGTTGAGGATGGTGTCTGAACAGGGTGGTCCAGGCTTGGTGTGTTCTACCTGAATCCTGGGATAAGAAGGATAAGTCTGAACCAGTCAGTCTATCTCTTCCAGGCCAGAGAGCGTAGTAAACCTATTGAAAAATGGGAGGTTAAAACAATAACTGCATTGCCTGACCGTTTCTGAACTTATTCTCTCTCACAGCCCTATGAGAAGGTGGATAAAAGAAACCCAAGGGTAGTACATTAATCCCTTCCGTTGATATAGGATTGTTGCCTACCTTCCACAGAGTTTTTTCCACAAGTAAGGGTGTTTTAAACATTAGAACAACACAGTCCCCTGGTAGCATTTTCCACTGGACCCTCCTCGCCATCTTAAACTCGGCGAAAAGTTGTGCAGTTAACCCTATCCTCCTGCCTAACCAGTGCAATATTTTGTTTCTTAGCATTTCCCAAGTTTCCTTTTCAGATGACCCCAATTTTAGTACATTTGCTACGATAATTATGTATGACGTTGCCTCAGGTGGTAGGTCTAGGTATTGATCTGTTTTGAATATGTCACGTTTTGGGTTTGCGGAAAGTACCCCAGATTGTTGATACAGCTGTTGCATTCGAACGGGATAATTAAACCTAGTGTCTGGAACTTCCCCCGTGTTACTACCCTTCCTATCCCCATTCTCTACACTATTGACAGGTCTACCAGTTGTATTCTGTTCTAGGGAATTGCTCAAACTGGGCATTACAACCTCGTTTCTATGAGTGGAGTGAGAATGTACTGTTATCGTGGTAGAATTCCTACTTTGAACATTGTTGCCGCTATTCTCCTTTCTAGGGTCGATAGATGTAGATTTTACACTATTTCCCTGATGGATATAATTGGTCAAGGAGGCTTCAATAAGGGATAATCTAGGATGTACCATGTTACAACGCATACTATTACAACTACCTACCGTTACAACGCGACCATTACAACGCATACCATTACAACGCATAGCGCTTTGGGGTGCTGGATAGTGGTAAGTATAATTTACTATTCTAACTCCAGTCCCCGTGGACCCTAGGGAAGGTGTTGGATAGTAAATTATACTTATTCCCTATCCTAGAGCGCCCCCCAGCGCAATGCGTTGTAATGGTATGCGTTGTAAAAGTCGCGTTGTAACAGTAGTGCGTTGTAACAAATGCGTTGTAACAGGTGTATACCGATAATCTAGCACCCATTTGGTCTAATGAGATTCGTAGATAAAGATTATGGGCCAGATGTAGGTCGGTCGATAACGGCCGAAAATCGGTATTTTCGGCCGTTACCGACCGGTATTCAAGAATTGGCATGTAGGGGCACAATTTTACAGAATCGGTAAATTTACCGATTCGGTAAATTTACAGATTCTGTAAAATACCGAATCGGTATTTTTACCGATTCGGTAAATCTCAGATGTAGGTGGGACTCTTCTGAGTCCCAAAGGCCCTACAAAATCGGTATTTTCCCACACAATCCTATTGTGGGGTAAAATACCGAATTCAGGTGTGCATGCACATGTGTGTATGCACACCTAGCCATGTGACAGACAGACATGCCCTTAGGGCTTGTCTGTGTGCCACATGGCGCACATGCCTATTTGTGGGGTGCCAGAGGGTGTCAAAGTGACACCCCCTGCACCATTGCAAAATTCGGTATTTACCGATTCTGTAAATACAGAATCGGTATTTCCCATTGATTCCTATGGGCTTCAAAGCCCATAGGAATCAATGGGAAATACCGATTCTGTATTTACAGAATTGGTAAATACCGATTGTTACAGATTCGGTATTTCCACATCTGGAAATACCTACATATCCACCCTTTAGATTTACAGATTTTTAATTACCGAATCGGTAAAATTCGGTAATTAAAAATCGGTAAATCTAATTTACCTACATCTGGCCCCTAATCTTTCGACCAAAGCTGTTAGACTCTTTAGGTCATTACCATATGAATCGGTCTTTCTAAGGGCTTCGGCCTTGCTTTTCCAAGAGCCTTTTCTTGACCCTACTCTTTTTTCCCTTGCTTACCCTGTTTTGTAGCAGTGGGAACTAAGGTCTTGGGTATCTTTTTACAGAAACCACCCCCTTCGGACTCAACGATCAATTTGTGTCTAGGAATTGGGTTTTTTTGTTTTTTCTGTGAGGATTGTAGGGAGGAATCAGAGTCACTTAAGATTTCCACAGAGATGTGTTGGATGCAACCATTACGGGATTCATTAGGCTTTGACCCTAACCCCAAAGGCTCTGATGCATCAGGTTTCCCTAGTTCGATGGTGGCGCAGGACGAACCTGTCTCTAATGACTCTTCTACAGAGGATATTTGTTTGTCCAGAGCCCCCATTGCCCCTGTGACATAGCTCAATTGAGTTTGCTGAACCTCGCTAGGAGTTCTCTTTTCTGTACAGGGACGAGTACTTGTGAACTTTCTTTTACCCATTATCGGTTTCTAATGTGGGAATATAGGGCCTATAGTTAAATCCAACTACCTTCCAGCAAATAAAATCATTGAGGGTCCTAAGTTCTTTTATCAAACAATACCCCACAGTCAAATACAATAGTATGCAGTGAAATGAGTTGTTCCCTCCCTTAATCACAAAACCATATTGCAAAAAGAACCAATAATAATACTCAAGAAGCTACAGTTACTTGAGCTAGTAGATCAAGTCCTTACTGGTGTTCGAGTTTCACTTAATCAGTGAGAGAGCCAAGAGATTAGGCCCAGCCCAGCATCATCGAGGCACAGACAGGCAAGGCCAGGCCCGCCCTTGGCCCGAGCCCACGCTGAGTTTTAATTGCTGG
Organism: Lissotriton vulgaris; assembly: GCF_964263255.1. Lineage (NCBI taxonomy): Eukaryota > Metazoa > Chordata > Amphibia > Caudata > Salamandridae > Lissotriton > Lissotriton vulgaris. The sequence continues at coordinate 911,993,563 of NC_141691.1, read as the reverse complement.
GTGAGTGATGCTGCTCCTCTCCCGAGAGCGCAATGCCCCCTGGGAAGTGTAGTCCCGGGCAGTCCATGCTCCACGCTCGGGGGGAGCAGATGATGGTACCTAATGGCAGGCGAAGGTCGTAGGCTCAAACCCAGGTCCCTGGAGTAACAGCAACAGGCAGCAAGCAGCAGAAGAATTAACAACCAGGTAAGGGCATCCCAGAACTGATTTAAGGAGGGGTCAGAGACCCCATAGCACATACAAACTTCAAAGACATTAAGGGGTATAACTTTGAGAGCTGAAGCCCCTGAACGTTGCAATGAAACAGATATAGATTGAGACTGAAGAGGATTGGACCCATTCTGTGGTCAAGACGAACCACTGCTAGAGAAGGAGCAACTGAAGAGTCTGCTGTGGATAGACCAATGCTTGCTTTGTGATCTGGGTCTGGTCTGCAGTTTGCTGTTCTAACCAAGGAAGACGCTGTTGAGAACGTGCTTGGAGGCGCGGGGTCACCCTGCTTTAAGAAGACTGTGCTTTGGGCTGTGTCTTGAAACCCCAAGGGCCTGAGGTGAGCTGGGTCCCTGTTTTGGAAACACAGGAATATAAAAGTATCTGGAGAAGACGCTCAGATATGCCGTGGGTGCGCGTGCTCTCTCAAGCCTGAGACCTTCGCAAGTTGTGCCCTGTGATCTTGGGCACCTGGAGTTTCAAGGGAAACTCAAACATGCTGGGAGCGTGTCGTGGTGCAGCCCGGGTGTTGGTGAAGAGCGCCTGGGCCTCGTGTGCACAAAAGGAAGAAGCGAGACTCAGATACGCAGTGTAGGTGTTCTGGTGCAGCCAGGGCGTTGGTGAGAAGCGCCTGGACATCATGTGCACCAACTAAGAATGTGAGTCTTGGATGTGCTGGGTGCGTGTCGTGGTGCAGCCCGGGTGTTGGTGAAGAGCACCGGGGACTCGTAGGCACCAAAAGAAGAAGTGAGTCCCCGAGACGCGCAAGAGTGTGTGTCGTGGTGTAGCCAGGACGTTGGTGAAGAGCGCCCAGAAATCATGTGCACCGGGAGAAGATGAGAGGCTTGAACGCGCAGGGTGTGTGTTGAGGTGCAAGCTGAGCGTTAGTGAAGAACGCCGGATCGTCATGAGAACCAGGGAAGAGGCAAGTCTCAGACGTGCAGGGTGCATGTCGAAGTGCAACCTGAGGTGCTGGTGAGGAATGCCAGGTAAGGGTGTGCACTGAATTGAAGTAAAGTCTCCACAGTGCTTAGGGCGGGTCTTGGTGTGGACTGAGACCGCCAGAGTGAGGGCCAAGTCATTGGGGCCCTAAGAGTCGATCAGCAGCGGCCCAGACGGGCAGCGACGGATGATCTGAGCCGCTGGCCCGAGTCCGCCGCAACCTGTGATGGAGTTATGAATCAAGGCCCAAGTCGCTGACATAAGGGAGGAGAGTAGGATCGCACCCCCCCAGGTAAAGTGGATCAACACCTGGGGTGTGGTGCGAGTCCATAGTGACACTCTCTTGGCCTTCTGCTTCACTCAGCTGTGCGAGCCGTTGCTTCAGTTTGGATCCCGGCCCATGCTGCCCCAAGATGGTGCAGATGGGGCTGGAGTGGGAAAGTACTTTTTGTGTCATCATTTGATCCATAACAGGGGCACTGTTAACCGAGCACGTAAAACTGTCATATTACACTTTGCATTATTGCTGCTAATGAACTATAGAACTGTCGTATGACACCTGACCTCCTTTGTGCTTGACAAACTTTATGCTTAGTGCGCTACGAACTGCGTTAATTTTCCCTTGCATTTTACCTGATTGTAACGTGGCGCATTACATTATTTCCTCAGTGCACAGTATCTGAGTATAACGTGGCACAGTGTATTATTTCTTTATTGCACCGTACAGGATTGTAGCCTGATGCGTTACTTTGTTTCTTCCTGGTGCATGCTGGTGGTGATACGCATTGCATTATTCCTTCAATTGCAAGTACCTGACTGTGGCGCTACGTATGGCATTGTTTCTCTTTTGCACAGTATAAGAGAATATTGTTATGCATTGCAGTATTTTTTCCTTTTGCAATGATAATGATTCTAGCAATATGATTTGCCTAACCTTTTGGGAAACACTTAGAAGTGAACTTAACTGATGGTTTGAAGTGGTGGTTGGGATTAGAACGATGATACTCATTTTATCAATACTCGTGTGGAGTCTATTTGTGATGACATCATGGGGTTACTGTGAGCATAGTTGCACATACTGAACACTCGTGTCTTGAGCCCCCCCTCTGCAGTAGAGGATTCTAATTATTAGGCATAATATCTATGTCCTGATGATGATCTGTGTAATGTCATGCTGGATCGAAACGCCGTTGACACTTTGAAACACCTTATACACTCAAAACTTGTGTGTACTGAACTTGTAAAGGTGTTGAATGAGATTTGTTGCCCTTTTACACTGTTATTCACCAAGTACAACAAACCATAAAGCTTTTGCCTAAAAGCCCTTTGTTTGTCATTTTCCCCTGCTTGTAAATGTTTTCCACATGTTAAGTAGGGCACAGGCTTGTGTCCCCCTTTCTGTATTGTTGTGAAAAAACCTTCTTCTACTTGCCAAAAAAGTAAATATTAGACCTCTGGGCCGCTGAACATGTCGATTCAATATAGTAACAACTGAGTCTATATTCATTGTCCTTATACGCTCCCTTCTCCAGGGGCCACTGTTGTTTGAAAGAATTAACTCCCAAGGTCCCTGGTCGACTTGTTTGGGTTCCCTTGTTGCCTTAAAATATATATTTGGAGATAAGCCTGACTGCTCGTGCCAAGGTACTAAGGGGCTGAGCAGGGCTATCTCAGACGGTGTGCTTACTTAGCCTGACGTTGAAGCGAGGGGTTGGGGACGGACGCCTCCAGCATTTGGTGGTGGCGGTAAGCAACAGGGGCCTCCATTTCCAACATTTGGTGGCTGAGCCTAATAGAAAGTAATCATGTATGTGCAAAATCACTCACAGTAATTGGTGTTCATCATAAATTGATTGCAGACCACGATGCAAGAACATATTGTTTTTTTGATTTGGTGGTTCTAGTGCTGAGCATCCTTTATCTACACATCATGACTCAGCGAGAACCACATAGCTGGTGAGGCTGAGATTGCAGAATTGGAGTTTTACATTGAGGCACTCTTTACCTACAAGCTTGATCAGTCGAGGAAATTCTGCAGGGCTTTGGGATGTCCCATAAAGAGTAGCACCAAGAAGGAGGAGTTGCAGGTGGCCTTAAGGGCCTGGTGGGAAGCCAAAGAGGCTCAGGAGACAGGTGATGGTGAGGTGGATGAGGATGACTCAGGGAATGGATTTGGTCCACAGGATTTGCCAGTGGAAAAACCAGCCTGAGGGGCTGGTAGTAGCCCTTCAGGGTGGAGTTTTTCACCAGAGGAGTTGGAGGAAAACCTAGGGATCAGGCTGCATGAGTTGGAGGTGTTAAAACTTAAAACTCATGCAGAGGAGAGCTGGAACGCTCTCACATTGGAAGAGAAACGGATTCTCTTCGCTCATGAGTTAAGCATGAGGAAACTGGACATTAAGGGTAGACAAGCAGAATCCAGTGTGATTGGTGGCAGCGCACCACCTGTGCCAGGAGGGAAGGTGTACATTGCCAAGGATTTAGTGCGAGATTACCAGAGGGGTGATGACATTTATGCGTAGTTCACAGCATATGAGATTTCAGTGAGAATGAATGAGGTACCTGAAAAGTATGGGGGAGGGTGGTGGGACTATAGAAACACTTTGAGGCTTCAGGGAGGGACATTCTAACACTCTTAGAGAGGGCGGGAAACCCTGACCTATGCCAACATGAGGTAGGCTTTATGACTCTGGTATGGGCTCACTCCTGAACAATACCGTCAGAAGTTCAGGGCCTCCAAGAAACTAGGATCCCGTACTGGGATAGAATGGGTGAATTAATACACTCGGGCACTGGATGGTTGGATGCTGGGCAGCAAGGTCAATGATTTTAAGGGCCTATGCGATTTAATCAGCTGGGAGCACTTGAGTAGTCTTTGTGTTCCAGAGCTGCGCCAGCGTCTTTTGGATAGTAAGCTGACTGATCCAGGTAAGCTTGCTGAGGAGGCGGACCGCTGGACTAGTACCCGGATCCACAATGGGATTGGGAATACCACTGCCAAGAGTGTGCAGGGTCCCCCTCTTAAGGTGGGGGAGGACAAGGGTAACCACAAGGAGTCCCCTAAAGGGCCCCAAGGTAATTCCCCCAAGAAAGGTTCCCAGTCTCCCAAGGTCAAGAGGGCCGGGGCCTTCAAGGGCAAAAAGGAGCCCTGAGGTCCGCCTATATGTTACTTCTGTAAGGAAGTGGGTCATATCTTCCCTAAATGCCCCAAAAAGTCATCTACACCCACTGGTGCTCCAACACCTAGATTAGTGAGTGTAGTATTGGGGAGCAACTGAGACTTTGGAATGGGGAGGAGCAAACAATTATGACCCTGGTCTACTTGGTAGACTGAGAGATCGTCCAGGAAATTCCTCTCCCTGAGAACACTACAAAATACAGGCAGTGGGTGACCACCAATGGACGGAGGGTGGAGGCTCTGAGGGACACCAGAGTCAGTTTGACATCTGTAGGTGTCAGTGGGTGTCTGAAGAGGAAGTAATACCCAATGTGCTTCATCCTGTAATGTCAGCAGACAATTCAGTGCGTCTCTGCAATGTGGCGCTGGTTCCCTTTTAATGCGGAGGGATCTCAGGTTCCTTGATGGTAGTGGTAAGTCGGTCAATGCGTGTAGACTGTCTGCTCGAGAATGACCTGGAGAGTTCCCCCGGGAAGGAGGTGGAGCGCCAGGCACATTTGCAGATGTTGGGTGTACCTGAGTGGGCTTGTGTGACCACTCGGTCTATGGTAGTCAGTAAAGGTATTCAGGAGAACCTGGAGCCTGAAACAGAGGCCCAGGAGCCTGCCAGTAAGAGAAGCGGCAGGGGGCACAGGAGACTGGACCCCACGGTTCCAATTGTCCAGGAAGAGGAACCCTTTAAGGGGGATGCCCTGGAGCCTACGGGGGAACAAGTGGCTGAACTAGGGGGCCTACCCGGGTTGACGGAATAGCAGCAGGGTGGGGGGTCCTCCAGGGAGAAATTCTGTGAGGAGCAGAAGAAGTGCCTTTCTCTTGTGGGTTTGAGGCAGCAGGCAGCAAACCAGGCAGCAGGTGATCAGTCGGGATCAGACTTGATTTACTAGGGAAATGATCTCCTGTATAGTGAGCCAACTGTGGATGAGTCAGGGTCAGTCCGGGCGCTGATGGTGCCCCAGCGCTTCAGAGCCTTCCTATTGGGGCTGGCTCATGATGTACCTTTGGCAGGACACTTGGGGCAGGACAAGACATTTGAGCGGCTTGTCACCCACTTGTACTGGCCCTAGATGCGCAAGCGTTATGATACTCATTGCAGGACCTATCAGACTAGTCAGGCGAGTGGTAAGAGTGGAAGAAAGTGAAGGGCTACCCTCCAACCCCTTCCCTGTGGTCAGCACACCCTTTGAGAGGGTGGGCATTGACATTGAGGGCTTTTGGATCCCAAGACAGCCATGGGCAACGGGTTCATCTTGGTCTTGGTGGACTATGCCACACGGTACCCAGAAGCAATAACATTCCTGACAGTAATGGCCCCAATGGTGGGCCGTGCACTTATGGGGTTTTTCTCCTGTATGGGGTTCCCCAGAGTGGTGGTGTCCAACAAGGGTACTAATTTCATATCACGGTATAGGAAATCTCTGTGGAAGGAGTGTGTGTAACTTATAAGTTCACCACACCTTACCACCCCCAGGCCAATGGTTTGGTTGAGAGGTTTAACTGGACCTTGAAGGCATGATTATGGGTCTGGAACAACCCATGAGGTGTAAGTGGGATGTCCTCTTCCCTTTCCTACTGTTTGCCTATAGGGAGGTGCCACAGAACTCATTGGGGTTCAGTCCCTTTGAGCTCCTGTATGGGCACCCGGTCAGAGGACCTCTGAGTTTGGTGAAGGAGGCCTGGGAGAAGGCTCCTAGTAAACCCCCCAGGATGTATACAGATACATGCTGGACTTCAGGAACCAAACTAGGCGTTTCAGGCAACTCGCTCAGGCGAACCTCAAAGCTACCCAGGTGGATATGAAACAGTGGTATGACCAAAATTACACTCTTGTTGCGTTTCAACCTGGGCAGAAAGTGTGGGTGATGGCACCAGTGGAGCCTTGCGCACTACAGAACAAGTGGACTGGGCCTTATGAGGTGGTGGAGGGCAGGAACGAAGTGACCTACCTGGTGGACACCGGTCTCCCAGGAATACTTTGAGGGTTTTCCATGTGAACCGCCTCAAACTGCACTTTGAGAGGTCTGAGGTGACCATGCTCTTGGCAACAGACGACGGGGTGGAAGTGGAGAGTGAACCTCTTCCTGACCTCCTGTCAGCCAAGGCAAAGGATTGGTCATTGGATGCGGTGTACCTCTCGCCTACCCTGACCCCAGAACAGTGGAGGGACTGCCGCCAGGTATTGGGTCAATTCGCCGCCCTGTTCTCCATGACCCCGGGAGTCACCAAGTGGTGCATCCATAATGTGGACACTGGAGAGAGCCTGCCTGTAAAACAAAATTGTTACTGAGTAGCTGATAAAGTCAGGACCAGTATGAATGAGGAGGTTTCCAAGATGCTGGTGCTAGGAGTGATTGAGCCATCCAGCGGCCCCTGGGCCAGTCCGGTGGTCTTTGTGTCAAAAGCTGCTGTGCTGAGTGCCACTCCCTAACTTCGGTTCTGCATGTATTACCGTGGGCTCAATGGGGATACTAAGAATGATGCGCATCCCATCCCCAGAGCTGAGGAGCTCGTGGATTGGCTGGGGGCTGCCTGATACCTCAGTACATTTGATTTGACATCTGGGTACTGGCAGATTGCCTTGACCGAGGGGCCAAGGAGAGGTCGGCATTCTCAATGTCCGAGGGGCACTACCAGTTCAGGGTTATGCCCTTTGGGTTTAAGAACACCCCTGCCACCTTCCAGAGACTGGTTAACCAGGTGCTGAGTGGGTTGGAGGAATTCAGCGCCTCTTACCTGGACAACATTGCAGTGTTCAGCTCCAGTTGGGAGGAACATTTGCTGCACCTCTGTGAAGTATTGAAGGCCTTGCAGAGGGTGGGCCTAACTATCAAGGCCAGTAAGTGCCAGACAGGGCAGGGTTCTGTGGTGTACTTGGGACACCTGGTAGGAAGCGGCCAGGTGGTGCCCCTACAGGCAAAGATTGATACCATCCTGGCGTGGGAACCCCCCAAGACCCAGACGGGAGTGAGGGCCTTTTCAGGACTCACTGGGTATTATAGATGGTTAACGAATGGGTATGGCACCCTTGTTGCCCCCTTAACTGCACATGCGTTACAGGCACCAGATTTCTCCAGATAGCAGTGCTCTCACAATTGAACAACGAGGGCTTGGACCAACTGGTAGCTTTTATTCCCATAAGGCTACTTCCCAGGGAACAGAGGTGGAGTGCAATTGAAAGGAAAGCTTTTGCTACGGTCTGGGCACTCAAGAAGGTGAGACCCTACTTTTTTGGGACCCACTTCTTGGTTCAGACCAACCACAGGCCCCTCAGATTGTTGATGCAGTTGAGGAGTGAGACCACAAAACTGTTGATGTGGTCCATCTCTCTACAGGGAATGGACTTCACGGTGGAACACCGTCCAGGAACAGAACACGCCAATGCTGAATGTCTGTCCAGATATTTTTGCCTTAATGATGAGTATTCCCATGAGGGTGGGTAGTTCCCCCCACTTTTCGGAACTAGGGGACACATGTTAGACCTGGCATATCTTGGCATGATTACCCCTTACTTTCTGCCTCTACCACCTTTGCTTTTAGATGCTTTGAGTACTTTGCCACTGATGATCAGTGTCAAAGTACAGTAGTTCCCTATTCAAAATGTAATGGTGATTAGTTGGCCATAATTGGTATGTTGCCTTACTAGTAAAAGTCCCTAGTGATGTGCACTGTGTGTGCAAGGGCTAGTAATGCAAGGGCACGCAGGGAAGGGAACTCAGGCCTTCAGTGTACGGCCTATGCGCAGAATGCTAAGTTAGCATGTAGTCCTAACAAGGGCAACCACTTGTAGGGCCCTGTGGTAGGTACTAGGTAACCCCTGGGCAGAGTGTAGTATAGGTAAAAATCAGAACATAAACTGTGTGAGTGTGTTTTGTTTTTCACTGCTGAAAGGCCATCCTGCCCATAGGACAGAATCGGGGAGGCTTGGTGGTGTGTATGTTAGCCTAGTTTTGTGTCAATTTATAATGGAGAGGTGAAGTTTGGTATGTATGGACTCACAGTGTCATAATGCATCTTTCTGTGGAGGTGGTTTTGTCACTTTGTGTTTATAAACCACTCTTTTAGAAAGTGGCTGAGTTCTGTGCTCTGAGCATTTCTGTGCGTCTATGAAATGTGGATTGTCTGTCTGAACCGAAAGGTGAGAGGAGCCGGGAGAGGTCTTGACCCAGGGAGGGGTTGACATGGCATCAGACTGCCCTGTATCTGGAGAGTAGGAGGAGGAGAAGCCCGGGAGGTGAAAAGGCCTGGACTGGTGTTAAGAAACAATTGACCCATCCCCTGCTGAGTGATTAAGTATCCAGACCCCCAGTATCAAAGGGAGAGAGTTGACACTGGGAGGGAGACACCCAGAACTGATTTAGGGAGGGGTCAGGGACCCCTGAGCACATACTAACTTCAAAGACATTAAGACATATGAGAGCTGAAGCCCCTGAACGCTGGAATAAAACAGATATGGATTGAGACTGAAAAGGCTTAGACCCATTCTGTGGTCAAGATAAACCTTTGCTTAAGACGGAGCAACTGAAGAGGCTGCTGTGGATAGACCAATCCTTCCTTCGTGATTTGGGGCAAGTCTGCAGTTTGCTGCTTTAACTAAGGAAGAAGCTCTTGGGACTTTGCTTGGAGGCGCTGGGGCCCCCTGCTTGAAGAAACTGTGCTGTGTGCTATGTCTTGAAACCCCCAAGGGCCCGAGGTGAGCTGGCTCCCTGTTTGTGAAACACAGGAATATAAAAGTGGGTATGTGTGCTCTGTCTAGCCTGAGACCATCACAAGTTGTGCCCTGTGATCTTGGGCACCTGGAGTTTCAATGGTAACTCGGCCACGCTGGGAGCGTGACGGGTGCAGCCCGGGTTTTGGTGAAGAGCGCCTGGCCTCGTGTGCACCAAAGGAAGAAGTAAGACTCGGACAAGCAGTGTGCGTATGTGGTGCAGTCAGGGCGTTGGTGAGGAGGGTCTGGACATTGTGTACATCAACGGAAGAAGTGAGTCTCAGACATGCTGGGTGCATTTCGTGGTGCAGCCCGGGCGTTGGTGAAGAGCGCAGAGGCCTCGTAGGCACCAAAAAAAGAAGTCTTTGACGCGCAAGAGTGTGTGTCGTGGTGCAGCCAGGGCGTTGGTAAAGAGCGCCTGGACATCGTGTGCACCGGAAGAGGAGAGGCTCGAACACACAGGGTGTGTGTTGAGGTGCAAGCGGAGCATTGGTGAAGAGCACCAGATCATCGTAAGCACCAGAGAAGAAGAGGTGCTGGTGAAGAGTGCCGGGTTAGGGTGTGCACTGGATTGAAATAAAGTCTCAACAGTGGTGAGGGCGGGTCTTGGTGTGGACTGAGACCGCCGGAGTGACGGCCAAGTCTTTGGGGGCCTTGGAGTCAATCTGCAGCAGCCCGTACCGGAAGCCAAGGAAGAGCTAAGCCGCCGGGCCTAAGCCGCCGCAACCAGTGACGGAGTTATGGATCAAGGCCCAAGTCGCTGACATCGGGGAGGTGAGTGGAATCGCACCCCCCCCAGGTAAAGTAGATCAACACCTGGGTGGGGTGCGGGCCCAGAGGGACACTCTCTCGGCCTCCCACTTCAGTCAGCTGTGCGTCCGGGCCAAGATGGGGCAGTACTGGGGCCAGAGTGGGAAGCAGTATTTTTTGTGTGACCATTTGATCCATAACGGGGGCAATGTTAACAAAGAACATTAAACTATTGTATTACAATTTTCATTATTGCTGCAAACGAACTATAGAACTGTCGAATGACGCCTGACCTCATTTGTGCCTGATGAATTTATGCTTGATGCGCTACGAACTGCATTTCCTTTGCATATTTCCTGATTGTAACGTGGCGCATTGATTTATTTCTTCAGGGCACAGTATCTGAGTATTATGTGACACAGTGCATTATTTCTTTATTGCACCATACAGGATTGTAGCGTGACACATCGCTTTGTTTCTTCCTGGTACAGGGCATGCTGGTGGGGATAAGCATTGCATTATTCCTTCAATTGCAAGTACCTGACTGTGGTGCTACTCATGGCATTTTTTCTCTGTTGCACATTATAAGAGAATATCATTACGCATTGCAGTATTCTTTAATTTTGCAACATGTGTGATTCTATCAATAAGACTTGCCTAACCTTTTGTGAAACAGAAGTGAGCTTAACTGTTGGTTAGAAGCAGTGGTTGGGATTAGAACCTACTAAGCTACCTGAAAGAATACTACCCATTCTTATATGTTGATTTAATATTGTGTGGTTGTATCGTATAATTGCTTATAGAAAGATTATACTCATTTTATCAATACTCTTGTGGAGTCTATTTGTGATGACATCATGGGGTTACTGTGAGCGTGGTTGCACATACTAAACACTCGTGCCTTGGAGATAAGCCTGGTTGCTCGTGCCAAGCTACTAAGGGGGTGAGCAGGGCTATCTCAGATGGTGTCCTTACTTAGACTAACACTGAAGTGAGGGGTCAGGATGCACACCTCCAGCATTTGGTGGCGGCAGTAAGCGGCAGGAAACTCCACTTCCAACACTAGGTATATCATGGACTTTAATTGTACGAAAAATGCATTTAGATTCAGCAACATTACGTTTCCTATGTTGAACTACATCTCCCATAGTTCGTTTAAAACTATGGTCAATATGTATACTATAGCTGTTGCAATATCTCTAACAAGTTCCCTTAGTGTAATCAATTTTGAATCTTTTACACAGTTATACATATGTATTTTTAGAATTATGGGTTTTAAAAAGATAAATGTGAAGTATTATACTTACACTGAGAAGTTGATGTTGTAGTTGCAGTATCTATGTTGCTGAATTCAGATACACTCTCGGGCTCAACTCCTAAAGAGCGGTACGTGGTGATTAAGTGTGGGTCCCTCCTCCAGCTGCAAGGGCCTCAAGTAAGTGGATTGCCACCTTTTCTTTGGTCCTTGATCTTACTTAGTTTATACCACCATTTCCTATTTTCATTGATGGTTTATTGTGTGACCCCCAACTGAGTTTATCTTCTCCTGTTTAGAGAGCCACATTTTTCTCTTTTGGGAGTCAGATACAGAAAGTGATGATTTCTCAATTAAATCATCATGGTGGGGAAAACTCTTCTCTGTTACAATTTCCAATTCTCTACCTTTTAGCTTGCATTTCCTGTCACCTTATTCCAGTCAGTCATTTTTTTTATGGCTGACCACATAAAAGATTAGTGCTGGATTAGAAATTGCCTCTTCTATCTGAGTGCACTCCAGTCCTTTACAGAACATGTGGTAAAGTACTTCCTGTTTGTGAGGTCATCATTCCCTGCCCAAAAATTACATACGTAATTGAGACTCCATTTGTAATTTACAGAACTGCTAAATGCGAATGCAAAATATACTGAATAAGTAAAGTTTTCCTAAATGCTATTGTGCATATCAAATAGCAATTCCCAATTTGCAAAAAAAATGTGCAAATTACAAATTGCAAAGTTCAAATCGCTGTCCAAACCTTCATACATCAAGCCCCAAGTTATTTAATGTTCCAGCTCATACAGATGTAATAGGTAATTTTATACATTTTTTACCGAGTGGGTGCAATTGTCACCTTGTTCCCTGTAATCTGTGTTCCCTACCGCTTCGGTGCAAGGTCTGTGTGGACACAATTATTGCGTGGCCTGATTTAGAATTTGCCGGTGCTGGTCTACCAAGCCTATTCTCCTTCTTCCCGCCCTGCTCCTTTTGTGACATTAAAAACTGAAAGTGGAACATCCTCAACTTGAAATTAACACTCTGGGCTGGGCCTAAAACTTCCCTTGGGCCATGTTATAATGAAAAGTACATGCCAACAAGTGTGGGGGTGCTAAGTGTGTACTAACTGATTCAAACCCAACCGGGAGCTTCCCATACTGTTTATGTGTAATAGCAAAGGCAGAATCTACCTAAATGCACAACTTCCTGAAGAGAATGCATAACTGTTAAGGTCCCATCCTAATCTGCCCTCTTGTTTTGGCCAAGTGAGGGGCATACATACTCACTCAGTCCCTCCTAGCCTATAAGCAGAACCTGGAGGAGGTAGGGGGAATCACCACCCTGCACCTGGTCCTGAGAGACATACTCTTCTTGGAGGACATTGTTTTCACCTGTGCCACTCCATCCGTGTTCTACATGCATTCATGTCCTATCCTTACTATCTACACCATCAACGCAGTCTGTGGTAAATATTCACCCTCTCAACCTTAAGAAGCTTTTCAGCTGATTTTGGCCTTACCATGGACAAATGTCCTCTGTCCACACTCAGCTCCATCAGAGTATTGTCATTTTCTTTGCTATGACTGTTTTTGTTATCCCAGTGGCATCTACTTAGCCTTATTTTGGAAGTCTGCTGTTGTGAGTGCTTTTTTTCTATGATCTGCATGTTCTCTCATTGGTATTGTGAGGTGGGCCTGTTGAGTGCCCTATTCCTGGCTTCTCTTCCAAATTTGAACCCGTGTGATCCTGTGTCCCTGACACAGGAGGAGTAGCCCACCCCAAGTGGGGCACCCTGTTGCTCAATCTGGTCCCATGACTCATTGGATTCAGTGAAGTACAAAACTGCTTTGATCATTTATTATCTGCAACTTGGCTGGAAATTGCAGCGCAAATTTAAACCAAATTTTACAGAGTTTCCATATGACTCCAAGAAATGATGCTGTTAGACCTGGCACCATTGGCGTGGGTCTCCCTTCCATTTTTTGCTCTTGCCTTTCATGTTTTTGCTGGTTTTAGATGCTTTTGGGCACTGTGCCACTGCTGTTCAGTGCCACAGTGCTCCCTATGGTAAATTGATCTATGGATTAGTGACTCCATGATTGGCTTGTTTGGTTTACTGTCAGACCTTAGTACAGTGCACTGCGTGTGCCCAGGGCTTGTAAATCAAATGCTGCTGGTGGGCTTGCAGCACTTATTGTGCCACCCACCAGAGCAGCTTGTAAAGTGTGTCTCAGGTCTGCCTTTGCAGAGCAGGTGTGCAGTCTGGTACTGCCATGCTGACTGGACAAGTGAACCCACTTGCCAGGCCCTAAACCTTCCCTTTTATACATATTAGTCACCCCTAAGGTAAGCCCATGGGCAGGGTGCATCGTAGATAAAAGGTAGGGCATGCCCTGATGTTTGTGGCATGTCCTAATAGTGAATTACAGCCATTTTCGTTTTTTACTAGTGCAAGGCTACCTGTTCCCCATAGGCCAGAATGGGCAATTTGATTATAACATCTTATAATCCTGAGTCAGGGGACTAGGTAGAAATTCGATTTTAGTATGCCTGGACTCAGAATGATAAAATACATCTTTTAGTGAAGTCGGTTTTAACATTCTGTGTTTGAAAATACCACTTTTAGAAAGTAGGTGTGTATTCCTTGTCTGGAGTTTGAGTGACAGGGGCTGGGGGATTTCAGGAGACAGGGTGAATCAGCACAGGGCTGAATAGAAAAATCTGCATGCAGATGGGAGGGAGGAGTTGCACCTGGGACCTGAATAGGACTGTGACTTCCCTCCACAATGCTGGCTCCACTTCCAGTGGTCCGTCTGATGTTCCTGGCCTACAATGTGAAAGGAGTCTTGTCAACAAAGTGCTCCAGCACTGACCAGAACTGGTTTGGACTAGGCAAAGGCCTCTGTGCCTTCAGAGAACAAAGGGAAAATGAGTATAAATATTGGGTACCAGACCCAAGAACTTTAGATCACTTCTGGGAATCAAGAAAAACCTTCGCTGAGGAGAAGAACCAGGAAGCTGAAGAAGGAGACTACCCCTGTGCTGTGTGTTTGGGGTTGGCTTGCAGTGGTTGCTTCCTTGCCAAAGATAGGAGAAAAGGACTGAGTGTGCTTTCTATCAACTTGAAGAAGAATCAATAAGGGCTCTGAACTTGAGCTTGCCTCCTTCCTGAAGTCTCAGGGATACAAGACTTCACCAACCAGCTCCCTCCTGAATTCCCTTGCTGGGAATTGTAGTGCCTGCATTTGTGCTGGGCCTTCAGAGAGACTGTGTGTTGCTGGGAGCTGGAAGCTCGACGCAACGGCGAGAAGCGTGTCGCCGCCGCAGCAGCTGTCGTCGTTTCTCCGAAGAAGCGAGCCGCCGCTGCCGCTGTCATCATCACATCGCCGAAGCGCGGCGCATCACCGGAGAAGCAGGACGCCGCCACAGAGGTCGCCGTAGCATCAGCGGAGAAGTGCGTCGTAGGGCCTGTCGTGGCTCCAAAGATCATCGAGTCGCTGCATGGCCGTTGGGCGTGCACGCATCACACCAACGTTGTTGCATCATAGCAAAGACGCCATTTTATCACATGGCACCAGAGAAGAGTATCGCATTGAGGTGCCATCTTGTCGCATCATACCAGAGAGCAGTAAGAAACCAACGCATCACCTCTCCACACAGTAAGGAAGCGAGCATCAACTCCCCTGCTCAGCAGTATGGAACCGACACATCCATTCCCCTGCGTGTAAGGATTAGGAACCAATGCATCACCTTCCCTGTGACCCTTTATTTTCCTTGTGTTATGCTTTCAAGGTACATTGAGAATAAAGTGTAGAATTTACAACTTGAGAGAACTGAGCTATTTTATAACATTTTAAAGTCTATGTTTTTGAGTACAGTATTGTGGATTTTTGTCGTTTGGTCTTGTGTTAAGTCGACATAAAAATACTTATTTTTATAATACAAACTTTGTGGTGTCCATCTGTAGTATTGTCACTGTATTACTGTATGTGTTCACAAATGTTTTACACACTGCCTCTGAGATAAGCCTGCCTGCTCGTGCCAAGCTACCAAAGGGGTGAGCAGGGGTTATTTTAGGAGTGTAGTACCCTTACCCTGACTAGACGCAAGGGTTCCTATTTAGTCAAAGGTACCTACCTCTGCCAACTAGAGACCCCCCAAATCTAACATTGGTGGTCAGCGGTGAGGTTTTGGACTTGCATTCGTGATTCATATATAGTGATTGGTGTACACTACTAGTGAGTACTGACCATAACGCGACCACTACTTTGAGAGAATTTTTCCTTGGAACTTCTTTTCTATTTTTGATTCCTGGGAACTGCCAATCTATTCTACCATGAGCAAGTCAGCATCCATTGTATCTGTAGACATTGTATCGGAAGAAGAGAGAATTGATACTCACACTGTGCCTCATCTCAAAGCTTTGTGCAAGAAATTTTAATTCTCTGTTAACGGCCTCCCCAGGAAAGAGGAATACCAAACTGCGCTGAGGACCTGGGTAGAATATAGGAATGCCAGTGAGCATCCTGAGGAGCCAGTGATGGAGGCAGAGGATTTAAATGGGCAGCTTGAGGGGCCAGTGGGCCCAACCGGGGGAAAAGCACCTTCAGGGGTTGGGGGGTGCAGCAGTGTTACTTCCAAGGGATTGTCCCCAGGAGAGCTGGAGGACAGAGCAAAGGAGAGGATGCATAAGTTGTGGCTAGCTAGGCTCAAAACAGATGGTCAGAAAGACATGGAGCACAAAAAAAGAGCTTGGGATGGAATTAGAGATGAAGAAGTTAGCATTGGAGGAAAAGATAATGCATTTTGAGCATCAAAGAGGATTAAGGGAATTGGAACTCAAGGCCAAAATTGTAGAGGTTCCTCCCTCTGGTGGCAGCACACTGCCAGTGCATGTAAAAGCAAGAACCTACATCCCCAAAGATGTAGTTAAATATTTCAACAAGGGCCATTGGTCAATGGTTTCGGGCTTATGACGCTGCAATTTTTGCCCACCGGGTCCCTGAAAAGGATTGGGGAGCGGGGTTGTGGGGCCCCTTTGTTAGTGATGGGCAGGACACTTTGTTGGATTTACCTACTGAGGAGCAGATGTCCTATACCCACATGAAGGTAGCCCTAATGTCCAGATTTGGTTTGACCCCAGAGTTATACAGGCAAAGGTTTAGGAATTGCAGAAAACTGGAGTCTACCACTTGGGTGGAATATGTGTCTTTCTTTTGCAGAGCATTGAATGGTTGGGTGAAGGGTAGCAAAGTGGCTAATTTTGAGGCGCTCTATGATTTGTTCGCATGGGAGCACTTGTCAAATAACTATTTTCCAGAGCTACGCCAGCATCTTATTGATAGCAAGCTGACTAACCCTAGGAAGCTTGCTGAGGAGGTGGACCGGTGGGTGAGCACCCGGGTCCAGAGGGGTCATGTGGGCGACTTTACCAAAGGTGGGCAGAGTCCCCAGCAGAAGAGTGGGGAGGACAAGGGTAAACAGAGGGAGTTACAGAAAGGCCCCCAATGTAACCCCAAAGGGAACCAAGTGAAAGGTTCCCTGCCTCCCCTTGAGAAGAAGGCAGCGGCCCAGATAAGCCTGTTCACAAGGGGCCCAAGACCTGTTTTAAGTGTGGTCTAGTAGGCCACTGTTCTTATGATGCTAGATGTCCTTTTATGTGAAGACAGCAACTACTGGTGCACCACCCAGGCAGTTGGCTAGTGTAACCCTAGGGGAGGAGATGGGTGCCCACGGTGGGTGGGGTCCCGCAGAGATGTCCCTTGTCTCTTTAGGAGACTGTGAGGTGGGCCCTATAACCCAGCTGCCTGATAACACTAAAAACTACAGGCAGTGGGTGACCATCAATGGCATCCATACATGAAATCAGGGATGACTTGAACATCAGAGAAAATCTGCTGGTAACTAGTCGGCTCAGACCACGATCCAAATTTATACCTAATAATAAGCATAGGAATATAAATTTGTGTAAAGAAAGAGTCACCAAGGATTTGTACACATTGATGGATGCTCCCTGTAAATAGACACAACATCAGCAAAATCTGGCCAAAACAGAAAGACAAGCTTTGGATGACCTCAGTAATGATGATTCCATTACCATCAAGGAAGCGGACAAGGGAGGGAATGTGGTTGTTATGAACACCACCGATTATAAAAAAGAAATAAAGAGACTGCTTGGGGACCCATGGTGTTATCAAGAAGTCGTTGGCAACCCACATCCTACCTTGTCATTTATATAAATGCATAAACCTATGATTGAGGTGAGAGTGGGATACACTTAGAGGAAGAATGCAGGTATCTTACTGTAAATAACTCACTTGCCCTTTGTATCTATATCCTCCCAAAAATTCACAAGGAGGGTATTTTTCCTCCAGGGCACCTAATCATATTTGGATTTGACTCACCCACTGAACGACTTTCACAGTATGTGGACAGATTCCTTCACCCTCCCTTCCCTTTGTTTGAGCCTGGGACAATTGTTGTTCCTGTTGTGAACACCATGCACCGATTGTTTTGGGTGCTGATTTTCCAAAATGCATTTACACATTTGCAGTTGAAATGACGTCTAACCCACCTTTGAATCCGGTTGATTTGAGATCCGTTAAACTGCAAGTGGTCTAACGTTTTGTTAAGGACGTAATATCATCTATAATGGTGAAAGATTCCAAAGGTATGTTCAGGTTTAGATTTCTGGTTAAAAATCTTAAAGTATTTCTCTCTCACACTATTTCGAACTTTGTGGCTATGCACACGTATTACGTTTATATAAATACTGCACCAGCTTGTAATGGAATAAATTGGATCAGAGATTTGCTACATAAGCACATTCTACTATGGCGGCTCCGTTTGATAAGAATCTCTTGCCTAAACACACAATTGGAGTCGCATGCGCGGGTCTATGACGTGGGGTATACGCCCTTTTAAAAATGAAGAACTGGCTCGCCCCGAGTTTGAATCACAGGCGGGAATCGTAACGCTGAGAGGATGAGTTGGGCGCACAGCCCCTTTTGTAAGGTAAGGATGGGGAGTTCCGGGTGAGGCCTTTGACACACCATTGGACTTTTTCTTTCATGGCCCCCTTTCTCGCACGGTACATCCAGGGGTGTCACTTTTCAAGTGGACGGACCAGTGTGTAGAATTAGATTAGGGGAGCATGGTCGCAAACAATGGGACAACGAGCATAGGTGAATTTAATCATATTTCTTTTGCTTGGGTTACATTATGGGAATTACATTTTTAAGTTTATATTTGGCATTGGCATTGGCTCCTGTGTCAAACAAGACTCAAGGAAAGCATATATCATATATACAGCTTTTTAATTTGTAGTGATTGCACCACCTTCCTCGGACGATATTGCAGAGACTTAGTTATTATGGTTGGGGGACATTGCATTTAATTGATTTAGTGTGGATATAATATATAAATTGGGGATGCACTATCTTTTTGGGTAATATCATAGATTTTGTGTCCTTATGGTTGGTCGATATGGCAGATACTGGGTAACTGCGGTTACGCTATATAAATGTGTACCCACAGTGGATGAGTTTGATAGCGCACTGTCACATAATTTGGTTCCTTGGTGTCCTCGTGTGTGCATTTAGGCGTTCATTGTTTTAACATGTGTTATAAGGACCATCATATATTTTGGTAGCTTGGAAAACTTTAAAGGTATTTCCTGACAGTGTTTGGGTTCCAATAGGTACGGTGTGTGTTGGGTCCAAAATAAGATAGGGCCTTGAGAATTCCAACGGATTATCATATCATGGCATCATACAGGAGAATGAAATTGATTCTTGCATGAAGACATCCTGGTCATCTTGCAAGGTAGGCTCGTTTTTGTTACTCAGATTTAGAACACTTATAGAAGTCCGATACTATATGCTCGAGAATGTTGCAACTGTTTCCTCCCTTTTTTTGTTCTGTCCAACACAGATATAGGAGCACATCACTAAAATATAATCCAAAGAGGGCCCCTATAGCCTTGAGTATTATATTATGTATTCATCTCATGGAATTTATAAATGGTATGTTCTTTTTCTTCCTTCTTTGATTTGATGATATATTGATTCCTATTCTGTTATTTGTTTTTTTGTAATTTTTGATGGATTTTCGATAGTTGCTCATTTACCTTATATTATATTCCGGCATGAGGTCAGGTAAGCCTCCTCTTTCCATTTCGCTAGTTTTTACTAGTGGGCCATGCAGCAATAAGTCCCCTTGTCTATTGTGGACTACCTTTAGTTTGTGGGTTATTTGTGAGGAGGCGTTCTGGGACATATGCACGCTTGTGTGCCTTTTGGAATCAGGTCATAGTTTGAAAACATTTCTGATACGCTGGCTGTGAAAAAGGAATTAAGCTATTCTTTTGTTACACCCAATATATAACCTGCCTCCTTATCTAATTGTTGGCTTTATCTGTTTTTTGTCAGTTGTTTTCTTTGATGTTATTGCATAAATCCTTGTACTGTGTCATCATCCTTTCTGTCGGTTTATATTTGATGTATGGTCATACATAGGGTATTTTCATGTTTAATATTGAGAATATCTAATGACGCATGAGGTTGTAGCAAACATAAAACATGTTTGTTTTTATGTACTCAATGGAGTTACATATGTTATATTAAATGTGGTTGTGTTATTTTTATGTACTCAATTGTGTACTATATATGTCATATTAAATGTGGTACATATTGTCTGTGGTATATAATGTCTGTGTTTATTATTGTTTTTACATGTAGTTTTTTATATGTGTTTTTAACTTTGCAGTCCTGAAGAAGTTCTGTTCGCAGAACAAAACGCATTGGCTGTGGCTCATTTAAAAGAGAAAAAAAGCAATAAAGAAGAAATTTCAATCATCTTTTCAATGTGGACTTGATATGAACTAATTTGATTGTATATAACGGAAAGTGGTGCAACTTTGATATAACTGATATACACGATTGACCCTGAGGGAAAGGGTGGTGCCCTTGGACAGAGGGCCCTGTTGAAGTTTGCACACAGGATTACCTTGTTTTTTATAACATATTCGTACAATTTCTGAGGTTGCTGCCTACCGTAGGCACGTTGGTCCACTGTCCAGTTCATGTGTTCATCAATGGCAAGAGGGTGGAAGCTCTTAGAGACACCGGAGCCAGTGTGACAGCTGTCAGTTGTCGGCTGGTGTCTGAAGAGCTGGTAGTTCCCAATTACCCAGTTGTTGCCCCTGACAACACATAGAGCCACTGCAAGGTGGCCCAGGTTCCCTTTGAGCGGAGGGGGGGGGGTCTCAGGGACTCTTCAAGTAGCTATGAGGCAAGCCATGCCTGTTGATTGTCTGTTAGGTAACGATTTGGAGAGCTCCGCTTGGGCTAAGAGCTCATTTTGAGATGTTGGGTTTACCTGAGTGGGCCTGCATGACCACTCGGTCTATGGCAGCCAGTAAGGGTGTTCAAGAGAACATGGAGCCTAAGAAAATGGCCCAGGTGCCTGCCTTAAAGAGAAGAGGTAGGGTGCATGAGAAACCGGTCCCGAGATTCCCATCGTCCAGGAGGAGGCCGACCCTGAGCGGATGCCCTGGAGCCTACCGGGGAAGAGATTGCTGAACTGGGAGACCTGCCTGAGCTGACCCATTGGCAGCAAGAAGGACGTCTCTCAAGGGAATTGTTCTGTGAGGAGCAGAGTAAGTGCCCTTCTCTTGTGGGTTTGCGGCAGCAGGTTGCAAACTAGGCAGCAGGTGATCAGTCTGGATCACATTGGATCCACTGGGAGAATGGTCTCCTGTATAGTAAGCTTAAGGTTGCTGAGCCTAGGTCAGCCCGTGTGCTGGTGGTATCCCAGCGGTTCAGAGCCTTTCATACTGGGGCTGGCTCATTATGTGCCTTTAGCATTTGAGAAAAGGGTTTTCTTATCTGCGCACTCCCTTGTTTAGTACATATTTACTTAAAATTATGCAATGTTAACGCAATGTTAGTGTGCTTCTTGGTTGTAAGGTAGCCAACCTGAAAGTAACAAAAGAACCTCTGGTGGTAAACTCCACTAGTTTACCAAGCGCACTACAAAGTATTAAAGTATAACCATCGTGACAATTGAAACCTTGTTAATTCAATTAATCACAGAGAGAGAAAGCAAGATTGTTTCTTCAAAAACCATATATTTTTATGATCATTTACATATAAATCTCATTTGTTCCAACAAGTCAGTCAGACATTTTAACAAATGCTGAACATTTTTATAGAAAAAACACTAAATAACTCCAAAATGAAGTTGACACAATAAATGTTCTGCTGAGCAATACTCTGATACATTAGAAATCATAGTTGAGAAGTAGGCCCAATGCATTTCGGGGTGATTCCCTTCTTCAGGGGCACTGCGAAAATAAAACAATGTGTAAGTGATTTGCAATTGCAATCCTTATATTTCAACTTAAAATACATTCAACAACTGATTTGATGCGAGGGCAGTTCATGAAGTCCAACTTATAATTCACATATTAATCCAGGAATTTGAGATACATATCTTTTTGTACAACAATTGCATTATGGACATCCTATCCAGGTCAAAGATCAAGAACACAAGAAATGCTGATTGGGTTGGAAAACTCTTATCCAAAAATGAATATTATCGAAAATAAATATTGCTGACAAAACATTTTTTATATACAAGTGTGGGGAGGCACCAGGATCAGCATCATGCTAAATAAATAATGCTACGTTGCTTTAAGAGATAACTCATGTACTCACATCTCAACTACTCAGAGTCTCATTGTAACGGGAAGATACTTCAGCCTCTTGGAAACCTCTAATTCGATTCTTTGAGCTGAGGGCGCAAACAACAAAATGTGTGTATATAAACCACTTATAATCAATTGAACTCACTGACCAGACTGCCATTCTACTCAAGCGACCTCAACTTACTTGATATTATTGCGAACTCTGGCCAATAAATCACTGGTCTCTACGTAGGTGGTATATGCTGAATGGGATCAGACATATATGCGCTTAACATCTTCTTCGCATGAACGAGGAGTCACTACTGCAACACAATTCTCAATGCTATCTTTGTCTGTGGTACAATAAATGAAACAGTGTAAAGAATATGCCTTGCCCTAATGGGTTTTAAACATGAAAAAACTACTAGATAAATTACGACGCAGTGGTTTTTGCTAAGGTCTATGATCCTATTCTTAACACGTGATTAACTTGACAAGCTACACTGCCCCTTTTAGCCCACGAACGAAGTCGTCTGCTAGTAACCAAAACTTTGAACATTACCACAATTACCCATTGCTTCCGAAAGCCTGGTAACTGCGTGCCTGCGAACCCTTTCAATATTATATCTCCTTAACAGCCTAAAAATGCTAAGCATGTAATTTAGCGCTTAACTCAAAACATAAAACCATGCGTTTCAACACTCCGTGATTGTGCTAGCTGCATTGTTATACTAAGCTCCTAGCGTGATAACACTCACCTATAGAATGTAAATCCTCACCAAAAATAGGCACATCTCTCTCCTCAAGTCTGAAAAAACAAGCGTTTCTATTTTAAGCACTTTTGAAATCTGAAAAATCGCTACCGAAGCTACCACAGCCAACATTGACTCACCTCTCACTACGGAGATTCCGACCGTTCATCTAGCTCGCTCCACCACGGAAAATTATCAGGAGTGTGTGAAACTCATATATACCCGTATTCATTAAACATCAAAACGGGACTACATTGTATCATCCGCTATTCAGCGCCCGCGTGACCATTATTGACAGTGTGGTAGGACCAAAAAATATGAGGGTCGGCCATCTTAGAGTGGTAAAAGTCGAGAACGACATGACTGTTGCTACCGCTATGAGTAATCTACTGTTGTGCGCCTCCGTGGACATTGTGAACAGAGTCACAGAACAAGAAAATCTCAAAATAATGAGAAAACAAGAGCATTCAACATGGTAAACGTTGCTAAAGAATGTGTATTGTGTAATATACAACGACGTTCACTCTGTTGAGCATAAATAATGAGCGGAGTGTGGTACATGTGCCATATTTACTGACCATTACTGTAAAAGTATGTATAATAAAATAAATACAATTAGACCTGGATAAGAGTCCATAATTAAGATACAATATGGGCAACATGTTAATTATTATTTTACTTGAGCCAAAAAACGCACTTGATGACATGGTAAACATTAAGCATTATTCAACAATCATGTATTTATGAGAAGAACAATGTGTTGTTATTCCGTCAACATATAAATTATTACTGTACGTAAACAAAACAAACACTGCTAGTGACATAATAATCATTAGACATTGTTCACAGTAATATGTATCTGAAAAGAACAATAATGTTGTTATTCCATCATGAAATGAGAAGCTCATCTGAACCAGGTATAAGATGTTATTCACTAGAATTGATTGGTATAACAGATGACATCTTATAAAGATAGCACAACTATAGAAAACATTGTAATTCAATCCTGTCGTTGAGCCCGCTCGGGACCAAAGTCTGGAGAAACTTTGTCCACCAGGCCTCTCTCTGTGCTAAGTGTCTTGAATGATTGTGGTCTTGTTTTGCTGAAACAATTTCAAGAATGGTGAACCTAAGCTGTGCGTTGGTGTGTTGATGTTCTAACCAATGTGTTGCAAAGTAAGACTTGGTAGACTTTGTTCTGAATGTGCTTTTGTGTTCGGAGATGCGTATTTTGATTTTTCTTGAAGTTTTCCCAACGTAAAGCAAACCACATGGGCATCTGATGGTATAAATTACATTTGAACTGTTGCAATCTCCGTTGTATTTTAATGAAATGCTTTTCCCCGATTGCGGGTGGTAGATGGTATTCCCTGTTATTACATTGTTACAATGCACACAATTGTAACATTTACGCATTCCATTGAACAAAGATTGACTTTCTGAAACTGTAGCTTTCAGTATTTCTTTAAGGTTCTTACTTCTTGTGTACGCGAATAAAGGCTCTTCATCGAATAGTCCCTTAAAATCAGGCTCTTGTCTTAACAATTCCCATCTAGATTTTATGATGTGTTTAATTGCTAGAGATTTCGATGAATATTTAGACAGGAACACATGTCTGTTTGTCGTCTCTTTTGATTTACTACTGAGTAACTCCTCACGAGGTTTGGTTTCAGTTTTACTCAGAGCTGTTTCCAAAACTTCTGCAGGGTAACCTCTTTGCTTAAATCTCTCTAATTGTTGTTGTAAGGCTCCTTGTAAATCTGCTGGATTGGAGGTTATCCGTTTAACTCTAAGCAATTGTGAATACGGCAAATTGTTTTTCAATGAAGGCGGATGAAAACTTGAATACAACAATAAATTGTTTCTATCAGTGGGTTTTGTGTACACTGATGTTTCCAATTTGTTCTCTCTTTGAGTTATCAGAACGTCCAGATAGTGAATTTGTTGTTGGCTAATCTCATAGGTGAATTTAATTCTTTCATGCTTGTTGTTAAGTTCACCAATCAACTGTTCTAGTAGATCCTGTGAGCTTTTCAAGACTAGGAATATATCATCTATGAATCTGATATAAAAAGCTAAGTTCATGGCCCAGTCCTCCTGCTTGAAAATGTGTCTATCCTCAAATTGTGCCATAAAGGTATTTGCGTACGCTGGTGCGCCTGAAAAACCCATTGATGTTCCGCTTACTTGAAGATAAAATCTGTCTTGCCACGACAGATAGCTATGTTGGAGACAAAATATCAGTAGTTGCAAGATGAAAATCTTATTGACTTCCAAATCCGGCAATTGTAGCAGCGCCCACTCGCTAGCTTCCAAACCTTCTTTAAGAGGGATCGATGTGTATAGTGATGTTACATCTATGGTACACATAAGCCAGTCCGAATTGTACTTGCTCTGTACTTCTTGAAACAAGTTCAGAAAGTGAGTAGTATCCTTTACATAACTGCGCCAATTTTGAACAAATTTCTGTAAGAAGTAATCAATTAGTTGTCCCAATGGTGTAAAGATGGAGTCGCAACCTGAAACTATTGGTCGAAAAGGTGGGTTATTAAGACACTTGTGTACTTTCGGGAGCATGTAAAGTTTTGGTCTTCTCGGGTACTGTACTGTCAAAAACTTACGCAGTGGTGTTGTTATCCATCCCAATTCTTCTGCTTTATCCAAAATTGAACTGAGTGTCGACATGAAAGAATCAGTTGGATCATTTTCCAATAATAGGTAAGTCGTTAAGTCTTCAAGATGTTCGTTAACTTTCTGCACATAGAAACTCATGTCCATTACGACAAGAGCGCCACCCTTATCTGCCATTTGGAGCATAATTTGATCATCTGAACTCAATCTACGGAGTATGTCCAACTCATCTTTTCTAAGATTTGCTCGCATCTTTGGGTGTAGATTAAGTTTGTTAAGATCATGGCGTATCAAAGATTCCAAAGTGTCCAGAAGTTTGTGTGTCACCGGGGACATGAACGTGCTTTTAGGTCTAAACTGTCTCATTTCCGTGTCTTCACTGTCTTGTTCCAGTAGTTGTTCATCTGTTGTCGGTACTACATTAGTAAAAAAATGTTTTAATCTCAAGTTGCGGAGAAACCGAAACACTGATACTTCAAGTTCTAGTTTGTTTGTGTTGTAGATTGGTATAAAAGATGTTCCTTTATTAAGTACCATTTCTTGAGCTCTAGTCAATTGTCTGGAGGAGATGTTGATCACGAGGGTTTCCCCTTGCTTCTCAAGCTCCGGGCTTCCGCTTCGCGATCCTTGGCTTCTTTCTCCTTCTCCTTTGTTTCTTTTTCCTTGTCTTTGACTCCTCCTTGTTGTTTTTGGAGGTCTGGAGGTCTCCCTCCTCCCTGGGCCTTGTCTAAAAAAGGAGTGGTTGTCGTTGTTGCACTTGCTCCTTCTCCTGTCCCTGATGTTGTCGGTTCTTGTCTCAATGCCAGTGGCTGTCTTGATGGATCCATATCATTTTCCGAAACTATAGATTCCTGTGAGGATGAGGCAGGCTTTTGAAAAGGGCGCCTTTTTGCGTACACCTCTGCCCAGGTGTAAACCTCATTTAATTTATAATCTATAGTATCTCTCCTGAATTTTCGCAGTTTTCTTTCTTGGATTTCTTTGCCATAAGTGTCAAGTTTAGAATTCAAGTCCTCCAGTGTAAGAATCCAGAAATCTGCCTCACATCGGTTAGACATGTCTGATTTGATGATGTTAATCTCTTCTTCTAGCTCCTTGATGGTTTTAGAGAGTTCTTCAATTAATAACAGGATTAAATCCAATGAACACTTGTTTAACACTGCCTGCCACTTTTCCATGAATCTCTTGTTATATTGGAATTTATATAACAGTGGTTTGATAGGCAGTCGTAATCCTCGCGGAATTCTTTGTACCTTGTGGTACTGGATGAGTGTCGAAGCGTGCAATCGTTGGCTCAGGGCTCTTTTAGCTATGAATTCCAACTGCTTAAGTTGTTGGGGTATAGAGCTGCCTTGCGCATCGAATGAAGGTGTCTCTTCAATGAGTGAATAAATGCTTTGAAATTGTGTATCTGTGTAAGTTCTTGTGTCTGCTCTGTTCTCAGTTAAGTTAGATATACTCTCAAAAGACATTTTCAAAAGAGTATGTTTTCAAAAGAGTGTGTCGGGGTGCTGCGGGTAAGTATAAGTGGCAACAAAGTTAAGAAAAGGGTTTTCTTATCTGCGCACTCCCTTGTTTAGTACATATTTACTCAAAATTATTCAATGTTAACGCAATGTTAGTGTGCTTCTTGGTTGTAAGGTAGCCAACCTGAAAGTAACAAAAGAACCTCTGGAATGTAGTCCCGTTTTGATGTTTAATGAATACAGGTATATGAGTTTCACACACTCCTGATAATTTTCCGTGGTGGAGCGAGCTAGATGAACGGTCGGAATCTCCGTAGTGAGAGGTGAGTCAATGTTGGCTGTGGTAGCTTCGGTAGCGATTTTTCAGATTTCAAAAGTGCTTAAAATAGAAACGCTTGTTTTTTCAGACTTGAGGAGAGAGGTGTGCCTATTTTTGGTGAGGATTTACATTCTATAGGTGAGTGTTATCACGCTAGGAGCTTAGTATAACAATGCAGCTAGCACAATCACGGAGTGTTGAAACGCATGGTTTTATGTTTTGAGTTAAGCTCTAAATTGCATGCTTAGCATTTTTAGGCTGTTAAGGAGATATAATATTGAAAGGGTTCGCAGGCACGCAGTTACCAGGCTTTCGGAAGCAATGGGTAATTGTGGTAATGTTCAAAGTTTTGGTTACTAGCAGACGACTTCGTTCGTGGGCTAAAATGGGCAGTGTAGCTTGTCAAGTTAATCATGTGTTAAGAATAGGATCATAGACCTTAGCAAAAACCACTGCGTCGTAATTTATCTAGTAGTTTTTTCATGTTTAAAACCCATTAGGGCAAGGCATATTCTTTACACTGTTTCATTTATTGTACCACAGACAAAGATAGCATTGAGAATTGTGTTGCAGTAGTGACTCCTCGTTCATGCGAAGAAGATGTTAAGCGCATATATGTCTGATCCCATTCAGCATATACCACCTACGTAGAGACCAGTGATTTATTGGCCAGAGTTCGCAATAATATCAAGTAAGTTGAGGTCGCTTGAGTAGAATGGCAGTCTGGTCAGTGAGTTCAATTGATTATAAGTGGTTTATATACACACATTTTGTTGTTTGCGCCCTCAGCTCAAAGAATCGAATTAGAGGTTTCCAAGAGGCTGAAGTATCTTCCCATTACAATGAGACTCTGAGTAGTTGAGATGTGAGTACATGAGTTATCTCTTAAAGCAACGTAGCATTATTTATTTAGCATGATGCTGATCCTGGTGCCTCCCCACACTTGTATATAAAAAATGTTTTCTCAGCAATATTTATTTTCGATAATATTCATTTTTGGATAAGAGTTTTCCAACCCAATCAGCATTTCTTGTGTTCTTGATCTTTGACCTGGATAGGATGTCCATAATGCAATTGTTGTACAAAAAGATATGTATCTCAAATTCCTGGATTAATATGTGAATTATAAGTTGGACTTCATGAACTGCCCTCGCATCAAATCAGTTGTTGAATGTATTTTAAGTTGAAATATAAGGATTGCAATTGCAAATCACTTACACATTGTTTTATTTTCGCAGTGCCCCTGAAGAAGGGAATCACCCCGAAATGCCTTGGGCCTACTTCTCAACTATGATTTCTAATGTATCAGAGTATTGCTCAGCAGAACATTTATTGTGTCAACTTCATTTTGGAGTTATTTAGTGTTTTTTCTATAAAAATGTTCAGCATTTGTTAAAATGTCTGACTGACTTGTTGGAACAAATGAGATTTATATGTAAATGATCATAAAAATATATGGTTTTTGAAGAAACAATCTTGCTTTCTCTCTCTGTGATTAATTGAATTAACAAGGTTTCAATTGTCACGATGGTTATACTTTAATACTTTGTAGTGCGCTTGGTAAACTAGTGGAGTTTTCCACCAGAGGTTCTTTTGTTACTTTCAGGTTGGCTACCTTACAACCAAGAAGCACACTAACATTGCGTTAACATTGCATAATTTTGAGTAAATATGTACTAAACAAGGGAGTGTGCAGATAAGAAAACCCTTTTCTTAACTTTGTTGCCTCTTATACTTACCCGCAGCACCCCGACACACTCTTTTGAAAACATACTCTTTTGAAAATGTCTTTTGAGAGTATATCTAACTTAACTGAGAACAGAGCAGACACAAGAACTTACACAGATACACAATTTCAAAGCATTTATTCACTCATTGTAGAGACACCTTCATTCGATGCGCAAGGCAGCTCTATACCCCAACAACTTAAGCAGTTGGAATTCATAGCTAAAAGAGCCCTGAGCCAACGATTGCACGCTTCAACACTCATCCAGTACCACAAGGTACAAAGAATTCCGCGAGGATTACGACTGCCTATCAAACCACTGTTATATAAATTCCAATATAACAAGAGATTCATGGAAAAGTGGCAGGCAGTGTTAAACAAGTGTTCATTGGATTTAATCCTGTTATTAATTGAAGAACTCTCTAAAACCATCAAGGAGCTAGAAGAAGAGATTAACATCATCAAATCAGACATGTCTAACCGATGTGAGGCAGATTTCTGGACACTTACACTGGAGGACTTGAATTCTAAACTTGACACTTATGGCAAAGAAATCCAAGAAAGAAAACTGCGAAAATTCAGGAGAGATACTATAGATTATAAATTAAATGAGGTTTACACCTGGGCAGAGGTGTACGCAAAAAGGCGCCCTTTTCAAAAGCCTGCCTCATCCTCACAGGAATCTATAGTTTCGGAAAATGATATGGATCCATCAAGACAGCCACTGGCATTGAGACAAGAACCGACAACATCAGGGACAGGAGAAGGAGCAAGTGCAACAACGACAACCACTCCTTATTTAGACAAGGCCCAGGGAGGAGGGAGACCTCCAGACCTCCAAAAAAAACAAGGAGGAGTCAAAGACAAGGAAAAAGAAACAAAGGAGAAGGAGAAAGAAGCCAAGGATCGCAAAGCGGAAGCCCGGAGCTTGAGAAGCAAGGGGAAACCCTCGTGATCAACATCTCCTCCAGACAATTGACTAGAGCTCAAGAAATGGTACTTAATAAAGGAACATCTTTTATACCAATCTACAACACAAACAAACTAGAACTTGAAGTATCAGTGTTTCGGTTTCTCCGCAACTTGAGATTAAAACATTTTTTTACTAATGTAGTACCGACAACAGATGCACAACTACTGGAACAAGACAGTGAAGACACGGAAATGAGACAGTTTAGACCTAAAAGCATGTTCATGTCCCCGGTGACACACAAACTTCTGGACACTTTTGAATCTTTGATACGCCATGATCTTAACAAACTTAATCTACACCCAAAGATGCGAGCAAATCTTAGAAAAGATGAGTTGGACATACTCCGTAGATTGAGTTCAGATGATCAAATTATGCTCCAAATGGCAGATAAGGGTGGCGCTCTTGACGTAATGGACATGAGTTTCTATGTGCAGAAAGTTAACGAACATCTTGAAGACTTAACGACTTACCTATTATTGGAAAATGATCCAACTGATTCTTTCATGTCGACACTCAGTTCAATTTTGGATAAAGCAGAAGAATTGGGATGGATAACAACACCACTGCGTAAGTTTTTGACAGTACAGTACCCGAGAAGACCAAAACTTTACATGCTCCCGAAAGTACACAAGTGTCTTAATAACCCACCTTTTCGACCAATAGTTTCAGGTTGCGACTCCATCTTTACACCATTGGGACAACTGATTGATTACTTCTTACAGAAATTTGTTCAAAATTGGCGCAGTTATGTAAAGGATACTACTCACTTTCTGAACTTGTTTCAAGAAGTACAGAGCAAGTACAATTCGGACTGGCTTATGTGTACCATAGATGTAACATCACTATACACATCGATCCCTCTTAAAGAAGGTGTGGAAGCTAGCGAGTGGGCGCTGCTACAATTGCCGGATTTGGAAGTCAATAAGATTTTCATCTTGGAACTACTGATATTTTGTCTCCAACATAGCTATCTGTCGTGGCAAGACAGATTTTATCTTCAAGTAAGCGGAACATCAATGGGTTTTTCAGGCGCACCAGCGTACGCAAATACCTTTATGGCACAATTTGAGGATAGACACATTTTCAAGCAGGAGGACTGGGCCATGAACTTAGCTTTTTATATCAGATTCATAGATGATATATTCCTAGTCTGGAAAAGCTCACAGGATCTACTAGAACAGTTGATTGGTGAACTTAACAACAAGCATGAAAGAATTAAATTCACCTATGAGATTAGCCAACAACAAATTCACTATCTGGACGTTCTGATAACTCAAAGAGAGAACAAATTGGAAACATCAGTGTACACAAAACCCACTGATAGAAACAATTTATTGTTGTATTCAAGTTTTCATCCGCCTTCATTGAAAAACAATTTGCCGTATTCACAATTGCTTAGAGTTAAACGGATAACCTCCAATCCAGCAGATTTACAAGGAGCCTTACAACAACAATTAGAGAGATTTAAGCAAAGAGGTTACCCTGCAGAAGTTTTGGAAACAGCTCTGAGTAAAACTGAAACCAAACCTCGTGAGGAGTTACTCAGTAGTAAATCAAAAGAGACGACAAACAGACATGTGTTCGTGTCTAAATATTCATCGAAATCTCTAGCAATTAAACACATCATAAAATCTAGATGGGAATTGTTAAGACAAGAGCCTGATTTTAAGGGACTATTCGATGAAGAGCCTTTATTCGCGTACACAAGAAGTAAGAACCTTAAAGAAATACTGAAAGCTACAGTTTCAGAAAGTCAACCTTTGTTCAATGGAATGCGTAAATGTTACAATTGTGTGCATTGTAACAATGTAATAACAGGGAATACCATCTACCACCCGCAATCGGGGAAAAGCATTTCATTAAAATACAACGGAGATTGCAACAGTTCGAATGTAATTTATACCATCAGATGCCCATGTGGTTTGCTTTACGTTGGGAAAACTTCAAGAAAAATCAAAATACGCATCTGCGAACACAAAAGCACATTCAGAACAAAGTCTACCAAGTCTTACTTTGCAACACATTGGTTAGAACATCAACACACCAACGCACAGCTTAGGTTCACCATTCTTGAAATTGTTTCAGCAAAACAAGACCACAATCATTCAAGACACTTAGCACAGAGAGAGGCCTGGTGGACAAAGTTTCTCCAGACTTTGGTCCCGAGCGGGCTCAACGACAGGATTGAATTACAATGTTTTCTATAGTTGTGCTATCTTTATAAGATGTCATCTGTTATACCAATCAATTCTAGTGAATAACATCTTATACCTGGTTCAGATGAGCTTCTCATTTCATGATGAAATAACAACATTATTGTTCTTTTCAGATACATATTACTGTGAACAATGTCTAATGATTATTATGTCACTAGCAGTGTTTGTTTGGTTTACGTACAGTAATAATTTATATGTTGACGGAATAACAACACATTGTTCTTCTCATAAATACATGATTGTTGAATAATGCTTAATGTTTACCATGTCATCAAGTGCGTTTTTTGGCTCAAGTAAAATAATAATTAACATGTTGCCCATATTGTATCTTAATTATGGACTCTTATCCAGGTCTAATTGTATTTATTTTATTATACATACTTTTACAGTAATGGTCAGTAAATATGACACATGTACCACACTCCGCTCATTATTTATGCTCAACAGAGTGAACGTCGTTGTATATTACACAATACACATTCTTTAGCAACGTTTACCATGTTGAATGCTCTTGTTTTCTCATTATTTTGAGATTTTCTTGTTCTGTGACTCTGTTCACAATGCCCACGGAGGCGCACAACAGTAGATTACTCATAGCGGTAGCAACAGTCAGGTCGTTCTCGACTTTTACCACTCTAAGATGGCCGACCCTCATATTTTTTGGTCCTACCACACTGTCAATAATGGTCACGCGGGCGCTGAATAGCGGATGATACAATTTAGTCCCGTTTTGATGTTTAATGAATACGGGTATATATGAGTTTCACACACTCCTGATAATTTTCCGTGGTGGAGCGAGCTAGATGAACGGTCGGAATCTCCGTAGTGAGAGGTGAGTCAATGTTGGCTGTGGTAGCTTCGGTAGCGATTTTTCAGATTTCAAAAGTGCTTAAAATAGAAACGCTTGTTTTTTCAGACTTGAGGAGAGAGGTGTGCCTATTTTTGGTGAGGATTTACATTCTATAGGTGAGTGTTATCACGCTAGGAGCTTAGTATAACAATGCAGCTAGCACAATCACGGAGTGTTGAAACGCATGGTTTTATGTTTTGAGTTAAGCGCTAAATTACATGCTTAGCATTTTTAGGCTGTTAAGGAGATATAATATTGAAAGGGTTCGCAGGCACGCAGTTACCAGGCTTTCGGAAGCAATGGGTAATTGTGGTAATGTTCAAAGTTTTGGTTACTAGCAGATGACTTCATTCGTGGGCTAAAATGGGCAGTGTAGCTTGTCAAGTTAATCACGTGTTAAGAATAGGATCATAGACCTTAGCAAAAACCACTGCGTCGTAATTTATCTAGTAGTTTTTTCATGTTTAAAACCCATTAGGGCAAGGCATATTCTTTACACTGTTTCATTTATTGTACCACAGACAAAGATAGAATTGAGAATTGTGTTGCAGTAGTGACTCCTCGTTCATGCGAAGACGATGTTAAGCGCATATATGTCTGATCCCATTCAGCATATACCACCTACGTAGAGACCAGTGATTTATTGGCCAGAGTTCGCAATAATATCAAGTAAGTTGAGGTCGCTTGAGTTGAATGGCAGTCTGGTCAGTGAGTTCAATTGATTATAAGTGGTTTATATACACACATTTTGTTGTTTGCGCCCTCAGCTCAAAGAATCGAATTAGAGGTTTCCAAGAGGCTGAAGTATCTTCCCATTACAATGAGACTCTGAGTAGTTGAGATGTGAGTACATGAGTTATCTCTTAAAGCAACGTAGCATTATTTATTTAGCATGATGCTGATCCTGGTGCCTCCCCACACTTGTATATAAAAAATGTTTTCTCAGCAATATTTATTTTCGATAATATTCATTTTTGGATAAGAGTTTTCCAACCCAATCAGCATTTCTTGTGTTCTTGATCTTTGACCTGGATAGGATGTCCATAATGCAATTGTTGTACAAAAAGATATGTATCTCAAATTCCTGGATTAATATGTGAATTATAAGTTGGACTTCATGAACTGCCCTCGCATCAAATCAGTTGTTGAATGTATTTTAAGTTGAAATATAAGGATTGCAATTGCAAATCACTTACACATTGTTTTATTTTCGCAGTGCCCCTGAAGAAGGGAATCACCCCGAAATGCATTGGGCCTACTTCTCAACTATGATTTCTAATGTATCAGAGTATTGCTCAGCAGAACATTTATTGTGTCAACTTCATTTTGGAGTTATTTAGTGTTTTTTCTATAAAAATGTTCAGCATTTGTTAAAATGTCTGACTGACTTGTTGGAACAAATGAAATTTATATGTAAATGATCATAAAAATATATGGTTTTTGAAGAAACAATCTTGCTTTCTCTCTCTGTGATTAATTGAATTAACAAGGTTTCAATTGTCACGATGGTTATACTTTAATACTTTGTAGTGCGCTTGGTAAACTAGTGGAGTTTTCCACCAGAGGTTCTTTTGTTACCTTTAGCATTTGAGCCAGGACAAGACCTTTTAAAGGCTTGTCACCCACTTTTATTGGCCCCAAATGCGCAAGAGTTCAGACACACATTGCAGGACCTGTCAGACTTGCCAGGCAAGTGGAAAGAGTGGGAGGAAGCGCGAGGCTCCTCTCCAGCCATTCCCTGTGGTCAGCACCCCCTTTGAAAGGG
Source organism: Lissotriton vulgaris (assembly GCF_964263255.1). Lineage (NCBI taxonomy): Eukaryota > Metazoa > Chordata > Amphibia > Caudata > Salamandridae > Lissotriton > Lissotriton vulgaris. The sequence goes on along the minus strand of NC_141691.1, from coordinate 911,959,141 downwards.
TGGGCATTGACATTCTCGGGCCTCTGGATCCTAAGACAGCCATGGGAAACAGGTTCATCCTGGTCTTGGTGGACCATGCCACCCGGTACCCGGAAGCCATCCCTCTCAAGACGGTGACGTCCCCCTTTGAGGGACGTGCACTGATGAGGATTTTCTCCCACTTTGGTTTTCCCAGAGAGGTGGTGTCAGACCGAGGTACCAACGTCATTTCTTAGTATATGAAGTCCCTGTGGCAGGAGTGTGGTGTAGCATACAAGTTCAGCACTCCTTACCGCACCCAAGTTAATGGGCTGGTTGAGTGATTCAACCAGACCATCAAAGGCATGATTATGGGTCTTGAGGAACCCACGAGGCATAAGTGGACATCCTCTTACCATGACTTCTCTTTGCGTAGTGAGGTGCTACAGAAGTCCCTAGTGTTCAGCCCCTTTGAATTTCTCTATGGTCAACCAGTGAGAGGACCTTTGAGTTTGGTCAAGGAAGGCTGGGATCAATCTCCCAGGAAACCTCCCCAGGATGTATATAGCTACATGCTGGCCTTAAGGACCCAAACTAGGTGAATCAGAAGACTCGCTGAGGTAAATCTGGAAGCCAGCCAGGAGGAGATGAAGCGGTGGTATGGCCAGAATACCACTCTGGTTGAGCTTCAGCCTGGTAAGAAAGTGTGGGTCATGGCCCCAGTGGAGGCCTGTGTGCTCCAGGAGAAGTGGACCGGACCATTTGAGGTGGTGGAGCGCAAAAGTCCGGTTACCTACTGAGTGGACTTGCGGTCTCCCAGGAACCCCTTGCAGGTCCTGTTTGTCAACCGCCTGAAGCCCCACTTAGAGAGGTCTGAAGTGGGCATGCTCCTAGCAACAGATGCTGGAATGGAGGCGGAGACTGAGCCTCTTCCTGACCTCCTGTCTGCAACAGAGCAAGATCGTTCAGTGGATGGAGTGAACCTCTCTTTCACCCTGACCCCTGAGCAACAGAATGACTGTCACCAGTTGCTGGGACAGTTTTATGACCTGTTCTCCCTGATTCCCAGTGTCACTGATTGGTGCGTCCATGATGTGGACATTGGGGACAGTCCTCCTGTTAAGCACAAAACTTACAGTGTGACTGACAGGGTGAGAGTTTGCATCAAGGAGGAGGTCTCCAAGATGCTTGCATTGGGGGTGATTGAGTCCTCTAACAGCCCTTGGGCCAGCCCATTGGTCTTGTTCTCTAAGGCTGCTGCACCGGGTGTCACGCCAGAACAGTGGTACCTTGTGGATTACCGAGGGCTCAATTTAGTTACCAGGACTGACGCGCACCCCATCCCCAGAGCTGATGAGCTCATTGATCAGTTAGGGGCTGCCCGGTACCTCAGCATGTTTGACTTAATGTCTGGGTAATGGCAGATCGCATTGAATGATGGGGAAAGAGAGAGGTCAGCATTGTCGACACCAGATGGGCACTACCAGTTACGGGTTATGCCCTTTGGGATGAAGAATGGCCCTGCAACCTTTCAGAGGTTGGTTAACCAGGTATTGGCTGGACTGGAAGAGTTCAGGGCCGCCTACCTAGATGACATTGCAGTGTTCAGCGCCAGTTGGGAAGAACATCTGCGACACCTCTGGGAAGTGATAGCGCTGCAGAGCTAGGCCATCACAATCAAGGCGAGTAAGTGCCAGATTGGGCAAGGTTCGTTGGCGTACTTGGAACACCAGGTTGGTAGCGGCCAGGTGGTGCCCCTGCAGCCCAAGATTGAGACCATCCTGGCTTGGGAACCCCCCAAGACCCGACAGAGGTGAGAGCCTTTTTAGGACTCACCGGGTATTACAGGAGGTTTGTCAAGGGGTATGGCAGCATTGTTGCACCCTTGACAGAGCTGACTTCCAGGAAGCAGCCCAAGAGAGTGATTTGGACTGACACCTGTCAGAGAGCTTTTGATGTCCTGAAGACTACCATCTGCACAGCACCCGTGCTCCTGGCACCCAACTTTTCAAAAGAGTTTATTGTTCAAACAGACACTTCAGAGCATGGTGTGGGGACTGTATTGCCACAGATAAATGAGGAGGGCCTAAATCAACCTATAGCCTTCATCAGTAGGAGGTTACTTCCACGGGAATAAAGGTGGAGGGCAATTGAGAGTGAGGCATTTGCTGGGATCTGGGCACTGTAGAAGTTGAGACCATACTTGTTTGGGACTCACTTCCTGGTTCAGACAGACCACAGGTCCCTCAGATGGTTGATGCAGATGAGGGGTGAGAATCCAAAGCTGTTGAGGTGGTCCATATCCCTACAGGGAATGGACTTCACGGTGGAACACCACCCTGGTACAGAACACACCAATGCTGATAGTCTGTCCAGATTTTCCCGCCTTAGTGATGAGAATTCCCAGGAGGTAGGGTAGTTCGCCCCACATTTTTGAGCAGGAGGGGGGACGTGTTAGACCTGACACCATTGGCATGGGTCTCCCTTCCATTTTTTGCTGTCGCCTCTTATGTTTTTGCTGGTTTTAGATGCTTTTGGGCACTGTGCCACTGCTGTTCAGTGACACAGTGCAGGTGCTCCCTATGGTAAATTGATGTATGGATTAGTGACTCCATGATTGGCTTGTTTGGCTTATTGTCAGACCATAGAACAGTGCCCTGTGTGTGCCCAGGGCTTGTAAATCAAATGCTGTTGGTGGCTTGCAGCACTGATTGTGCCACCTACCCAAGCAACTTGTAAAGTATGTCTCAGGTCTGCCATTGCAGAGCCTGTGTGCAGTTTGGTACTGCCATGCTGACTGGGCAAGTGTATCCACTTGCCAGTCCCTAAACCTTCCCTTTTATACATATTAGTCACCCCTAAGGTAGGCACATGGTCAGGGTGCATTGTAGGTAAAAGGTAGGACATGCCCTGATGTGTGTGGCATGTCCTAATTGTGAATTACAGCCATTTTCGTTTTTCACTATTACATGGCTACCTGTTCCCCATAAGCCAGAATGGGCAGTTTGATTATAACATCTTATAATCCTAACTGAGTCAGGGAACTAGGTAGAAATTCGAGTTTAGTATGCCTGGACTCAGAATGATAAAATACATATTTTTGTGAAGTTAGTTTTAACATTCTGTGTTTGAAAATACCACTTTTAGAAAGTAGGTATTTTCTTGCCTAACTATCTAAGCCAGCCTTTGCTGGGTTGTGTATTCCTTGTCAGGAGTTTGAGTGACAGGGGCTGGGGTATTCCAGGAGACAGGGTGAGTCAGCACAGGGCTGGATAGAGAGATCTGCATGCAGATGGGAGGGAGGAGTTGCACCTGGGACCTGAATAGGGCTGTGCCTTTCCTCCACAATGCTGGCTCAACCTCCTGTGGTGCGTCTGATGTCCCTGGCCTACACTGTGAAAGGAAAGAAGGAGTCTTGTCAACAAAGTGCTCCAGGAGTGACCAGAACTGGTTTGGACTAGGCAAAGGCCTCTCTGCCTTCAGAGAACAAAGGGAAAATGAGAATAAATATTGGGACCCAGACCCAAGAACTTTAGATCACTTCTGGGTATCAAGAAAAACCTTTAATGAGGAGAAGAACCAGGAAGCTGTAGGTTCCTGTGTGTTTGGGGGTTGGCCTGCAGTGGTTGCTTCATTGCCAAAGAAAGGAGAAAAGGTCAGAGATTGCTTTCTATCAACTTGAAGAAGAATCTCCAAGGGCTTGAACTAGAGCTTGCCTCCTGCCTGAAGTCTCAGGGATACAAGACTTCACCAAACAGCTCCACCCTGAATTCCCTTGCTAGGAATTAAAGTGCCTGCTGTTGGGCTAGGCCTTTTGAGAGACTGTGTGTTGCTGGAAGGGCGACGCAATGACGAGAAGCATGCCGCCGCCGCAGCAGCTGTCGTCGCAGCGCTGAAAAGCGAGTCGCCGCTGCCGCTGTCATCATAACAACGCCAAAGCGCCTTCAGGCATGCACGCATCACACCAACATTGTTGCATCGTAACCAAGACGCCATTTTGTCGCATTGCACCGGAGAAGAGTATTGCATCGAGGTGCCATCTTGAAGCATCGTACCGGAGAGCAGTAAGAAATCAGCGTATCACCTCCCCACACAGTAAGTAAGCGAGCATCAACTCCCCTGCGTGGCAGTAAGGAACCGAAGCATCCACTCAGCTGCGTGTAAGGAACCAACGCATCACCGTCCCTGCGACCCTTTTGTTTTCATTGCATTACACATTCAAGGTACATTGAGAGTAAAGTGTTGCTTTTACAACTTGAGAGAACTGAGCTATTTTATAACATTTTAAAGTCTATTTTTTAGTACAATATTGTGGATTTTTGTCATTTGGTCTTGTCTTAAGTCTATATAAAAATACATATTTTTATAATACAACCTGTGTGGTGTCCATCTGTAGTGTTGTCACTGTATTACTGTATTTGCTCACAAATGCTTTACACGCTGTCTCTGAGATAAGCCTGCCTGCTCGTGCCAAGCTACCAAGTGGGTGAGCAGGGGTTATTTCAGGAGGTCAAGGGGATTTACAAACGTAGTGGTGCTTCTGAGTCTTGTTCTAAAGACAGGTAGTCTGTGTCTGGCCCTAAGTGTTTTGTCCTGCTCCTCACCACAGTGGGGTATAACCCACTTCCGCTGCAGTGTGGGAGCATGAGCAGTCAACCTCAAAAACCCATTTTGGCTTTCAATGGGGCCTGCCCTCCTTTATGCCAATCATTATTCTGAAAAGAAGGCACCTACCCTTACTTACAGCAAGCAAGCTTCCTTGTTTAGTGAACGCCTCTGTCATAGTGCAGGATGCTTGTCCACAGGACAGGCACTCTGGGTCCCAATTCCCCTGCTTCCAAAGTCTGCAGAATAACAAGTCCACTGTTATCCTCTTCTATCAGGTCTCCAGCCCTGAAACCTGATGGGGTAAGAAGCAAGCACAACAGGGAGAATGGGTGGAGGGCAACAGTTCTGCATATCACTGGATAAGTACTCCTTCTAACATCATTATGTGCTTTCAGGTCCAGAAAGGTCTCATTATAGGCTCTCCATCTTCAAGACCACTTCACAGCTCAATTTCAATTTAAGAATTGACAGCGAGAGCAAAACCCAAATTCACCCCCCGAAGACAGTGGAATACTCATTAGTTTTAGAGATGACATCAAACATATATCTCCGGGTGTCCTCTCCTTCTTTTCCCTCCTGGCCCGAGAAGGCGTAAATTAATACGGCGTGATCTGTTTTCGAAATCCTCGATCTTCCATTGTATATCGACGAGCTGCGCCTCATGTGCCTCTGTAGCTGTGCTTGTGGTAACATCATCAGTCTCCAGTATTTCAGTCTGAGTCTCCAGGGCTGTGAGTCACTCGTTAATTACTACACATGATTTAGCAACTTTTCTAACTGCCCCTTGGATTTTACGCATTGTTGTCTGCGCTTGTTTGCTATCCTGTCGTGTCTCTTCTCGGTGAGAGAGTATACACTGAATGACTGTGTCTAGGGTCAGGTGCATATCAGAGGATATATTCCCCACTGGTGCTACATTTCCACTATTTGTTGTTAATAGTTTGGCTCCCAGATAATCCCACCTTAGGGCTTTCTTCTGCGGGCTTGATTGAGATGGTCTCTTCGTTGTTTTGCGGACTATAGTGGTCACGTCTCTTTTTCCGGTGCCTGAGCCTAAGCTCTCATCACTAGAGTCTTCCTGAGACTCGGAAGGGGAGCCAGATACTGACCAGATACCATCTGAAAAGGAGAAGAAATCTTGTTGGCTCTGATTGGAAGATGCGGCGTAGTTTTCCATCCCTGCTACTGAGCCCCCTTGGGCATTGACTAAATTGGCAGCCTTTTGTTTAACCGATATTTCAGGGATTTCTGTGGGTTTAACAAAAGCTGTAACCTTCCCATTGCTACAGGCTTGTATCTCTGGCAGGCAGGGGGGAGTTTCATCATTGGCAAGGATCTGGATATTCTGTGTTAGCAGTGGTAAAGCACTCAACGCGCAAACTTTTAAGGTCTGCATTTTATCCTCAGCTTGCATGTTCGATATATCTGTTCCCCCGACCATTTTGCTTTTGTCCATTCTCCCCCCCTGATCCTGATCACCTTGTACTGCACCTTCATTCGGTGTCTTAAGCTGAGGGGTCGCTTGTAGCATCTCCAGAACACTGGGCTCCACACTCTGCGGTATTCCATGCCGGGCTTTCTTTTCCTCCAGCTTGGCTTGTGAGCTTGTAGTGTGTTTCTTCGGCTCCGGTTTGCTTTGCGAATCACCAGCAATGCCTGCAGTAATCTTTGGAGGTGTTCCGGGTATTCAAGCGCCCAGAGCGAGGCGCGTCTTTGTTTTCGCCCCCACTGCCACAGGTATTTTCGGGCCACGATTGTATGCTCCTGACGGGAGCGCTGTAGGCGGTAATCTCTCTCCGGTCCCGGGGACGCGAAGCCAACAGGTATGCCCAGAGTGCTCTCCCTAGCTCCGCACGGCAGAGCAGTATTCCGCGCAGGGCAGGCCTGGATCCTAGGGGGGTCTTTAGAGTTATCTGAACCATCGCCTGTGCATGGGATACTTTGTTTCAGCTAGCGCAATATAGCAATATCTCATTCTTGGAGACTATTCGTCGTTGTTCTAACGGATCGGTTGCAGTTTCAAAAGCGTTTCAACAAGCGTTTATACAGCATAAATTTTGGCTCCTCGCTGCCGGTTCTCCATGTATGTCGGCGGTCAACGGTCAGTGTTCAGAGAGGAGTGAACGGCCGCTCTAGTCAGCCGCCATCTTGCCTCTAGTCCCTGTTCCGGAAATATATGGTTGATGTCATGTCTAAAGCATTTCCGGAGCTCGGGGAATGGAACTGGGAACTGGAAATTCAGAGGGCACATCACGTCCATTTTAATCTCAAGACAGCGTCAAAGTCCGACACAAAACCTCGAGCAGTACTCATTTATTTTAGCAATTATCTACTTCGCCAGGCAGTGTGTGACAAAGCAAAACCTAAAACAAGGCGCAGTGTTGGAGACTATACTTTTTTTGTGCAACCGGACTATTGCCACTTTACTGTTGAAAGACGTTGGCACCTCTGACAAATGATCAAACCAGTACAGAATCATGGGGGACAGGCATTCCTTTTACATCTGGTTAGCTGAAAATAATCAAGGGGGGACATGTCCGGTTCTTTACCTCTGAGATTAAAGTACAAGAATACCTAGAGAAATAGACCTAAAAAGTGCACAGATTGACGTAATAATTAGGAATAAGGGACTAAGGGCTAAGTGCTAAAGATGGGATTAATTTAGGGTTTATGTGTAAATATTTCTAACATACGCTCTTTCCCCTTAGATCTATATATCTTTAGACTCTAAAACGTATGTATTTTTTCTTCGCTGTCTCTCTGTTTTAATTTACTTCCTAGTTCAGGGAGGATTGCCCATTGCAGCAGACTACTAGTAGCCACAAATGCCTTTTTGTAAGGGAAGGGTGGGGGCGGGAATCAAGGGGTTGGGAAGGGTGGGAAGGGGCAGGAAAGGGGCACAGGTGAAGAGTGGGGGATGGGGGGTGAGGGAGCCAAGGGTGGGGGATGGAGGCAGTGAGAAAAAGGGGGGGAAAAAAGGAGAGGATGTTCGCAAAAATGAAGAGAAAACTATTTGCATTATAGTTTGTATTATGAAGATATGGTGATTAAAGCAGAGAAAGCTTATTCGATCAAATGGCTAGAGTATCTATTTGTTCATTGAATGTAGGGGGTCTCAATGACAGGTACAAAAACAGTAGCGTAGCAGAAATGTTAAGAAATTTTAATCCTGACATTATATGTCAACAGAAAACGCATATCCCTTGGGGGAGCAGAGACCTAATGGCTATAAGAGGGTATAACCTTGTGATATGCTCCTCCCAGACATCAACTATCAGAGGAACAGCGATTCATACTAAAAACCGGTTTGGGTCGGACATACGGACATTGGGGGACAAATCAGGAAGGCGGGCAATGGCCCGCCTCCCCATGGGAATTACTATATGCACAATATATGGGTCAAACAACAATGACCCCCCCCCCCATTCTGAATGATTTAGAAATTGAAACAGCATCATGGGCTGGTCCGTTCATATTTTACGGGGATTTTAATATTCATTATGCAGAGAGATTCAATAATACCGAAGGTATCAAGGGAGAAAACCCAGAGTTTACTGTGCTCTCCCTGCCCTACAAATTAGTTATGATCTTCAGGATGTCTGGGGAGAAAAACACCCATTAGACCCTGGATACACATACTTTGTGTCATCCTCCCTTATCTCGTGTGCCGAAGTAAAAAAACTCCCGAAAATAATCTCACACCACAACCCTTTAATCATGGGTCTGGCACTTCCAAATCTACAACACCCAAATATGAAATGGACATTTGATAGGTCACTGCTGTATAATGAAAGTTATATAGTGCATATTAAAAAATGGGCTATTGATTATTACGAAGTAAATCAATATAGCGCTTTGCGTAAAATTGAGTGGGACAGTTTTAAAGCCGGGCTCGGGGGGAGACAATCAACTTTTTTGGGAAAACCAGGAAACAAGAAAAACAAGAAATCAACAAGCTGATATCTAGTTTGGCAGATCTGGAAAAAGAATATACAGATGCAGTCAGGCATAATCAAGGGAGTGTAGAAAATATATTATGTCATAAAATCGCTATCACGGAAGGTGAAATTAATAACTATTATATTAAGAAGGGAGCGGCTATTTATCAAGCACACAAATCAGAAGGGTACGAGTACGGGGTATCTATTGGCAAAGTCTTAGCTTTGCGGACTAAACAAAAAACTGCAAAAAATAACATACAAGAAATAAAGGGTAATGATAGGGCTTCTTATACTGTTTGAAAAGATATCATAAAAATCTTCGAGAAATTCTATCAAGACTTATATAAGCAAGGGGAAACAGAGCCAATGTTAGATAATGATACTGAGTGTATTCTAGGTAGTCAACGTAGGCTTAGCGCAGAAATGCGGGAAGAACTTGAGAAAGAAATAACCGAAGCAGAGGTACTTGATGCTCTACAAGCAATGGCTATGGGGAAGGCGGCAGGTCCTGACAGGATTCCCTTGGAGTTATATAAGGCGATCCAAAAAGAGATAGCTCCTATACTATTAGATCTGTTTTTGGGGGTACAGTATAACGGGGTCCCTCCAGAGTCTTGGCGAAGGGCAGACATAGTTGTATTTTAAAAAAAGGAAAAACCAGCAAATAACCCTGCCTCATATAGGACTATATCTCTCATGAACACAGATACAAAATTATATTAAAAAATGTTAGCTATCCGTCTAGGAAGGATCATAGCTCATCTTAGCTCCCCTTGGCAACACGGTTTTATACCGAAAAAAGGCACCACAGATCACATCAGACGAACAATAGCTTTGTTAGACATTACTGAGACAGCTGGGGAGAGAATGGCTATGATCCTCCTAGACGCGTAGAAAGCTTTTGACCGTGTTGCATGGCAGTACCTATGGACACCTATGGTACAAAGGGGCTTCGGTCCTGGTATTTTAAGAGCTGTACAAGCCTTGTATCATCGGCCATATGCTAAACTGAATATCATGGGGGAAGAATCTGACTCAATAATGAATGCGAGGGGGACGAGGCAGGGGTGTCCCTTCTCCCCAATATTCTTTGCTATCTATATTGATATCTTTGTTGAGCAAATTCCTCGAGATCAGACTATTGTGCCAGTCCAACGCAATGGCTATGACACCAAAATATTGGCATACGCTGATGATCTGGCAATTATAACTGGAGAAGTGTGGCTCACTGGTTAGAAGCGGCAGACCCTGAAGCAGAGGTCGTTCCGGGACCAGGGTTCAATTCCCGACACGGCAGGGTCTTGGGTCAATGTTCGCTGACTCGATAATTCTCGCATAGGTGCCTACGCTAACCATGGGTCCCACTCTGCAACTCTGGGCAATAGCTTGCTTAATCTCCACAACGGCCCTAGCAGCGCCGGGGATGCCTGGCTTCACCTTGGGGGTGCCCTCTCACAGGGAAAGCCAGGACGGGTTCCCCAGCGGTATACAGCGCCAGGACGCCACGTAACGAGGTAACAGTGCGCTTTACAAGTACGCATACATTACATTACATAACAACAGAACCAGATAAGGCAATTGCTCAGATTCAGAAATTGGCAGAAGAGTATGGTCGGAAATCAGGCTAACTTCTAAACACAGGCAAAACCCAGATCTTATGTAATAACAACTCTGGGTGTAGTGACCCGCGAAAATTAGTTGAAGTAACTTATCTAGGCATTAAGGTCACTGATATATATAGATACCATCTGGAAAATAAACATGAAACCGATATGTGATCAGATTAGCTTAGACCTTCAACGGCTGAACAGACTCCATCTATCACTCATAGGATGATGTAACATCTTAAAAATGGTTATGTTCCCGAAAATGTTATATCTTTTTAGGTCAATACCACTTGCTATAGAGGAACAATTTCTAAAGAGAATAGATAGCATATTTCCTTGTTTTATTTGGAAATACTCTAAAATCCCTTACATTTTCGACTTTACCACAGGAACAAGGAGGATGGTCTGCCCCAAATGTCAGATATTATTATTATGCATGTTTCTTAAAGCAAATGCTATATGGAATTATGCTGGGCAATGGTGGTAGACAATATAACTCAAACGGGGATCTACCCACAATCTACAAGCTAGCCTTAGGAAACAGCGCTCAAGAGGTACGTTTTAGACAAATTGAGCCTAGCTATTATAAAAAAAAACAAGTTTAAGATAGTGTTTGGAATATGGAAGGTTTGGAAAAAGATGCAGAACTTATTTAATATACCCATATATAACAGATATACTCTGATATGGCGATCTTCTTATTCTTCATCATTACTATATGATAGAATAGCTAGGCATTGGGAGGAAAAGGGAGTGTTAACGGTGGGTGATTTATATGCTGCTGAACGAAGATTGCCATTTTCGGAATTTCAACTAAAATATGGCCTATCTGATAATTCGCTGTTTAAATATAACCAGATTGATAGCTATGTGAATAAACTTTTTTAAAAAGGGATAGTTGCTCCATAAGATATCCCTAATAGAAATCCTCTCTAATCCGCAGACTAGAATTAAGCATCTATATAAAGTGCTAATGGACACACTTTCAGATGATCTGGTAGCAGTAGAAGCCAAATGGGCTATGAAGACTGGAGACCCTGATATTGATATATGCCAAGACCCGGAATCTATCTGGGGAGATCTTTTTAGTGGCAAATCTGAAAGCTCAACATTATTATACGTTATACGATCTCTACTATACTCCTGATAAACTATACAGCTGGGGGAAAAGAAAGGATAATAGATGTCCTAGATGCAAGCAAGGACCTGCAGATACAATACATATGTTTTATAGCTGCAATGAACTAAACACAGTAATGAAACAAATGGAATCCTTTGTGACATCAGTTGTAGAGTGCCCCCTTAAAATATCTGTTACATTAATGTTACTAGGGTGTGATGAAAGTTTATTGTGCGGTCATCATACGAGCAAATTCATCTTTATAGCAATTGTGGTAATGTGACTTCTTATTTCCATCCATTGGAAAGATGCAGAACCCCCACGGTTTCGAGCTTGGATCGGCCGCATACTAGCAATATACTATCTAGAAAAAGAACTTTATAAATGCAAAGGTCGGGGTGCTCTCGAAAACGGGGCAGAATAATTTGGGCTCCACTTAAAAGATGGATTGACGATCAGACTAGTATGTAATGGTGTATAGGGTTCATCAAGATGACCGGAAGATCTGACCGACAATAATGTTTGGGTAGCTTTTTCTCTTTCTCTTGTTTTCTTTATGCTTCTTTTTATCCTTCTCTTTCCTTCTCTCTCTCTCCCTCTGAATTTTTCATGAAGGGATTTTATATTGTTGTTTAATTAGGTGATTAGAGATGTATTTCTTTTTATATGCAAACTAAAATTACAGCATAAGATGTATGATACAATGGCAAAATTGTTTTTGCACATCCTCTTCAATAAAAGAAAAAAAAGGAAGCCTCAGTAGTTGACTTTCACCTTGGGAGGTGGGTGGGGATGTCCCGTTGGTCTCTCACTTACAGGCCTCCTCACCTGTGTGCTTCCACTCTAGTTGGGCTCTGGTGTCAGTCTAGTGTTCATAGTGATACCACAACATCTCAGGCAACAGAGATGACTAAATCAACCAGTCTCTTGCTGGGCTCTCTGCGTCAAAATTGGTACCTGTGCAGTCAGGTCTTCAGTGCTGTCAGTGAGGCCTCGTCAGCCAAACCAGACTTTAGCAGTCCTATCCACATGCTGTGTCACCTGGTGAACCCAATAACTGGACTGACAGTCACCACAATTTTGTAGAACTTCTAAAGAAAGGGAGGAGAGAGTTCTCAGTGACTCCCTAAGTTCCCTGCAGGCCTCCTCAGATTCCCATGCAGTCGCCTGGCGAGGATCTGCTTCCAAAGAAGCACTGGGCCTTGGAAGATGTGGATATCTAGGACATATCTGCCCAGGCATGACACCCCAGTATGCTCACCACCTTGGGACGCATGGTCAGGCTGCACTCCGCTACACTAGCTGGATTACAGGGTGCTTTGTATGTAACACCAAGCTTTCCTATGACTGGCATCTTGTCTGCCTTGGCCACACCTCCCTGTTGTTAGAGGACTTAATATGTGTGGGATCAAAGACATTTTGAAATAGCAAACTGACAAATTCTCTGTGTGAAAGTCATCATCTTGAGTGTCTTGCTGTTCGCCTTATGTGGGAAGGGTATGCCCAGACGTGCGTCCTGGGCTCACTAAGCCACTGGAGTCAAGCTATCCTGGCTGAAGATGGCTGATAGCCAGAAACTGGTCCTAGAATGCTTGATTCTAGTCCAGGGAAGACATGGCTTGGCAGTTCGGGCTGGACTGTTCCCATGAGGCACAGGGTCAAGACTGATTTGCATATGGCCATGTCTGAATTGGGGTGGCTTGGTGAGCAAAATAACGATGGATTAAACCCAGATCTGTGACTGGGGGTGAATGTTTTGCCATTGTGCTACATTCCGTCCATCACCTTGAGTGTTTTGCATCTTTTAGCCCAGCACTGACCGTGAAAAGTAATTCTAAGCGTACTTACCAGTAGCTTGTATTTCCTTCCATAGGAATCCATTGTGTGGTTTTCAGCAGAAAAGTTTCTAAGTGTCGATTTTTGAAACATACAAATATTCCTCTAAAATCAGCCAAACTACGAATTTCGATGTACTCACCTGTTATCAGGAGAGAAGCCAGTGCTGCATCTTTTAACCCAGCACTGACCCTGAAAAGTAATTCTAAGGCAACTTACTAGTAACTTGTATTTCCTTCGATAGGAATCCATTGTGCAGTTTTTACCAGAAAAGTTTCTGTGTCGATTTTTGAAACGTACAACTATTCCTCTAAAATCAGTCGAACTACGAATTCCTATTTACTCACCTATTATCAGGAGAGAACCCAGTGCTGCATCTTTTAGCCCAGCACTGACCCTGAAAAGTAACTGTAAGCGTACTTACCAGTAACTTGTATTTTCTTCCATATGAATCCATTGTGTGGATTTCACCAGAAACATTTCTAAGTGTCTATTTTCACAAACTAAAAATAGTCCTTAAAAATTGCCTGTATGACTGAAACGCATTCTTTTGACTGTTTACAGGAGATGCACCCGTGCTGGATCCAGGATCCACCACTGAGTAAGAAAAAGTAACGTTAACACTACTTACCTGATAAGTGAATTTCCTCCCGTAGGATAGCATTGGTGGTTCTATGTGAAGTGTCAACTCTTAAAATACTATAATATTACTTCAAAATCACTACTATAACCAAAACGTTTTTACTCAACTGTTTACAGGAGATATCCCAGGACTGACTCTAGGATCTAGTCTTGTGGTTAGAAAAGTAATCCAAGAAGTAACTAATTGAATGTAACTAGAAATTCACATTGAGCTCAATGTTGCATTGTGTCTGAAATTGTGTTGCACATTACAACATCTGTAACTACTGTACTTAAAAGTCTATTGCCTATTTGCAAAGTATTTAAACTAAAGTAATTCATTCTGAGAAAGTATATTTTGTAATGTAATGTATAATTTAATTATAATGTAATTTAAAAAATAAAATATCTAAAAAAAAATAGTTTAAAAAAATGTAGTAAATCAGTATCAAAAAAATAAATATAAGAATTAATACATTTAAAAATTGTCATTTACATAACCTTTGAAATTCACTGAAAAAACCATAGGTTTAAGACATGTTATAGTTAGGTATTAGCATTTACAAAACCTTTGAAATTCACTGAAAAAACCACGGGTTTCAGACATGTTGTAGTTAGGAATTAGCATTCAAAAAACCTTAGAAATTCACTGAAAAAACCATAGGTTTTAGGGGTGTTATAGTTAGGTAAACATTTCACTTGTACAAAACCATTGAAATTCCCCCGTTATAGTTAGTTGTACTAACTATAACTTGCGCCCCGCAATCCACTGCTGATGATGTCACATATTACATAATTCATGACAAGGTCATTGACATTACTGATGCAATCACTGATGACATCTCAAAATGACATCACTGATGTCATTTGAGATGTCATCAGTGATGTCATCAGTGATGTCACAGACCATGTCATGAATGTTGTCCAAAAGGTTCTTAAAAAATTGGGATGTTGTGGAACATTTGTCTGCCAGGTTTTCATAAATGTATACTCCTGGAAAGAATATAGCCATTAAGGAGTCCTCAATCTTGTACAAAGAGCGGCTGCTGTTGAGGCAGTACATTACAAGCAAAAGAGCTCGCTATGGCATCGCGTTGTACATGCTGTGTGAGAGCTCTACTGGCTATGTGTATAGTTGGAGAGTTTGAGAGTGTACACAGGGAAGAAATCCACTCTAAAACTATAGGTTGCCCTTCCCTGCTAGGAGTCACAGGAAAGATTCTAATGGAGCTTGTCCAGTCACTCCTTCACAAAGGTTATAAACTTTATGTGGACTTCTAAACAAGAGAGGAGCTGTTCATTGAGCTGTAAAACGCTGTCGCCGTGGCATGCTGTACAGTTAGTTGTTGCTGCAGAGGATTGCTACAGGAGCTTGTTTGTAAGAAGCTCTAAAAATCCCAGAGCACGGTGTTGTGTTCCAACATACTGCTCACAGTCAAGTTCTCTGATAGGTATGATATGTACATGCTCACTACAATTCATGATGAGAGCACTTCCCTCGTCATGGTTTGGGGTTAGATGGCACCTGTATACTTGATTACAACAAGTACATGGGTGGAGTGGATTACGGCGTTCAGGTTCTTCAGCCATACAATGTGAGTTGTAATACTCACACTTGGTAGATAAAGCTGTTCCAAATGGCAACATACAATGTGTATGTTGTCTATCGTCAGACCACCACAGGAAGACTCGTGTCTTTCCTTGACTCTCAGTTGACCATCATTAAAAGTCTTATGCTACCAAAGCATCAGCCTCCAGTTCATATGCTCTGGAGGATGTGCCAAGGCTGAAGGATCAACACTTTGCAGACTGCATTTCTGAAACAGCCAAAAAGACTTGACCATGTTGTCATTGTAGAGTCTGCTCTAAGAAAGGAAAGAGGCAGGAGAGTCATGTTTACTGACCCCAGTGCCCTTCTCAGCCAGCCTTAGGTTTTCAAACTTGCTTTATGTTGTACCATACAAAAGTAAAATATGGGGTACTTGACTGAGGTGGAGCTGTCATAACATAAACCTTTCACTGGCTGTGCATGGATACGTACCTTCCATGGCCCACTATTTCACTAGGCAAGCAGCTGTAGAATGGTTTTTCCTGTACTTGAGAAAATCATGGACTTGCTTCAGGCCTGCTCGACCCCTTTATCTGCTGTGAGAATGTGGTAGAGTTTCTCTTCACCTATTGACAAGTGCATCATAGTCCCACACAGCACATAATGGTGGACGGAAGATAAGCCATGTTGTCAAGGATTACCCTGCATGGCAAAAGCGTAAAGTCTTGACTAGTTTGTGAAGTGCGTTTTTGAGACCCTATGTATATAACACAAGGAACATCCTAATTGCCCATGAGAACCAAAGTAAGTATAATAATTTGAACAAATGTCAAATGGGATTCATTCACCAACATTTTTACTTTTAAACTGAATAAGCAACATGTATCATAATCAATTTTATTTAATAGGATACAGTGCACAAAATCTTGCATGTGATGATTTTCATATTTTTACAATAAAAACAATATACATTTCAGTATGTATCAAAATTAGTGCATACTACGCAGTGCTCAGACAGTGAACTAATATGTGTACAACAAGACAATGAACCAATTCCAAAGTTGTATATAATTTTACATCAAATAAACGTAAGCAGAGATCCTGTCTCTTCATATATGGTGTCTCCTGGAAAATCCTAACATTTTTTGAAAGTAACTTAGGAAGGGGAGGTCAAGTTTCATCCAGTAGTACATCCCCATAGTTGTAATAAGTGTGAGTGTTGTGTAATTTTGCCATGCAATGTGTGGTAAAATTGAGGGTCATCATGATTTGGTCCATAAACACCGACTAGTAGAAATCAAAATTATCTTTGTGACATCTAGCTATAACGTATCTACCCTCAGTATCTACTTCAACCTCCTGTACCTTCAATCCAGTATTCGTGCTCGCCCACATCAATCAATCAATCAATCAATCAATCAATCAATCAATCATTTGTAGAGCGTACTACTCACCCGTTAGCGTCTCAAGAAGCTAAGGGGGGGCTGCTATTGCTCGAACAGCCAGGTCTTGAGAAGTCTCCTGAAGGTCAACACCCACCTAGCATGTGAAGTGAACCCTAACGCAATACATTTAACCCTGCATTCGTCTAGAAGACAGCAGGCCAGTGCCCAAGGGAGGATAGGCCTCCTGAAGTATAGCCACATCAACATGATGCAGTTGCAGATAGGCAACCACCTTACGGATTTTCCAATGGTTATTGAGACGACTTACATTACATGTCATGAACTTAAAATGAACATTAGTGTTGGTGGCTTGATCAGCAGTCATACTTTGTGTGTTTATATTGGTACATGATATACACAATGCGTAACCATTTATCTGAACCCTTCATGCTATGTATACTTAAAATAGGCCTGCTTACCGACGAACTGACCCTCCCTCCCACGCCATAACCCAAAAATTGCGACCTGGCTCAACTTGAATATTTGGATACACTCCTTCCCAATAAAAAAAACAGCTTAAACTTGTTCTCCCTGTGTGTTGCCCACCACTTGGTGTCTACTAAAGGCCTACATCCGCCCTTCAAATACGGGTCCATCGAGGTAGGTACTGTTACTTACAACTGTAACATATGCAACCCTATTCAGCTTACTGCAGTTGTACATCAACATATTCTACTGATACCTCTGATGCACCCTGAGCAGTCTTAACATATAGGCTTATCTTGATGCCTATTACAGGTGTGGTGGGCACATGCTATGCACTTAATAGCAGTGATCGGTTTTGCAGTTTTGAAAGCAAGTCACGGGAATTCCAACTATTCTGAATCTCCTTGTGTGCCACCTTCCTCTGCCACAAACTTCTGAGAGAGTTTCTTCTTCTTGACTTTGCTGTTTTTTTTTTAGTTCTTGATGCAGTGTTTGAGTGTCATTGTATATTTTGGTCTTGCTATCAAGGGTTACACTCAATCTGGCTGGGTACGGTGTTGTGTAGTCTAGCTGCAGTTCTCTCAATTTACATTTCATAGGAGTGAATTGCCTGCGTACCTCTTGTACTTGTGGGATGAAGTCTGGGAAAAGGGCTAGCTCCGATCTTTCTTATTTTAACACTCATAGCTCATTGGTGCACCGGAGCACCACGTCTCTGTCTCTATAATTCAATAATCATGCCACCAGAGGCCGTAGAGGAGCCCCCAGAGATGGCTTCGGTGCCAACCAGTGGTTAGCACGGTCCACCACGAATACAGGTGAAAATGTTTCACGCCCCAGCAGAGACACAAGGAGCTGCCCTGTAAATAATTCCATGTTTTCAGTTTCTGTGGATTCAAGTAGGCCTAGTATGTGCACATTATTGCGCCTAGAGTGTGCTTCTAAGTCCTCCGCCTTGTTGTCCAGGATTATGCCCACTTGTTTCTGTGTGGATTCCAGCTTCAGCCTTTGCATCCTCTGCCTCAGTCAGCCTGCGCTCTACCATATCTAGTCTCTTAGCATGTTTATCCACTCGCTCTGACATACGATCCATTCTATATGCCAAAGAGTCTATTTTGCCGTCAAAAGAGGCAAGTTAAAATGTGCCATATATCCTCACCTGATTCAGCAGCAGCATTCCCCTGTTCCGGTAGCAAGGAGACTGTGTCATCCTCGCGGGCTACAGTGCTCTTGCATCTTTCGAAATTGATCTTTAACTGTGCCTTGTCAGTTTTCCCCATAGTGCAAGACTCTGCTACCAGAGCGAACTCTGTTGGAGTGGGCCGCATCTTGGGGGAGCCTCTGCATCACCCTCTCCTGCCCCTTCACACTGCCCACAATACCTGTTGTGATTTACTGAATCCCTTGTACTTCACCTGGCAGCAGTGTTGAGCAGCATTAGGAGCCTGTTATTCTACCAGCACCGCGTGAGCCCCGACTTCACCAGGTAGGCATGGACTTATGTCGCTCCCTGCCATTAAATGCCATAGAGGGGTGGGGGACAGGCAGCAACTCGGGGGTTGCCCACCGCCATCAGTACAATGCCGGTCAACCACTCCCGGCACGCATGACACGCCAGGATGTCCCATTCAAGTCTGGCGTGCAGCGTTAGTTGCGGTGAGTACCGGCACTGCGCCGCCACTAGCCACTATCCTACCAGGGATTTGCTGTCATGCCACTCTCTGTCATGGCACGCCCAGTCCCGCACCACGCCCAGCAGCAAGAAACGTAGGCCAGTTCCTCTTTCCAGACCTGCAGTGGTCAGACGGCGTAGCTCCGCAGCCCTTCGCTTCTTGTCCACAGACTGGAGCCACACTCGATGTGCAGGTTGCCGCTAACTGGCATGTGCAACCACGGATCCTCACCCAGGTCTTAATCACAGGACCCACAGTGCATTGGGCCTCACACGCCGCTAGGCAACAGCACACACTTTTCCATTGTGGAGAGCTGTATCGGACCCGATGAGCAGCTTGTCAAATATATCTCGGATGCTTTGGTTTAGCAGCACCACGTCCGCTGTATATCGGATGATGTAGTGCCTGGATGCGGACAGATTTCTTCAGTATTGTGCGGGTGGTATATGAAGCTCTCTCACGCTGCAGCTGTATTGTTGCTAGGCAAGGCCTGGCCCTCTAGGTAGGCTGGAAGCGTACTTCCTTTTTTTCAAGAAGGATGTACTTAGCTTCAATATTTTCTCCAGGTTGTTTCTCAACCTTCTTTTCTAAAATTGTCACTGGGATGGGAAGTAAAGATAAGGCTTACAATTGCTGAGGGCTTGCAAAGGTTTTTTTTAAATTTTGGATGGATCTGAGCATCCTTCCATATCTGAAGACATATTACTTGTTTAAAGGAAGCATTACACTAAGTAGTTCTCACTGGAGCAAAAACATCTGCAGCCATATGGAAGCAAGACACCAGACAGGGATTCAATGGCAATACAAATGTAATGCAAAAACAACAGTTGATGGATAGATTGCAGAACAATGTCATACATTCACCCCAGTACAGAGATCTGGGCCTAAATCCATCGTTTTTTTGCACTCCACACCACCCCAGTTCAGACATGGCCATATGCAAATCAGCCTTGACCCTGTGCCTCATGGGAACAGTCCAGCCCGAACTGCCAAGCCATGTCTTTCCTGGACCGGAATCAAACATCCTAGGACCGGTTTCTGGCTATCGGACGTCTTCAGCTAGGATAGCTTGACTCCAGTGGTGTGGAGAGCATGGGACTCACGTCTGAGCATACCCATCCCACTCTGGGTGACAAATGCAAAAACAACAGTTGATGGACAGAATGCAGAACAATGTCGTACATTCACCCCAGTAGAGAGATCTGGGCCTAAATCCATCATTTTTTGCACTCCACACCACCCCAGTTCAGACATGGCCATATGCAAAATAGCCTTGACCCTGTGCCTCATGGGAACAGTCCAGTCCGAACTGCCAAGCCATGTCTTTCCTGGACCGGAATCAAGCATCCTAGGACAGGTTTCTGGCTATCAGCTGTCTTCGGCCAGGATAGCTTCACTCCAGTGGTGTGGAGAGCATGGGACTCACGTCTGAGCATACCCATCCCACTCTGGGTGACAAATGCAAAAACAACAGTTGATGGACAGAATGCAGAACAATGTCGTACATTCACCCCAGTAGAGAGATCTGGGCCTAAATCCATCATTTTTTGCACTCCACACCACCCCAGTTCAGACATGGCCATATGCAAAATAGCCTTGACCCTGTGCCTCATGGGAACAGTCCAGTCCGAACTGCCAAGCCATGTCTTTCCTGGACCGGAATCAAGCATCCTAGGACAGGTTTCTGGCTATCAGCTGTCTTCGGCCAGGATAGCTTCACTCCAGTGGTGTGGAGAGCATGGGACTCACGTCTGAGCATACCCATCCCACTTGGGGTGACAAATGCAAAAACAACAGTGGATGGACAGAATGCAAAACAATGTCATACATTCACCCCAGTACACAGATCTAGGCCTAAATCCATTTTTTTTTGCACTCCACACCACCCCAGTTCAGTCATGGCCATATGCAAATCAGCCTTGACCCTGTGCCTCATGGGAACGGTCCAGCCCGAACTGCCAAGCCATGTCTTTCCTGGACCGGAATCAAACATCCTAGGACCGGATCCTGGCTATCGGCCGTCTTCAGCCAGGATAGCTTGACTCCAGTGGTGTGGAGAGCATGGGACTCACGTCTGAGCATACCCATCCCACTTGGTGTGACAAATGCAAAAACAACAGTTGATGGATAGATTGCAGAACAATGTCATACATTCACCCCAGTACAGAGATCTGGGCCTAAATCCATCGTTTTTTTGCACTCCACACCACCCCAGTTCAGACATGGCCATATGCAAATCAGCCTTGACCCTGTGCCTCATGGGAACAGTCCAGCCCGAACTGCCAAGCCATGTCTTTCCTGGACCGGAATCAAACATCCTAGGACCGGTTTCTGGCTATCGGACGTCTTCAGCTAGGATAGCTTGACTCCAGTGGTGTGGAGAGCATGGGACTCACGTCTGAGCATACCCATCCCACTCTGGGTGACAAATGCAAAAACAACAGTTGGTGGACAGAATGCAGAACAATGTCGTACATTCACCCCAGTAGAGAGATCTGGGCCTAAATCCATCATTTTTTGCACTCCACACCACCCCAGTTCAGACATGGCCATATACAAAATAGCCTTGACCCTGTGCCTCATGGGAACAGTCCAGTCCGAACTGCCAAGCCATGTCTTTCCTGGACCGGAATCAAGCATCCTAGGACCGGTTTCTGGCTATCAGCTGTCTTCGGCCAGGATAGCTTCACTCCAGTGGTGTGGAGAGCATGGGACTCACGTCTGAGCATACCCATCCCACTTGGGGTGACAAATGCAAAAACAACAGTGGATGGACAGAATGCAAAACAATGTCATACATTCACCCCAGTACACAGATCTAGGCCTAAATCCATTTTTTTTGCACTCCACACCACCCCAGTTCAGTCATGGCCATATGCAAATCAGCCTTGACCCTGTGCCTCATGGGAACAGTCCAGCCCGAACTGCCAAGCCATGTCTTTCCTGGACCGGAATCAAACATCCTAGGACCGGATTCTGGCAATCGGCCGTCTTCAGCCAGGATAGCTTGACTCCAGTGGTGTGGAGAGCATGGGACTCACGTCTGAGCATACCCATCCCACTTGGGGTGACAAATGCAAAAACAACAGTTGATGGATAGAATGCAGAACAATTTCATACATTCACCCCAGTACAGAGATCTGGGCCTAAATCCATTGTTTTTCTGCACTCCACACCACCCCAGTTCAGACATGGCCATATGCAAATCAGCCTTGACCCTGTGCCTCATGGGAACAGTCCAGTCCGAACTGCCAAGCCATGTCTTTCCTGGACCGGAATCAAGCATCCTAGGACCGGTTTCTGGCTATCAGCTGTCTTCGGCCAGGATAGCTTGACTCCAGTGGTGTGGAGAGCATGGGACTCACGTCTGAGCATACCCATCCCACTCGGGGTGACAAATGCAAAAACAACAGTTGATGGACAGAATGCAGAACAATGTCATTCATTCACCCAAGTACACAGATCAGGGCCTAAATCCATCATTTTTTTGCACTCCACACCACCTAATTTCAGACATGGCCATATGCAAATCACCCTTGACCCTGTGCCTCATGGGCACAGTCCAGCCCGAACTGCCAAGCCATGTCTTTCCTGGACCGGAATCAAACATCCTAGGACCGGTTTCTGGCTATCGGCCGTCTTCAGCCAGGATAGCTTGACTCCAGTGGTGTGGAGAGCATGGAACTCACGTCTGAGCATACCCATCCCACTTGGGGTGACAAATGCAAAAACAACAGTTGATGGACAGAATGCAGAACAATTTCAAACATTCACCCCAGTACAGAGATCTGGGCCTAAATCCATCGTTTTGTTGCACTCCACACCACCCCAGTTCAGACATGGCCACATGCAAATCAGCCTTGACCCTGTGCCTCATGGGAACAGTCGAGTCCGTACTGCCGAGCCATGTCTTTCCTGGACCGGAATCAAGCATCCTAGGACCGGTTTCTGGCTGTCAGCTGTCTTCAGCCAGGATAGCTTGACTCCAGTGGTGTGGAGAGCATGGGACTCACGTCTGAGCATACCCATCCCACTCTGGGTGACAAATGCAAAAACAACAGTTGATGGACAGAATGCAGAACAATGTCCTACATTCACACCAGTAGAGAGATCTGGGCCTGAATCCATCATTTTTTGCACTCCACACCACCCCAGTTCAGACATGGCCATATGCAAATCAGCCTTGACCCTGTGCCTCATGGGAACAGTCCAGTCCGAACTGCCAAGCCATGTCTTTCCTGGACCGGAATCAAGCATCCTAGGACCGGTTTCTGGCTATCAGTTGTCTTCGGCCAGCATAGCTTGACTCCAGTGGTGTGGAGAGCATGGGACTCACGTCTGAGCATACCCATCCCACTCGGGGTGACAAATGCAAAAACAACAGTTGATGGACAGAATGCAGAACAATGTCATACATTCACCCCAGTACACAGATCAGGGCCTAAATCCATCGTTTTTTTGCACTCCACACCACCCCAGTTCAGACATGGCCATATGCAAATCAGCCTTGACCCTGTGCCTCATGGGAACAGTCCAGCCCAAACTGCCAAGCCATGTCTTTCCTGGACCGGAATCAAACATCCTAGGACCGGTTTCTGGCTATCGGCCGTCTTCAGCCAGGATAGCTTGACTCCAGTGGTGTGGAGAGCATGGGACTCACGTCTGAGCATACCCATCCCACTTGGGGTGACAAATGCAAAAACAACAGTTGATGAACAGAATGCAGAACAATTTCATATATTCACCCCAGTACAGAGATCTAGGCCTAAATCCATCGTTTTGTTGCACTCCACACCACCCCAGTTCAGACATGGCCATATGCAAATCAGCCTTGACCCTGTGCCTCATGGGAACAGTCGAGTCCGTACTGCCAAGCCATGTCTTTCCTGGACCGGAATCAAGCATCCTAGGACCGGTTTCTGGCTATCAACTGTCTTCAGCCAGGATAGCTTGACTCCAGTGGTGTGGAGAGCATGGGACTCACGTCTGAGCATAACCATCCCACTTGGGGTGACAAATGCAAAAACAACAGTTGATGGACAGAATGCAGAACAATTTCATACATTCACCCCAGTACAGAGATCTGGGCCTAAATCCATCGTTTTTTTGCACTCCACACCACCCCAGTTCAGACATGGCCATATGCAAATCAGCCTTGACCCTGTGCCTCATGGGAACAGTCCAGTCCGAACTGCCAAGCCATGTATTTCCTGGACCGGAATCAAGCATCCTAGGACCGGTTTCTGGCTATCAGCTGTCTTCGGCCAGGATAGCTTGACTCCAGTGGTGTGGAGAGCATGGGACTCACGTCTGAGCATACCCATCCCACTCGGGGTGACAAATGCAAAAACAACAGTTGATGGACAGAATGCAGAACAATGTCATACATTCACCCCAGTACACAGATCAGGGCCTAAATCCATCGTTTTTATGTTCTCCACACCACCCCAGTTCAGATATGGCCATCTGCAAATCAGCCTTGAACCTGTGCCTCATGGGAACAGTCCAGCCCGAACTGCCAAGCCATGTCTTTCCTGGACCGGAATCAAACATCCTAGGACCGGTTTCTGGCTATCGGCCGTCTTCAACCAGGATAGCTTGACTCCAGTGGTGTGGAGAGCATGGGACTCACGTCTGAGCATACCCATCCCACTTGGGGTGACAAATGCAAAAACAACAGATGATGGACAGAATGCAGAACAATTTCATACATTCACCCCAGTACAGAAAACTGGGCCTAAATCCATCGTTTTGTTGCACTCCACACCACCCCAGTTCAGACATGGCTATATGCAAATCAGCCTTGACCCTGTGCCTCATGGGAACAGTCCAGCCCGAACTGCCGAGCCATGTCTTTCCTGGACCGGAATCAAGCATTCTAGGACCGGTTTCTGGCTATCAGCCGTCTTCAGCCAGGATAGCTTGACGCCAGTGGTGTGGTGAGCATGGGACTCACGTCTGAGCATACCCATCCCACTCGGGGTGACAAATGCAAAAACAATAGTTGATGGACAGAATGCAGAACAATGTCATACATTCACCCCAGTACAGAGATCTAGGCCTAAATCCATCGTTTTTTTGCACAGGGTCAAGGCTGATTTGCATATGGCCATGTCTGAACTGGGGTGGTGTGGAGGGCAAAAAAACGATGGATTTAGCCGCAGATCTCTGTACTGGGGTGGCTATATGACATTGTTCTGCATTCTGTCCATCAACTGTTGTTTTTGCATTTGTCACCCCGAGTGGGATGGGTATGCTCAGGCGTGAGTCCCATGCTCTCCACACCACTGGAGTCAAGCTATCCTGGCTGAAGATTGCTGATAGCCAGAAACCGGTCCTAGGATGCTTGATTCCAGTCCAGGAAAGACATGGCTTGCCAGCTCGGGCTGGACTGTTCCCATGAAGCACAGGGTCAAGGCTGATTTGCATATGGGTATGTCTGAACTGGAGTGGTGTGGAGTGCAAAAAAACGATGGATTTAGGCCCAGATCGCGGTACTGGGGTGAATGTATGACATTGTTCTGCATTCTGTCCATCAATTGTTGTTTTTGCATTTGTCACCCCGAGTGGTATGGATATGCTCAGACGTGAGTCCCATGCTCTCCACACCACTGGACTCAAGCTATCCTGGCTGAAGACGGCTGATAGCCAGATACCGGTCCTAGGATGCTTGATTTCGGTCCAGGAAACACATGGCTTGGCAGTTCGGGCTGGACTGTTCCTATGAGGCACAGGGTCAAGGCTGATTAGCATATGGCCATGTCTGAACTGGGGTGGTGTGGAATGCAAAAAAACGATGGATTTAGGCCCAGATCGCTGTACTGGGGTGAATGTATGAAATTGTTCTGCATTCTGTCCATCAATTGTTGTTTTTGCATTTGTCACCCCGAGTAGGATGGGTATGCTCAGACGTGAGTCCCATGCCCTCTTCACCACTGGAGTCAAGCTATCCTGGCTGAAGACGGCTGATAGCCAGAAACCGGTCCTAGGATGCTTGATTCCGATCCAGGAAAGACATGGCTTGGCAATTCGGGCTGGACTGTTCCCATGAGGCACAGGGTCAAGGCTGATTTGCATATGGCCATGTCTGAACTGGGGTGGTGTGGAGTGCAAAAAAACGATGGATTTCGGCCTAGATCTTTGTACTGGGGTGAATGTATGACATTGTTCTGCATTCTGTCCATCAATTGTTGTTTTTGCATTTGTCACCCCGAGAGGGACGGGTATGCTCAGACGTGAGTCCCATGCTCTCCACACTACTGGAGTCAAGCTATCCTGGCTGAATACGACTGATAGCCAGAAACCGGTCCAAGGATGCTTGATTCCGGTCCAGGAAAGACATGGCTTGGCAGTTTGGGCTGGACTGTTCCCATGAGGCACAGGGTCAAGGCTGACTTGCATATGGCCATGTCTGAACTGGGGTGGTGTGGAGTGCAAAAAAACGATGGATTTAGGCACAGATCTATGTACTGGGGTGAATGTAGGACATTGTTCTGCATTCTGTCCATCAATTGTTGTTTTTGCATTTGTCACCCCGAGTGGGATGGGTATGCTCAGATGTGAGTCCCATGCTCTCCACACCAATGGAGTCAAGCTGTCCTGGCTGAAGACGGCTGATAGCCAGAAAACGGTCCTATGATGCTGGATTCCGGTCCAGGAAAGACATGGCTCGGCAGTACGGGCTGGACTGTTCCCATGAGGCACATGGTCAAGGCTGATTTGCATATGGCCATGTCTGAACTTGGGTGGTGTGGAGTGCAAACAAACGATGGATTTAGGCCCAGATCTCTGTACTGGGGTGAATGTATGACATTGTTCTGCATTCTGTCCATCAATTGTTGTTTTTGCAATACAAATGTAATAGCTAAAATAGATACATTTACCAGTTCAGTCTTCAAAGTCCTAAAGCTTGATAACATGAACCTAATTTTCGGGAGAAGGCCTTGTTCTATTTCTTCATATTCCCCAAATTTAAATGTTTAGCTGATATTATTTATTTTTGCATGAAAGTAACACATTTCTTCTGAACCACTCATACTTTCTTGTGTAAAGAAGGGAAAACAGAGATATTTCAAAATTTAAGAAACACCATGCAAAGAATTGTCAGCTGCTAAACTCCTCTCAGAAACATTTTGTTTTTGTTAACACACATTCTTTTGCAAAGGTCTGTAATTCTTGTTGATATATACTCTGAGCCTCCTTCAAGTATGCCTCTCTTAATTTAAGTTCCAACGCTTTGTAGAGTGATTTAGCAGCTGCAAACTCAGTGGAAAACTAATTGAGCTGATAGTGTTTTCCTGTTGTTGTTCTTTTTTTCAAAGGGGGCTATATTGACTATAAGACTATAGTGACCAGTAAGCTTCAAAGCTGGCAGTAGTTTATTGTTCAAGTTACTCCCTTCTTCTCTAGGACCTTGCTCAGAGTCCCTGAAGACAGTCATGAATGTCCAAGGGCATTACAGAGTTTTCTGGCATTTTATCAAAAATACAAAAGGTACTGGGAGGAATGCTCGCAATGCAGCATCAAGACATTTAAGCAGCTGAAGGATGAACCTTCCCTTCCAGAAGACGAATGCTTCCAATATTTGCAACTGTGTAAACATTTGTGGCTTAAGCCTACAGTTAAACAGGCTGCTACCAGAACCCTAACCCCTTCTGAAAAATACATTCCATCCTGCATAGGTGATAGACTCTCCTCTTTCAAAATGTATAATATGTTACATTTTAGACAGGCGCCACGGAAAGTCATGATTTAGCACGCCTGGGAAAAGAATTGTACATTAAACTTGGCCAGGAACACTGGGAGCACATAATGAAGTAGACTAACAACTTTGCTTCTCACACTAACAACTTTGCTTCTCACACTGGGAGTAGGGACATTTTGGTGCCATTTTACCAGAACACACCTTGTAAAAATAAAGATGGGAGCAAGATCACTCTACTGGAGAGGTTTGTGGGGAAGAGGGGAATCTAACTCATATATTTTGTCCCTGAATGAAACCTTCTTGGAACTCGGTGTTAGCAGCCATAGAATATGACTGGCTCTGATCTGGTCAAATGCACAGAAGTAATATTATTAGGGCACTTAGCCACAGATATCTATCAATTACATGGTAACTAGGGAGGGCTAATCTCTCTCCTACTACTGGCTGCCAAGCAAACAATCCTGTTGCTCTGGAGTCAGCGGATACCACCCTTAGAATACAAATGAAATGGGAATCTGTGGTGGATTATAGGAATGGAAAAGCTTCCAAAAGCTGTGAGCAACAAAGAAAAATACATTACAAAACAAAGAAGCAGTCTCCTTGACTTCTTCAGCAAAGATTACAAGGAGATCTCTTGTCCTCAGCGACAAGACAATAGACAATTAAAAGCTTGATGACAATTACAGCATTGCTCTAGGACAGCAAAGTGAACATTCAGGTCCAATACTTGAATAACTGTTGAGAACTGAGGGTGAGGCCCAAGTAGGTGGTCTCTGACACTATGGGAGTGGTTCAGGTTAGGAAGAGGACAAATTTGGAGGAGGGAGAGATACACACGGAGGGAGAATGGAAACTTGTATCTATTCTGTCTCCATTTACTATTAACCACCATTGGATGATGATTTGAATGACAATAAATATGTATTCAAACCGAAATATATTTTAGGAGCACATTCATCTTGTCTCTAAACATCAGTTTATTTGTTTTTAAAAAGTATATACATTTCACTATCAAATGAAAGCTCCTCAGTTGTTGATAAATTGCTAAGCCCAACAATGGCATTCAAACAGAAGTGTGTCACTTTAAAAACAGCTACTTTGTCTAAAAACACACATTTTCATTTTTAGAAAACACATACTTGATCCCCAAACATCCATTTGTCATTATTGTCAATTAATCCCATGCACAACTGCCTAACATTGATAGGATCTGCTTACCATGCAGATGCATCTCAACATATATTTCCATCACATACTAGGGAAGACCATCATAATGTCAAGCACATCTACCATATGCTAGGGTGGCCACAATTATGCCAGAACCACCGCTGTGCTATCGCTGGACCCTATAATGCCAGCGATGCCAACAATATATAAATAATGCCCATCCCTAAACTACGGAAGACTACAACTGTGTCAGGATAACATAAGACCAAGAATGTCTATAATAAATCAAGGAATGCCTTTCTTATGTCAGTTGTGGCCACTATTATCCGTGATATGGCCACAATTCGGTCAAGAATTCCCTCAATATGCCAAGAATGGCTCCAATAATGCCGCCACTGAGCACCATAATACCAAAGATATCCACAATATAACAAATGCGGGCATCATTATGGCAAGAATAGTTACTATTATCCAGGGACAGGGGAATTCATGAGTATGCTTGATATGTTGAAAGTATATCTATAAGGATCACCATTATACATGGACACCCATTATGCAAGGACTGGCGGTACTGTGACAGCAATGGCCATCATTGTGCCAAAGAACACTACTACTTTTCAGGGGAACTAAAATTCATCATAGGGCTCTGTTGCTAGAGACTGCCAAGGCGTTGGGCCCATAGCGTGAACAAATACTTTCAAACACTAATACACACACA
This sequence comes from Lissotriton vulgaris, assembly GCF_964263255.1. Classification (NCBI taxonomy): domain Eukaryota; kingdom Metazoa; phylum Chordata; class Amphibia; order Caudata; family Salamandridae; genus Lissotriton; species Lissotriton vulgaris. The sequence continues at coordinate 911,929,768 of NC_141691.1, read as the reverse complement.
TCCATGAATGTGAGCACACACACACATACATACAGGAATGAATATTCATACACACACACAACAGCACACATTATATAAGCCATCACTGAGAGCACTTCTGGTATCCACATGCCACACTTCAACTGTCTTGGCCATATTGGGATGGGGTGTGCTCCAGTACTCCCCATAAATAATATGCGGTATCATCGCACTCCGTGCATTTTGCACATCATCACCTGTGGCAGGCCTTACAGCTAGAAGGATCACTGACATAATATTGATAACATAAATATCGATGTAGCAAAATAGCGAGTTAAAAATATAGAATACAAAAATATCGAACTCCTATCTCCAAACAGATAAGTGCAAAAATATCGAATCAAAAATGTCATTGTAAAAAATATAGTCAAATTATCGAATTTTTTAAATGTCTTAAAAGTGATTGAAAAATAATGAAATATTAAATATAATTAACTTAAACATACTTAAAATACTTAAATAACCTTAAAATTAATAAATAATTAATTTAAGTTAAAAATAAATAAACATACAATTTAATTTTTAAATACATAGATATATATAAACATAATATTAATAAAAAATATATAATATTTTTACCGTAGGTTAGCGGGACAGTCAAATTTACTATTACCACTCCACTAAGTGCAACAGTAGAAAAAACGTTGGATAGCGTAGGGGTAAAAACTACTATTCCCACTCCAGTGAGTGCAACAGTAGGGAAAGCGTTGGATAGCGGGAAGGTAAAAATTACTATTCCCACTCCAAAGAGTGCAACAGTAGGGAAAGCATTGGATAGCGTAGGGATAAAAATTACTATTCCCACTCCAGTGAGTGCAACAGTAGGGAAAGCGTTGGATAGCGGGAAGGTAAAAATTACTATTCCCACTCCAGGGAGTGCAACAGTAGGGAAAGCGTTGGATAGCATAGGGGTAATAATTACTATTCCCACTCCAGGGAGGGCAACAGTAGGGAAAGAATTGGATAGCGGTAGTGTAAAAATTAATATTCCCACTCCAAAGGGTGCAACAGTAGGGAAAGCGTTGGATAGCGTAGGGGTAAAAATTACTATTCCCACTCCAGTGAGTGCAATAGTAGGGAAAGCGTTGGATAGCGTAGGGGTAAAAATTACTATTCCCACTCCAGGGAGTGCAACGGTAGGGTAAGCGTTGGATAGCGAAGGGGTAAAAATGACTATTCCCACTCCAGTGAGTGCAACAGTAGGTAAAGCATTGGATAGCGGGAAGGTAAAAATTACTATTCCCAATTCAAAGAGTGCAACACTAGGGAAAGCGTTGGATAGCGTAGGGATAAAAATTACTATTCTCAATCCAGTGAGTGCAACAGTAGGGAAAGTGTTGGATAGCGGGAGGGTAAAAATTACTATTCCCACTCCAGACAGTGCAAAAGTAAGGAAAGCGTTGGATAGCGTAGGGGTAAAAATTACTATTCCCTCTCTAGTGAGTGCAACAGTAGGGAAAACATTGGATAGCGTAGGGGTAAAAATTACTATTTCCACTCCAGGTAGGGCAACAGTAGGGAAAGCGTTGGATAGCGGGAGTGTAAAAATTACTATTCCCACTCCAAAGAGTGCAACGGAAGGGAAAGCGTTGGATAGCGTAGGGGTAAAAATTACTATTCCCACTCCAGAGAGTGCAACAGTAGTGAAAGCATTGGATAGCGTTGCAGTAAAAATTACTATTCCCACTTCAAGGAGTGCAACAGTAGGGAAAGCGTTGGATAGCGGAGAGGTAAAAAATACTATTCCCACTTCAAAGAGTGCAACACTAGGGAAAGCATTGGATAGCGTAGGGGTAAAAATTCCTATTCCCACTCCAGTGAGGGGAACAGTAGGGAAAACATTGGATAGCGTAGGGGTAAAAATTAGTATTCCCACTCCAGAGAGTGCAACAGTAGGGAAAGCTTTGGATAGCGTAGGGGTAAAAATTACTATTCCCACTCCAGGGAGGGCAACAGTAGGGAAAGCATTGCATAGCGTGAGGGTAAGAAATACTATTCCCACTCCAAGGAGAGCAACAGTAGGGAAAGTAAATACTTCATATATGATTAAAAATAAATTAAATATTAATACCAATTACAAATTGATTAAAAGTAATTAGCAAGGGGCGTGGCAAGATGGCGACCGAGTAGGACGTGTCTCTGAGTCCCTCCGGCGCCATGATTCATCAGCATTGTCCAGCACCCTCCTAGGAGCCGATTCCACCTGTGTTTCTGCCCCGTCTGGGTGCCCGTTGCTGAGGGGAGGCGACTGGTGGTTCCTTTTTAACTGCGGACTTGGGGACGGAGCTGAGGAGCGTCTGGGCCCGGGCGCCGGCATGGGCATTGGCGGCAGGAGAGCCCCAGCCGGAGAGAGCAGAGGAGCGTGGGAGCGGCCTGGACGGAGGCCTACTGTACCAGTGCCAGTGGGTCCATTGATCGCTGGGAGGCAGTGCCGGGGGTACAACGGCGGAGATCTCCATTACCCGTGACTGTGGGAAAGGAGTCAGAGCAGGACCGCAGCAGTAAGGCGGCATCGCCCACTTGAGGCCGAGGCTTCTTGGCCTGTGGAGGCCGTCCGTTTTGGAGGAGCCTGTGGTCCCCACGCACCACCGCTGCTGGTTTCGGCTGTGAGAGGGGCTGTAGGAGTGCAGTGGCGGCAGGAGTGTGGCGGCGAGAGAGAGGCGGCGGAGGGGCAATCCCTGCTCAGGGGCACCGATCCGTCTGGTGAAGCCCACAAAGTGCGACAAGGGCATTGCAGGCCCGGAGGCAGTGGAGGGCCCATGCGGGACTGGTTTGCGGCCTAGAGAGACCTGGTTTGCGGCCTAGTGGGGCATTGACCCTGGAGGAAACGCTCCGGCCTGGCTTGCCTGGAGAGCAAGCTGCAGCGGTAAGGGCGAGCGGAGGTGGTGGTGCCCAGTGGTCAGCGGGGACGGAGTGGGAGCATAGCGGACGCCGGGGCAAAGCGGCCTACTTGAGGGGGTCCGAAGTTGGTCCGACCCCTGGTACCGATTACCAACGTGTGGAGATCAGAGGAAGGCTGTCCACGGTGGGGAGATTCCCCTGGAGATGTCCCAGGAGAGCTGTAAGAGTGTTGAGGGCCGGAAAGCAGTAGAGGACCCGCGCCGGACTGGTCTGCGGCCTGGAGAGGCCTAGCCCCAAGGAGAAGAGTTCTGGCCCTGACTGCCCGGAGAGCCACTACAGAGGTGAGAGCCGGCAGAGGGGGAGGTGCCGGTGGCCAGCGGGGCAGGAAACGGCACTGAGTGGACAGCGGAGTGGACCTGAGCAGTTGTGGTGGCACCCCTTGTCTCCTGCGTGCCCTGAGTGTAAGGTTCGACGACAAGCGGCATGGCGGCAGCTAGGCTGAAGAAGGATAAACCGGGCAAGAAGGGGTTGCCCAAGGGAGCACCGCCATCCGTGTCCCCAGTGGCCGACAAGTCGCCGCCCCGGGATGCGAATGAAGAACCCGCAACCAAGGCCTTTATGATCGAACTCTTCACGGCCATTAAAAAAGATATCTCGGAGCTGTGCTCCCAGTTGGCGTCGGATCTGCGTGAAGTGCGGAGGGACGTGGACGGCATAGGGGACCGTGTGGCGACATTGGAGGAGCACGACTTAGGGATGGCGGAGGACATACATCAGCTCCAGCAGGACTTTATTCAGCTAACAGAACAGAACCTAGATCTCCGAGCCCACGCAGAGGACTAGGAGAACAGGTCCCGCCGCAATAACATTAGAATCTGAGCGGTACCTTGGAAGGGTGAGGGTTCGGACTTGAGAGAGTATGTAGAAGCCCTATTTAAACACGTCCTGAATGAGGAGGATCTGCAGGAGATACGCATGGACAGAGTGCACCGAGTTGGATTGCCGCGAGGCCCAAAAGCACCACCCCCTGATATACTAGTCTGCGTCCATGATTTCCAACTGAAAGAGCGGATTCTCAGGAAGGCGCGTGACTTCAATACCCTACAGTTCCGGGATCATCAGCCACAGCTGTTCCAGGATCGAGCGGCATCTACACTGCTGAAGCTGCGTGAATTCCGACCTGTTACTGCCCGCCTGTGGGAGCAGAACGTGGCCTACTCCTGGGGGCACCCCTTTCACCTCATCTTCCGATGGCAGAGCAGGCTGGTCCAGGTCCGGTCCCTCACAGCGGCCATGGAAATCCTGGGTCTGGAAGGTTCTGACGCCGCTCCCGGAGGGGAAGGCACATCTACGAGGCGACAACAACGTTCCCCGGCCTGGCAGAGAGTGGGCAGACCCGTGACGGCGTGGAGGCCTGATCCGTCTGCAAGCCTCCAAGAGAGAGGGGCTGCGGTGGCCTCTATGGCACTGGTGACTGAGGCTGCGACAGATGACGGGTCATCAGCTTCGTGAGGTCCTAGGAGGATGGATCACTGGTGTTGGAGGGGGTCACCCGAACAGGTACCATGGGTACTCTATGTTCTTCCTTGAGAGACTGTCCCACTATGGGAACTGGTGGGAAATTGACTGGTGTCACAACCCCCTGCCCTTGAGGTCTGTCTTGCGAACTGTTCTGGGGGTTCTCTTGTTGTCTTCTTCTGTTCTGTATTGTTGAGCCTGGGGTTTTGGGGGTTGGGAGGGGTCGGTGTGGGGGGGTAGGGAAGGGAAGGGGGAGGGGGAGGGGAGGGGTGGGGGGCAGTGGTGGTAGCGAGGGTTCGTTTGTTTGCAACTTTCTTCATCTTGAGTGTGATGCATGCAGAGGGAGCGGCAAGGTGTGGGGGGTTATGGGTAGTGGATGGACGATGTGGGGCGGTTCTGAGATTGGCTGGTCTTGGGGTGCTTGTTCTGGGTGGGGGAATGGGGGCGGGATGTGTCACGTCTGGTGTGACTGGTGCGGTGGGGAGCGAGGGGTCCCTCCTGAAGCGCAGTGTCAGTTGTCCTGTCCATGATGTCTCTCACTTTGGGAATGTGGAATGTGAAAGGGCTGAATTCTCCCCAGAAACGCCAGAAGATTTGGAAATATATCCTTGATCACCAGCTGGACATAGTTGGCCTTCAGGAAACCCACTTGTCTAGATTGGAGGAATCGCGCCTCATGCATTAACAATTTCCTCTTATTTATAGGTCCTCGGCCCCCACAAAGCACAGGGGAGTGGCGCTTATGTTCCGCCCGGTCTTGCACTTCCAACCTATGGGCGTTCGGAGCGATAAAGAGGGCCGTTGGATCATGGTCAAAGGCATGCTGCGTGGTAGGCTCTGCACTTTTCTGGTTCTGTATGCTCCCAACGAGGGTCAGAATGGATTCCTGCAGGCTCTCCTGCGGTAAGTCTTAGATTTTTCTGAGGGGCCACTGATTGTAATGGGGGATTTTAACCTAGTGTGGCAGAGAGATCTGGATAGCACTCACCAACAGAGATCTGACACCGGCCTGTTTTCCGCCAATACGCAGCAGATGATTGTGGATATGGGCCTTATTGATGGGTGGCGCTCCCTCTATCCACACTCTAGAGACTATACCTTTTTCTCCCATGTTCACCGCTCTGACTCCCGACTGGACCACTTTTTCTTGAGTCAATCCCTTCGAGGGGACATGTGCGAGGAAAAGATCTTCCCCCTATCAGTCTCTGATCATAGTTTACTCGCTGTATGTCTCCACTGGGGTGTAGTAAACAAATCCCATCGCAAATGGTATTTTCCAGCCTCATTGGTCCGGGACAAACCCTGCTGTTACACTCTAAGGAAACCTATCAATGAGTTTTTTTAGCTCAATGACGCGGGCGACACGTCGGTCTTCAACACATGGGATGCCTTCAAGGCGTCTATCCAAGGTAGTTGTCTAGCACTAAACGCTGCCCTTAACAGGCTACGAGGGAGTGAAAGGGAAAAATTGGAGGAGGAGCTCTCCGGCTTTAGCACACAAGCATACCCCCTCCAGACTGACCCTGCGGCAGATGACGGCAGTCAGAGGTAAACTCAGGGCCCACTATAACAATAGGGCGGAAAAAACGTTGCTGAATCTGAGGTGCCTTTCTAACTCCCAAATAAACAAAACAGATTGCCAGTACTATGCAATAGTTTTCGAGACAGTAGAAGAAAAAGCTCCTAGTCGCTAATTCCAAAATGACCACTCTTTCAGTCAGTCTTTGGTAGAAAATTTGATAATTTTTTATTTTTATTTTTATTATACGAGTTTGGTTAGTTTTTTGTTTTTATTTTTATTAAAAGAAAATAATATTTTTTCTTATTTACATCATTGAACAATAGACGTTATTGAAAAATACGGAGGAGTGAAACTTTTTCAAGGACAAGGGAAGTAACTGTGGGGGTGATTTATACAAACATTTAACACAAAAGTGAACAAAAAACACGTGTGCACAAGACTAAAGATGTACATCAGACAATCACGGGGGCGGTGATAGTTGGTGGTATAGTTTTATCAAAATGATTCAAGAAACTGAATTGATGTATTCAAATTAAGAGATGACCTCAAGTCCTATTTACAATCATAGGAATGGTGTAATACGATAAATGAGCTCAACAGTCAAAACAGTAACAAAGACCAAGCAATGTTTCAAAATACTTTTCACTTTACAATTGTTTAAGCAGAGATTGGTCTAACGCCATAAACTTGGCACCACAAACAACTAACACCTTGGTCGACGCGTTTCGAATCCTAGTGGGTTCAAAGGATTCTCTTCAGGACCAAACACAATTAATCTGGAAAACACAATGAGTGAAAACAGTCTGTCAGTCAACTCAAAAGAGGGACTCTCAACTTTCATTCAGCCACAACATACTCTCAGTAAGCTTACCTGTCAGAGAATTAGGTGGGGCTTAAAGGTGTAATTAACTGCAAAGAAATTGCAAAAGTGAACAGAATCAGAGTAGAATCGCTAAAAAATCTTCCCAAATCAATGGGGGACAAGGGTTTGAAATACTCACTAGCAGATGGCGATGCCGTGTCCAACTATAAATGTAAATATCCTTGTTAAAATCCGTGGGGAAATCCAACAGGTTCCGGATCCCAGTCCGTCAAAAATGTTTATTGAAAGCCTCGAGATTAATTCTGGGGAATGGAATAGCGAGGGCTATTAGAAAACCAAAGTGACACTTCATATCGTTAAAAAACAGTGATGTCTTAAGTGAAGTTTAGAGCGCGGTGTGGCCATTTGGAGGGGTGCATGCGGCCACTCCGAATCTATCGCCATTCAAAGGTTAAGTAGGGGCGAGCGTCGAGCTATTTTTAGCCCAAGCAGAGCCAAGAAGGTTGTTGAAGAAACAGTTACCTGAGGTTAGGCGTCCATCTCCTCCAGGCTAAATCACCGTCATGTGTGTACGCGATGAAGATCGTTCCGGGTCAGCCTTATTTGAATGAATTGTATTTCCGGGTCTGTTCATGTGTGTATCATGGGATTTGTAGTTCCATGTGATTTGCGTCCAGCGGGTTGAATTGTGTGAAGTACCAACGTAGCAAACTAACTTATTTGTGAAAAATTATGCTTACTGTTCGGTTTAATTCCAGACTGAATCGCAATATGTACACGGTTGAAGTCGTCCCGGTTAATCCTGTTTAAATGTAGGGTATTTCCGGGTTTCTTTATATATATCTCTCATGGGATTTGTAGTTCCATGTGGTTGGCATCCGGCAGGTTGAATTGGGTGCAGTTCAGAATTAATGAAATTTGTAGTTCCATGTGGTTGGCATCCGGAAGGTTAAATTGCGTGTATTTACTAAATACTACGAGCTAATTGTAAACGATGGAGTTTTAATTGTCGGACAAAGTAGGGATTATCATACCATGTGATTGGCGACCATCGAGTTTGGTAGCTGTCCGATTCGGCTAAAGCACTCGAATTAAGAATTATCGGGCAAGTTGGAGTTTATCATTCCATGTGGTAAAGAAGCCACAGGTTAGGTTACATGAACTTGAAAATATGTAATATGGGTGTCCGATTCAGCTGTTGGATTTAGAGAGTACTGAGCATGATTGATTAGCACAGTTGCTCAAATTTTTTTTTGAAATATAATGGAATTATTACAAGTTGTACAGTTCAGACATTTCATTCAAACCTTGTATTGTAGTATTAAATTTCAGAATCAGCATTGACTCTCGTTGTCATAACTTGGCCTCTACATCTCCGCCTCTTGGGTCATTGTCTATTTTTGAAATTATTGTCCATTTAAAATCTTGTTCCCCATGCGATTTATCGATCCAATGTTGAACCAATGGAGCCGTGAGAACTTTTTTCTTTATTTTGGACTTGTGTTGGGACATTCTTTGTCTAACTTCCTGAGTTGTTTTGCCTATATACAGTTTGTCACATGGACATAGTACGCCATAGACCACATTCTTTGTTTTACAGTTGGTAAACTGATCATGCTTCCACGATATCCCTGCATGTTGGAAAAGGTTTCCTTCAATAGTCGAAGGGCAGCAGAGGCATGTACCGCATTTGCGGTGGCCGGTTATGGGTGAAGATTCAAGTAGTCGCGTAGTGTAAGAGCTTTTGGTTTAGGAATGGCTGCTCGGACGATGTGGTTTGCAATGCTTTTATCTTTTTTGTATGCAAAAAGGGGGGCATCTGTCAATTGAGTGTCAAGGTCTTTAATTAGATGCTAGTTTTGATGGATCAGTTTCTTGAGGATGTTGGAGGAGGCTCAATTAATCAATTAATAAAAATTAATTACCAATTATATTTTCATTAATTACCAATAAAAAATTAATAAATACTTAATTCAAAATAAATACTAATAAATAAATTAAAATATTTAATTAATTATAATTAAAATAGTTCCCACCCTATTCCCCTATAAACCCACAACCCGCTACAGAAAATAAATGAATAAAATTAACATAATTATCAATTAATCAGTTAATAAAAATTAATTACCAATTATATTTTAATTAATTACCAATCAAAAATTAATTAACAATTAAGTCAAAATGAATACCAATAAATAAATTAAAATATTTAATTACTTATATGTAAATTACTTCCCACCCTATTCCCCTACACACCCACAACCCGCTCCAGAATTATTTTACGCAAAAATTAAATACCATAAAATTAATTAATTAAAATAAATTATGAAATAAAAATACACTTTTAACACATATACTAACATAAAAAAAACTTACATATTAGTAAAAAATAAATATTAACTTAGTTACCTTAAATTCGATATTTTTGTTGTCTACATTCTGTCCAGTTGATATTTTGTCCATTCTATATTTTGGATTCGATTTTACTGCTATTCTATTCAATATTTTTGTAGTCTATGTTCTGTCCATTCAATATTTTGCCCATTCTATATTTTTAACTCAATATTTTGCCGATTCTATATTTTTTACTCGATATTATGACTGTATACTCAGCTAAATAGAAACTCCCTGGTAACCAGGTTTAGATAGGGTGCTCAACTCAGTATAGGGGTAGTAGTACATAAACTAGCAAACTTAACAAGGGTGCTTCAAAGAGAGAAGAAGGGGTGGTTACCAGACAGCCCCGATAGTCCACACTGAGGTATGGACCATATAAAGTCAAATTATAAGATCCTCCCTGAGCACCTATATTACAAATTCAAAGTAAAAAATGTATCATCAATGTAAACAATTCAAAATCCTTAATGTGTACAGACAAATCAAGCAATTCAATTAGTGATTATGATCCACAGGAAAACATTAATTTGCATATGTATAGTATGCTTCTGTAGAATAACTTTCTGAATATTTCTTATTTTTTATAGAGACAAAGATAGTTAATAGATATATTATTGAATCGAAATGTGCCTAGCTAACGTAACGGTAAGTTTTAATTCTATAAAGGACACGGAGGCGAGGATTATGCTTTTCTTCCTTCGCTATTTATTATTACAACAAAACACAGCAGCCTCTGAAAAGCTTCAATCAAAGCTTTTTACGCAAAAACAAAGAAGCATCCAGAAACAAGAATGTCCATATAAACTACAGCTTCCATGAGCCCGTCATAACAGTCCATAATGTAGTCCTTCCACTATGTCTACAACGTGTAGATAACCAGTCCCTCTTCACACTTCCTCCTCTTTCTTCGCGCACATTACGCTCTCCACTCATTGGTCCTGTTTGGAACCGTCATTCCCTAGTAGAAAAAATGACATTGCAAGCGTTGTAAAAATAACCTCACTTACAGTCATAGAACATAGGAATAGCACCAAGAGCGACATTAGATATATATCAACGTAAACCTAGTTACTTACTGCCATACGGGTGGGTTTGTGATCCGCGAACTCTTGGGTGGGATAATCCTCGCCTCCGTGTCCTTAATAGAATTGAAACTTACTGTTACGTTAGCTAGGCAAATTTTGATTCTATAGCAGGACCGGAGGCTTCGGATTATGCTAGTTTAAAGCTTACTCACCACTAACTGAGCAAGATCCATCACCGGCTTAAAATAAAACCTCTTGAACGTTGAATCTGAGGACCAATCAGCCACTCGCATCAAATCCTCCAAACGAGCTCCCACAGAAAAAGCCATGGCTCCCCTGGCAGAATGAGCTCCAAAACGCTTAGTGTCAATGCCTGCGTCTTGCATGATCATTCGCACACACCTGGCAATGGTGGGGGAAGAGACTGCTTTGTGTGGTTTCCGCAGGGCAATCAGTAATTGTTGTTCGCCCGGTGGGCGAATGTCCAGAGTCATATCTTCAAAAGCTTTTAAGCACTGAACAACTCACAATTTGGGGACGTCCACAAAAGCCGGATACGATATAACTCGTGACGCGGATTTTGTGCGGCGTCCCACTGTGAAAGTAACTTCCTCCGGGGAAAAAACCCGAGCTGAAACGTCCAGAGCACGGACATCGGAGACTCTCCGGCAAGATACTAAACACAAAAGCATAGCTAATTTAGCTGACATTTCTTTCAAAGACAAATACTTGTTATGTTGCCAGGACAAAAAGAGGTTCAAGACCACATTAACGTCCCAAAGGACCAAATACCTAGGCTCCGGAGGCAACGAGAGACAAATGACCCGCAGGAGCCTACAAACCAATGGGTGTTCCCCCACAGGGGATCCTTCCACTGGACGATGGCCCGCCGAAATAGCCGAACGCATAGCGTTAATTGTTCTGTATGCGAGGCCCTTAGTCGCCAATTCGGCCAGAAAATTTAAGATGGGAACGATTCCTGCGACCAGGGGATCCATATCCCTTCGAAGAAACCAACGCATCCACTTAGTCCAAGCAGATTTGTAGTGCTTCGCCGTACTGGATGCCCAGACTTTGGAGAATAGGCCCTCAGCTGACCTCGAAAGGCGACCAACGGTGCCGGAAAGCCTCCATGCCATGAGGCGGAGAGAACCCTGAACGATGAGAGGATGCGGCTCTCGATCCGGATTGAGCAGGAGATGAGGAAACTGGGGGAGTAGGATTGGAGAATCCCAAGAAATTTCCAGAAGAACTGGAAACCAGACTTGAGACCTCCAGAGTGGTGGTACTAACACCAGCTCCACCTCCTGATGGCGAACTTGGGTCACCATCAGCACCACCATCGAGAAAGGAGGAAACACAAAGGGCCTCTCTTGACTCCAGTCCTGCAGAAAGGTGTCCATGGCCTCCGCCAGAGGGTCCAGTCTCCAACTGAAAAACCTTGGAAGCTGATGGTCCAGCCGAGATGCAAACAGGTCCACCGAGAATGGGCCCCAGCGCTCGTCAAGCCACTGGAAAACCTGAGCATCCAGTCTCCACTGGCTGGAATCCCGGAGAAACCTGGAGTGCCAATCCGCTACCTGATTGGCCTGACCTGGTAAATATTCTGCTGTCACCGATATGTGGTGTGTGAGGCAGTAGTCCCAGAACTCCTTCGCCAAATTCGCCAGAGCATTTGAACGTGGACCCCCCAGATGGTTGACGTATCGAACCGCTGAGACATTGTCTATCTTTAGGAGCACACAGGACTTCGCCGAATCCTTGGTCCAGCAGCGTACTGCGAATAACCTGGCCAGAAACTCCAAACAGTTGATATGTAACTGCTGTTTTTCTGAAGACCACGTGCCGCGTGTGGAGAAATCACCGGGCGCCCCATCCCGACCTGCTGGCATCGGATTCTATAACCAGGTCCGGGACCGACCCGAAGATCGCCCGACCATTCCATGCTTCCATGTGTGTTAGCCACCATGACATCTCCTACTTCACTTCCTCAGAGAGGGGTACCATCTGATCATATGACACACCCCTCCGAAGATGTTGGGCCTTGAGACGCTGTAGCGCCCTGTAATGCAAGGGCCCTGAGAAAATCGCCTGGATGGAGGACGATAGGAGCCCTACCACCCTGGCAACCTGCCGTAGGGAAGTCCGGTCTTTCGTAATCGTTTGGCGTAACGTATGCCGGATCTTGACCATCTTCCGCGAGGGCAGACTGAGCAAAGCCTCGACGGAATCGATGACGAAGCCCAGAAAGGTAACTTTCTGACACGGAACCAGAACCGATTTCGAACTGTTGATGATGAAACCCAGACTCTAAAAAAGCGAGGCCGCTTGTTGAAGTTGGCCGGTCAAGATCACGGGACACAGGGCCATCAAGAGGATTTCGTCCAAATAAACGATCATCCGAATGCCCTGCCCGCGCAGGTATTCCACTACCGGATGCAGCACCTTTGTGAAGCACCACGGAGCCGAAGAAAGACCGAAGGGAAGGGCGGTGAACTCGAACACCCTGTCCCTCCAGCAAAACTGCAGGAAGCGATGGTGAGGGGTATGTATGGGAACCACCAGATGAGCATCCTTGAGGTCCAGCCGCACCATCCAGTCCCAAGGAAGGAGCACGTCCCGCAGGAGGTGAATCCCTTCCATTTTGAAATGCTGGTAAACCAACCACCCATTGAAATCTTTGAGGCTGATGACTGGGCGCTTACCTCCATCCGTCTTGTCCACCAGGAACACATTGCTGAGGAATCCAGTGAGATGGCGCATTGATTGACGAATGGCACCCTTTCAAAGCAAGTCGGAGACCTCTTCGTCTATTAACCCCCGCGTCGGGCTCTGAAAAAACCATGGGACGTGGGGATCCTACCTGAGTGGGTTAATCGTAAAACTCTATGTGAAAACCGCGTACGGTATGTAAGTCCCAAGCATCTGCAGTAAGTAGCGCCCATTCCTCGTAAAAGGCCGCCATACGACCCCCAATGCACCCCTGATCTGCAGGGATGACACTCTCCATTGGAGTTGCTTGATCCAGAATTCTTCTGGTACCCCCAACCACCGAAGCACTGTCCTCTCGTGGGGTAAACATTTGTGAAATTGGCTGAGGTTTGATACTGGCCTCTTCCGGAGCCTTGCCCTCTATTACTGGCCCCTACCCCAACCGGCCCCGTGGGAGAAACGCTGCTGAAAAATGCATTTGATACTGGATTGGGCTTTGTCCAAGGATGTAAAAGTGGACACAAATTCCCCTAGTTCCTTAATGAATGGTTCCCCAAAGAGGCCACCTTGGGCCCGCTTCCGAATCCCCCAATTTTGGGTCAAGCTTGATCAGTAGTGATCTCCTGCGTTCTGTCGACAGGGCGTAATTGGCATTACCCAAGAAAATTATCACTCGCTGCACCCAGTTTGACAAGACCTCGGGTGAAATAACAGCACCTGTGGCTTTCGCCTCCTCCGCCATGTCGAGTATCTTTGTGGCGGGCCCAACCGCGTCCAACAATTTGTCTTGGCGCGACCGCCAAGAGCGGTCAATGCCTTTGCGCAGGTCTTTCATAAATTTGGCAAGGAAGGTGGTCATTTTAGCGTCCAACTCTGGTGTCAAGGCCACCTTACCTTCCAGCGTGGGCCTCGGACACTCCCCTCTCAGGCAACCCCTAGCCTCCTTCTCCAACGGTTTACGCAGGCGACTCGCCACGAACTTCGCCACCGTGTCCCCCGGCGTCCAGGCAGTGGACCGCGGATGCATTATTTCATCCGGGTCCAACATGCCCGAACTGTCCTGGGGCAACTCTGAGCCCGAGCTCGAGGGGCGCCACGAGCGCACCAACTCCTCATCCTCATTATCCGTGTCCGGCGAGTCTAATCCCAGAGACGGAGGGGCTGTCTCCGAGACCACAGAGGGCTCAGGCGCAGAAAGGGGCGCGGAGGGGACAGCAGTCGCCTTAGCTAAAAAATTGTCCCTGAGACGTTCAAAGGCGCCTCTGTCCACCCCCTCCCGCCTTTCCGGTGTCCCCTCCCTGCAGGGCCTCTTCGGGGCAGGATGGCCCTCACCCGACGGGCCCGGGAACCCAGTAGGAGCTCCCGACTGGGCTTGTGCAATTTTAGCGCATTCCTCCACAATGCGCGCTGAAAGGCGATCTTCCATGGGTCCCACCACTTCAGTCACGGAACGATATATTGAGCTATCTACCGCCTGGTAAAACTCCTCATCATTTAAATAGGAGTACGACTCCTCCTCATAGTAACCCTCCTGGTTGTCCATAGTTGGGTGGTGAGGAAAAAAGGACCAAAGCGTTCCCCTAAGCACAACCCCCACCAGAGGGTGTCAAAACCAATTATGGGCAGGCCACAGGGACTGAAATACGAGATACTGGCAATCAGGGCTGCACCAACCCCCAACGCGCCGACCCTCCTTACAAGGACTGGGTCTTGCCGCCCCACCACGCGTCGAACCACACACTCTATTGAAAAAATGGTTCAAAAAACCTGCCTGTCGGCGTTTCAGGCGCTCCGAGGCGCAATACAGACCCCAAGGGGCATAACTGTAAAGAAGCGGGCCAAATACAGACCCGGTAAACAGGTGTAAGCAGGGCAGCGAGGGCAAGGCTCCAACACAAGACCGTCTCCTCAGCGCGGCTCCTCAGAGTGAGGAGCGCCTGCGGAGGAGCAACGAGATGTGTGGTCGCCCTCTAGTGGGTGTTTATGCACCGCACCAAAACCCGGGTGTAAGTCGCGTAAGGGGCGAACGCGCTCCCGCGACAAAGGGGCTCTGAAAACAAAAATACACAGTACAATCGAGCCCCGCCCCCCTGTCCCCTGAACAGACGGCGAGACAGCACCAGAACAGTAATAAAGTAGAAAAACAATCAGGCACTTAAATGGCTGCGTGAGCAGCGAAGAAAGAGGAGGAAGTATGAAGAGGGACTGGTTATCTACACGTTGTAGACATAGTGGAAGGACTACATTATGGACTGTTATGACGGGCTGATGGGAGCTGTAGTTTATATGGACATTCTTGTTTCTGGATGCTTCTTTATTTTTGCGTATAAGCATTGATTGAAGCTTTTCTGAGGCTGCTGTGTTTTGTTTTTATAATAAATAGCGAAGGAATAAAAGCATAATCCGAAGCCTCTGGTCCTGCCATAGAATTCTAGATACAGTGACCATATTAACAGGTGAATATAGCCTATATTCAAAATCTTTGGGGAGAGGTTGTGCACAATGGTGATATCAATACCTTGGTGGTGTTCTTTACTTCTTGGTCCATTTTTTCTCTTGTACTAAAATCACGTTTTTTCGGGTGGTTTTACCTACATCTCCTAAATAATTTTCATGTATCTATTCATTCTTTCTATGGAGATGTTTGTGGTTTACATAAATATATTGTCAATTTTTGTACAAATGTGATTGATACATGTTTTCTGATATTTTGAGTTACAGCCCTAAGGAAGTCAAGTAGCACATACTCGTGCTTGAAGAAACACGTGTTGGCTGCGTTGGCTGCGTCTGGTTGTATTTTTTGCCTTATACGAGATTAAAGAAGATCTACTTTGGAATATTGACTGCGTTTGGGTGTATATCTGATTTAAAGAGAATTTACCCTGAATCTGGACTACTGGTTGATACACTTATGGACATGAGGAATGGACTATAATTTATGACCAAGGATTTATGGACATTTCGCAAATTAATATTTTCCAGTGGATCATAATCACTAATTGAATTGCTTGATTTGTCTGTGCATATTAGAAGTTTTGAATTGTTTACATTGATGATACATTTTTGACTTTGAATTTGTAATATAGGTGCTCAGGAAGGATATTATAATGTGACTGTATACCCAGCTAGATCTTAACCTTAAATTATGAACTCATCCAGGTTCCCAGGTCGGGACATAAAACAGAGGTCATGGTCTGCAGGTGGTTGAAAGATTAGTTGCCTCACATGTTATAGGAACTACATCAATGGTGGACCAAGTTACCATCCATATATACCTTCCTAAGACATCACTGTTGCACTATCATGATGTCACATCCAAACTTGCAAACCTACAAGGTTGCATGCATTCACAAAAATATTGTTTATTTACTCATCCAAATATTCCGTCTTACAACTACATTACTCATTTACACACAGCTGTTATTTCCACTGACATCATGACATCCAAAATGATGTGTGCGGATGAACAATGCTAATATAACACATTTGGGATACATCTACATTTCTTAATATTCACATTGATCTACTTCTATCTCCTAAAAAAACACAATCATACCAATTATTATCTTTATTTACATATACATATTTAATGCACCTATGCAGCACAATTCTCTGCCTCGGTTATGGAGGCTGAGAACTCATAAGCGGATGCAGTGAACTCCCTAGAGAATCACAACATGACATGCAGGAACTGGAAGTAAGGCGTTTTGGAGCCATTCAAGGAGCATCACACAACTTTCCTCGATCCGGCTATTCCATTTGCCTCAGGAATACCCCAAATAGCTGGGGACTGAGATGAGAAGGTCTGCACTCATCTCAGGATGAACTGGAAATCATCGCTGAGTGTGGCAATGACGAAGTATTCTGTTTTATGTGGGACGTTAAACTTAGCTGAGCAATGAAAGATAGAATGAGATCTGACAGGACATTAAAATAAGCAGTTATGCAGTGGTAGTTCACATCTGAAGAGACAGGAAGTGCTCAAGCACTTGGGGAACAACTGGCATTGAGCAAGGTGGAAGGCACAAAATGTGCTGAGGGTATCCTTCCAGCCCCATAACGGGACCAGGCAGTCTCCCCACTCCACAAAAGGGTCCTGAGAACAGATTAGTTGACCTTCAATGCTAAGCTGGTGGTCCAAAAAGAGTACCCAAGCAGTTAAGTCTTAAAATATAAAACTTTACCAGTGAACTCAAAACTTAATATTGTGCTGTCTCAGGTTTAATTTTTTTTCTTATGTCCATTTGGTCCGAATTATATGTTCTCATTTAAAAAGTAATGCTACATCAATGTTATTAACATAAATAACTGTAATTTATATTAATTTGTGTTTAAATTAGGTTTGTTTTATAATATGTTGACACACTAACATGTTTTTAAAAGTTTAGCTCGACAATGTCATGTGGGATATTACTGATGCCAAATGTACATAAAACATAATGCAGCTAAATTCTTTTATGTCAGATGCACATAATAAACAGAGTGAGAAACATTTCCACTATTCGACAAAGTTTCACAAATTAAATGGTGATAATATTATAATGTACCTACAATGTACAGATAAAAATATCAGACATCATAAGTCCACATGATACCCATGCAAGAGGCACATATCAGTCATCAAGCTTTGATCTTCAAATCGTTTGTATTTTCCTGTTTGCATTCATAACAGAAGGCAAGGAAACTTTGGCTTAGTATGCCAATGCATTCCATATGATCAGATGAAATTTCGGCTTCCATTTCATATAGAAAACATACTTTAATGGAAAATAACATGTGATTCACCTGCACATTTGGTAAACACAATCACTCACTATGAAAAGGGTTGTTTGATGTTACAACACACACCTTTACTACACATGTATTTACTACACTTGCTAAGTATAATAAGGTACGTAAAACCTCTACCTTACACCTCTGCCATTCAGTGTTGTCATCAATGATGTAATTTCAGATGTTGCAGTGACGTTATCAATGATGTCATAGTACATGCCATGAGTGAAGTAATATGTGAGGTAATTAGCAGTGCATGCCAAGGGTGCAAGTTTTATAAAATGTTGACACACTGAAATGTTTTTAAACATTTAGCCCGACAATGTCATGTGGGTTTTTTATTACAATAGGGGAATTACTGATGCTAAATGTACATAAAACATATTATGCAGCTAAAATATTTCATGTTACATGCATATTATAGACAGAGTGAAACACGTTTTCATTATTTGGAAAAGTTTCACAAATTAAATGGTGATAATATTTTAATGTACATACAAGGCACAGATAAAAATATCATACATCATAAGTCCACATGATACCCATACAAGATCAATATATCAGTCATCAATCTTTAATCTTCAAACCATTTGTGTTTTCTTGTTTGCAATCATAACAGAAGGTAAGGAAACATTGGCTTAGTATATATATATATATATTTTTTTAACATTTATACAGCGCGCTGTTACCCGAGGGTGTCCTGGCGCTAAATGAAACTCCTAAAGGTTCAGGCCAAAATAAGATTACTGTGTAAACAGCCAGGTTTTAATGCCCCTCCTGAAATCCATCAAATGCGTCATGTTCCTCAGGGCAAGGGGCAGGGCATTCTAGGCCTTCGTTGCCCACAACACAAAGCTCCTGCCCCCCCCCCAACTGAGCATTCTTTATGCGAGGAACTTTGACCAACCACAGCCCAGATGACCTTTGTTGTCTGGGAAGGTTGTACCATTGAAAATACTCCTTCAGGCAGGCAGGCCCCAGACCTTGCAGGGCCTTAAAGACCAAACACAAGGCCTTAAAAGAGATCCGCTTCCGCACTGGCAACCAGTGTAATTTTGTGATTTCGGACGAGATGGAGGCATACTTTGGTATGCCCGTCAGAAGTCTAGCTGCTGCATTTTGCAACACCTGCATTTTATTGAGAGGCCCCTGTTGGGCATTCAAAACCAGGCTGTTGCAGTAATCTAGAAGGGACAATCCTAAGGCAGTAATAACTGTTTATTTACTGCTCTCGGGAGGAAAGGGAGTATCTTCCGAATCATTTTAAGTATAAAATATACTGAAGATGCTACGACGTTGACCTGGGGCCTGAAGGTAAGTTGATCGTCTATTAAGACACCCATGTTCTTCACCTTAGTGACCGGTAAGGGAGGGGTACCCATCTCCTCCGGCCACCAGCGTGGACTCCAAAAGTCCTCCTTTGAGCCAAACACAATGACTTCCGTTTTTGCTGTATTCAGTTTGAGGCAATTATCAGCCATCCACCTACCCACTGCCAACATACATTACTGAAATTGCATGGCTACTCCATCTTCCTTCCCAGGTAACAGAGACACCACAATTTGTGTGTCATCTGCATAGGAGGTTAAATCAATCAATCAATCAATCAATCAAAGACACTTATAGAGCGCACTACTTACCCGTAGGGTCTCAAGGCGCTGGGGGGAGGGGGGTGCCGTTACTGCTCGAACAGCCAGGTCTTCAACTTCTTCCTGAAGGAGAGGTGGTCTTGGGTCAGGCGGAGGTCGGTCGGGAGGGAGTTCCAGGTCTTGGCGGCCAGGTAGGAGAAGGACCTTCCTCCTGATGTCGCTCTTTGGATACGGGGGACGGCGAGGAGGGCGTGGTTGGCTGATCGGAGGTGGCATTTGGGAGCGTAGAAGTTGATTCGGTTGTTGAGGTAGCTCGGGCCTTGGTCGTGTAGGGCTTTGTGTGCGTGGGTGAGGAGGCGGAAGGTGATTCTTTTGTTGACGGGGAGCCAATGCAGGTCTCTCAGATGTCCGGAGATGTGGCTGGTTCGTGGGATGTCGAGGATGAATCTGGCTGAGGCGTTCTGGATCCGCTGGAGTCTCTTCTGGAGCTTGGCGGTGGTACCGGCGTAGAGGGCGTTGCCGTAGTCTAGTCGACTGGTGACGAGGGCCTGGGTGACGGTCTTCCTGGTCTCGGTGGGGATCCACCAGAAGATCTTCCGTAGCATGCGTAGGATGTTGAAGCACGCCGAGGAGACGGTGTTGACTTGCCTGGTCATGGAGAGGGAGGAGTCCAGGATGAAATCCAGGTTGCGTGCGTGGTCTGTCGGTTTGGGTGCGGTGCCTAGGACGGGAGGCCACCAGGAGTCGTCCCAGGCGGAGGGTGGAGAGCCCAGGATGAGGACCTCCGTCTTGTCTGAGTTCAGTTTCAGGCGGCTGGTCGTCATCCACTCGGCTACCTCTTTCATCCCTTCGTGCAGATTGGCTCTGGCGGCGGCGGGGTCGTTGGTCAGGGAGAGGATCAGCTGGGTGTCGTCGGCGTAGGAGATTATGTTGAGGTTGTGATGGCCGCGAGGGGGCTCATGTAGACATTGAAGAGGGTGGGGCTCAGCGAGGATCCTTGAGGGACGCCGCAGATGACTTCGGTGGCCTCTGACTTGTACGGTGGTAGGCGGACTCTCTGTGTTCTTCCGTCGAGGAAGGAGATGATCCATTCCAGAGCCTTCTCCTGGATTCCGGCGTTGCTGAGGCGCTGTACTAGGGTGCGGTGGCAGACAGTGTTGAATGCCGCGGAGAGGTCTAGGAGGATGAGGGCCGCTGTTTCTCCGTTGTCCATCAGGGCTCGGATGTCATCGGTGGCGGCGATGAGGGCGGTCTCGGTGCTGTGGTTGGCTCGGAAGCCAGACTGTGAGGGGTCGAGGGATCCATTCGACTCGAGGAAGGCGGCCAGCTTCTTGTTGACGGTCTTCTCGATGACTTTGGCTGGAAACGGGAGGAGCGAGATGGGCGGTAGTTCTTGAGTTCGGTGGGGTCCGCTGTGGGTTTCTTGAGTAGAGCGCTGAGTTCGGCGTGCTTCCAGCTCTCAGGGAAGGTGGCGGTGTCGAAGGATATGTTGATGATGTCTCGCAGGTGGGGTGCGATGACAGCGTCGGCCTTGTTGAAGACGTGGTGAGGGCAGGGGTCGGTCGGAGATCCGGAGTGGACGGAGTTCATCGTGCGGACGGTGTCTTCGGTGCTGATCGGAGTCCAGGCGCGGAGGGTGGTGGTGGGGGGTGGTGGTTCGGTCGTGGTGTGCGTTGGTTGGTTGTTGAAGCCAAATGAGCTGATGATCGGGGCAAATATATATTGAACAGTGTGGGGCTTAGGGAAGAGCCCTGCGGAACACCACAGGGCAACACGAAAGGTTTTGATACGTATTCACCCACACACTGTTCTCTGTTGGTTAAGAAAGCTTTTAAGATGTCCCATGCTTTCCCTTGTACCCCACATTCCTTCAACCGGTCCATCAAAATCTCATGATGTACCGTGTCGAAGGCCGCGGATAGGTCCAGCAGGACCAGAGCCGCTCTGCCTCCGAGGTCCAGCACTCCTCTGATTTCCTCTGCTGCTTTAATAAGAGCGGACTCAGTACTGTGGTTTGCTCTGAGCCCATGTTGGGAAGGGTCTAGGGCCTGTGTGGCACCTAGAAATGCACTGAGTTGTAGATTCATCATTTTTTCAATTAATTTGGCTAGCAGTGGAAGTCTAGAGATGGGACGGTAGTTATTGGGGTCCGTTACGTCCATATTTGCTTTTTTTACCAGCGGAAGGACAGATGTTTGTTTCCAACAGGAGGGAAATTGTCCAGCCGCAAACATATTATTGAAAATAGCTGTTAACCATGTGGCAATAGGTACAGATGCCATCTTGTCTACCGTTGCCGGGCACGGGTCATGGGGGGAACCTGATTTCACAGCTAGAAGCATTTTTTGTCTCCTCCATGCTCACCGGTGTAAACTGCTCCAGCCTGGGCATCACAAATGATATTGTGAAATTTCCGTTTCCATATAATATTAAAAAACATGCTTTGTTGGAAAATAATATGTAATTCATCTGCACCTTTGGTAGTCAAAATCCCCCACTGTTAAAAGGGTTGTATGAGGCTAAACGCACACCTTTATCACGCATGTCTTTACCACACATGCTATGTATAATAAGGTAAGTAAGACTCCTTACATACACCTACGACATACAGTGTTGTCATCAATGATGCCATTTCAGTTGTTGCAGTGGTGCTATCAATGATGTCATTGTGCATGCCATGAATGATGTAATATGTGAGGTAATTAGAGGTGTATGGCAAGGGGGAATGTTATAGAGTACATTAGAACTGGGGGAGTGTAGGGAACACCTACACTACTTCCAATGTCACTCCGGATGGAGAGAAAATCTCCTTCAGAGAAAGTTTTAGGAATGTAACCAATGTAGTATATAAAAAACACTATTCTTCAATCATCCATTGTAGCATTTTATTTGAGGAGTCACATATTTTAATCATAGCAACTTCATTTGAATGGCATGTAATCATATTGTAATCCAAAATATCCAATTGCAATAACGGTGTCCCTATGCATTTAGGGACTGTCGCCCTTCCTCAGGGGACTATTCACAATCTGTAAGTGAAAATACGAAGGTTCAGGAAGTGGAAGTACCCCCACGGGGCAAGTACATCAAATAGAAAATAAAACTGTACCCTAAATCATGCCAGGATATACAGTGATGTGAAAGGTTGCCGATGGTGGTAGACGGTGGTGGAGAGTCTATAACGATAATGTGCTGTGTGAAAGAAGTGTCCGATAAAAAGTACATGCAAGGAGGAGTTTAACAAATGGCGGGTCGTGACTTGACAAGGGTAAATGCAAAGGCGTGATTAAAACGTGAAGTGCTCGAATAAAGTCGGGAGTCCTTGGGTGGAGAACGACCATCTGAATGATGTGATTTCTGGTCGACAGTGATAAAATGCCATCATAAGGGAGCAAAAAAGTGCAGGCTGAATGGTAAGGTCATCCGAGGCAAAGTGTGCGAGCCGAGTGTACATGCGTCAATCGCCAGTGAAACAGCCAACAAAAGAAGCTGAGAACGGTACATGCTTACCGGATGGTTCTGGAAAGACGTATCTAATGTCTCTCGGGCGTGGGAAAGTTCCGAGTGAAAACGCGGAAGTAAATAGTTGCATCGGGCGGTGTGACGTGCATAGTGAAAACAAACGAAGGACTGACGTTAGTTAAAGGTCGACAAAAAAAACTACAGGACAAAAATAAATTGTGGCAGGGAATGTAAAATATGATATAGGAAATCCAAATAGTAGTAAGAATGTAGGAAAGATGAATATAAAAAAACAATCGTAGCTAAAAACGATGAACATAGATATAGAAGACAGACACATGGGGGGCAGCCATCTTAGGTGAAGGCAGGACAAACCAAGGAGATAAATAACATAGAATGCAAAAAAATCCATAAGAAAAAGTGAATAAGTGAGAAATGGGTGAATATCAAGAACATGGAGTGGTACATAGAACATAATGTCAGAAATGACCGTAGGCATGTAGAGTACAGAAAAGGGTAAGACGGAGAGAAGTATAAAAAGGATTAAAAAAGAACCTGTGTGCATGAGAACGAAAAAATATAGACAGGAAAATAACAGCATGTAGATCAAAACATGTAAATCAAAGAAAACAGCTGTATTCAATTCTGTCATTAGGCCTTTCGGCTGACAAGCATCCAGTCTCTTCATCCAAACAATTTCTCTTTGTAGAAGTCTTTTTTTGTCATCTGCGCCTGGTGTCATCGGTACAATCTCCAAGTCAAGGAACCGTAATTGGCTGACATTGTGATGATATGCGGTAAAATGGGCCGCAAGGGGTGCTTTCGTGGTCTAGTTCCTTATAGTACTCTTATGTTCGGTCAAACGGACTTTTATTTTTCTCTCAGTTTTTCCTACATAAGGTAGTCCACATGGGCATTTGAGTAAATACACAACATTTTTAGAGTCGCATGTGGCATTGGTCATGCGTTTAATGGTTCTACCAGATGATGGATGATTCACGGTATTTCCTTTGATGATACTGTGGCAGTGACTGCAGTTGTGGCAGGGTCTAGTGCCCATGAAACAGGTAGGTGATTCAGTAGGTCGAGACTCCAAGATGTTCTTAATGTTTTTAGATCTTTGATATGCAAAGATTGGTCTGTGGTTAAAGATTCCCTGAAAATCAAGTTCATGTTGGATCATTTCCCAATTTTTCAAAATAATGTTTTTGATGGCAATGCTTCTAGTAGAGTATTTCGACACAAAAATCGGTCTCTGGTTGCTCGTTTGTTTAATGCGTGGGGTCAAAAGATCCTGGCGATTCTTGGATGAAATACGTGCTTTGGCTGTTTGTAAAGTAGATTCCGGGTAATTCCTATCTCTGTATTTCTGAAGGATGTTGTACTCAGAGAGCTCATAGGATTCAGGTTCTGAGCAAATTCTTTTGGCCCTTAGCAACTGAGAGTAAGGTAGGTGTCTCTACAAAGATGTGGGATGGCAACTTGTGAAAAATAGGGCATTATTTCTGTCCGTAGCTTTCACAAACAGGTCGGTGACTAGTTTATTGTCCTGTAATGTAACCTGAACGTCCAGAAAAGGTAGACTCATGGGACTTACAGTGTGGGTGAATTGTATATGATCATCTAGGTTATTGATGTAGGTAAGAAACTCAGTGATTTCCTCTGGTGGGCCAATCCAAATTAAAAAAATATCATCAATATACCGCCAGAGTGTGCAGATGTTTTTTGTCCATTTGTTGTTGTTCACAATGTGGTCTAGTTCCATGCGGTGCATGAAAAGGTTGGCGTAGCTGGGTGCTGCACAATTACCCATTGAGGTACCAACTAACTGCAAATGGTAGTCGTTGTCCCAAGAAAAATAGCTGTGATAGAGCGTAAATTGTATTAACTCTAGTAGTAGAACTTTCAAGTCATCGTTGATGGGATGCATCAACAGGAAGGATTCAATCGCTTCAATACCTCTGTTGTGAGGTATCGATGTATACAATGCAAATACATCGATGGTGACCAGGGTGTAAATGGTGTTAGGTTCCAGGGTCACTTGTTGAAGTCCGTTTAAGAAGTCAGTGGTGTCACGAAAGTATGTTGACATGCTTTTGACTACGGTCTGAAGGTACAAATCAATGAATTTCCCTGTTGGTTTGTGTATAGAGTTCTTAGTGGAGGCTGGTGCAGATTTTTGTGGATCTTCGGTAGCATATGTATGCTTGGACATTTAGGATGAGGTTGAGTTAGGTATTTTTGATCTTTCCCGAAATGCATAGGGACACCGTTATTGCAATTGGATATTTTGGATTACAATGTGATTACATGCCATTCGAATGAAGTTGCTATGATTAAAATACGTGACTCCTCAAATAAAACGGTACAATGGATGATTGAAGAATAGTGTTTTTTACATACTACATTGGTTACATTCCTAAAACTTTCTCTGAAGGAGATTTTCTCTCCATCTGGAGTGCCATTGGAAGTTGTGTAGGTGTTCCCTACACTCCCCCAGTTCTTTTGTTCAAATTCGGAGTCCCCACTGGCCAGGAGGGGCTCTTTCCTCGGCAGTGGCGGATGGTGACATTTGAAAGTGGCGGGGCGTAAAACGGTTGTCATACCTCACAGTAGCGAGTGAGCGTAGCGAGCGAGCCCGAACCACCCAAGGTTCGAAAATTTTGAAAAAAGAGTGGGAAAATGGTGCATTTTCAAGCAAATTTGAGAATAGCAGGAAGGTTAATAACGCAATTGTGAAAGTACAGTTATTACATTATTAAAGAGATGACATAACATATGTAGCTGCTTATTCAGTATAACCACAGAGCTTCATAACAGACTGAGATGTAATGCATTTCTGAGTACCTCACAGATCCTGGGGGTTGTCCTATTCTGCAAAGTCCAAATTACCAGCTAACCTTTGTATTATCTGACAAGTGAATCTGTATGCTCTTCTGCTGCCTAGTCTACTAATTGTGCCTGATTAGTGCCTCACTGTGTAGACAGGAAGTGGTATAAATCCTAGGTCCCTGACTTGAATTTCAAAGGGGCCCTCCAGTGTTGGGGGAAAGGAGTTCTGTCTAGCCAGTCTTGAATCTCTTACAATCTCCAACAATAAGAACATTAAACTGTTCCTCTGATAATGCCTGCTGGGTTTGTGATCTATTCGGACATCACTCATAGGATGAGAACTTTAAGCAAGAGATGTTAGGGGTGTATTTAATTTTTCAGTGGAAAATTCAGAGGAAATATTTTCCTATTGAGCCCATGGGTACCTTCACCAAAGAAGATTACACTTATCAGACCACAAGAAAGAGATCTAATACAATTTCTAAATTGCTAGCCTGGCCCTTAATCCCAGCATCGCACTTGACCAAACGTCATGTGATTCTGGGCAAATCACTTTACTTCCTTGTGTTTCAAATCGAAATACTTGTAATAGAATGTAATTTCAGTAATACATGTTTAACATCTATCAGCTGCGATTAAAAAAAATCTGAGTGAAGAGCACATTGCCACTGCTCTTTGGTGCACCGAAAATAAATGCCCTCTACCTTTAGGCTTTTTTAGTCAATGGTCTAGCACCCGGATTGAACAGCTTCTAGGCACCTGGAACTATATTCGTCTCTCGACCTCCATGCAGTTGGGAGTAGAGACATACGTTCAGCTCGAGTTTTCAGTGGACAGATTAAACAATTATTATTGACACTTCTTAACTTCTATCTGTTAGTCGCAGGCCACAAGTCTGAAACAGAAGCTAGTAAATAATACTGCAAGTTTGGGGTGGGGATAAAGGGTGGCAATGGAATGAAACATGATTAAAGAAGACAAAAGATAAAAGAAGGAAATGAGAGTCTGAAAGAAGGAAGGAAAGTAGAAAGCAAAGCTGGAAAGAAAGATGGAAAGAAGAAAAGAGAAGCACAAATCCAATGGGCCATCTTTAAAAGAGTTGGGAATGTGGATTTCGGAGACTGATGTGGTGCGACATGGTTCCAAGTGGAGGTATTTTGCTTCTTTGTGGAAACAACACTTAAGCTACGTAGGCCCTTCAATCCACTTCTCCGTCTCTTCCTGTATCCGCCTCGGCTGAATCATTAAATATTCCAATTATAGAACAAAGCCTGCTGCAGGTCAAACCTTTTGTGATGTATCAGTCGACATACCACACACCACCACTGTGGGGCCCTTAATATTATTTAGGTTTCCTTCACAAGACAACATCCTCTTCCATACTCGCACATGTGACGTGTATCGATGGCCTGCCTTTTGTATCTCTCTGTGCTTGAGGATAAAATAATCCTCCCATGGTAGCCATCTCATCTGCCCTTCCAGCTGGAATATACAAAACAGTGTAGTGGTGGCTGATTAATTAGAGGAGTATTGGGGAGGTCACACACGCACACCCAACTATTCACACACTTAGATACGCCCATCCATCCATTCACAAGCACACGTACACAAATACACCCATCCATTCACAGACACACACGCACAGAAATTCAGACACCCATTCACAGAAGAACTGTGTAAATACATTTACAAGCATACATACACACAGGCACCAAAACATTCAATACAGACTTACTGGACTGCAGCAGTATTACGTCACCCTGGGACTGGCTACAACATAAACAGAGGTTTACAAAGGGCTAGAGGCAAGGCTGTGTGTGAGGATATGGGGGTCTGTGGGGAGACGTGCGCCGCTGGCAGTCACTCCACCTCTGACAGGACCGGGACCCAGACCACGCTGAGGCCTACACTAATCATTTGTGTATTCAAAGCCTGATGTGAGGGCGGCAGTTAATGAGTTATTTAGCCTCTCAGCGGGCTCTTGATGGGGTGTGAATCTAAGCCCTCAGCGATCTCTGTTGTAACTACTGCAGTGTTTACTAATCGGACAGCGCCGCTGCCCGCTTTGAAGAGGCCGGGAGACAGCGCGACCCAGGCCTGTGTGGTCTGTCTTCCATAACCACCTGTTTGTTGGGACTCCGCATAACAATACGACTCTGGCCCTTCCTCAGACAGTGAATCAAGCAAAGCGGTTACTCGGAAAGTGGCCAACAGTGGGATACACACCTTTTTATTATTTTACCAACCTGAACCCACCCCGTATGATGCTACCACCACCATAAAAAAACTTGCGCGGACGGTTTCCTCAGCACTGACTGACAGACTCTTGTTTGTCACTCACTCGACAGTCACAGAAGAAGACAATGATGATGACCATGCACAGGCAGGCACGAGTCACGAGGTCTGAGTCGCAAGGTAGTCTCCTCGTGGCTCTGGTTGTTGTGGCAGTCTACGCCAGGACGCGGTGACGTCCCCACAGCGGCCAAGGCCGGCCAATCACCACTGACTACATGGTTGCCAATGGGCACTGGTGATTGGCCATACAGTGCGGCAGGCTAAGCACAGCCAGCCAGCCACCCACCTCGTTCGCGGTAAAACAGCCAATCCTGGCGCAGCATTACATCGCCACTGTGCCAGGATTGGCTACAGAGCAGGGCTAATACTGCCCATAATGAGACCCGGCTCCCCCGGGTCTCTGCCTTTATGAGTAGTAGGGGGGGAGGAGGAGGGAAGGGGCTACTGTATGTGTGCG
Organism: Lissotriton vulgaris; assembly: GCF_964263255.1. Classification (NCBI taxonomy): domain Eukaryota; kingdom Metazoa; phylum Chordata; class Amphibia; order Caudata; family Salamandridae; genus Lissotriton; species Lissotriton vulgaris. The sequence goes on along the minus strand of NC_141691.1, from coordinate 911,901,504 downwards.
CATGCGATGGCAAGTCATAAAAATGACTTGTCCTAAATGCGCACACTACTGCTGCCCTCTCTCCCACGCTGCTGCTGCCAGCCTGCCACTCACTGCTGCAGGCCCGCCCCCCACCTTCCGAGATCGCGATGACGTCACTATTGTTGTGACAGTACTCCGAGTCTCACTCTCCGACCCAAATCATTATGACTCACTCGGCACTCGGGCTGTTGTTGTTGTCTCATCATTGTACTTTTTGGTGCGCGCAGTAATGACAGTGTCAGTGACGGTCGTCTAGCTAGTGGGGCAACGCCCCAACGCCCCCAATGGACGAGCCGCCACTGTTCCGCAGCACCCGAAGATACCACCACTATTAGACCAAGAAGATTTAAGTTGACCTTACCTAGAGGGTGTGCCGCACACCACACTCTATTGTACATAGATTACATTAGGGCATGAGGCTTAGTTACATGAGATAAATATAACTGGTGAATTTCAGTGTTTTTTGTTAGTTTAAAATGGCATGTTTTAACTCAGATTTTCACCTAACTATAACGTCCCTTTAACATCCGTTTTTTTCCGTGATTTTATTTTTTAACATAAAGTAAGATATCCATCACTGTGCAACCCTGTCCCACTGGCATTCAACGTAGTTTTTTTGTAAATATATAAATAAAAAAGTCAGGACTATTAGTTTTATCGGGAGGTGAGCATATGAAAGATATATAAAGCAGACCTGTTGACTTTGTCTAAAATTCACCAATAATTATAATGAAAATGTATGTTTTACAAATACACACATACAACGTTTGATAATAGTTATTAACCCCACATTTTTCAGGGCACAAAATGCAGCCATGGAACAAACCACAAATGGTCTCTGCACTCCAGCTTAAGAGTATACAAGTCCATTTAAGAAAACTTTAACCCCTTCGATGCTCATGACGAGCTCAGCTTGTCATGAGGCACAGTGGAGCTGTGCTTATGACGAGCTGAGCTCGTCATGAACAATGGGCTTCAAAGCCTCTCAGCACAGAGGGGGAATTGCTGCAGCAGTGATGTGTTAAACATTAATGTAACCTCTGGGAGAGCCATGTACCAAGTTGCAGACCTACTGAGAGACTCACACACCCATGTACAGACCCACTCAGAGACTCACACACCCATTCAGAGACTTATGCACCCGCTCACACATCTACACAGACACTCATGCACCACAACAGTCAAACACTGATGTATTCACTGACATGCCCACTCAACGACTTAGACACCTAGTTACAGAACCACTCAGTCATGCATCCAAATGCACACCCACTCAGAGAGTTATGCAGCCATTGACAGATGCACTCAGACACTGTTGCACTCAATCACAAATTGAGTCACACACTTGCACCCAGTGGGAGACTACTCCAATTCATAGGCACCCAATCACACTCGCCACTCAAAAAGTCGTATAAGCTGTGAGTGGCACATTGAGACAGTCATACATGTTTTTTAGATTTATTTATATTGTAATGTGTGTAGTGTGATGGTTAGAATAATTTTTTTTGTTAAAAAGTTGAATGTGCTGAAGGCCAATGAATGTCTGCTTTTGGTCTTGGATTTCGAGACATATTTGCCATCATCGCAACTTTGTCGAGAAAAAGTAAAAAGACCCAACAACAACAAAAAAGTGGGACATATTTACAAACTATAAGAAGTCAGAGGAACTCACTCAAACAAATGCATGAAATAGTGGGTCGTTAATCACTATAATCTACAATATCCAATTTTTCAACAAAAAAAAGAAAAATGTAAGAACTACACTAGAAAAATCATACATTAGAAAGCGTTATAGTTAGAAAATATAATTTTAAATGTTTCAGGAAATAACTTTAAAAACCAATGGTGACAGGGGTGTTAAAGTTAGAAAAACAAAAATAAAAATATCTCTGACGCCTTTGTTTTTTTAGAACATTTCTATGGTTTGTTAACTGGCAGTCGCATTTGCAGAGTGGTCCAGAAAGGGGACAGGGCTTCTGACCAACTCCTAGGAATCCCACTGTAAAGAACTTACTGAAGGTAACAGGAGGGCTTCTTGGCCCCAAGGTCCCTCGGCACCCAAGAGGACTTTATACCCCAACTAGTATTGCATTAGGAGGCGTGTTTGCAGAGTGGTGGAGAAAGGGGCATTGCCTTTGAAGTCCTCACAGCAATTGCGCTCTGTGGACAGGTTGGGTAGTTGTCGACCGAGGACCCTCTGAAGCCAAGGCAACTTCATGCCCCAAACAGCAGTGAGCCAGGAGGTGCATTTTTAGAGATGTGGAGAAAAGGGGCATTGCCTCCGATGACTTCTCAGCAATCTCCCTGTGTGGGACTTACTGGAAGTAACAGGAGGGGTAGTTGGCCCCAAGGACCCTCAGCAGTCAAAGGGACTTCATCCCCTCATCAGCAGTATTCCAAGGAGGTGCATTTACAGAGTGGTAGATGAAGGGGGTGTGGCCTCCGAAGACCTCTCAGCAATTCTACAGTTGGGACTTACTAGCGGTAACAGGAAGGATAGTTGGCACCCAAAGACCCTCAGGAGCCCAGGGGACGTTATCACCCAACCAGCCGTGCACCAGGAGACATGTTTGCAGAGTGATGGAGAAAGGAGGCATGGCCTCCGATGCCCTCTCAGCAATCCCGCATTGTAGTGAGACTTACTAGACATAACAGGAGGGCCTGTCTGCCCCAAAGGTGCCTCAGCATCCAAGAGTACTTCATCCACCAACCAGTATTGAATCAGGTGGTGCATTTTCAGAGTGCTGGAGAAAGGGGGCATGGCCCCAAGCCCTCACAGCAATCGTGCTCTGTAGAACTTATTGGAGGTAACAGGTGGGATAGTTGGCCCCGAGGACCCTTTGGAGCCAAGGCGACTTCATCCACCAACTACCAGTGTACAAGGAGGCGCGTTTTCAGAGTGGTGGTAAAAGGGGGCATGGCCTCTAACAGCTTCTCAGCAATCTTGCTGTGTGGGACTTACTGGAAGTAGCAGGAGGGGTAGTTGGCTTAGAAGGACTCTCAGCAGTCAAGGGGACTTCATCCCCTCATCAGCAGTGTGCCAGGAGGTGCATTTACAGAGTGGTAGAGGAAGAGGGTGGGGCCTCCGAAGACCTCTCAGCAATGCCACAGTTTGGGATTTACTGTAGGTTACAGGAGGGCTAATGGCCCCCAAAGACATTCTGGAGTCAAGTGGACTTCATCACCCAACCAGCAGTGCGCCAGGAGGCATGTTTGCAGAGTGGTGCAGAGAGGGGGCTTGCCAGTCGGGGTTGTCATAAAAAGAAATTGTAGAGCAGGGGAGCCGTGGGACTCCCCTTCCATGGACTATATCTGACTCCAGAAACCCTAACCCCTGGGGTCGGGCCTTGATTTCAATGGGTAGGCGGGCCATGCGCCCCTGCCAAATTATGATTTTTTGCAGAGTGGTGTAAAAAGGGTGTTGCGTCCAACCACCTCTGAGCAATCCCACTGTGTGGGGTTTCCTGGAGGTAGCAGGTGGGCTAGGGACCCTCAGCAGCGAAGGGGAAGTCATCCCCCAACCTAGAGCGCATTGCTTGGCAGAGAAGTGGAGAAAGGGGGGATGGCCAACTTCCATTTTTCTATTTTAGGAAGGGGGCTGTGTGGTCCCCCTTCCGATGACCATTTTGGGGCCCCAGGAACCCCATCGCCCAGGGCAAGGCCAATATTTTTTTTTTATTATAAAGACCATACTCCCGCCATCCCATAGCAAACTGCAATTATCAGGGATGAGGACACTGGGACATTGCTGGAGTGGGCCCTAAGGGGGGGCAGTCCCCAGGGCCATTTATGGCTCCAGGAGGGGGGCTGCGCGTCCCACCTACCTTATGCAGAATAGCTCTGGGGAGGTGGTGGTCCATGGGGCAGCAGGGGGCACGTGGCCCCCTACATTTTAGTATAGTAGCCCTGGGGAATTGGCAGTCCTGGGGCTGCTTGGGGGCTGCATGCCCCCCATGCATTTTAAAAAACTATTGCCCCTGGGGGGGTGATGGCCCCTGGGGCTGTGTGGGGGGGCTGGAGCCCCGATGCATTAAAAGAAAATGAAGCCCCTAGGGAGGTGGCAGTCCCAGGGGGCTGCAGGGGGCCTCATGCCCCCTGCACTTCAAAGAATTAGCCCCGAGGTGGTGGCGATACCCGGGGCTGCCGGGGGCCACGTGCCCCCACTGCACTTCAAAGAATTAGCCCCTGGGAGGTGGCAGTCCTGGGGGATGTTGTGGCCCATCGGGCCATGCATCTCTATTTGTCACTGCCAACAGGACCTGGCCCACCCAGGGGCCTAAAGTAAACAAAGGGCGGAAGCCTGTTCTTCATTTATTTTACCAAATTCTGCCAGATTCATGGATCCACCACGGATCCTGGCAATTTTATTATTGCTATTTTGGCCCTGGCAGTCCTTGTGAGACCCCTGAATAGGCCTACGGAGTCAGGGTTTTTCTACCCTGAGTCCTTTTGTTGTTTTTTAACCTTTTTTACTTGTGACTCATTTCAACCGAGCCACAAGATGACTGCCAACACTTCCTGATTTGAAGTGTTGTCAGCCAGTCAGATTGCAGGCTTAAGATACAGAGGGTTCGCAGATACTAGGGGCCCACAGTTGTATTTATGAGAAATGTTTAAGTTTCTCAGGAACTACTGAACGGGTTTACACCATTTAACAAAAGAGTGCTTTCTGGACCAAGAGCTAAATTTTTGCGAAATTTGATGTCATTCAGTTTAGTAGTTCGGGCTGTATCCGTGTCTAAAGTTTCCTATTGAAATTAACATGGAGAAAAAGCATTTTGGGACACCCCCTTCCCTCTTTTCTCAGCCTCCTGAACTTTCAACACAGCAACTGAAGTGAGTAGAGCTAATTTGGTAGCTTGAGGGGCAATATATAGAAAACAAACACATACGAACACATAGAAACAAGCAATTACAGATGAATTTGTTGTGCTTCTCAAGATATAACCAGCCAACGCGTTTCGCCCAAACACAGGCTTCTTCAGGGCAGTGTAGTATTATAAGAAGCCGTAACCAGTAGCGCGTTTGTAAAATAGGTACATTTGAGACTGATCCTAGTGCATGCATTCAAGATTCATGGAAGAGCAAAGTTCTTTAGATAATGGGAATGCAGAGTTCCATCAAATGAAGACTAAAAAAGGGTGTGGGTGATGCTCCAAGGTTCTATCCAAACTTGGTTCAGTTGACCGGCGTGGTAATTGCCAGTGACTGGATAAAAGTTTCATAAGACTTCAAAGCGGCATTAGCAGCATGTAGAAACCTGGAGCCATTTCCATTGGCTACGTCCTTCGGCCAACACGGTAGAAGCAAGTAAAGTATTAGAATATTTCGTGAAGAATCGTTAAACGGCGCTAAAGTTATTGGCAAATCAAAATCAGCTTTTTGATAGACATCAGGTCCTACCTATAACTACCTAGTGACGACCAATTAATGATGCATGAATAAAAAACTGTCATGGAACCCACTGTGGGTGTTTCAATATAATTCTAAGGACTACAAGTCCCTGCATGCACCAGACAAAGTCAGCGTGATGAACTTGGCCCACTGAGGGCAGTACAGGTGCAAGCAATGAGGAAAACTCCATAAGCCAATTTTCAGCAGTTTGCTCCACTAAGAAGAGGCTGCTGCCTCGAAACGCATAGGTGATATATATATATATATATATATATATATATATATATATATATATATATATATATATATATATATATATATATATATATATATATATATATATATATATATATATATAGATATATATATAAAAGAGTTCCCCGTTTTTGGAGCCCCGGGCCTACAGGGCGGCCTCACCACATGGGCACGGAGCATCCCACAAACACCACACTGGTAAAGCAAACAATGTGAGGCCCATTACCTTGGAATACAGCTTATTTCATGAGTCTTTAAGCGCCTGTTTCCTCTTGCCAACGTTTCAGCTTGTGCCGTGTTCAGGATAGGAACACAAGCGCCCAGGTGCGCTTGGGCGTGATTTAAAAGGTGTATCAGGTGCAATTATTCACCAATACTACCGTTCCCATAGTGCATTGTACATGTTTGTTAATAGTATGTTGGCAATCCAAAGAATGTTTTAACCTCAATGGTAATTTTTGTTGCACAAGCACCAGTTATTTGATGGAATCGTTTTTACAGGAGGCAGGTGAATTTAATGCACATCGCAAATGTTCTTAAAATATTTGACTCACAAACAACAGCTTCTTCCAGGCAGGATCGAAGCAGGAAATCATTCCTCTTTGAATCCCTTCCTTGCGCCATTCCTTTTTGCTGAGAAGTGATCCCTTTGTGGGTTGGAAGTCGCAAGTGAGCCAGGCTCCTCAATTTACATCAGAAGAGTTACCCCATTTCTGGAGCCCAGGCCCAACAGGGCGGCCTCACCACATGGGCACGGAGCAGCCCACAAACACCACACTGGTAAAACAAACGACGTGAGGCCAATTACCTTGGAATACACTTTATTTCATGAGTCTTTAAAGCGCCTGTTTCCTCTTGCCCAACGTTTCAGCTAATGCCTTGATCACAGACCGGAACACAAGACCCCAGGTGCTCTTGGGCATGATTTAAAAGGTGTAGCACGTGCCTGCATTCGCCAATACTACTGTTCCCATAGTGCATTGTGCATGTACATATAGATATATGAAAAAAAGAAGAGGAGAACTCTGGGTAGTTCTCAAGTTTAGGTGGAAAGCAGCTCCTGTTAGAGCACTCTCAACACCAGCGACACTCCAGATCTGCTCACCTCAAATGTCTGTTTTTCTATCACAGTATTTAAGTATAGGATTAGCACAGTGCCATCCACGCCGAGATAGAAAAGGACAAAGTCTTTTGCCATTTCTACAGCAAAGTCTTTAAGCATAGGACTAGCACAGTGCTGTCCTTGCTGAGCTGTAAAATGACAATCGCCATTTATCACTCCAGGCACAGAATTACAGCTTTGAATTGGTAAAATACCAACTCAAGCCAACCTGAAATGAGTAAAAGCAACCCCTGGCACAGTGTTTCGCTCCAATTAGAGCTCTTCAGAGAAGTATAGCTTTGTCCAGACACAAGGGAGCACCCAGTATAAGTCAAAACAAAACCCTTTCAGGCATAGAGTGGTGCATAAATTATGCAAAAAAGAAGAGAACTCTGGGTAGTTCTCAAGTTTAGGTAGAAAGCAGCTCCTGTTAGAGCACTCTAAACACCAGCCACACTCTAGATCTGCTCACCTCAAATGTCTGTTTTTATATCAAAGTCTCTCTCTATATATATATATATATATATTTATATATACACTTGCCTTAACAATAATTACCATACATGGGAGTGAGTTATGTAAGATTTGTGTTTTTGTAACAATTAATTTACATGACATTGTGGATACATTCCCTCATAACTTGTTTGAGCTTTTCCTTTCAGCAGGTAGCCAAGGCTAAGGCCATGGAACTAGGAGTGATGACAAAGAAAGGTGACCCTCATAGATGGGCACAGTAAGAGAAGGCCATCACCACAGAGGATGAGAGAGCACCCACAAGTGGGCATTTTGTACAATACGTGGACAGCCACTTGCTTACAATAATAAAGGTACATCAGATGTGTTCCATAAGCTGAGCCCTCAATCAGTCAGTCAGCCCCTGGGACTGTGATATAGCTGCTTTTCTGGAGGTCATAAGGCATAAAGCTAATATATAAGAAACGTACATTTACAAAACAAACATGAATGTGCTTACTCTTTTCTGCATGTGTTTTCAAAACTAACATGGATGTGCTGTTAATCTTTTCATTGCTTGTTGGGTTGCTTTTAGATATATGTGAATGTGTTACTGAATTGGTTATTATTAAATGTTGAACTGTTTCAGAAACTTTACATGACATTAGTCTCATCCATACATTGTCAAGACCAGGATCACGAGCTCAGACAAAGGTGAAAGAGAAGTGCAATTCATATTTATTAAAATCAAATAATTTTAAAAGTGTTTCTATATACATCTATTTTTGTTGGCACTGAGAAAGTTGGGGTGTGTTGTGTGGGGGTGGGTCAAAGAGTTGTGGGAATACAGTTCATGGGGATCAGGGTGGTGGTGAGTGTTGTCTACAGCCATCTGGCAGTCATCCGTGAGCATGGCTATGCAATTCTGGACTAAAATGAGATTGAGTTCTGGTTGTAGAGAGGCAGCATGTGTTTTTAAGTGGGTGCAGTTGGGTTGTTGGTAGTGTTTGGTGGGGCGGCCTTGCATTTAAGTATTGCTCCCCATGTGACAGAAGGGAATTACTGGGCAAAGAAATAGCCTCCATCACCAGCATGACAAAGACATAGCACCTTGCTGTCTCCTCCCTCAACAAATTGAGATATTCCTGGTGTAACTTCACCATGTCTTGGAGACATGTCTCACTTTTCTCTCAATGAACAATGAAACTTTTGCTTCTGGGTTTTAGTGTTGTACTTTTTTCCACTATTTGACAAGTATCCCCCCACACAGATCATTGTAGCTGTAAAATTGATCCTTCCAGAGAAAAAGAGTTTACCTATGACTCCACCAATCCGCATGCATGATTGTGTGACAATGCCAGCAGGTTCTCCATTACAAAGGGAGTTGAAATCTGGGAGGTTGTTGGGGGGGGGGGGGGATTGAATGGTAGAAAAGTCCTTATCACCAGGGATTTATCAGAAGGCGTTGAAAAGATAAGAGTTGCCCCGACACTGGATAGTGGAGGAGGGTAGAGAACTGAGATTCCTTTAGAGTGAAGGCTGATTTGAGAAGAGTCATGCATAGCCGGTTGAAGCATCAATGTCTTTCTAAGTGTTGCCTCAGGACTCCTTAGAAAGAAGAATTCTGGGTTAGCCTATATAAATGATACATCAGATGATTACATAATGCTAGTTGTTGGTGTGACCACACAAATTCATATATATTAGTTTCCTACCAATTTCCGCATGAATGCCTCCTTTGTGGATGTCAGAGACAGAAACAGTGCCCTCAAATGTGGTTGGCACGTGTTCTCAGATACAGCAGCCAGGGAAAAAAGTAAAACTAAACATAAGAATTGTTACAAAGCGGGTGTTGTAACGACTGCATTGTAATTACATGCGGAGAAAAGGATTCATTGTAAGCACTGTTAACATATCCTGGTATACACATACATATCACTTGACTGTATGCAGTGGGGACATGGGTGTATGGAGTGGGTGACAGAAGGGATTCAAACTCCTACCAATGCAGGAGCACAGTGAAAAAAGACACATACATTACAAATATAAGTTTACGGATTAAAACAACTGAACATAGACCGACCATTGGGTCTTTGTTATGTATGGAGTAAACTGTTACATTTGCTGTTGGTTATGCTTAGAGAAATATAGTTATATAGATAGCAACCAAACTGGCTAGAAACGTACCATGCTGTGCCATTTGTCTCTTGTTTATGACCAGCCCATGTCAGCGCACTGGTTGGAGGGGAAGAAGAAGTGATGGAAGGAGGTGGGTGGGCAGATAACACAGGGCATTCAATGTAAAATTATGACATAATATAGATGGCCATTATTGAGGCCTGTTCAATTTCAATATAAGTATGTGTTGCGTACTTTGGATTCAATATACATAAAGAAAGTAGATAATGATCAGTGTTGAGATATGACAAAGACATACATATTTCTTGAGTTTGTTAGTGACATTGATAGTAATGCGGCATAGATGTGTGGGTGTTAGGGATGCCTTTACACGTTTAATTGGTTGTCACCATGTCATGGCAGAAGTTAGTCCGGCTCCAACTGTCTCTTGCCACAAATGCACTTCACATCAGGGCTGCATATAACAAAATTAGATAAGTGAAGATTAAAAAAATGAATTTACAGTCCAAAGAGTGTTGGTAAAGCAGTGTGTGAGTGACATATGGGCCTACTTGTGTGGGGGAAAGAAGAGTGTAGAAAAAAACACTGTCTCCCGTCAGCCTGCAAAATGGCTGCTCAGAGCTGTTGCTCTGTAATGAACCCGACCTTCTTCCTCCTGAACAGTGATCTGCTGCCTCTCTCTGCCACTTAGACCACCGATTCCACAACCAGAGTGCTGGTGGATCCCCTGGGTCTGAGTGCGGTCCTTCTCCGATCTACCATTGCGGAAATATATTGCTAATGGCATGCTGATGTCTCCTGGGCTCGTTCATCCTGAGTTCATTCTGAGTTTGCAGAGCAGCTGGAATGCAGCACCTCTGTGCCCAACTGGTCTGCGGCCCACTGATGAGATCTGCGGCGTAGGTGCCGTAAGTTATCGGCCTGCGGGTTGGGGATGCACTGAGCGCTGAGGGGAGTCGGCTCTGATCCCTTGAGGATCCCGCCCGCCATTTTTGGCACCCGCCGTGGGACAGAGGGCGGCTTGTGGAGACATCGTTGCTATTACCGGGAGCACTGGAGCCAAGGGGTGAGCCTTGGATGTCACGTCCTCCTCGGTCCTTTTGGACGTTGCAATTCGCAAAGATGTATTCATCGAGTGCCATTTAAGTAATGCGGCTGATTCCAAAATGGTGCCCGCAGTAGATTGTCGCTTGGGGTCTAAGCAACAACTCATAAGAGTCCCCCGGTTTTCATCTTCTATGTAAACACCTCATAATTGAACGGAAATTGCATCTACTTCCCAGACGTAAAGGGATGACCCAGATTAGCCCCCCTGACTAATCGAGAATAACCCATGAGGCGCCCCACCTGACCTACAAATGGCTGCTGTCTCTCCCACTGGCGAATATTACTCACCTGCGCTCACCTCCCCTGAAGACATGCGGACACTGGCCCTGTCCTCATGCTGCATCACTGCATTGACTACGCCTCCTTTGCCTCTGAGTTATGGAGAATTTTGGAGACTGACTGAGTTTAGCAGCAAGGACTCCACCACCTTGCCTGACCTCAAGATGGCCACTTCAGTTGGTCTCAAGTTCTTTTTACTCTTGAGTGGATTGGGCTGCACAATGAAGTTTATAGCAGATCTCTGCTCTGGCAATCAGAAAATTAAATCAATTTATATATTAGACCAGGTGAATGCTGTTTCACTATATTTGTCCACTGAGACTTTTCAATAGGGGAGTCAAAGATCTCTGCTTAAAGTCATATACCTGAAGTCCAATTGTTAATTTACTACTAATAACTTTGTCCTTGTTATTTCAATCCTAAGAGTCTCCACTCCTTAATACAATAAGGAAAGACTTGTATATCCTAGTACTGGGCGGATAGATTCACCCAGAGTGGAATACCATCTGGGTGGAGATTTCCACCAAGCATAAATGAAAATCTACACTTGTGGAGATTGTTGCATGCAGATTTCCTAAGTGATTAGGGCTCGTTGGTTTGAATCTCAAGTAGATATAGGTTGGTAGGGTGATAAGAATTTGCCTTTGAATTAGGTCTTCACAAAACTGTCAGGGCACTCTTGTCTCACCCACTCTTGGATGGGATTTGTAAGATCTTCTTTTGTACATCCTTTTTTTAACATAATCCAAGTGTTTTGGTTGAGTCCGATACATTTTTGTTCTATCGGAAAACCTCCCTACCAGTTTGCTCCTCAACATTTTCTAGGTAGGTGAGTTGCATCACACAGGAACCCAGGCAGGGTACTAGTCTGTTCCAAGCATATTTATAAAGGGGTGAGAAGGCCTCTACAGATGTTTAAGAAGGTGGTAGAAAAGGAAGACATTTCACTACAAACTTAATTGCTTGCACGTTGACATTTTTAAAATCCTTTACTTGAAAATAATTGACTATGCTTCTTGCAACTGACCCTTCAAACCCAGAATTCTGGTGCAGCAATAAAATGAGCTTCTAGAATGTTGGTAGAATATACGTAATTACAGGGAAAGAAGCATTGTATACCCCACACAAGGCATCCTCTATAACAGACGGAGCTCAAGCCATACAGACATTAACCAATAACATGTGAAGTTATAAAAATTGATTCATAAAAACTTTCGAAAAAAATACTTGATTCATAAAAAATGGACTTGATTCACAAAAACGTTCGAAAAATGCGGAAATGTTAAACTCCCCAAGAGTAGGTTTGGAAATCTACACAAATTACACGTTTTCAGGTCAAATCTAGAAGTATGTGTTTCACTTTTTTATACAGAGAGGAGTGTTTTCTACTTGTAGGTACTACATGCCCCCAAAAAATATGTGGGTGCTAACTTTCATGTCCCACCCTTGAAACGGATTTACTCGTGCCTTTTACTTAAGCTGTTTTGCAAGTCGTTACTAAGTGGGGATCAGTTATGCTTAATGTCTGTGAATACAAACTTAATGAGTTCGTTGTTCTTTCATTTTGCAGGTCTGACCTCCATTCCCCCTCGCTCATTTACACCACCTTTCATTCCACTCTTCCTCAAGAGAATGTAGTGCAATATCTGTCCTACTACCCTATACCCCTAAGGACTGTTGCACTTAGCTGGTGAAAATGCAAGCAAATCATGATTCTGTGACTCAGGATCATGGGATCAGAACCAGCAGATAATTGTTTCATACAACTATTGTCAACTATGAAGGAGATGGAAGGTACATAGCCAACAAGTCTGTGAATGAGGTCCTATGCAGTAAACTGTGTAGGAATATTTCTTGGTTTGACATTTTTGCTTTGTTGTGCACAGAATCCCTGCACCATTCTGCCTGAATCTTGATCCTTGTAAATATTACATAAAGACAGTAGTTATTGGTTTCTTGGATTGGTTGGGGAGCGACTTTGTTGCATTTATACACAGCTCCATTTTTACAGTGTTGGAACATGAACTACGTTGTAACACCCAGAAACTGCACTGCTACCAGGTTCGCATTGGGAAGGTGGGCAATCGGGCTTTGAGTGATGGCCTAGTGCTTAAGGGGCAATGTGGACAGGTTTTTAGGGTCTCTGTAAAACAGCCCAAGAGACTAAGGGGCCCATTACGATGTCGGGCTGATTGCCTCCGCCAGGTTGGCGGTAGCCACCGCCAACCAGGCGGAGGCAATCCGCCCGACATCCACACTAGTTTTCCCCCCTGCCGCTTTGTAAATGTAAATGCTGAAATGCATTTTTAGCATTGTGGCGGGTGGTGCAGAGGGCACTGACCTCCACAATGCTAAAAATACAGGATTTGCCCGCCACTGTGGCGGGCACATCCTAATACCCCCCACGGGACCCCCGCCCTTATGGCGGGCGTCCCTATTACCACGAGGATGGCGGGCGGGCAAAGACCGCCCGCCATCCTAATGACCCCTTTACTGTCTTCCCCTGTCCCTGCCAGCCACTGTAATGTGTTCCAGCATCACAGGCACTACCCTGACATGCTGTTAATTGAGGCTGGGGGCTTGGGGTTGCTCTGGTCTTCAGGGCTTTCTCACCTCGCCCCCTAACTTGTGTGGCCTGCAAGGCCAGAAATAGTTTTATCCCCTCCCGGGCCATCACGTTCAGGATATGGTGGCTGTGGGGAGGTTGGGAATTTTGCAGGCGGCTCGCGGACAGGGTTCAGGGGATTTTGTGGCTGTCAGGCAATTGTCACCTAAGCCCTCCTGGATGAGCAGCTGATGTGTGCCTTTCTTGACACCTCTCCTGCCAAGTCAACTCCCTGAGACTAAGGTGGGCTAGGAGAGGGTAAGAGAAGCAGCTTTCCTTTAGAGCAATCATCTCAGCCACTGTGTCTTTCAGAACTTGTTGGGGATTGGAATCTTAAATAATTGGATGTGGAATTGTGGTTAGAGCTGTCAGGTTCATGTCCTGCCGTCTGCTCAACATCCTGTGATTATGTGCAAATCCCTGAATCTCTCTAAATTAGATCAAAATGAATTTAATTGTGTTTATTGTAACTGGGGATCATGTAAATTGCTCCAGTACATATTAATAAATAACAACCGAATTTTGCAGAGGTTGGACATTGATAATTAAAGAGGAATCTTTATACAAAACATTTCCCTAATCCTTTTTATATATTTTTTCTGTGTTTTTTTAAGTTTTACTATCAGCCATGGATCATTAATGCCCCTAGGCTGTTTTATTTCTCCTCGCCCGCCCAGCGAAAATGCAGTGTTTCTAGTTATACCAATGTCACTTGCTCTAGAAGCTTTAAAATATTTAATTTACCAAACATTTCTAAAAAAAAGTGAGGCTAGTGAGACTAAGCAGATGCATTGGTGACTCCTCCACTTAGGCGAGGAGCACCGCCTCACTGCTCTTTGAGCAATGGAAGAAGAAAAAATAAAATGATAATAGCACAATGTTATTATTATTTTATTTTTCCATACTGAAGCAGGTTTACGGGTGTGGGGCTGGGCTGTCGTCACAGTCAGCAGGAGAGAGGTTGGAGCACTTAAGAGCGCATGGCAGTATGGCCAGCCGTCTGGGTTCGGCCAAACCGCCATGCACCGTTAGCATGTTCCCCACCCGGCTGTATAGCGCACCTTGGGTGGAGAACAGGCACAGGCTCTCACTACCTGTCTGAGTACAGAACCACAGAGTTCAGACCAATCACAATGCTGCAGTCATGGTGGTAACAGCAGCATCGTGATTGGCTTAGGAGAGCCTGTGTGTGCTTCCTGCTTCCGGCAGGAACAGAAGAGGATGTCACTTTTATTTATTTTTCTACTGCCCCACCCATACTACTCAGTAGCAGCTGCCACTGACCAGATGAAAAACCATGAAAAGGAACGATCCGGGAATGTGGGCCAATTTTTTGGGGAGTGCCTAGACCTAATTGGCATCCCAAATCTGACCCATCACTATTGGAATGTTTATTAGTTTTCAGAATTCAAAATACTGTATGTGTTCTTGGTGTTGAGTGTGGCTGGAAAATAAAGATAAAAGGAAACATATGCATCCCTGAATGCAACATAAATTAAACATTCAATTCACCGATTAAGGAAAATTGCCATCGCCTGATTTTAATTTCCTAGCCACAAATTATTGTAGACGTATGTTTCTACTATTACCTTCTGGCTCAGTTCGTTGTCATACAGTTTCAAGGTACCAGCAGACATCTTCAGCAGTTTGGAAATGGGTGATCCTTCCAACAGTGATCTATACGACCCCTTAGTAATAGAAAATATGACACTGTTGTCAGTTCAGGGATTGAATGAACCCCAGTAAACAAAAATGTAGCAAGCACTAGCACTGGCACTGATAATTGATTTATATTAAACGTAAATAAAAGTCTTTCAGCAAGCGTCATTAACGCACAACACTGATACAGCACAAATAGCAGCTGCGCAAACTTATCTTACCTAACACAAAGAACACATGAATAGCAGGTGTGAGCAGCAGAACCATGTTCCCTCAAAACACACACACACATACAGAGAATAGGCACAAGATGTACAGTCACAGTTCAAACTACCCTTACACGCTCCAAGCCTCTAGCCCAACACCACAGCCATTAGCTGTGTACCCCTCCCTGCACAGAAGACTATAATTGCAGTAGAAATTCAAGTTTCAATAATTTGTATTTGTGTGATGGCTGTTGCGATGGTGCATGATCATGTTGTATTGAGTATGCAAGTGTGTGATGATGTGTGACTTGAGCACTGAATGGCATGCAGGCTATGCCTTGATTGTATTGTGTGTGTGTGTGGGTGTGTGCGTGTGTGTGAGGATGTGTATGTGTGACAGATACACACAGTGAAACAGTGACAGAGAGAAAGAGAAAGAGAACAAGCATGTTCAATGCAATCGGTCGTGCATTTGCGAGATTTTCATCTATTGGCATTGTAAATGACAATGCCTTATATTTATCTGTTTTGATAATTAACACATAAATAAAAGGCATTGTCATTTACAGTGCCATTAGTTCAAACTATTGGAAATGAGAGACCTATTTCATTTCAAAGAAGCGGCAGCCATTGTCTCGGGCTGCTTTGAAAGTGAAAGCATGCATGGTGCGCTGAATGTTGCAGGAAAGCATGTTGTGCTTGCAGTAGGAGAAGCTCATTAAAGAAAATTGTGCTAACAGAGTAAATAAGACATACCGTGTTGCAACAGAAATAAAAAGGCCAGTCCTCATGGGAGGTTACAAATGAAGGCATGGCGTTACCAAGGAGGGACTAACAAGCCTATTAACGAATCAGAAGCCAGCATTTTCAAAGGACAATAACAGAAGCCAATGAAAATATGGGCGGAGAGTGGACAGAGCTTTGCGTCCTTACTCTAATACAGCTTCCTCGCAGAGCAGTGCATGTGCTGCACAGGCTTGACCTAAAAAGAGAGTGATGGTTTTATGTCATCATGCAATTTCTCAATAGTTCAGTTAGGTAAACATCGCCTTGACACATAGCCCTAGGTAAGTACACATTGCATGAGAGGTTTAAAGTGCCCAATGTAAATTCCATACCAGTATCACAATGACCCATTAAATTAAAACTATTATCCCCAATCTACGACAGTTAGTAATAAATTGAAGTGATAGCCTTTTACCAGAAGCTAAAGTGTGCCTAACGTTTTGTGACTTCATCCTACAGCCACTCACTACTTGTCCCTGCTGCACAGAAACATTTCCCATGTTAGGAAATTAGGAAAATATATATTTAACTTGCTATAACATTCAGTGTGCCTTATCTTGATAAAATATTAATTTTAAGCAAAGTAGTAAAGTGTGGAATATTACATAGAGTGACATTTTAAAGGTCGCCAGATAAGGTATTTGGGAGGTTAGAGTACTGCATAATGAAGGGCGTGTTTTAAATCTCCAAATAAAAGGAATCCGTTTTTACTTATCATAAAGAAAAACAGTGTATTTACAAAAACAGATTTGAGAAATCAGAAACAACGTGCAACTTTCTCTGGTGCGTTTGAACTCTGACTACTAGTTGATCGCAGTCAGCCACTATGCATATCAAAGGAGAATAGACAACACTGTGCAACACAAGCTAAAGTTGAACTTTTCTATCATTATTATTGCAAATTGAATTGCACATAATGAAATTAATAACTGAATATTTAGAAGTCTGAAAGACAGGCCAGACCCTCAATCGATTTTTCTGCGGTTTTCTTAAAGACATGACATAGAACATCAGTCTATAAAGTCTTGGCTATTAAACAAAAATATTCTCCAAAACCTGCAATCTTGAATGCTCACCAAAGGAGTAGCAACATCAGATTATTCACTTTATTCCCCATACATTAAAAAACAGTGACAAGGGGAGCGTGCTCGCTCCCAAGCTTTTTTCATTGTTTATCAATGATGTGGCTAGCAGACTTCTGGACTACAGGAACAACTCTCCTGTTATGAATGGTATGAAAGTCCCACTCCTGCTCCTTGCAGATAACTATTCACTCATTTCCACACCATCTATGGGTCTGGAAAATCCTAGTGGATACATTTTTAAATATCTGCAGGGTTAGGAGTTTGGAGCTTAATGTTACCAGAACAAAATATATGGTGCTCGGGAAAGCGAAGGGCAAATCACATGAGGTTAGGATTAAATGTGAATCCTTTGAGAGGGTGACATTTTTTGACTACCTTGGGATAAGATTAAGCGACTCACTTGGCTGGGAACAACAATAAGATAAGAGTTATCTTACTTATTGCCACAAGTCAAAGTCAATACTGAGATATCACAGTTAGTCATACATTCGATCACTGATCCCTGCATTAGAAGTCTATCATGCTAAAGCCCAAAGTAGTGCTTTGTATGGAGCAGAGATATGGGGCCATACAAACACAAACTGACAACTTGCGAAAATATCTTTGTAAGATCACTTATCTTGGTACCCATCACCACTCCACTAATCCCATTGTTCTTTGCCCTAGGTATGAAAAGAATAGGAGATATGGCCTCACTGAAACTATTAATGAATTGGCTATGTATCTGGACAACACCCCGCTATTTGACTACTGTAATTCCCTAAGGGCGGTTCTGCTGATTAGTAGTTCAAAACAAACTACAGTGGTTCAAACATATTGCAAGCTGGTGCAAATCACTAGGCATGTGACTGTGGGAATACCCAGAAAGGGCAACTAGAGGGGATCTACCGAGACTGAAATCCAGGTACTGTGTGGTTGTGGGAGAGAGCTATGCTACCAGACCCATAAATGTTAATTTAACAACACACTTTTTAAGTGTCGAACCATGCCCCAGATTCGAGCTCTTCTTGGATCAAATCACACCCCCACTTGCTAGAAGTCTAAATGTTAGATTCAGGTATGGCAACCTGCTCCTAAGGTTTCCTAATAATCAGGTTGCTGCGTTATCACCAGAACTATGTCCTGCTTGTGCTAGAGTACAAGAGACAGAAGAACACATACTTTTTTTTACATTAAATACCAACTGATTCGCAGGAGGTGGATACGGCAGAACTGTTCAAAGCTTGGTGCCAGGCAATATCCGGTTGCCCACAGAATCCTAAACACAGATACATTCGGGCCAGCAGTTTTTGCAGTTAGTCGTCTTTTACTCTCATTCTGGATTAATCGAAAAAAGGTTTTATCCTAGGCTGCATTGACTGTTATTATCAAAATTAATTCTTGTGTTTTTGAAATTTTGGCTACTGGAACAAATGAATTGTGTATTGCACATAAGATTACATTTCAACATTTTAGGAAGCAATGTTTTTAACTGCAAGGCCATTAACTGGAAGCTTGTCTGTTTTAATGCTTTTATTCTGTTTTTTATTATATATTTTATATGTAATTCAAGAACCCTATATCTGTGTTTTAGATTGCAAATGATGGATCTTTTGTAAACTTTGATGGTTTAAAGCAAAACAATTGAATAACGATATTTATGAATTGGGTATCAGTTTTAGAAACGGATCCCATAATTTCACCCATCACAACAAAGGTATAGTTATGCATGATTGAAACAAGACGTATACAGCTCACAACTACTCCTAGGAGTGTCCTGGTGCTCAGCTCAAAGGTAGCTATACAGGATTTGGCAGGGCCATTAATCTTTTGCGAGCAGCAATGTTTTCAGTCTATTTCTGAATATGGAGATACGATTCCAAAGAGTGGAGATCGAGAGGGAGCTTATTCCATGCTGAAAGTCCCAGATAAAAAATTGACCACCACCCTTCTCTGCCGTGGAAAATCTTAGGAATGCTAGTCAAAATCCTTACCTGGAATGTAAATGGCGCAAAGATAATACGGGGATTGGTCAAGGCCTTAGTTAAAAGGATGGCCCCAGACATAGTATTACTACAGGAAACGCATCTACATGGGACACGGTGTGGTTTCTTGGCTAGAGGGGCGTACAAGGTAATGGCCCATGGGGTATACGTCAGGTTCCAGAGGGGTGGCCATTCTGGTTAGGAAATCCCCCCCTTTTATAGTTACAGACACATGGACAGACCCACAAGGTACATATGTTGGAGTAACGGGGACTTGGAGGCGCCAGAAGATGACGGTGGTGTTAGTATATGCACCCCCTAGGTTACAGGCCAGAACCCTTGCAAAGGTGACTGATATTATTCTGAATACACTGGACTCTCTACATGTGGTGGGTGGAGATTTTAATGATGTGGTTCACCCCTCATTGGACAGGTCAGGGGATTGAGTGGACCCCCCGGTACACTCCCCTCTAGCACGATTTATTGGCATGGTGGGGCTAACGGATGCCTGGAGATGGCTCCACCCGGAGCCTAGAATGTACTCTTATTTCTCTGGGGCGCACAGGGTGTATTCCAGACTGGACTACGTCTTCCTGCCCTGCCATGTGCTGGATGCTGTGAGCCTAGCAGAATTCCTGGCATGTGTCATCTCAGACCACTTGCCGTTGTTGGTGACGCTGGGATCGAGGCTAGGGGCGAAGACTGGGAAGTGGAGATTGGCGACCTGGGATCTCCAGAATAGGGACCTACTGCGAGGATTCCGGGCGGACGTGAAGGTCTACCTGGCAGACAATCTGGGCTCCGTACAGTCAGGGTGACGATTTGGGAAGCTCTGAAGGCTGTCCTGCGTGATAAAATACAAAATAGAATAGCAGAGGACAGGAGACTACAGGCGGACATCAGGAACCTGAAATCTCGAATCTTGTAGCTTGAACAGCAACATGTCCTGGACGGGGGAGTACCCGCGCTCCGAAGAGTGCTGGATGCCCAGCAGCAATACAAGGCCCTGACGAGTAATGAGGCCAAGACGCAGGCACAGGCGACGTTGCATAGATTATATGACTTAGGGGACAAATCTGGGAAACTGTTGGCATGGTTGAGTTGTAGGGAACAGGAGGCGAGATGGGTAGACCAGGTGACGGGTGCGGATGGCCGACCTAGTAGAACAGATGCACAGATAGCGCAGGCATTTGCAGCTTATTATGAGGAATTCTATAGGGCTAGACACCTAGGCTCGGTGGCCGAGATCGGTCAGTTTTTAGAGGAGGTGGAGACCCCAAGCTTGGGCGAGAGGCTCGAGAGAGCCAGGAGGTAGAGATTACAGTTGCCGAGGTGCGGAAAGCACTTGCTAAGCTACGCCCAGGGAAATATCCTGGTTTTAAAGGGTTTCCCGCGGAATTCTTTAAAAAAACGGCAGACCTCCTTAATGTACATTTGCTGGCCTTGCTCAATGGGGCGATAGAGGAGGGGTTGCTTCCGCCGGATCTTCGTATGGCCACAATAGTTCCCATTTATAAGCAGGGCAAACCGCCAGGGGAATGTTCATCATATCGCCCCATATCGTTGTTGAACGTAGACGTAAACCTCCTAGCGACAAACCTGGCCCTCCGAGTAAGAAAGGTGATTACAGGCTTGATCCATTTAGATCAGACGGATTTCTAGCCAGATAGGGCGACTAGGCACAACCTGCGAAGGACACACAACTGGTTGATGGAAGTGTTAGCAAGGGAGGAGCCCCATGTGTTTCTCTCCCTGGACGCTGAAAAACCATTTGATGCGGTCCATTGGCCCTTTTTAGATAGCGTTCTGATAAAGTTTGGATTTGGTACGAAGTTTCGGAAATGGAATACTCTTCTTTATACGTATCCATGAGCGAGGGTCAAAGTTAATGGTTTGCTGTCTCAGGGATGTCCCCTGTCGCCGCTGTTGTTCACCCTTACCACAGAAGTGGTGGCTTGCGAAATACAGCAAGATAGACAAATAACTGGTTTTAAAGTTCGGTGCGCGGAGGGGTATGAAGAGAAAATCTCGCTATATGCGGATGACATCCTGTTATATATTACATCCCCGGAGGTCTCGATACTGCACCTGTTTACGTTATTGGGTAGATATGGGTCACGCTCAGGCTATACTATAAATTGGCACAAGTCAATCCTGGATAGCCCTGGGGATGAAAGCTTGGGGCCGGCCTTGCCCGCAGCATTACGGGTGACGACAGAAGGGTTCACATACTAAGGGATTTATATAACAAGCAGCAGTTCTATCTCATATACAAAAAATATCCAACGAGTTCTTATGAATTTTAAGGAGGACGCGATCAGATGGAAGACCCTCCCCCTCACAATGTTAGGACGGGCATCAATGTACAAAATGATCACCTACCGCGGTTTCTGTATGCACTACACAACGAGTACTTCCCCCTTCTGCAACAGGTTTTTAAAGAGATAAACGAGCGACTTAGAGATCTGCTTTGGTTAGGGAAAAAGCCCAGGATAGCTCTGGAGACCCTACAGAGGAACCAATATAATGGAGGGATTTCCCTTCCCAATATTGAGGACCACTACTGGGCAGAACACCTCGCACCAATCAATAACTGGCTTCATGCCCCGGTAGATCACCCTACATACAGTCTGGAGATGGAGAAACTGGAATGCCGTACATGTCTACACTACATATATGGAGGGAGGGGGAAGGAAGCACTGCTGTCAGCAACAAGGGTGACCGTAGAGCTGTGGGACAGGGCAACAAGACGGATTGGCTGACAGCATCAACCCTTGAGACAAACCCTAATTTCAAAATGTGCATGGCTACGGGAATTACATAAGCTGAGAGGGTTTCAACAATAGGATGATATAGGTATCTCAGTGCTGGGTGACCTCCAGCGGAGGGGAGACCTGAAGTCCTTCCAGGAATAAAGAGCAAAGTACACTTTGCACCACACTCAATTTTTAAAATATGCGCAAATACGCCACGCCTGGCATGCGGAAGAGGCGCTCTCTGATCCCTTGCCGGAATATGCTCCGTTAGAGGGTCGTAAGCTGCAGGACCAGGTACAGGCTAAGTTGAATTCACTGACTTGTAAAACCCTACTTAACAACATGCCGGACGGAATTGTGAAACTGAAAAGTGTATGGGAATCGAACCTAGGGGAGATGGATGCGCTGGACTGGGAGACTGCCCTGATGCACCCAAGGGAAGTGGCAATAAAATCCTAACTCCGACTTATTCAATTCAAAATTCTGCATAGAGTCTTTTACTATAGATACCGTCTACATCGGATGGGGCGAGCCAATGACCCTAATTTCCTGCGTTGTGGACATGCCGAGGTCAAATTTTACCAGACCATCTGGGAGTGTGGGGTCCTCCAGAGATACTGGGCCAGGATACTGAGGGAGCTTGGGGAAATACTCGAAATGACCCTATCCCTGGAGCCTAAACTAGTCTTGTTGGGGATAACGAACGAGGTAGATTTGACGCAACCTCAGCTCATTTTTCTAATGCTGGCATTAGTGGTGGCCAAGAGGGATGTGGCGCGGAGATGGGGAGCCCGAACCCCCCGAGGCTAGATGAATGGAGTAGGGGTATGGACATTTATATGGCAGCTGAAAGAGTTACCTATAAAGCGAGAGGTTGCCCGAAGAAGTTTTATAGAGTATGGGGGAAATGTCAACATTACTATGCCATGGATGGGGGGCTCTGAGGGGGTAGGGTATGTTACATTGACAGCAATAATGTATAGGGGAAGGACTTGGATGGAGCTATATATTTTGGATATGGATGGCTTGTTCATATATAAATATGAAGTGATATGTTTTGCGCTATGTTTGGGGCGGTGGGTGGCGGGTGGGGGTAGAGAGGGATGTGTTGGATGATCTGCTGTGACATGCTTACTATGTTTTCTTGGTTTGAAAATGCAAATAAAAATAATTATTAAAAAAAAAGAATTATTACACACCAGAATTGTGTAGAATTCATGTAGTTACAATTTATGAACAGACGAACACTTATCCCTCATGACCATGACGGCATCCCGACACTGGGAGCAGTCTTCCCTCACTTTCCATCTATTGACTTTGACGCGGCCAGCGTGACCATCATGCTACCACGCTGGTGACGCCCTCGCGGTACCTTAAGTATCCCCGCACACAGAGGCAGCCGTCTCTACCCATGGAGGACGAGCCTGCAACACACAGGTAAATCATTACCGCCCCTTATTACTACCTGTTACACTGTTGGTAATCGCAGGCTGATCACGAGCGCGCCCCACACAAGGATACACGCTCTCCCCATTTGACAACCACCTTCCGAGCCTTCGGCTCTAAGCGGAGGTTGTTGATCCTAGTATTAATGTGGACACAACCAAGGGTACACAGGTCCCTTAGTTTAAATGAACGGGAGCCCACAAAGCACATGTAAATTACTGCCGCCCTGCGACTTTGACCATTACATTTCTGGGGAGGGCGGGCCATTCTTAACAACAATGTGGGCACACCCAGGGGACACATGCCTTCGAGGTTAGATGCATGTCCCACCCTGTGCTAGCCCTTTTATCTCTGTAAGCATACCATGCAGGCCGCCACTCAGTCCCTCTCATTTTCTGACAGGCCCCTATGCATTTGGTGCATTTCTGACCGACCTCAGAGCGGCAGGTGGCTGACGCTTGATTGACGTCTTCGTGGCAGAGAACAGATGTTCCTGCCTAGTGACCTGAATCACCTTAATCTCACCGCCATGATGAAATGCGGGTCAGCTCCTATTATTCTGTACCCATTGCACTGGAGCTTTGTTGATGTGCCAGCACTGACAGCCCATTTTCTCCATTAGATGAGACATCTCACACCACTAGTTGGTTGCCCCCATGTCCTGAGGAAGACTCACAGGCCAAGGTTCAAACCATCCTATGTGCCACAAGCTGAGTCAAAACGTCGACGGCCATATACCCCTTCATCTGGACCCTACCAACTCCAATCCCTGACGTGCCTCACATGATAACAATCTGTGATGTAAAAATTATGTAAATCAACCATGTGGAATACTTTGGACCAGGTCGTTAAGATTGATATGCTGAATCAATCTCATTTCTAACCTTTCAAACTCCTTTTCACTCTACCCCGGGAATTATTTTCCCAACCACCACTTCTTGAGCACTCTCTCCTTTGCACATTCCCCTTGGAGCAACCTTTTATGAAATTGTTGTTGTGTATTTTGAAACTAAAAAAATAACTCTGCTATTCAACGGAATAAACTCAGTATTTTCCGTATACATTTGGCTGCTGCACATCCTTTTCTTCTTTTTCCCTGTATGATTTGTTTTCTACCCAAAGAGCGTGATAAACAATTAGCTCTAAAATGTGTAAATAACGTAATTGAATTTACTCTGATTAAGGATTGGTTTGAGGACCATTGTCTTTCTATACCGTGTCTATCGAAACTACATCCCGGTATGGTGGGTGTTGCTCAACATTCACTGCATCTCACAACGGACCCCTGAGATTGCGGGCCCATGTACCGCTCAGGGATCCGGGGTGCGGCCTACTCCACACTGAAGTCCATGGCCCAACTCATGCTGTGGCCCAAGACCTAAACCATGCATCTACCGCCCCTGGACCCACGCGGCATGCGCTGAACCCAGGTGCCTTCTCACCTATGCATCGAGTGGTCCGTCGGCCTGGGCAGGGGTGGAGGACCACGGATCGAGAGGTGAGAGGAGGAGCCCAGTGGGTCACAGGTACCTCACACCCCGCTACAAGCTAGCTCAGTGCGTGTCCCTGCTCACAGCGGCGCCAGCGTGGCCTGCTGCCGGCTATGGCGAGACCCAGGAAGTGCCGCTGGCAGCATTGCGTCTGGGGGCCAGAGACAGGGCGGCAGCAAAGGACTGGCAGACTGGCAGTTGGCTCCCTGCCTGGCTGGCTGCTTTGTGGTGCCTTGGTACAGAGGAGAGAAAACGCTCCTGTGAGCCTGCTGAGCCCAGATCCTCTGGGCCCTGTGGAGGTGAGTCTGGCAAAGGCTTGCGTGGCAGGAGACTCATCACTCATTCAACAGGATGACAGGGTCACTCCCTAGGTCGCAACATAGCACACCTATTGAACCCTTCTTCTCCCCTGGAGCTGCGCAGGATTTGGTGTGATTCACTCATGCAGGGGCAGATCTGCAGTCTTTCTAGTCCACCCGCCTCTCATAACGGACGCACTTCAGTGAAAGCAGGGCCGACACATGGGTCGTACCGGGCTCAGATCGAGGTGCTTCATCTCACAACCTCCCTCCCCCATATTGTTAATGGATTTGGGGGGCTGCGCTGTTGAGGCTGCCCGAGGTGAGGACCTGACAGACGGTGTGGAGTCTAGACATCTCCCCTTCACCCTTTATGTTGGATTTTGCTACAGTGCACAATCTGATGGAGCACCCTTCCCTTGGGCTTGGCCTGTCTTATCTACAGTCATCCCCTTGTCTTTCACTACGTCGAACAGTCCCCAAGGCTCGGGGATGCCATCTGTGTGGCCATGTGCCTGTCCCCTGGAGCTACAAATCTTTTTCCCTCCTGAGGCCTGGGATAAGCAGTATATTACCCCTCTTCATTAGCCCCGGAGGGTGTTGGGCTGGGTGCCCAATCAACAGGACACTGACGCACCAACACCCATACTACTAGATTGGACTCAGGTGGAGTCCCCACTGATACCAGCTGATCTGCCCCCCCCGGCTGCTACAGTTGGGAGCTGGACACCGTTTACTCCTTATGCCCTGTGCTCAGCAGCTGGCCATAGGCCGCCTCCGCTCTGCTGCCCAACAGGGTTCATCGTCCCAAGACATGGATGAAGGGTCATCTGTTAGGGCACGCAAATATCTGAAAACACAACGCCCTGATCTCTCAGCCATACTTGACTCAGTCTTGGCACCTATGGAAAGGATTGGCACAGCATTGGATCAGACCTGTACATCTCTTGAGAACCGGATGGATACAATTACATCAGCCTTTTCACTTTTGAGGGTTGACCATCAGAAATTATCTGACCGTGTACACAAAGCAGAACTCACGCTTGCAGAACTTCAATCCAAAACTTGCAATCACACTGTTACCCTGCAGGATTTGCTGGATAGCGTCTGTAACCTCGAGAAGAAGCGGGACGACACAGAGAGCTGTTCATGTTGTAATAATGTGTGAGTAGCCTTCCAGAAGGGACAGAGGGACATGACCCGGTCAGATATGTGGAGAGCTGGATGAAGGAGCTGCCTCCCCAGGGAAACTCTCCCCCAATTTGTGGTGGAATACACGCACAGGGTGCCTACCCACAGACTGCCTCCTGGGGCTAATCCGAGACCCTTCATATTTCGACTGTTAAGTTTCTGTGACAGAGACGCTATACTGAGAGAGGTGGGGAAGCACCCAGGGCTCAAGATCCATAACGCCACGGTCTTATCCTTCCCAGACTACACTGCCCAAGTACAGAAGCGACAGGCCTCCTTTGGGGCTGTAAAGTGCCAGTTGTGGGATCCCGACTTGCGCTGTTCATTTCTATTCCCAGCCCACCTGCAGGTGGTTAGGAATGGCACCACCCACTTTTTAGAACTCCCCCTCGGATGCTTGGGACTGACGGGAGGAGTCTGGGCTGACTTCATCCTCTAGACCAACTGAGGACCCCTCGGTGCACAAAAGGGAAGACAAAATCATCGGAGGGGATAGGCGGAGGACTGCACAGTAGGACCTCTCCGATTAGTGCCCCAGATCAAGAGCAGATTTTGTTGGAATGTCAAGATGCATTACAAGTTGCGCCAACTCTTCATGCTGTGCGCTCACCACCTGCTTCCACAGAGTTCCCATCCAGATCCGGAGGAGACGCAAACTCCTTACTGGCCTGGTCTTCTGAATCAGACTCGCCTCACCTCCCTGATGTCACACCTCAGACCTCGGACAATATTATCTGACAGTCCTGCTTAGATTTGGTTTCCCTCACTCGCTTAGTACACACCTCCTTAGCACTCCTCTTTTGGGCCTGCGCCCACGTCCTGGTGGCACATTGGCACGAGTTTGCACTATATCATACACACACAATGACACTCCCATTTGATGCTTCATAGGGTTGCTTATCGGGAGAAGGGTTACGAGGCCCTCTCCATACTCACCCACCACCCTTGGAGTCATCACCTGACCATGTGTTAGTTGCCATGGTTGGGCACATCTGGTTGGGTAAACTCCTGCCAGGGGTTAGCTCCTATGCAGTTTCACGACTTAGCTATAGAAGTTTTTGTTTACCCCGAACACTGTTACTTTGTCACGAGCCAAGAACTGAACCACAGGAGCCGAAGATGATCCCAATGCCCACCAACCAGTCTGCACACCCGAAAAACTATATCTTCTGGGCAACGCACTAGCAGGGGGGAAAGGGGAAGTGGAAAAACAAGAGAGACAGCCTGGCGTAGTTGTAGACGTCGAGCACTAGGTTCGACCAGCTGAGTTGGTTCTATTACTACGCTGTGCCTGTACAGGATGATAAGATCACATAAACATGCACGCCACGCAGTTATCACTTTATATTTTTAATGGTTATACCTGTATTACCTATTGTCTCCAGACTATAGCTTCTCTCTATCAATGTTGTTGGATTAGTTGGGTATATTTCAGTATCTAGATATAAGAACAACACTATGAACCATTTCCTATTTTACCCTAAAACTCTGTGCCAACTTTGTTTTAATTCCTCTAGATATTTACCCCTGAAATACTTTTATCTGTCTGTAGTTTCACTCTGCAATGTTTATCCATATCGACCTAAAAATTCTTGACTATTGACAGTCTTAATCTTCAATTCCAAAGTATTTAAACAAAATGTTAACTTATAGTCTCTATGAATGCTTCTTCAAATGCGTTGTTGGGCAGTTTAAACCTGGTGTTATAGGCACCTCTTGCCACCGCAACATCCGGAACCAAAATTCTATTGTGGTGAAAACCTGAAGGAAAAGTTGTTGAGTCGCTGTCTTCACAACTAAGAAGGAGGCGATTAGTGTCCCACGTTGCGCATGCGTTAAGAAGTCTCTGAAGCTCTGAAGTCACTAATGGCCACTAATGACGCAACCGCGTCCTTAGAACCTAACAATATTATCAAAAAGAACATAAATGTACTATTTCCGAATATCAACCGAGAAGCGCGAAAACAAAGACTTCCAGCTTTGTCACGTCGACAGTTGAAGTGCGCAGTTCATCATCAGCACGGGAACATTAAGCACCTGGACTGGTGCGAGTCTTGAGAGTCTAGACTGCTGACCCCACTAATCGATTGTGCCTGCTTTTGCCATGCTGGATTTCTGAAAGGTTAGAATACATCTTTTGAGAAAGAGCCTTGTTATCAATAATTTATTCTTTTTGTGATAACATTTCTTTCTAGTTTTCAAACAAGTGTTTTTATTCCTTTTAAACCTTGACGGATTGCTTGTAGTCAGACAGATCTTAACATACTGCTATGTCTAGTGACATGCTGCTGCATCGTAAGCACTATTGCATGACGGATCTACTGACTAAGTCCGGTTGTTATATTACGATCCTATAGCAAGAGTTAATATCGTCACTTGGAACGTAAGAGGGATACATACACCTGCACGCAAATGTTCCATCTATGCATATCTACAACGTAGGTCCATCGGTATTGCTCTACTCCCGGAGACAAATTTAACAATCCTTGAGGCTGCTCAGTGCAACGCCTCTGATGGGGACAAGTGTACAGAACAAATCTCTCCCTGGCATGAGGCGCATTGATCTGGGTGAAGGCAGGGATCCCTTGGGAAGAAAAAGAGGTGGAAACCGACTCCAAAAGGCATTATGGGCCAGATGTAGGTAGCCAAATACCGGTCGGTAACGGCCAAAAATACCGAATTTCACCCGTTACCGACCGGTATTTGGATATTGAGATGTAGGGTCACAAATAAAACAGATTTGGTAAATGCGAGTCGGTAATTTTACCAAATCGGTAATTTTACGGATTCGGTAATGTTACCGATTTGGTAATTTTACCGAATCAGTGATTTTACCGAATCGGTACATAAGAAATGCTAAAAAATGAGTTCTGAGATGTAGGTAACTTCTAAAATACAGAATTTCATGAAATTCGGAATGTAAACGTCGGCATTTACCATGGATTGAAAGCAGGTGGTAACCAGGTGCAGGCCATAAAAAAGGGCCCAAAAAGCAACAGTGTGAACAGAATGGCGGCATTCTACGTGATAGCGAGGCAGCTACAGCTGCAGGCAGCAGGAGAGAGGGTCTGGAGAAGGGAGGAGCAAGTCTACAGCCAGAGGATAAAGCTATTTCAACTAACTGAGCCAGAGATATTGCAAAGGTACAGGCTACACCCCCACAACATCCTGGACTTGATCGGGGACCTGCACCCACTTTTGGAGCACCCAACCCCAAGGGCGCATGCCATCCCACCCCATGTGCAGGTGCTGTGTAGCCTACACCTGCTTGCACCTGGGAGTTACCAGAGTGTGATTGCTGCGGTAGGTGGGGTGTCCCAGAGCTGCCTGTCCAGTTTTTTCAGGAAGTTCGTAGAGGCCATGATGCAGAGAATGTATCATTAAATCAGCTTCCCTGAAACTCATGCGGAACTGCTCAAGACCAAGACTGACTTTTATCAAATTGCACATTTCCCACACATCATTGGCTGTATTGATGGCACCCACATCCCAATATGCCCACGTGCTGCCACAGTGTACATTTACAGAAACAGGAAATCAACCCACACAATCAATGTACAGGTAATCTGTGATGCCAAGTACATTATCACAGACATAGTGGCCAAGTTCCGAGGAAGTACCCACGACTCCTACATCTTTCAGAACAGTGGGATCTACACACACCTGACAGCGGGGGAATTCGGAGAATTGAAAGGGGTAATTCAAGGGGAGATTGAGAAATTTTGGGAGAGGCTGCTAGGTTTGAAGATCAACCTATCCCCTACCCTAATGTTGACAGGAACTGATAGGAATCTCAGGCTGAATAAGGAGAATGAAGCCTTTGTGTTTATGTGTGTGGATGTTCTCCGGATATTGCTAGCATCTGGTTAGAAAGATACAACACCTCCCTCCTATCAAATGTGGTTGGCTAGGCTCCTGGGGATCCATAATATCGTCCTCCCTCTACTCACAAAGGGGTAGAAAGATAAGGGCTTGGGGCCAAGCCAAATGGGCACCAATCAGGGCTGGCTCGATGTGCACATTGAAACTTGATGCTTCGAGAATTCTATTTGGTGCTATTTTAGACGATTTTCTTTTAAATATTGATTCAGGATCTCCTCTTTTAAATGTAATATGTTGTCTCACATTTTTAACTGTCTTTTTTAGAAAGCTGTACCATAGTCTGTCGCCCATAGATCTGTCATATACATTCCTCTTAATATCATGTCTAGATCTTAAAATAATGACTCAGGATCTCCTCTTATAAATGTAATATGTTATCTCTCTTTTTTAACTGTCTTTTTTAGAAAGCTGTACCTCAGTCTGTCGCCCATAGATTTGTCATATACATTCGTTTTAATATCATGTTTAGATCTTAAAATAAGGTATTTTGATACAAAATGTATTTTTTATATGATTGTACCAGGTGTGTTTCAATAAAAAAAAATGTTTTAAAAACATTAATGGGGGGTTGCTTGGGAAAATGAGATGATATTCACAGTTGGATAGATTGGAAAACATATGTTAGATTCAGTACTCCCACAATCTAAACGTCAAGATAAGATTAGAATTAAGACTATGTGCCTCTTGATTGGGATCGCTCTAATATCACAACAATGACGTTACATTGGCAAGTGTGTGCACTAAACTGTATTCTATGATACACAACATCCCTTCCTATGTGGTGCTTCCAGAATGCCTTAGTGAATCCAAGAAGAGTATGTGGCATCTCCAACTGTCGATCTTAGGTAGAAATCATTTATTAATATTGAGATTGTAGCAGAGACATTTCTAAGCAATCTCAGAAGCAAAATTGACTTTCTAGCCGTATGCCAGAGGTTAGAGATGGCTCCAGATGATCAGAAAAACCCTCACTATTATAACACAGATATATGCATCAATAGAAAGGGATACATTGTGAAAAAGAACTATGAAGCCTCAATTTATGTTACAGACTGAAGTTTAGGAACATTTTTGTTACAATAAAAATAAAAAGCAGAAATCATGAAAGTATTGCTCCAGTGACAGAGCCTGCAATAGGAAGACAACATCTTATAAGTGGGAGTACCAAGGGGATCATCAGTTGAGAGATCAGAAGCAAGTTAAAACCTCCGTTAGGTATTAATATTCTGATGCACGCCATACTTAATCTAAAAGAGAATGAGGATATAGAAGGTGCTCAGATAATACTCCGATGATCAACGAAGCAATCATCTAGTCCTTCCTCAGATACCTGATAAAAGATTCTGCAGGTATAATGAAGAAGCATATATATGTTTGCGCATAGGACAATATTTGGGACAAAAAGTCACTTCAAGAAGTTAAAAGTAGCAGCTAACAAGAAACAGAGTGGCAGCATTAACTAGATTTCTTCTCACAAGCAGGAATTGAGTCTTAGCATTACTATACAGTGCAACAGAAATCACGAATGTCCACAGCAGCAGAAATCATCAATGCCCACAAAACTCTCAACACTGCACCCCACAGGTACATGCATAAACCTGGTGTCATTTATAAGCCAACAATTCAAATGGCGGAAGATACAAAGAAAATAATATATATTAGTCTTGGGAAACAACTGGCTGAACCTTAAGATATAATAGTAGACGAAGATGATTGGCCTTCTCAATTCATGATCAACACTTTAAGGGATAATAACAGATGTCTTTATACCATTAGTGCCCCAGACCCTTTGTTACTCATATGCTGGGAAGTGAGTATTAAAACTGGCTCCTGCTCTTCATAAGTATAAACCTGGTTAGAATGTGAAAGCCTGCCTGCTCACTGTGTCCCTGGCCGATAAATCACATATCTAGCACCAGTATTCATTACAACCTTAGGCCAAATGGGAAATTAAAACAGCCTATATAAGCTATTGTATCATAGCATAAACAAGCAATCCTAGTCCATTATATACTGTGATGTTTTCTATATAAACACTGTTGGGTTATGGAGATCAGCATTTGATAACCACAATTCCAATAGCTGAACAGACGCTGAACACAACACACATACCACATGAATCATGACCCAATGAACCAGAAATAGATATAAAACTACAAATGACATCACTAAGGGATTCTTTTCATTAATTAATGTGTTATTGTACTCAATGTGCACTCACCCACGTAGCCCAAAATTATAAGAAATGACCCATGATGCTTGTCTCAAAACTCATTAAACTGCTCTAGGGAAAGGTGAAGCAGGGGGATGTCAATGATGTTTACATTACAACAATCATTGAGCTAAACATTAACAAGATTGTAGACAATGCTGTTACTAATCATAACATAAAATAATCCACAGGAAGAGTAAACTTGCCGTTTAAATATTTATGTTTCTTGGTTATCAATTAAGTGTGAAGGATAAGAGCTAGCCTCTGGATCCCTTGCAAAATGTGTGAAGCTCATGTAAGTAAGTAAATTTATTTGTTGATTAATTAAAATCATTACAAAAAAGAACATATCAAGCACAAAGTCTGATTGAACATATACGGATACAATGCCTTAACATAAGTTGATCAACATTTGTTTAACCATTTTCCAGTTAGAGACTAAAGTGCATTATGCTAGCAGCAAATATTGACCGTTTGTCAATAGCAGTCAACAATGACTGAGTAAAGTGCAATGTGCTCACGGCACAAAAACTAATGTGCATTGTGCTAGCAGCAAATATTAACAGTTGTTCAGTGAAAATTAGCAGCAAAAGGAAAGTGCAATTACCAACATTTTTTACAGATTGTCTGTAACTATTAGCAGCAAGACATAAAGTGCATTAGATTTACAGCGACAAAGCTAAAGTGCCCTATGCTAGCACCAAAAAGTTACGAATTACTGTATTAATTGAAAAATTATGTATAATATACAAAGCTCCTGCCGGGGATAAAGTGCACATGTGCTGACCTCTAAAATCATATAAGATAATTGTACATAAAGTGCCATCCACATTCATAAATTACCTTTAAATTACAACATTACAAGTGGTAAACTACAACATAAGTTAAAATGGTTTGTGCGAACTACAAATATTACACCGTTTCCGAATGAATTAAAAATACAATAAAATAGCCCACCTACTCCCGAAAAACAATAAAAATAGTTATATCATTACCGTAACGAATATATCATTTACTTAAGATGTCTACACTACGTAATTTCTTTTCCACTATAAAGATGAACTGAACAAATTGATGCATAGTATGAATGTTGACACCTCGTAAACAACATATAATTGCTGTTCTACATGTTCTAACTCCCATTTCTTTAAAGATAGGCTTTAAAACTGTCTTCTGCTCCTGTAGCATTTTTGGACATAGCGTTACAATGTGCAGTACGGTTTCATTACACAACCCAAAAAAAGGCTACAAATATTCGACGACCATTTGTTCTCCCATTTTGGGGTTCCGTCTTTAGTTGGATATATGCCAAACCTTAATAGCATGAATTTCTTTTTGATCAGAGGTTTTAAATGAAAAAGTAAATAAGGCTGGACTAACAATTTATCAAAGGAGTTCGCTATGGACCAGAAATGTTTTTTTACCCTCCGTTTTTCTTTATCCATTATTTCTGACAGCCGAGCAACAGTCAGGTTAATTGATTTTTTATAAACCGTTTAACTCCTCACTTCATCTACTAAATTTGGGCATTCAAAGTTGGATAGACACTCAGATAAATAATCCTGCCACCTACTCGAATATTCGCCCTACAAAATCTCACGCCAGCTAACGTGCCCTCATCAGCTCGAGATAGTGCCTATAAAGTTTTTCAATATGTTGCTCGTCGGACCAATAACGGATTCCTTAAACCGTATTCCAGTCTTAAATTGGCACGTGAAATCTGTCTGGGAATCCTAAAAACGGATTTATACCGCCTTACTTCTATATCATCAAGCAGTTTTGCATCCTTGCCTCGAAAGATTATTGAACCGTAGTCCAAGGATGGAATAAGCTTTGCTCTCATGACCTTCAGCAAGTAATCGTAATTGGGGCATAAAAGTTTATCTCTCAGCTTCTAAAGGCAAAGGCAAGTGAAGTACCTTTGGCCTCTAAATTATTAAAATGCTGCCTAAATGACAAACCATCGTCAAATGTGATTCCCAAATATTTATATGATTTTACACATTCTATAGCCAAACCTTTAATATTCCATTCCTTTACTCCCGGTTTACCTTTTCCAATTGTCATTATTTTTGGGGTTTTTGTATTAATTGTTAAACCATTTTGTATAACATATATATTAAAGGAATTTATTAGTCTTTTTAACCCTATAACAGTTTGGCTTAGTAAAATGGTGTCGTCTGCGTACTGTAAATATTTAATCTCTATACCCATCACAGAAGGGGAGTGTGAAATGACATCATTAAAATGGGCTGGGAGATCGGACATAAATAAATAAAAAATGCAAGGAGCCAAAACACATCCTTGTTTCAAACCGACATTGGTTTCAAGGCGACAGGTGGTATGTCTACCGTCGCCAATTTTGATCTGTACCCACGTATCGGAGTATATTAATTTAATCATTTTTAAAAGTGTTTCTGATATAACCCAATTGATTAACTTCAACCAAAGAATGTTTGTGGGCACAGAATAAAAAGCGTCTTTTAAGTCAATGAAACAGATGTACAATTTTTGTTTCCTACATTTTGCTCTTTCGCCTAATAATGTCAATAAAATCAAATTAGTAAGAGTTGATTCTCCCTTTCTAAAACCAGTTTGAAGATTTGGAATCAGTTCTTCTCTTAGTGCCCACGACTCTTGTTCGTCTAACAAACAACTTGCAAATATTTTCGCATTTACATCTGTAAGTGTTATTAAGCGATAATTTGCAGGATTGTCCTGGGGCCGCTTTTATAAATTGGCTGAATAATGCTTCCCTGCCATGATTCCGGGATACAGCCAGATTTAAGCACATCATTAAAAAGGAGCGTTAATAACTCCGACCAATTTGTTATTTTAGCTTTAAAAATAGCATTGGGGATTCCATTGGGGCCAGGCGCTCCATTAGATCTGATCTTGATTAGGACTTTTTTAACTTTATCAACTGACCATGGCTCAATGTCAAGGGAGCATAGTGAATCACTGGCACTAGGGCGAAGACCCCCTTCTACTGACTCCGGTTGGCACTGATGTCGATTGCATTTACCATCATCGCACTGTGGGCCTTGAGAAGCTGTTTTCAAATTATTAAAAAGGTTTACCCAACTTAATTCATCAATGTTGGCACTATTACTTCTAAAATTGCTATTTTCTAGATTATTAATAATACCCCAGAATAGTCGCGAGTCCTTAGACTTGAATGCATAATGTAGTTTAGACCAGGTCTCTTCATAGTACGCTTGTTTAACCCTCCGGATTTCGTTCTTAAAGCCCTTTTTTAGGTTTCTAATTTTAAGTGAAATTGAAAAATAATATGTCCCTTTTGCTTTTCTATACTATGATCTTATTGTTTTGTTAAGAGTTCTTTTCAAGTATAGTAAGCGGTGGGCTAAACCACCTTTTATTCTTTGGGTTTAAGATAATACCCACAGAGGGTTCCTGTTTAGAAAATGTATCCAAAAGAGAATGACATAGGCAGGGCCAGAGAGCAACCATCGAGTTCCCTTTGGAATTAGCTACTTGAGCATCTAGATTTAAATGAGGAAGGAATTCCAAGATATCTTTATCAGTTTTATCGCTCCATATCAGCCTTTTAAGATTAAAAGCGGTGGGGGCAATTCTAAGAATTCTGGATTCAGGCAAATGTTCAAATGGGAAATTAAAAGAAATAACTTGGGGATTGTGATCGCTCTCAGTCCTTGGAACTACCTCGTAACTTTGGACTAAATCAAAAAGTTTCTCTGACAGTATTGTATAGTCAATTATAGAGGAGCTACCAGTTTTGTTGAATGTTGGTATGTTCTCTCTATCATGCATAATCGTTAGATTATATTTTATAAACTCACAATTGGACCATTGAGATAGGAGTTCTGAATGAATTGCCCGCTTTTTGTACAAAACAAGATGAGTATTAAAATCCTCGGAAATGATCATCAATGAATCCATGTGATCATAGTATAGCACTTTCACCATTTCCCATAACTGAATAAGTTGCAATGATCTAACCTTTTTTTCGAACTTAAATAAACATTTACAAAAATGAGTGATTGTCTAGCAATTAATTTAACGCACTGTATCCATTTGACCTGAAAGTCAATCTCATAATGTTCAACATCCAGACTTAAAGAAACATATATAGAGAGACCACCACTTGGCCGACCAAAAACGGCCTCCCGAGATGCCACGTTCAAATATTCAAAATAGCCAATCAGAGGCTTGCTACACATATTCCAAGTTTCTTGCAAAATTAACATATCAAAAGTTTTTTTTAAAAACTACATTTACATCCTCAATAAGTGATTTAAAACCATTCGTTTTCCAAGAACAAAGTTTAAAATAAGTTGGTGCTTTGTCTGGAGCAGGCCGGCATCAATATATCTTAACTGGATTTACACTTGTTAATGTTGACGGGAGCCAACTCCAATCTTCAACAGGCTCAGAGGCTATCTTTAACTTCTCACATATTCGTGAACCTGACTGACAGCTCCTGATTTTAATGCCACATGACACATTTAGCTTTAATGATGGGCCTGAGGCACCTTTCAGCACTTTAACATGAGCTACCTTAATTGTTTTTAGGTCATCTTTCTTTACAACCGGACTGCTCGATGACTTGATCGGGATTAACGGAGTTGATTATTGCAAACCTTGAAATCTCCATACCATAATACCCCAATTTTCAAATTCGTTAGCATTGGCCATTATTTTACTAACAATATCATCATTTAGCCAAGTCGTAAGCGTTATATCCCTAGAGATGTTACCACTAACTTTCTTGAACTCCACAAGATCCAGATCTTCAGATACTACATCCTTAAGATCTGGAATTGCATTTAATAGTTTCAAAATGTTTCCACGATTCAATATATCATAAGTTCCTCTTGTAGAATATTGGGGACAAAAAACTACTTTTCTCTTTTCAGCCAACACATCAGATGTTTCTATATCGTCCCTTACTCTCGAATCAGCTAATACCATCTTCCCAGTATTTGGGGACAAAACAGAAACCGTCAAATTATTTTGTTCAATCCGTTCGGGCGGCTTTTGGACCTGAATACAGGGATGATCCTCCTGATCATTCATATTACATTGGAGGTGAATGGAATTTACGCTTGTCTCGTTAAA
The DNA here is from genome assembly GCF_964263255.1 of Lissotriton vulgaris. Classification (NCBI taxonomy): domain Eukaryota; kingdom Metazoa; phylum Chordata; class Amphibia; order Caudata; family Salamandridae; genus Lissotriton; species Lissotriton vulgaris. The sequence continues at coordinate 911,864,070 of NC_141691.1, read as the reverse complement.
AGGCTTTTGGTCCTGCATACAGGGTCGATCAGTCTGATCATTCATATTAGGTTGGAGGTGGATGGGATTTACACTTTTCTCGTTAAATGTATTTTGAATTCCATGTTGGACTATCAATTCGTCTCTAGACTGTGCTGGACCTACCGCCCCTAGGTTTATTTCAGGCTGGACTTTAGGCCCTACTATTATTTGAATCGAGTTTACAGTATTCTGATTAGAGATATTTTGATTTCCATACTGGAAAACCGATTCATTAATAGGCTGAATTTGCCCTACCGTCCCCAAGTTTGTTTGGGCCTGAATTTTAATCCCTGCATTTAGTATGGGCTCCTCCTTCATCACACTAATAACATCTTGACTAGTTTGTTTATCCATTATGTCAATTTCAGAATCTTTCATTGATCTAAAAATAGGGAAGAGGGCCTTAGATTTGATATTAGTGGTTATTTTGAGACTATTACTTACTTTCTCACTATGGAGTTTTTTTTCCTGTGCTGTTTTATTATGGGTTTTCCTTAACCTTTTTCTCTCCCATTTTGATAAAACCTCCGACTCTGGGATAACTTGTAATGCCTTACTTGCTTTGGGGCTGATCCTATTCGACTCAGATTTTTTCATAGCGCTTGGGGATTGGATAGGCTCAGAAAAAACACTGATGTTTTCATCAACTATCAATTGGGCCTTAATTTTTTCACTTTTAATCGAAGAGTGGGAAAGTTTTGGAAATTGGGAATTATTAGCTACATTTACCGGGTAGTTTATCCTGTCCAAAACTAAGCTATTTCTACTTTCCACTGCTTTTCCACAGACAGTAAAACTATCTTTATTCACAGACCCAACTATAACAGGGCTGATTTGGTTCTTTTTTTTACCCAATAATTTACAAGGATCTTCACAGCATTGACCACTCCCGCATGATGATGGGTTGCTTGGTTCTTCATGCCCTTGGACTTTCCTACCTGACAACAATTTTACTTCATGTACCATAGAGCTGACAATTAAACGTAAATCAGAAATTGTGTCTATCAGTTGAGCACACGTGCAAGATATTAACTGGCTCTCTTTATCTGCTTGTACCTTAGAGATCAGTTTGGTTAATTGCAAAAGCTTTGCGTCGATTCCTACTACATGTGATGCTAGTGTATTTAAAATGTCCACCTGGATATCTAACTTATCCCAATGGAAATTAAGGGCATTAGTGATTGAATCCATAGTACTTAATAGGCAATCCCATATACCACGCTAAGGACTGTTAACATTATTTTCCAAAGCACCCGATCTGGCCTGAAAATTCCCGTCAAAGTTGGTTAATAAAGATAAATCAACTAAATTAGAGGATTTACATTGCTCATTTACATTGGCATTAGGAGTGTTACGCCTACTAGCCGCACCTGGAACCAATAATGATTTGTTAATAGTAAAACTGTTCTCCAAAATTATACTCGACTGGTCCAAGTTGAAAGGACGTGCTTCCCCAGTTTTCACCGATTGATCAATTGGGCTTGATACTAATTCATCCAAAACAAGATTTGTTCTACCGAAACCCGTCTTATAATTTAACTCGTCAACAATAGGATCTGACACAGTAGCCACATCACTCACATTATGGATCGAGCGGGAGGAGATATCAATTACTGATCTGGAAGCTTTTACGCTCTCAGGAGTTCTTTTAACAGAGCTCCTCCTGTCTGGTACTCAGTGAATCATCCACCAGAATTGACTCTGTAGGATGTTCCACAATATTGTGAGAATTAATTTGTACTTGCGTCTGCATCTGACCAGAAGGTACCAATAAACATTCAGATGGTAGAAGCACTACTTCCTTTACAGCCTTGTCTGACTTTAAACTCCTCTCCTGCGAATTAACTATTTCCGAAGCGGTTTTAGACTCTATTACTGCACAGGAAAGAGCACTTTTTATACTCCTCTCCGGAGAACCAGCCACTTTGCACGAACTCACTAATTCTGAAGAGATTTTAGTCTCTATTAGATCACATGGCTGAACACTTTTTACACCCAATGGCGATGATAGCAATGGGGTATTCGATAATCACTGGCAGACTCAATATTTTTATTTTTATTTCTTTTGTGTTTTTGAGTCTTATTATGGTGATACTTAAAGAAAGAAACTCTTAATAGATGGTTGAGCGTCGATCTTTAAGCTCTTAAGGACCTGACCGGGGGTTATGGAGGTTGTAGATGAAGAGTCCAGTTCAGCTGATTCATTCAAGTGCTCCTTTGGCGAAACACTAACTCCACTTGCTCTACTTGCTCAAATGCCCCCCTCATTTTTTTGATACTGCTTAGATTGGGACCCCACAGTAATCGACTCTTCAGACTTCTTCCGTTTTAATTTTGGCCCGATCTCATCATCTACCGTCTCCCGGCTGGAGATGCCAAAGATAGCAATAACAGTTAACAACACCAGATAATGCCAAAGCAAACCGAGTAAGGCTGACTTCCAATATTAAAGCTCGCACCTCACTCCTTTAGCCAAACTCAAGTCTTAAGACTCAAAACTCGCACTTGCAGATACCCCCTTATGGTTGACCCCCCTTGTTGACAATCGCCAACTACTGTTCAAAGCCTTTCTTTTCTGCTGTAGTCCCAGCTTCACATGGCTACAATCACTCAGGGGCACACCGCACAACACAACTTGCAACTTGCTCGGCTTACTCGCGGCTCAGGGTGCAGTCACATGTTCACGTGGTCGTATCTCCTCGGTGGCTTGCAGCTCCGGGGACCCCTCTGCAACTTACTCCTGATACTACGATGACCCAAAAGTGCCACCACTCCTTCTCAGTGGTAAAGCACAATGACACAGTGACTCCACATCCTAACCTCGGCTCTCACTTCACTCACTCACTGTGAGGCACCACAGGTTTGGGTTAGATTGAGAACAAAGCGCAGAGTCACCAAGACTTTTGCAGCCTTTACTGCAGCCTTCCCTTTCTGTGGCTTATCCAAAACGCCAAGACCAAGCCTCCTTTATCGCGCACCTTTAGCGGCTTTTCCACGACTCTGCTCGGCTTTCTCTACTCGGCACTGCACAGCTCAGCGGCCCACCAGCCTCGTGCAACTCACTTCACGCTGCCCTCTTCCGCTCTGACTTACTCGGACTTACTCGTGCTGCCCGGGCCCTTACCGCGTCCTTTCAGCGTTCTTAGCGGTATTCAGCAGCAGTTCTCCCGTCGCTGCCCGGCCCTCGATGAAACCAGCTCCCGGCTTTTCAATTTTACACCTTTCCAATACACCGCTGCTCTCTCCCCTGATTCGCTGCCCCCGGTGCCCTGTGGTTTTGGTGTTTTTCAGCGTTTTTCGGAGACCCGTGTCTCTCGCGTCTCCCTGCGTCTCTCGCTCTGCTGCACAGCTTGACCCGGAACCGGAAAACCACAGCTCATGTCTCCCAACACACTTGGTAAACTACAACCCTTTCTAAACTTATGTTACACCTGCTTACTATAATATGCCTCGAAGGTTAATCCCTTATATCAAATATTAACTTCAACATTTTCAGGCAAATACTGACTAAACACACTTCCACTTTCAAAGACCTTCATGCGTACAAGGGTAAGGCCACAAACCTGCAATGCAATATGATCATTCGAGTGGTACTGATTGCTAGCGCGGTAGGAGTGCTGTCCTGAGGCGGAAGCCGGGACTGTTTTTAAACATTTGTAAAATTGACAGATTGCGTGTATTCAATTGTGTCTCACTGTGTTTTAAAAAAGTAAATTTGCATTGAGCAGGGCGCGAACTTCGCGATCTCGCCTCACCGGCCCCGCCATATTGAGTGAGGGGGACGAGCTGGGCGAGCACTCTAGTGCTCCGCCCCGCCCGCCCCTGCCTGCATAAAAGCCCCAAGAACCCTCTACTCTTGCTGATTGCTAGCGCGGTAGGAGTGCTGTCCTGAGGCGGAAGCCGGGACTGTTTTTAAACATTTGTAAAATTGCTGCTACTCTTTTTAATACAGATTGCGTGTATTCAATTGTGTCTCACTGTGTTTTTAAAAAAAGTAAATTTGCATTGAGCAGGGCGCGAACCCCGCGATCTCTCCTCACCGGCCCCGCCATCTTGAGTGAGGGGGACAAGCTGGGCGAGCACTCTAGTGCTCCGCCCCGCCCGCCCCTGCCTGCATAAAATGTCACCCTGGTCTAGGAAGTGCAGCGGACGGGCGCAGCGGGCGCGCCGGAAGCGTGCCAAAGCCAAGCCCGTCTGCGCCCGTCCGCGACCGGACACGGCCAAGGGCCACCACCCCTGGTCCTGATAACCGAAAACTTTGGAGTAGGAACGAGCTTGTAAGTCTGTCCACCATTACATGTACTCCCGGCCTTCACACCATACACATAGGGGAGGAAATAGGTTGCAGACACTGTCAATTCCGATTTAGTACATCGATAGCTGATACCCGGGGCAGCTCCACCTTGTCCTGTGGCTTGCTTAACGTGAGATCGCTACGATGTCATAAGCTCGATATCCACGACTTACTTATGGATAGACAACTGGACCTGCTATTCCTCACAGAAACGTGGTTGGATGGTCACTCTGACCCCGACATCATTCAGGCATTACCAAAAGAATACCTGATGATGAGGCTGGACAGACCTGATGGCAGAGGAGGAGGCATAGCTATTGCATTTAAACAGCAGCTTGCCTGTCAACTGGAACAAGTCCATATGGCAGACTGCGAGGCTGGTGTTTTTACCATAAATATTAATGGGGGCACCACGGTGAAGGGTTATTTAATCTACCGTCCCCCAGGCCCCCTGGCAAGGTTTAAAGGTAACCTAATAGAGTGTGTCACGGAGATGGCGTTGAGGAGAGATAAGTTTCTGCTACTTGGAGATCTTAATATGCATTTAGAGGATCTGACGGACAAAGGAGCGATGGAGTTCCATCAAGAACTTCAGGCCTTACAACTAGAGCTAAAGGGCCAGCTTCCAACACATCAGCATGGCCACTTGCTTGATCCAGTGTTTGCGAACTTGGAGGAAGTCACAGCGGCTCTCCCCGTGCCCCTCCCTTGGACCGACCATTTCCTGGTACCATTTGAAATTCTTCTCCCTAAATATAAGGTGACAGACCCCACTCCCCTTAACTACCCCAGGCGTAAATGGGCCAGGTTCTCCCTGCCAGAGTTCAATGAGGCTCTTATCGCAGAGGGCCCCCCTGGAGGTGATGATGCGGATTTGGCAAATAAATTGCTTAACGACCGTATCACGGCGGCCCTGGACCGGACGGCCCCTCTAGGCCGGCCGAAGGAGGGCGGTCATAAACAGAGAGCGGCACTCTGGTTCAATGAGGAACTGCGGTGTGCTAAGAAGGATTGTAAGCGAGCAGAAAGGCAATGGAGGGTAGCCTATGACAGCCAGGCGAGAGAAAGATATCTCGTCAATAGACGGGCATATCACAATCTAATCAGGAGAGCGAAAACTGGCCACTATGCCGATAGGATCATGGGTGCAGAGAATTCAGTGAAAGAATTGTTCTGTGTCTATAAATCCCTGGCTGTCTCCAAGTCCTCGACAGGACTAGAGGATTGTTCAGTTGTTGCCTGCAATCGCATTGCAGACTATTTTGGCGATAAAGTGTCCAAAATCTATTCAGCATTTTCTGCCCAACCCTTGGCAGGGGGGGAGTTCGAAGTATCAGTAAGAGAGGCTGATGGACAAAATCTGCTGCTTAACTTCTCCACCCCACCAGTAGAAGACCTGATCAAAATATGTAGGTCAGTGAAGTCAGGCTCCCCACGGGACCCAGCATCACCCAAACGGCTGGGGCACAGCTTGACGACACTAGAACCATACATTAGTTCGCCATGTCGGCTGGATCCAGCTGGGGTTTCTTTAGGAGTGCTTTACCGACTGCACTTTCCAGCTGGGGGGGACCGAACCTTGAGAGAGCGAAATGTTTATGAGCTCCGTGATTGTGGGCACGATGACCGGGGCTACAGTTTTAAGGAATCTGATAGGGGCGGGATCTAAAGGGGAGCCGCTTTTCATTTTGGCCATAGTAGTGTCTACCTCGTTCCTTGTTACTGCCCTAAAGGAAGTGAGCTGAGGAAGCAAACTGCTTATTGTTTGATTAGTGGATGCCTCATTGTCCATATGGTTCGACAGGCCGAGAGGGGGCAGAGAAGTTAAGATGCGGTCGATTTTGGCATTAAAATAGTTGGCCAACTCATTACTTCTGTCTGCCGGGGGTGTGTTGGATAAGGGTGGAGCAGGTGTTTTCAATAACTCTTTTAAAATGAGATAAGATTCCCTTGCCGAGTTATTGGAATTTTTAATTCTTGTGTCATAATAAGAGGCTTTCGCCAGCTTCAGGGTAGTTTTGTATATTCTCAACGACCGCTGATAGGCATCTTTGCTGGCGTGCTGCCAGTCTTTCCTCCATAGCCGTTCTGCTTTCTTGCAGTGTTTACGGAGAGACCGGAGTTCCGGAGTCTACCATGGGGCAGATCCTAGTTTCCCACTCTTATTCTCGCGAGTTTTTATTGGGAGGATGGAGTCCAGAGACGTGGTATTTACTGTCTGCAATGGTCGGATCTTCCGAGGGGGTCGGGATAGTCGAGTTCAGGGTTCTGGCCCAATCTTCTGTGGCTATTCTGGCCCATGCTCTGTCCCTAGTGTAGGTGGTGGGTTTAAGGAGTTTCTTGAGGGCTCCTGGAAGGCAGAAAGGGACCATGAAGTGGTCCGTCCATGGGAGGGGAAGGGACTCTGTGATTTGAAGAGTGAGGATATTCGTGAACACCGGGTCAAGCAGATGACCTTTAGTGTGCGTGGCTCCGGAATTTGAGAGGTGGAGGCCATATGCCGCCAGTTCTCCAATCAGGTTGGCCGCCCCTGTATCTAGGGAGTCATCGAAATGAATGTTAAGGTCCCCTAGTATCGAGAAGTTGGAAGTGGAGTGGGCCTGAGATGCAATAATATCCAGGAGTGCTCTAGAGAAAGTACCCGGATGCCCAGGGGGCCGATAGATTAGGAGTCCTGATAATGAATAGGTCGGTCCTACATGGATGGTGAATTGAAGGCTTTCAGAATCAATGATATGAGCATCGTTGATTCTGCAGGTGAGATTGTCTCGATGAATGATCGCCAAGCCTCCTCCTCTACCCGAAGGGCGGGGCTGGGACTGAACGAGGAAGCCTGGGGGGGTAGCTAGGACAATGTCTGAATCCGAGTGGTCCGTAAGCCATGTTTCCGAGAGGAACAGGACGTCAAGCTCATGATCTTCTATTAGATGATTAATTAGGAATGCGTGTCTAGGGAGTGAGCGACAGTTCAAGGTGGCTAGTTTAAGAACTGTGGGCAAAGCAGGTCGGTTGGGGAGTTTGAGCTGAGCTGGGCGGCATCGAGTGCAGCTAGTATATGGTCCTTCAAGATCATGCACATAATTGCATGCAGTGTCAATAGTAGGTCTGAGACTGAGGAGGTCCCAGCGTGAATAGCTTACCATGGGGGCAGCCTGGTCTGGCAGGGGTTCTGGCCCTGGGCCCGGCCGGGCGCGGACGAGCGCAGACGGGCTTGCCTTAGGCGCGCCTTCGGCGCGCAGACGGCGCTCCCGCTGCACTTGTCCGCTGCGCTTGCTTGACTGGCACATTTATGGGGGTGTTTGGGGCGTGGCCTCCCGTGTGGGCGTGTCTCCGCCTACTGACTGCGAAGGGGGGGAATCCCTGTTTCAGCGATAATTTCCGCTGTATCAGGGGGTCTGCGGGGGACTGCTCGGCGAGGTGCACAGTGCCCGTGAAGTGAGTAGAGAGTTTTAAAAGTATCAGCACACAACAACAATGATTCTTTTAATCCAAAACGGTTTATTTCTGAATATTCCTGAATCTTCCTGTACTCTTATCCTTAGTTCAGTTATGACTGATAATTAGGGTACTACAGTTCATTAACTCATGACTGCTCAAAACTCTCTAATTACTGTCAATCCAATTTCCGACTGTAATTTTAATAACTCAAACTATTCCAGAATAGGACTCTCTATGAAATAACTTAGCTGTCCTTTAAAAGTCTGCGTAGTCTCAAATTCGTCGTCTTCCTAACACGAAGTGAGAGCGTTGAAACTTCAGTCCTCGAAGCTCCAGAATTCCGTTGAAGTGCGCAGCACTAATCACGAACGAGCGCCTCAGCAGCTGCTCTCGCTCGTGCAGAAATAGACTAGAATGTTGACCTTCGTTTCAATTGGAATGCGGCCATCTTGGAATTTCGCGGCCGCATTCTGCAAAGCAATCTCAGAATTAGGGTGACTGAGGCTAAAGATATGGCTCGACGAAGTCAACCATAAATCAAAATAGTTACTTTCGGCCTCAAATGATTTCGGCAATCTCTTTTAGAGGAAAGGTCTGATTCCTTCCTGACAATTATAAAGGAGCTGAATAAGGTTTTAAGTAGTAAAAATGCACATTATATGGGAGAATATTTCCATATTACTAATACTTTAGATATAGAATATGCTTATAAAAATAATCTAACATGTAGTTTGCGGGTTGAAGAAAAAGTCTTTGTAGAAATGGTAAAAAATAGAAGACAAAATTCCATAGAAAAGCTGCTGCTGAACAGAGGTCACAGGTACCACAGTGGGCTTTCAGAGAGGAAAATTATGAAAAGGGCGAGACATAAACTGCAATGTCTCTGGAGTGGCATCAAAAAGGGAAAAGCTGCTTGCTTAGACTAACTATAACAATTATTTCATAGGTACTAGTAAATGTGAGCATACTTTCCAAATTACCGGAGGTTGGGGATTGAAAGGTGGAACTGATCCTGTTTTCCCAGGAGTCTGTTATGTGTGTGGTAAGAAAGCCTAATATAGGTTGCCCGCACATTGGTATGGTAGTTGTTAATTTGCAATTGTATTCTCGAAGGTCTACCATGTAGACAGTAACAGACTAAGTGAAATAAAACAAGGACTAACATGTAACAAGAGAGGGAGTTTCTCAGAAATAATAGGTGATATTTTTGGTGCAATGATACCCTCAGTTGGAGTTGTTCTGAATTCACACAAAATTCGAAAGTTATCCACAGTGGTTGATCATTTATCAACTGATACTGATGATGGGTTCTTGACGATTGACACAGAAATGGTTGCAATCAGATCAATGGTTTTGCAGAATCGACTTGCCCTTGTGAATGAAAAAGGCTGTTGATTAGTCCTCTTTCTGTGGTGATTGCGTCAGATGCCAGGAGCCTGTTCAATTGCTGCGGCTGCCCGTCCGAGAGAAGCAGCCCGTCCCCCTTCCCCTCGTAAGTCTCTCCCCGCAAGCCCTGTGAGACGGTGAGCCGGGGGTAGAGCTCAGGCTGAAGCCAGAGCCGGAACCGGACCCAAACTGCGGAACTGAATCCCTGTGAGACGGTGAGCCGGGGGCAGAGCTCAGGCCGGAGCGTATCAGCGGGACCAGGGGGACCTGTGGGGGAGGACGGGGCGTGATATTCAGCCACCCGTAGAAGTTGTATTTTAACCTCCCCAGTCTACGAGCGGCGATGGCTTTGTAGCCAAGGCCGAGGCTGAGACTGAGCCCCTTCAGCATTTGTCCTAAACGGTAACATTGCGAGAGCTTCACCGAAGCTCCACACAGCTCCCCATTGTGCCGCAATTTGTTTTGTACAGCAAAGTTTGAGAGCCGTGTTTGGTTTGTTTGTTTGTTTGTTTCAGCAGAGGGGTAGCGGTGTCTCAGAGAGCCGCGAGTGCCCCCTAGAGTGGCTGGAGCCATGACTTTTCACCCACAGGGTTCATCTACGGTGGAGAGCCAGGGGAGAGACAGGAGTGACTAACAGCCTCCTCCCGAGTCTTCCACAGTACAGGAGGCACAGTACAGGAGGTGCCGCAAAATCATTTCACAACAGTAAGGGGAAGCAGCTTCAGCTGAGGGAAGAGCCGCAGCGGAGATAAGAACATCAGAGGGGACATAGAAGTCCCGAGGAGCCACGGCAGCACAGGCACAGGCAAGGCAAGGCAGTGAGTGCGGGCTGCGACAAGGAGAGCTTTGCCTCCTTGATCCCCCTGTCGTGTTCTGAGGGTGCTAAACACGCGAGGGGTACAAAGTACTTACACTTTTATAAGAAGAGGTAGTGGCTTGGTATAGTCCCTTGGTCATTGTGAGCGGTGTGTACAGTGCGAACTGGTGGAATTATCACAGCAAGCACTCAACCTTAGTGCCGCTGTGCAGACAAGGGAGCAGCACCTGGTCTAGCTGCCAGTCAATTCAATTCTATTTTGCCGTAAATTTTGCCCTAAACTTACCCAAATTTTGTCATCAATCCGCAAAGTCTACTGCGGGTAGCATAGCCACCACTGTCCCAGTTGCCAGACGGGGGTCGGCATGTGGCTCAGATTGGGTCACTGTTGAATCGCCCAGGCCTCAGGCAGAGTGGTATGTGAATTCCCGCGGGATATCTGTGGAGTACCGAGGAGTATTTGTGGTGGAGTTATCTTGCCTAAACTCACCTAAGACTGTGTTTTACACTCACTCATATGTATTGTCATCCCCCTCCGACTTTGTTTTACCTACAGCTGGGGGGACTATAAGTTTAAGTTGTGTCAAATTGCATACACAACGTAATGTCTGTTAGGCGATTGCGCTCACAGTCAAAAGTAAAATCTGCAGAGTCTCTAGTATCCATCAATCAGAGTGTCAAGAGCAGCTTGAGTCCCCTAAAACCTCTGAAAACTATCCATCGTCGTAGAGTCGGTGCACATTTGACATTATTGAAGTCTTACCCATCAGTAAAGTCAATGTTTACTAAAAAGGGAAGGAGCTTCAAGTGTGGAACAGGAGAACAGGACTAAAAAATGGAGATGAAGGAAATGAAGGGGCTGAGGGGAATTTATTGTAGGATTCAATGGACTCTGAAATAGTAGTCGAGAATAGAGTGGAAGGACATGCATTAAGACCAGAGGCGCTTTTCCCCATTGTGACTATATTAAAGATAAATGGGAATGATTGCAATGTAGTACCCCCTTCAATAGAAAGAAGTACAGATGTGCAGCAAGTAGAAGGCGAGTTTAATAATTCGGAAATGGAGATGGAAATGGCCCAATCCAGGCCTGAGGTAGTGGGTTCTCCTGAGAGTAAGGGCAGCGAAAGAAAGGAAGTCATGCCAAACTCTCCATTCGCAGACTTGATTACCCTTATTGAAAATGTAAAAGAAAATGTAAATGTGACTCAGAGGTACATGCTGGACTTCTCATTAATAAAAGTAAATGACCTCACACCCAATATAGAACGGCAGAAAGAACGGAGCCCACTAAATGGGCAGGCGAAAACAGAGGACTTTACTCTCCCTGACATAGCCATCCCATCAGAAAAGAATGCTGAACGAGTGAAGCAGCTTGAAAAAAGGGGTTTGCAGGGTTTGGACTCAGAGTCTTATCTGATCAAAGAAGTATCGTCATCTCGAACAGGAATTCATTCACATATGCCTACCATGTATAGTAGTACCCCTACTAAATTATCTTTGACTTCTGACTACATGATTTATCAGGCGTAGAATTATCAATGACATGTGATAACAGGGCAGGGAATCCCCTGTATTCACTGTCTACAAATGAGGCTGCATGGACAGAGGGGTTAATGACCACGTTTTTTAAATTGGAAAAAATCCGATCCGCAATGTTGTCTCTGATGGAGAAAAGCACTTCTAACTCTGATCATATTCTTACAGTCCTCACACCCATTCTAGAAGGGGTCTTAGATCTTAAACATCATAGACAAGTATGTGCAAAATGTGCTACCTCTACATTTAGTAAAGCATGTGAAACGCCTAACGCAATACATAACGCTGATAAAGTCTCTGGGGCAGGGGGCCAAAAGAACTTCTGGTAGACTTTGAAGGTTCACCGCCTGTAAGAAATTCATTTTCAAGCCCGCCTAAAGTTAACTTTAATGAGTCTGTAAAGGTCCACACTTTGAGGGAAAAGTTAATTATAAAAGTTTCCCCAGAATTAGACACAGTGCGAGTTTTCCCAATCTTTAACATGAGTAAGTCAAAAAAATCTACAGTTCAACAACCAGATGAAATAATTAATATCTTAGAGAGTTCATCTGCAGGGGAAGACTCACCAGTAAGAAAGGGGACCACTAAAAATGGTAGTAGGAGGAAAAAGACGAGGAAAAACCGCTGGTTCCCAAAACGCAAGCATAGAAAGCTGCGGTTCCAACCCGTAAATGAAAAGGAAAATACTTATATAGCTCCTGTTGATAAAAAGAACACAACGCCTGTGGTGCAACTGAAACTGAACAATAGTCTTAATCATGAGCAGGCTCTTGTTCTTCAGATGAATACTTCGATTGTTAGGCTGACCTCCACTCTGGATAATGATGGGGTGGCTGAAGGCAGGATAGGAAGGGGTCCTAACATGCATAGTAGCACAGGAATTTCAAGAGGCCAATTTAAAAAGCTCTGAAGCATTCCCAAGAGTTGAATTAAGTGGAGCTGCACATGATTCTGCTGGTCCTGCCTTGTCATCAATGAATCCCGAGCTAAGTAATAGTGGGGGTGTTAGTCGGAGAATGATTATACCTGTTAATAATAACAAAGGGGGGATTTTAAATGATGATCTCCCCAGAAGTGTGCAGGATGTTAATTTAACTAAGCTTCCTGAGACAAGTACTGGGCAAGTGAATAAGGCTTTAGTTTTCATCCCTCTCTTCGATGCCGAGTTATTAACCTTGAATAGAAGCGCCCTCCTAAGAATTATTTCTGAAATAGATGATCTAAAGCTAATTACTAGTAAAGATATCCAACTAGTCCATTTAGATGGGAGGTATAAACCTTATGTAACTAAAGCCATTTTTTCATCAGGGGTAGTATCACTTGTCTTAGCAAATGTGGACGGCTTTAGGAAAAGAGGAATAGATGTCCTTATTAGTTCATTACCGCTTGATTCCCTGCTCACAAACCTCGAAGTACCTTGCCACCGGCAAGGGAGAGGATTCGTTGAGCATGAGGGAGAGAGTATACCCAAAAAATTTGAGGACTTGGAAATAACAGTACGAAGGGTACCAGGTGTAAGAAAAATTAAGTTTTCAGCACCTGAGGTCTAAGAGGTCCTTAGCATAGACAGAGTAGAGGAGGTGGCAAAATGGAGTTGGATTGCAAGTACGTTGAATGGGGCAAAAACAACTTTTACAAAACCAATAGTGCAGGGGTAGCCTACTGGGGACAATTGTCTCATGGAGTATGGCGGGGCAAGGAAAAGAAAATCAGAAGCTTAAATCCTTAGCATACCTAGACCCCAAGATAATTTGCCTCCAGGAGACGTGGGCTAGGGAAGAGTTCCAGTTAGAGAACTATTATGTGTATTGTAGCGCAGCAAAAAAATCCATAAAGGGGCGTGCAAGTGGGGGTTTAGCCATTCTGCTAAGTTGCGAGTTAGCTTGGGTCCCTGTGATATATATACACTGATCAAATTGTTGTAAATGCGCCAAGTTAAAAATGGAAATAGATTACAGGGGTCACACTACGTTTCTGTTTTTGGTAAACGTGTACATTCCTCCTGGGAAGGCGTCAACCCCATTGATTGATTGCATTTGCTCTTTTGTGCATAACTTATGTAGTAATGAAGAAAGATTATGTATAATGATGGTAGGGGACTGTAATGCTAAAATAAGTAACAGCTCCATCTCTTCTTTTTCCAATGAGGATTTGGAGGAGGTTTGGTGTATACCAGAGCCAGTAGTCCCAACCAATTTGAAAGCTGACAAACGTGGCCTTTCACTCTTGCAAAATCTTAGGGATCATGACCTTGTATTATTAAATGGCAGATTCCCAGAGGATTCACCCGCAGCTCTTACCTTTCATGGGACATATGGCCATTCCCTACTTGATTATATGGCAGTGTCTTTTCAATTGTTTGGGGCATGTTCACAGTTCAATGTGGTTCCCACTAAGTTGAGTGACCATAACATCTTGGCGGGAAACTTAGTTATACATATCGAGAAGCCTAAACTCTGGAACCAGAGGAATGACAACTTAACCTATTGTCGAAATAATGGTCGCACTTGTTGGTCATATAAGAACCTCCCGAACTTTCAGTGGGTATTTAAAAATATTGCATTTAGTTTAATCAGGGAGAGCCCGATTGTGAGATATGAAAGAGTCATGACTGCAATAAAAGATTTGGGAAGAAAGAAGCAAAGTGAAAGAGCCACCCCATAGTAATACTGCCCAGTGATATTAAAAAACTTAATAGGAAGATAAATGGGCTAATTAGATCCCAATTTAAAGACCCTATGGCCTTAAGACAAAAAGAAATATATAGATTAAAACAGGCCTGGAAAAGAAAAATAGCAGCTGACCGTAGGGCTTCCGAAGATGAAAAATGGGTTAACCTTCGGGAAGTGGCGCTTTCGGGGGACACTAGAAAGTACTGGGCGTTAATAGCCAAATTTTGCGACAGTAGAGAAAAATCCCAACCCATGTTGATCCCTGAAGCAGAATGGTGTATTTATATATCCTTATTGTATGCCTCCAATCCACTAGTTGATGAGGTTGAGGGGTTTAGTAAAATCACAGCATTGGCTGGTGATGTTGAAGCACAATCAGTGAGGGAAATTGAAGGATACATTAAGGGGGTGAGATACTCCGGGGCAATAGGGCCGGATGATGTCCCCGTAGCCATCATAAAAAATGACTGTGGCGATTGGGCAAAAGTATTACAACCTCTGTTTGTCCATTTTTACAATCTCAGGGACATCCCTTATTCCTGGAAGGGAAGCATAATAGTCCCACTATATAAAAAGGGCCCTAAAAACTCTCCGGCAAGTTTTTGGCAAATTTCCCTTTTAGACGCAACTGGAAAACTTCGCAAAAAGTATCCTTGTTCACTTGCAAGAATGGGTATTTGGAAATAATTTAATTCCCCTTGAACAACCAGGGTTCCGGAAGAATAGTGGCACTTTAGACAACATCTCTGTTCTGTAAACCCTAACTGATAAATATCCCATGGGTCGGAGGACTCCGTTGTATACAGCATTTATTGATTTCTCCACAGCGTTCGATAGGGTGGATCGAGGGACGCTGTGGAGGAAATTGATTGCTATGGGGATCCCAGGGAACCTGTTAGGAGTAATATTTGCCCTTCACTCTTCAACATGGACTCAAGTCTTGTTAGGAGGGACTCAAGGCCTCTCAAAGAAAATTCCCACTAACAGGGGTTTAGTAAAATCACAGCATTGGCTGGTGATGTTGAAGCACAATCAGTGAGGGAAATTGAAGGATACATTAAGGGGGTGAGATACTCCGGGGCAATAGGGCTGGATGATGTCCCCGTAGCCATCATAAAAAATGACTGTGGCGATTGGGCAAAAGTATTACAACCTCTGTTTGTCCATTTTTACAATCTCAGGGACATCCCTTATTCCTGGAAGGGAAGCATAATAGTCCCACTATATAAAAAGGGCCCTAAAAACTCTCCGGCAAGTTTTTGGCAAATTTCCCTTTTAGACGCAACTGGAAAACTTCGCAAAAAGTATCCTTGTTCACTTGCAAGAATGGGTATTTGGAAATAATTTAATTCCCCTTGAACAACCAGGGTTCCGGAAGAATAGTGGCACTTTAGACAACATCTCTGTTCTGTAAACCCTAACTGATAAATATCCCATGGGTCGGAGGACTCCGTTGTATACAGCATTTATTGATTTCTCCACAGCGTTCAATAGGGTGTATCGAGGGACGCTGTGGAGGAAATTTATTGCTATGGGGATCCCAGGGAACCTGTTAGGAGTAATATTTGCCCTTCACTCTTCAACATGGACTCAAGTCTTGTTAGGAGGGACTCAAGGCCTCTCAAAGAAAATTCCCACTAACAATGGGTTTAAGCAAGGGTGCCTATTAGCCCCTTTACTCTTCTCAATCCACATAAACTATCTACCGAGTCGGTTAGGGGAGAGTAAAGGGGATCCTCCACAAGTGGGTGATCTAAAATTAAGTTGTCTGCTGTATGCAGATGACGCAATAATAATGGATCTAACCCCTATTGGGTTACAGAGACGACTGCCGAAATTGGTTAGGTACACTGAGGAATACTTTTTAAAAATAAATATTTCAAAGAGCAAAGTGATGATTTTTAGTCATAGCGGCTGTAAGGTTATATCAAATTTGAAATGGTTTTTAGGAGATGAAAAAAAGGAAATAGTAAAATTTTACCCGTACTTAGGATTTTTTTTACAAATAGGTGCTCTGCTAAGAGACCTATGGACCATTGTAAAAGTAAAGCTATCTCACAAGCCTCTGCAATTAATCGCTTGTACTTGCAATGCGGGAAAAGACATTTTTCGCACACTATTGCAGTGTATAAAATAAAGATCCCCCCGACTCTGAATTATGCAAGTGAAACAATAGATGAATGTGAGTGGGCAAAGTTTGAGAAAGTGGAAGGAAAAATCTGGCGCCAAATATGCAATCTAAGTTATGCTGCATCTATCGCAGCTCTTAGGCTCGAATTTGTCCTCCTTTCAACATATGTGCTATCAATGGCAGCTTGTTTATGGTGGTGTAACGCTTTGATAAATGGTCAAGAGAATCTGTTAAGGTTAGCATTGCATAAGGAAATTTTTGTTAATATGTTGCGGAAAAGTGTAATTTTTAGAAATTTTTTAAAGGCTTTAAACATTTTTGGTTTCGATTTTGAAGAAGTAGTAGGTTTAGATAAAATAGCTTTAAAGCATATAATTAAAAAAACTATATATGTGATTTCACGTGAGATTTGAAAATATGCCACGCACATGGAAGGTTGGACTGTATTGCGGAGAGCTCTACGGTTAAAAATCCTCAGCCGTATGTACTTTGGAACCTGAATCATGGAGTTCGCAGAGTGATCTTGTCGTAATTGGCCCGCTTGGATTAGCGATTAGCTGAACCTACACGTTGTCCTCCTTAACTTGGCTATATACGATAAACGCCATTTTGAATGTTGCAGCGGGCATTTTAGACCATGAGCGGCCTCGTGGCCGACGTGCCCTTTAGTCCTTTGTCCGTTCCACTGACCACTCTCATCTGCCCAGCAACAGGCTATTTTTAGTGTTGGTCAAGCCACACATGCGCAGTTCTTACTGACCCGTAAACCCTCAGGAATGTGCCGCTAACTGACCAGCGGGTTTGAAACCCACCAATGAGCTGGCAGTGTTCCAAAACATGACCATATATGTCTCTAAAAAACTGTGTCTTAACTTGTGCCGCCTATCTTTTATTGCCCCAAAATTGTATATAAACGGGGTCACACCGGTGTTCGGTGTGATACCTCTTGCATTACCGAAGGGTGCTGTTTGAGTGTACCACCACCCCATGGGGTCTTAATAAACTTGTTCTTTGCATTTTACAGTTTCCGTGCCAACAGTTCTTGTGTGTAAGTGGGTAATCTCTGGAGCGTGTAGGCCTTGGGAACCCCGCAATACTTCAATTGGCGACCACGAAGGGACTCATCGGCGACTCGGATGCCCGAAGGAGAGGTCGTGACGAAGGCTTGGAAATCCGCCATGGGCGCGCGCTGCCACGAGTGACCCGAGTCTTGGCTGCCACGGTGTTTTTTCCTTTCCTTCCGATCTGACCTTCCAGGTGGCGCCGGTCTCCGACTGAGTTTTCGAAGTGTCCGCATCACTGAGAGAGTGCCGTTTGGCTGATTTGGCTTACAAGACCTTGGCAGTTGGAACCTGGACAGTTGAGTATTTGGTAAGCTTTGTGTTCGGTAAGGTAGTCTTCGGACGCTTACTGAAGTCCTATGAATTGTGTTCGGTAAGGTAGTCTTCGGACGCTTACTGAAAATCTGTGCTTTGTGATCGGTGAGGACGCTTGCCGAATTCTATGAACTTCGATTTGAGTTAGCTAACATTTTGAATTTGTGATCTTTGAACTTATATGTGTAGTGCACTTCACATAGGCAGGCATGTAGAGATGTTTCTCTAACTTTGTTTTTTCCTTTGAGCGGCACAATCGTGTGGAGAACTGTAAGTGCCATTTGGTCCGGTGTCACGCTTTCGTGATACTCTTTGAACATGCCTGTTTTCAGTACACTCCGGGGAATGTGTTGTTTAGGAGATGGTACCTCAATTAGGTTAGCGGAATCACAGCCGGCTCCCCCAGAGGGAACACCAAATAGGGAGATGTATATTAAGTTTGGCCTTCCCCCTATTATGTACAGTAAATTATGGCATAAGTACACTAAGGCTGATCCCGAATTGCAATGGCCCCTACACGGGTCATACGATTTGAGTAAAATACAATTTGTAGAGCAATGTATGTTTCAACGCAGGTCTAGACAAAACATGTTTGATTGTGTGCGAATGTGGGAGAAAGCGGCGCGTGAACGAATGAAGCGTGAGGTTGCCTTGGCGGACAAAGAGCAGCGCAAGGCTGCTCGGGATAAGGCTTTACAGCTGGAGGAGAAGGAGGCTCAGGAGAAGAAAGAAAGGGAGGAACGGGAGCGTAAATTGCTAATGACTGGTCAATTTCCTATTCGCCGACCACTTTATCCTGTCCTTAATAATGAAATTGATGATTTCTCTTTGTTAGATCGGTCACCGCCTCCGTACGTTACGCCGACGGCTCCAGCTGTGGATTATGATGATGACGGACGGGATAAGTTGGGCAAGAAGGGGGTATCGGCTCTCAGGTTTACCGCGGAGAGGTCCGCTCATTTACGTAGTTGGGCTCGCAAAGTGAATAAGCATAGTGTTACTCAGGATCAATTGATATCAGAGAAAACGGGGTGGTCGGATCTTGAATTAATGTATTTCTTGTCCAGCCTAGCGGATGAAGTTGTAAGCGCATATCGTGAGTTTTCTGATACGTTAGAGCCTAAAGTTTTGTCGGTGTATCGTGAGAATTTAGCTAAAGGTGATTTTGATCTTACAGATGTTGATGACCTGTTCAAGCATTTGATCGCGCTGCGGGATGAGACAACCTATCTGCGACAGGAACGGAAACGGAGGCAAAAGGAGTCTGAGCCGGGAAATGATGAGGCGGTTAAGGAGTGTTCTCTTCGTGGTTCAGATAAGAGTTCTGCGTTGCATGTTATGCCTATGCGTGAAGCTGCGCCTTTGTATGTTCCACCAAAAGGGGAAGGTACGGATGATGATAAGTTGTCGAAGGATGCGAAAGGGTATTTTGTGTATAATTGGGTATATACGCCATGGAATAGAGCAGATGTGATGGCCTTGAAAAATTCTTTACCTGATCTTCGGAAGAATCCGGCGGCATTTTATGAGGGGGTGGAGGGGGCTATATCGTCTTGTGTGATGACTCTTGTAGATATAGATTTGTTTTTTGGGCTAATTTTACCACCTGATATGTGGAGGCAAATTCGTAAAACTAATGACGAAACGATTTTGGGGGGGACCTGGAAAGAGATAAATGCTGCAGATTTAGATAGAGAACCAGCATGTAAGCCTTGTCAGCTAATTCTAGATCTTCCGGCAGCTATTTTGCATAAATTGAAAACGCTCGTTCCTGCCAAAAAGATAGATTGGACCATGTTAACGTCGTGCAAGCAGAAACTCGATGAAACTGTCTCAGATTTCTTTACACGCTTCGAGGAGGCATTTCATGATTACAGTGGTCAATCTTTAACTGACGATACGGGTCGGCATTTGTTTGTAGATAAGTATGTGGCTAATCTCCTTCCAGAGATTGCAAAGCGATTGAAGTCGAGTGAGAGTTCCTGGGCCACGGCGACCCCTGCGTCCTTGTTAACTATGGCTCAGTATTATGAGCGGCAGGAAGTGGAGGCTAAAGAAAATGTAGAGAAAAAGACGAAGGAATTGAAAACGAAGGTGATGTTGGCGCAGGTTCGGGGAACACAGGGTAGAGGGAATGAGAGAGGTAGACGAGGTGGAGGTAACGCATCGTATGGTCGTACGGACATTGCGGAGGATCAGTGTGCTTATTGTAAGGAGTTTGGGCATTGGGCCGACGATTGTCCGGTACTTCGTGAACAGCGTAGCCAGCGTGGGCGAGGTAGTGGAAGGTCAAGAGGGGGTTATACTGGAATGAGAGGTGGCGGAGGTGATCGTAGACAGGTTGAGGAGAGGGGCCGTGGCCAGGACGAACGAAATACGTTTGATAGACGGAATCAATATCAGATTTTGGAAGGAGAGAATGTAGAACATCAGGATTATGTGCATGCATAGGATTGCGTAGGATGGGGTAAGGAATCAGTTGAAGTGCCAGTAGATCAGCAAGGTCCATATGTAACAGCGGGTATTTTGGGTTCTACTGATCAGTTTCTAGTCGACACAGGAGCTACTCGTAGCGCTCTGTCGAAAAACTTGGTTCCGAGGGCTCCCCTGTCTGGCGAAATGATTACGTGTGTAGGGTTTGATGGCACACCCTCCCCCAGCCCATTGTCCAAGCCCCTTGCACTATGCATTGACAAGTACTTTAGTTTTGGCCAATTTTTGTTATCGCCCCATACCCCAGATAATATCTTGGGCATTGACTTGCTTAAATATTTTCGAGCAACAATACGCTGCGCTCCAGAGGGAGTGCGGGTTATTCTGAATGACAATTACCCTGACCCTGACGATTGCCCTGAACCTGACAGATTTTGTGTCATTTTAGATATTCCCGCTTTGGCCTCTCTGCCGCACACGTTGTGGGCGACATCAGATACGGATGTGGGAGAGATGCGTATTCCACCAATACACATTACTGTTAAGGAGGGGGCCCCTCTACCACGAGTGCCACAGTATAAGATCTCGAAGGAAGGCGAAATTGCACTAACACATATTGTCCAGGATTTGATTTCTGCAGGGGTAGTGGAGGAGGTCCCTTATAATGTCTGTAACAGCCCTATTCTACCAATTCTTAAGAGAGACTCAGATGGCAAGATCTATCGATTTATTATTGATTTGCGTGAAATAAATAAAATTGTCATTCCCCAATACCCAGTGGTGTCTGATATCACGACTTTGCTTACTTTGGTTCCACCGACAGCCACCACTTTTAGCGTTATCGATCTAAAGAATGCGTTCTTTTCTATCCCTGTTCACCCAGATAGCAGATATCTGTTTGGTTTTACGCTCAATAATAAATCGTATAGATTTTGTCGTGTTCCCCAAGGCTATACTGAGAGCCCTAGCATCTACAGCCAGGCTTTGAAACGACAACTAGATTCCTTCGAATTGCAGTCTGGCGTTGCGCTCATCCAGTACGTGGATGACCTTTTGCTTGCCGCTGACTCCTATACACAATGTGAACAGAGCACGCTTGCGTTGCTGTCCTTTTTGGCACAAAACAATCACAAGGTCTCCAAGAAAAAGCTTCAATACTGTAGACCCCAGGTGACCTACCTCGGTCATCTGTTGTCTAAGGAGGGGAGGGCATTAACATCTGATCGAATTCAAGCAATTTTAGACACACCAGTCCCCCGCACGCAGAGAGATGTGCGTGCCTTTATAGGGTTGACATCTTTTTGTAGACAATGGATCATGGGTTTCTCACATATCATAAAACCTCTGCTAGCATTATTGTCCAAAACTACACCGATGCCTCTTGAGTGGACAGACGAATGTCAGAAAGCCTTTGAACAGTTGAGACAGGCCCTTTGTTCTGCACCCGTGTTAGGAACACCAGACTACACGAAACTTTTCACATTGTACGTGCACGAGAATGATGGGTGCGCGTTGTCAGTGTTAGTGCAGTTACACGGGGATAAGCAGAGACCATGTGCATACTTCTCTGCCATTTTGGATCCTGTAGCACGAGGGCTGCCTGGGTGTTTTCGAGCAGTAGCGGCAACAGCAGTAGCCATACGACAGAGTGAGGGCATAGTGTTATCACACAAATTGTTGGTGTTGGTTCCTCACGCAGTAGATGCCCTGTTAAACCAAACAAAGACCCAATACCTCACGAGTGCACGACTTACAGGATATGAGCTGACACTTTTAGCGCCACACATAACATTGAAAAGATGCGCTACTTTGAACCCCGCGACTTTATTGCCCTATCCGGCCGAGGAGGGTCAGGAAGAAAAACATCATGATTGTGTTTTCCTGACTGAGGAACAGACAAAGGGTCGTGTTGACTTACAGGATGTGCCACTTCCAGATGTGGATGGGGAACTGTGGGTTGATGGATCGTGTTTGAGGCTGCCAGATGGTACGACTTCCGCAGCATATGCGATCACGACTCTTAAGACGGTGGTAGAAACAGCTAGAATACCACAAAAATCGGCTCAGGCAGCAGAGCTGATAGCTTTAACAAGAGCCTGCGAATTGAGTGCTGGCCTATGTGTGAACATATACACAGACAGCCGGTATGCCTTTGGAGTGGCCCATGACTTCGGACTTCTCTGGAGGGAACGTGGGTTTCTGACATCACACGGAGAGCACATTATGCACGGAGAGTTAGTGCGTGATCTCCTAAATGCGTTGCTTTGCCCCAAGAAAGTAGCGATAGTGAAGTGCAGTGCCCATAAAAAGATCACGGATAAAGTGGGTCAAGGAAATGCCTTTGCAGACAGCATAGCAAGGCAGACGGCTATGTCCCGAACTAGCTCCCCTATGTACGTGGTACAATCACAGGCCGAGAGATGGAGTGATGCTAGAGCAGAGATACGGGATATTCAAAAATCAGCTACAGAATCTGAGCTTGCGGCTTGGGCAGCAGAGGGGGTGCTAGATGACGAAGGTTGTTGGAGAAGCAAAGACATGGAGAAGTGGAAATTGCCTGCGGCTTATTTACAGGCGATGGTCCAGATGACTCATGGACTGGCCCATGTCGGAGCTCTTGCAATCACCCGGCTTTTAACACGAGTTTGGGAACATTCTGAGATTGCGAATACTGCAAAGAGAGTAGTGCAGACCTGCCTGGTATGCTTGCAACACAATCCTGGGAAGCGGACCCATACTCCGAAAGGAGGGTTCGTTCCACCTTCAGCACCGTTTGAAGTGCTTCAAATGGATTACATCCAACTCGAGCGCTGCAACAACCTGAAGTACGTCCTAGTGGTGGTGTGTGCTTTTAGCAAATGGGTTGAGGCCTACCCCACGAAAGACAATACAGCTTTGACAACAGCTAAGGTGTTGCTTAAGGAGTTCTTTCCTCGCTTTGGAGTTTGCAAATTTCTGTGGAGCGATAATGGGCCCCATTTTGTTGGAAAGATTGTGGAATATGTACTGAAGGGGTTAGGGATTCAGCAAAAGTTCCACGCTGTATTCCACCCTCAGTCAGCAGGTTTGGTCGAGCGGTACAATGCCACCTTGAAGCTTAAGCTGGCCAAAATCGTGGCGTCTACATCATTGAAGTGGCCAGATGCATTGCCGCTAGCACTGCTCTCTCTTAGATCAGTACCCCACTCACGAACTGGCCTTACGCCCTATGAGGTGGTGTTTGGCCGCCCCATGAATATCTGGGGGGTGCCCAAGCCGCGATTAATACATGATGTGCCTTGTGTTATGATGAATGATTATTTGGCACGATTAACAAATGATTTGCTCTCCATTCATCAACAGGTTCGAGAAGCGCTCCCTGACAACTCTACTGGAGAGGGCCACGATCTTCGTCCTGGGGATCATGTGATGATCCGTTCGTTTGAAAGAGCAAGCAGTCTGGAGCCCAGGTGGAAGGGCCCCGAGCAGGTCCTTCTGGCGACCCGCACCGCCGTACGAGTGACCAACAGGAAGCGGTGGGTGCATTCGACACATTGTCGCCGAGTCTCTCCGGATCTGGTGACTCCTGCTGTGCTGACTGATTATAAAGAGATCTTGGAGAAAGAAAAGAGCCCAGCTGTGACGTCGGCCGAAGTAGAGGGAGCCTTCCCGGACCAATCTGCTGCTGGAAGAGAGCGCTACAATCTACGACCGCGATAAAGAAGATTTTTGTTCCTTTTTTAGACTGGTTGGTAACCGCTCCAGGTTTGTGAAACGGAAACCGGGAATTCCAAGGGGGGGGGATCAGTTCTGCCAGAGTAGCGACACCCGTCTTGGCCCGGAGAAGAAAACAACGGCTACCTCGGAGTTCAGCACCGCATTTTTTCCTTTTTTTTTAGGTATACACGTACGTGTATCTGAGACTATTTGTGAAAACTTGTGAACAATTTGTGTCATTTGAGACTTTGCACAGACTTCTTTGGACTATGGCATCAACGGCATCTCGTGACAAGAAACTATTGGGTGCCTTTCTTTTTGTTCTAACCATTGTGGTGATAGCTGTTATAGCCTGGGTAGTCGAACTAGTGGTGCCTGTACGTGAACATTTGCTGCCGACTACCCCGGCACCGTCTGAACATTTCCATTTTACATTGCCCTTCCATGAAGAACGCCATCGCCAAACGTATTTAAATAACAGCTTCATTCAGATTCTTCACCACACGCATAACATGACCAATACCTCTAACTGCTGGGTGTGTGGAATGTTGCCTGGGCACCAGAAGAGAGGGGGCACCCCACTTATTCCACTCCCGTTTTCGCACAATGGGTCTTGCAATGCCTGGTACACTCTCCTCTTTACTTTGAGATGGCCAACAAAAGGGGGGGTGCTTTTTCGTCTAAATAAAGAATGTCCCCATGACAAGGATGGGTTTCCGCGGGCAGAGGGTACACGTTTTGAATGGGAAGAATACAGGCCTGATAATGTGTCTGCCCCACGAATATATAGCAATCAGCGAAACGTGAATGTATCCAGTGCTCATGTCATAAATGTCATTGCCACCAAAGCCGATTTATGCATCAGAAACAAGGGCACGATTGCAGTGGGGAAAAGTGAATGTAATATTACTCTCACGTTTGATAGCCCGAATGGCATTTCATTTGTTGCATCTCGAAACACCTACTTCATCTGTGGAACGAAGGGGTACCATCAGCTTCCGGTGGGGTGGTTGGGCACATGTTATGTATCGTTTGTGCTACCTCCTGTATTCATTGCCCCTCCGATGTATCATAACGACTATACTCTGTACCACGATTTTGTTTTGAACAGAGTTAAGCGAACTGTTGCTTTAGAGGACATTGATCAAACGGACACTGCATTACAACAGTATGTGGATTTCAATCTGGGACTATTCTCCTTTGTGGGGGCTGCATTGAACAGCCGGAAAATCAGACGGCTGACTCGCGTTGTCGAGGCTGTTGCGAATGACACTGCTATTGCCCTGGGGAATATTACCGAAGAACTGCAGATTTCCAGAATTGTCACCCTCCAAAACAGGATGGTGCTGGATGTTGTTTTGGCTGATCGTGGGGGGGCATGTAGAATCATCGGAAGCAGCTGTTGTGTTTACGTGCCTGATAATTCTCCATCTGTGTATGATGCGATTTCCAAGCTGCATAAGATAGCTGCCGAAATACACCCGGACAATGGAACTTGGACACTTTCTGGATGGTTCTGGTCCATGATTGCAACTTGGGGCTGGAAACTGTTGACAATCCTCTGCATACTTGTGGGAGCAATGTTCATTATATGCTTGTGTATCCAATGTGGCCCTACCTTATGTTCAATGTGTCTATCAGCTTGCTTACCATCAAGGCGAGCTCTTGCCCATGACAAAATAATGCTACACAAAGAGGTGACACAAATTATGTTAATAGACATCGAGGACGAACATCCAGACTATGTTCATTATGAGGTAGATTCAGCTAAACGCTAAAAGGGTCGTCTGTCGTAATTGGCCCGCTTGGATTAGCGATTAGCTGAACCTACACGTTGTCCTCCTTAACTTGGCTATATACGATAAACGCCATTTTGAATGTTGCAGCGGGCACTTTAGACCATGAGCGGCCTCGTGGCCGACGTGCCCTTTAGTCCTTTGTCCGTTCCACTGACCACTCTCATCTGCCCAGCAACAGGCTATTTTTAGTGTTGGTCAAGCCACACATGCGCAGTTCTTACTGACCCGTAAACCCTCAGGAATGTGCCGCTAACTGACCAGCGGGTTTGAAACCCACCAATGAGCTGGCAGTGTTCCAAAACATGACCATATATGTCTCTAAAAAACTGTGTCTTAACTTGTGCCGCCTATCTTTTATTGCCCCAAAATTGTATATAAACGGGGTCACACCGGTGTTCGGTGTGATACCTCTTGCATTACCGAAGGGTGCTGTTTGAGTGTACCACCACCCCATGGGGTCTTAATAAACTTGTTCTTTGCATTTTACAGTTTCCGTGCCAACAGTTCTTGTGTGTAAGTGGGTAATCTCTGGAGCGTGTAGGCCTTGGGAACCCCGCAATACTTCAATCTTATTATTGAGAATGAACTTGCTGCCTTTGAGGATTGTAACAGGTGCCTGGGAGGGTATCCCTAAAAATGAAAGACGTTGTGATTTATGCAATTGCGGTATACAAGATCTTAATCATGTCCTGATTGTGTGTCCTGCACTTCACTTAATACGTCGGAAATACCTAAGGCATGGATTTTTACAGTATAAAATCACAACAGCAGAACAGGCCCGCAACTTTCTTTTGCTCCCCCCCATCAGAACTGATGTGTTTTAAAATGTTCTGCTTTTTTAAAGAATTTTTAAATGTTTATTAAAAAACTAATGGGCTTGGGAGAAGCGTAGGTCTTCTAAAGTATTGTGTGAAATTATCCCATGTATTAGCACTTTCTTAAACACTTTAGGCAGATTAATCTGTTGCTGAAGATGATAATCATCATTTAACCCTTATTGCGTTGTAGCACATTTGCAGGATAGTCAATTTACCACATACATCTCCTTATAAACAAGCTGCTATTTAGTCACTTGTAAGAAAGGTCCTGGAATAGGGTATCTAATCTAACGCACTTGCACTTTATTTAATGCATTAGCACTTTAGTTAGTATTTTGTAAAATTTCTACTGCTATTACTATTCCATGTTCATCTCCTTAAAAAAAATTTTTTTTTTAGCTGTATTTATAAATCGATATGTGTACATTGGATGATAACTGTACATTTTTTAACTATTAGCCTCCCAAATGTAGAGTAATTTACTAAACTAGGGTGATAGCCAAAAGTGTTTCCTATCGGATAATAAGTGTTATTGCCCGCAAGTGTACTCTAAGAGGATTCTGTTGTCTACCAAAGTGACGTATTTATTAAGGAAAATAGATTACTTACCTCTGGAAGATGTAATTTAGGAAAATTGAAGTTTTAATTTTCGTGTTTTAGAAACTGATTTTTTCCGTCCACCGTAGTGAAGAGCTTAATGAAGAAAAAGTGATTATGTACCATTGGGTGTAATTTAGGAAAATTGAAGTTGTGACTTGTTGTCTTTTTATTCTTTGACCTGTATGAAATGCTGTTTTATTTTGTATTTTATGTGGGATTCCATGGAATTCCAAATCATAATAAAATAAATTGAATTGACTTGCCCTTGAGATCTTATTGGCAAAAGAGAGTGGAGTCTGTGGCATGTTGAAAATCCAACACTGTTGTACTTATATCCCTGACAAAAGTAAAGATATTGAGGGATATATTAAGAATATTATGAAATTACATGAAGATTTGACCCAACTGGAGGTTGCCGGTGTCTGGGAGAGACTTAGTAAGCGTTTCTCTTCCATAGGTAAATGATTTTCAATATTTGGAAGTAGCTTATTAGGGAAAATAATAATGGCAATCATTTCAGTAGCTTGACTAGCCTTAGTAATAATAACAATTTATAAATGTTGTGAGTGTAGATGTGGAAGAAAGGAGATGACTGAATCAAAGAACAAACGAGGAGCAAGAAAGAGAAAAAGATATGAGATAGAGCCAGAAGAGATGAAAGGAGATTACTAAAATAGGATGAAAGATTTAGATGAAAGTGCCATAAAAAGAGAGAACAATACTGAATTTTAAATAAATGTAGATGGCACTCGGTATGGTAGGTATTTTATGATGGCTCCAGAAAGCCACTACAGGGGGTATTGATGGAGCAGGATTTCGCAAAAAGAAACCTGCTCGGATTGACACCCCCATAATTGGTGCTAACAGTAAGTGTTGTGAGAATTAACATACTCTTCACATGAACACGAGGGAAACTCCTTTGCGCATGTGTGTACTAACACGAAATAATGCATGCGAGGACTAAACGTATTTACATTGTGCTTAGAAAGAAATGAGAAGTACTGACTAGGCCACATCTTGCATTTTGCATCTTGCATCTTGCATCCTGCTTTAAATAATGAATAATGCTGCTTTTGCCTTAAACTTCTGTTAGAAAAACACTAAACGTGGGATAGTGTGAAAGTGGGTGGTAAACAGTGAAAAAGGCATTACTGTGTAATTAATGAATGTTTAGGTTCCATTTGCCATAGTGAGCCGAATGGGTTTCCATTATACTTAAGTTGGCCTGATAGATGAGGGGCTGGAGAGAAAACAAAAATGTAATTACAGAGCAGACAGAAGTGCTGAGCACTGCAAAGAAGGGACAATAGTTCAAGGATACTCATCGCTGAATGCAGTGTTTGCCTGCCAAAGGATGTGTCTGACTGTGGGACTAAGGACTCTTTCCGTGGACGGGCATTGCTAAAAAATTATGTGCGAAAATGTTGAAATGTATCATGTATTAAATCATGTGAACGAGTCAATTATTAGGTATTGGGAAGGGATAAAGAACAATAAATATGAATAAACTGTGAATGAAGTTACAGTGGTGTGACAGAACTGCGTCCTAAAATCCACCAATTTGCTGTCGTATTTTGTGAAATGTTTCAACTGATGTGGGACGGACAAGTAGGTTTTAGGGTATAACTGGGTTGCCTTTGGGGGAGTGGTTAAGGTTGTCATGGGTTGTCTTGCAAGGAGAGAGAAGACAGGGGTGATGTGTTGCTGTCCGTCACGTTTGCAGAGAGGCCTAGCTGCTCCTATCCTGTTCCATTCCAGTCCCTGAAATCTTTGTTCCCTGACACTTTCTCAAGGGACCCCCATCACCTCTTTGGCCCGGGGGTGGGAGGGTATTTCACAGATCCTTTGGGTTTGTATTATTTCTTTGACTCGTACTTTGCATAATTTTTTGCACACTTTTTTTTGTCTCTAAACCTGGTGTCTCTTCACCTAGCCATTCTGTCATAGGTATATTGTTTCATATTATCTAGATGAAACTTATGTCTCTTCATCTATCCCGTCCGTTAGATGTATTTTGTTTTGCATTTTTTGCTGAAACTCTTGTTTCTTAATCTATCTACTTCTTCATGTACATGTCATAATTGAATGAGGAGTTTGACACTATTTGCATTTGCTGATGTTTTCTCTCCCTTTTGTAAATTTCATTGTTTGCATTTGTGACCATATGCATTGAGCTTTTATTAATCATTTTTTAGATAAAACTTTATTAACTTTACCGAGAGTCTATGATTATTTAACTGACTGATTAGTTAGTTAGATAATACTATAATTACCATCAACTATTCAACTAATTGGCCTGCCGACCAAGAAGAAAGAAAGTTGATGTATAAGCATTAGTTATGTGTTTAAAGATGTCAACATGAATCTGTGAAGGAAATTGATTTAAAGTCATTAAAACTTGATCCCCAAAGCATCAGGGTTTTTCGTGAATGTTTATTGGCCATTGTATTGTGATGTTATAGAGCATTGAACCCTGATTGATTTGGTGTCGCGCTGGAATACTAGTGCCTCAGTAAACTATTTGGTCCTTTGAGAATACTGGATGCCACTAATGCCCAAAGCTGGTTGATACGTTTTTACACAAGTGCAAGGTTTCCAAATGATTAAACAATTTGCCAAAGCAAGGCTTTCACGGGTGCCTATTAAGAAAGTTGTGGCCCCTTGAAACTGTCTAACTCTGTCAAATTGGTCTGCTCCCACTAGTCAGTCAATACATATAGCTAATGGTTGCTGTTAGTTCTTGTACTCAATTTATAATGGTTAACACAGAGTAAAGTGATACTCACAGAGTCATAAAAGATCCCAGGTGACTTGCAGTGACTAGAGAAGACCAAGGGTTGACTTTCATTTTCAAATTGTTAGTAGAAGCTCTAACTTCAGTGAAATTCCAATTCCAATTTCCTGATCCATTTAACTGCAAATCAACTGGAGTTAGAGAAGGGTAAATGCCACAATGCTACACTTGAGTGTGGCTTTCCTGATGAGGGTCTTAAGTAGAGGTGGGCACTTTATGTGTAATCTGCTTCAAGCCGGCGAGTCTTGGGCAATTTTGTGGTTTTCGCAAGATCTGCATCTGCAACAACTGAAGCAGATATGGCTGACTCATGCGCACAGTTCTCACTGTGAAATTTGCATGTGGTTCATGTGAGAAATAGGACTGTTGGTTGACTGGGGTATGAGCCCTGGTCAAGCAACAGCCACAATTCTTGGCGGGGTAAATCACAAAAAGTCACAAAATTAACCTCTGCTTAATCCCGGGTAGCTTGACACAAAAAACAATCAGGCTTAACTTTTAGAGGCAATGTGTAACGTATTCATGAGGCACACTAACAGGAATATGACAAAGTGAAAACTCAACACAAGAAAATTCTGACGCCGATCAAAAGGACAAAAATCCAATGAGTAGAACCGGAGTTATGAACACCTAGTTATGCAACCAAGGGGAGGCTGCAAGCACCAAATGACTGAGGGCAGGAAAACGGCAACTTTCCAAAAGTGCCAATATCAATTTTTTTATTTTAAACCCGACTTTACCATGAAAGAAGATATTTAATTACAATTTCATAGATAAAAAACATGAAATGATTATCTGTCCTCAAACAAATGTTTGCACGTATTAAATGTAATAAGGCAACCCAATGTTATCCTATAGGACAGATAGGCCTCACATCAGTGAAAAACACATTTAAGAGTTTTGCATTAGGAAGACATGTGAAGCCTAAAAGTATATGTCCAACCTTTTAAAAACACTGCACACTGCACTATGAGTTAACTAGGGTCTACCTTAACGTGACGTGCAGTAAAAAATGGGTTTAACGCTTGGCAATGGGGTTATATTGCCAAGTTGAAGCGGCAGTTTAAACTACATTCATGCTGCAATGGCAGACCTGGGGCAGGGTTTGAGGGTGTACTTAAGTGTTTGGCACAATATGTGCTGTAAACCCATACTAGCATCCAATTTACAGGCCCTGTGTATATGGTATACCAAACCGCAATGGGCTTATGTGTAAATGAAATATGCCAATTAGGTGCAAGCCAATTTAACCATAATTAGGGAGTAAGCACAATTACCTTAGCACTGGTCAGTATTGTTAAAGTGCACAGAGTTCTTAGGCCAAGAAAAACACATTTCAGCAGAAAAAATATTGAGGTAAGTAGGCAAAACGTTTGAGGAAAGATCACCATGAGGCTGACAGGTCTAACAGTTTAGCACTGTCCAGGAGCAGGCAATTTAATTAACGTAATGTTAATTGCAATTATATTTCCCTTCCCCTGGCAGTGCTCCTGATAGTGACTTTCCCATCGGTGAACAAACCACAACTAGAGGGCCTCTGTATACCAAATAGGGGGAGTGGACCAGCAGACAGTAAACCTATAAGTAATAACACTAAAATCTGCTTAACCCACAATCCTTCTTCAGTTGCTTATGGATCTCAAAGTTAAATATATCCAAGTACATTGATGTTGAGCCAAAAACATATTATACATTCCTGTTTGTAGTACAAAACTGATTTTTATTGATAGTGACAAAAATATGTTTTGGCTGTTTATCTCTGAAATGACTATTTTATTTAAGACACACTTTTTACTATATATTAAATATCTTTTAAAACGTTCTACCATTTATTAAAATCCCCCTTCCTCAACATTAGGACTCACACCACTCTAGTTTCTCATTCATACTCATACATCCATATTCAGTGTCTCTCAAATACATATTAATGACAATGCATAAAAAGACAAAGATTTCTGGTCCTTGTGAATCACCCAATGTTGACTGATTTGAGATCCAATTTTCAATAAATTAGTTATATGGAATATGAACAAACATGTCGTAATACTCTTCTCAATGTTTGGGTACATTATTCAACAATTTGTATCCATTGAGAAACAAAATGGGTGACTTCATTAATTCTAGGTCACAAGATGCTTTAAGAAAAAGCTCACTAAATAAACATATTGTTTTTGTACTCAGTGGCAGGACCACCATACGGCTAATTAGCAAACCTCAATGAGGATTACCCATAATATAACCCAGAAAATAGCATGAAAGATTATAAGATTACACCTGGAATTGCGTCACCTCCTTCAAACATAAGGAAGATGATGACCGCACCTTCTGGATGGTGTCTAAACCACGACAACAAATGCATATATTCACAAATTACTGTCAGGCCCACCACAGCCTAAATACAGAGGGTATGATCAACAGAGGTAAACTTACACTTTTGTACAAGTTTATGCTCGGTTTAGAATTAACAAAAACTGCATTTTAATAGTAAGTTGATTCTGCTGCCGGGTGGGGAAATCCACACATAAAAATATAGGCATATTTTTCCTTTATATATGCGGAGTTCCCTGCTCTGACTGTGGAAACTCCACACTTGTAAACTTACTGTTAAAATTCAGTTTTGTGAATTCCAAAACGAACATAAACTTACACAAAAGTGTAAGTTTACCTTTGTGAATCAATGCCACAGTCTACATGAGCCCCCTTGCGGCCATCGCACGCCAACACAACCTCAACATCATCTCCTACGCCGACGACACCCAGATGATCCTCTCCCTGACCAACGACCCCGCCGCCCCCAGAACCAACCTCCATGAAGGGATGAAAGACGTAGCCGAGTGGATGACGACCAGCCGCCCGAAACTGAACTCAGACAAGACGGAAGTCCTCATCCTGGGCTCCTCGCCCTCCGCCTGGGACGACTCCTGGTGGCCCCCCGGCCTGGGCACCGCACCCAAACCGACAGACCACGCACGCAACCTGGGCTTCATCCTGGACTCCTCCCTCTCCATGACCAGACAAGTCAACGCCGTCTCTGCGTCCTGTTTCAACATCCTGCGCATGCTACGTAGGATCTTCCGGTGGATCCCCACCGAGCCCAGGAAGACGGTCACCCAGGCCCTCGTCACCAGCCGACTGGACTACGGCAACGCCCTCTACGCCGGAACCACCGCCAAGCTCCAGAAGAGACTCCAGCGGATCCAGAACGCCTCAGCCATACTCATCCTCGACATCCCCCGACGCAGCCACATCTCCGGACATCTGAGAGACCTGCACTGGCTCCCCGTCAACAAGAGAATCACCTTCCGTCTCCTCACCCACGCACACAAAGCCCTACACGACCAAGGCCCGAGCTACCTCAACAACCGCCTCAACTTCTATGCTCCCAAACGCCACCTCCGATCGACCAACCACGCCCTCGCCGCCGTCCCCCGCATCCGAAGAGCGACAACAGGAGGAAGGTCCTTCTCCTACCTGGCCGCCAAGACCTGGAACACCCTCCCAACTGACCTTCGCCTGACCCAAGACCACCTCTCCTTCAGGAAGAAGCTCAAGACCTGGCTGTTCGAGCAGTAGCGGTACCCCACCCCCCACAAGCGCCTTGAGACCCTCCGGGTAAGTAGTGCGCTCTATAAATGCCTTGATTTATTGATTGATTGAGTGTCAGCTCTCATCCAACGTATTGTCTCATACCTTAATATCTATCCAATTCCATTTGTTTTAAGGAACAAAGAAGCACAAAGTCTAACAGTGTTCAACATGGTGAAAATTCTGGATAAGTTAACATACTTCCATGTCACTATAGCAGACTATATAACTAACAAAGTGCTTCTCTGCTAATGATTCTATAAAGAAGACGATGTAGAAGGATTTGAATGGCTGGGAGCCAAGGAAATCCAACAGCAAACAGCCATATACAAAGTAATACACATAATGAATGGGCCCACTATGAAAGACATCTCCTAAATCAAATCAACTATTGTTAGTTTTAATTATGTCTCCACATTGTCACATTTAATTTTAAGTTATTTTACCTTCTTCGGAATTTGACATTGGGACCCAATAAGTGACCCGTGATGTAGAAACTCACATACACTTAATCTCCACCATACTCACTAAAGTGCCCTGACTCCCAACAAACCAACAACATTGATTCAATGGATTCAGACAAAGATCTGACCCTACTGCATCGGTGCAGAGGCCCAAAGAATAATGGGGACACGTACCTCTTTTGGACTTCTAAAAAGCTCTGTATATTCTTGCCATAAACATAAACGAACACATAACGCTCCCACTTTCTCCCATACCCGCCTCAATGGTTGTCACATGACACTCAATCATTGGACACATCGCATGAGATTTTACGCTAACACTCAAAGAGGCTAATCCGCCATCATGGAGTGGTGTTTAAATACATTTGTAGCAGAGCTTGTCCTCTAGAAGTATTTGTACAACTATGGTCAGAAGTCATATAATAAACAAAACAAGAGAGGAGTACCATCAGAAGTAGCTTAGTTAAAGCGGTCTGAATGGAATGAATGGGATAAAAAAGAAGAGAGTCCTTTCTTTCTAAGAAACCCCTCACTCACCGACCTAGTCGGTGACATGCTTCATCATCGGGGTCCACCCTGACAGCCGAGTGCCATCAGGGTGTGCTGCGACACCTGGACTACAGTGGAGCGGGTATTTCGTGTGTGAAGTGGAAAAAATGTTAAAAATTGTCCTGGTATACTTGTGTAGAAAGTTTTTATTAACAAGAACTGGACAATATTAAAATATGTGTGTGGATACGTTTAGGTGTTATGACCGTGTGTATCTCTTATGTGTGAGGTCTACATGTTTCAACCCGTTTGTTGGAAAAGTTCCGGGTTTTCGTCAGGACCAAAAGGGAAATGGGTGGTCAGGACACACTAACGCCCTGCCGGTCCCTATTTCCCTGTGCACAACTGACAAAATAGGTCAGAGTGAAAAAGCTCATAAACAACAATGGTTGAGCTGAAAAGCAAAAAGACCTGTAGGAGAAGAAATGTAAAAGGTCATAAGTATAATTAATACAAGCCTGTTACGAGGTGCCATGCTGGTTCTCACGTGTCTTCTGCTGTGTCGTACATTCCATTCAAGGATATTTGTGATCGGTAGTGATTTGCTATCACTAACGCTAGCACACTTTTCATTGGTGATGTGCTCGGTGATCACTAAATACTCATTATAGGCATTCAGTCAAATTAAGCACTGAATCGTGCGTGGAAACACAAACTCACAGTGCTATTAGCATGAGACAACAACGCAGTGAAATCTACGTGTTACACCTATGACTCATACTTGCACACTCTGGTGATGTAGGTGCGCTAAGTGGTTAGGTGGTTGATTAATAAACTATCATTCAAAACGAGTAACACTCAGTACTTCCGAATGCTTGACATGTCTGCTCACGTATAAGTTAGAGTGAGCACTGATTGGCGTAGTGAATTTGCCCCAACAAACAAACACTCACACTCAGCAGTCACACAAACAACTCGCACACACGGGCGCACAAAGGGGAAGTAAGGCTTACTCCTATTTAGGATCTTTTAGGCATCACGGGGTGGAGGGAAGGTAAAACCACGCTGCCATATTCTGCGAGGGGATTAAAGAAGATATCTGTCACGGATAGGGTCTCAGGATACTGAATTAAAGTTGTCAGTATCGGGCTTGGAG
Organism: Lissotriton vulgaris; assembly: GCF_964263255.1. Taxonomy (NCBI): domain Eukaryota; kingdom Metazoa; phylum Chordata; class Amphibia; order Caudata; family Salamandridae; genus Lissotriton; species Lissotriton vulgaris. Next base: position 911,828,562 of record NC_141691.1, on the reverse strand, counting down.
TATTACTTACAGTTCAGCTGGTCACAAAGTTCTAGGTACCTACTCGCCTCTCCGTGCCTCCCCGTAATGATACAGGCGCCGCCGGGACTGTTATAGCGGCAACTGTGCTTCCGGGTGGGGCGTGGCCACGTCCATGCGTGATGACGCAATGGTATCTCAGGAGTGGAAAGAGAGAACGGGGCGAGTACGTTCCGGGCGTTGCTAGGCAATGCCAGGCAGGATTGTTTACATGAGGGTTAAAAACAATCCTGTGGTGGGGGATTTTTACAAGGAACAGAGGATGTGAGTGCACATAATTTAGGCAACAAATCACAAATCTCGGGGTTAGACTACATGGCTGCCGGAGTGAGAACTCCGCAAGAGGAGCGGGGGAGTCCCTGGTAGTACTGTTCGTTACCATGGTGGGGGGTTTAAATGTTTCAAGAATAGGTTGTTAAATGGCAGACCTTGGAGGTATTGGGAAGCTCACTGTCTATGGTGGGTTTAGTTAATGTTGGCCCAAGGAATATTATCATTCAGCCCTGTGACATGAGTGGATAATCTATATATCCATCTTTGCTCTTTTTCGAACAGCCGTTTTTGCATGTTAGGTCCAGCTTTGATTTGTTCAATCACAGTCCACCACATATCGTTGGGTGTGTGGTTGTGTTCAAGAAAGTGGATTACACGGGCCAACAGTAACTCCAAGACATTTCTTGAATAATTGAAGACGAGGCAGAGTGCACATCACTACCGGTATTCACCAGGTTCCTCTTAAAGCAGTGTCCACTTCTGTAATCTTATCCCTGAACCCTTCCGACCCCCACTGGGCGGATGTGTGTTAAAATGTTTATACCAGGCAAGCAAATGTACTGTTAGTCCTGATGATGATCCCGTAATATTGAGCATAAGGGATCGAAACGTCGACTTGTTAAAAGTGTTTTTACAGCCTAACGATTCTGTTTGATTGATGCTGTGACTAGCACTTGCTTGGCACTACTTAAAAAACCCTACCGAATTACAAGTGGCCAACTATGCTCTTTCTTGCCTAAAAACCCTCTTTGTTCGTTCACAAAACGGTACAGGATTGTGCCTTTGTCTACTCTACTATATATTTCACTGAAAAATAAAAATACCCTGTCCGGCTGGACAGTGGCCAATATAGCTCCTATTGTGGACTGTATTTTATCTGATAAATTTATATCCACAGACTCCTTGGGACCACTGTTGTTTATAAAGTATAGCTACCCACGGTCCCTGGATAACCAAATGGGTTCCCTTGTTGTTTAAAAAAAAAAAAAAAAAAAAAGCAGCACACCCTGATGGCACTCGGCTGTCAGGGTGGACCCCGATGATGAAGCATGTCACCGACTAGGTCGGTGAGTGAGGGGTTTCTTAGAAAGAAAGGACTCTCTTCTTTTTTATCCCATTCATTCCATTCAGACCGCTTTAACTAAGCTACTTCTGATGGTACTCCTCTCTTGTTTTGTTTATTATTGATACCTAGGGGATCAGGAGTACTCTCCGTTCACCTTTGTGAACAAATTCCCTCACTCTCTCCTTTGGTTTATTGTGCAGAAGTCATATAAGCCATACATAAGACAACATTTCTATTTCCCCTCAAGGTATATGCGGGAAATAATGATGGCTCTATGGAAGTGTGAGCTAGCAATTAAATAATCAGCGTATCATGTGAGCTTCAGTGATAATCTGAGGATGATTTACTGAACATAATAAACTATCTGAATGATAGAAGGCAAGAAGGTGACTCCTCAATTTTCTGTACCCATTACATCATATGTAAAACAAAGGGAAAGCCCTTATAATGACTGACTCTCAAACAGATTCATTCTTGAGAAGTGCACGACAACCACATAACCTCTGCTGACTGCAGCTATCTCTCACAAGCTCCCAGAACCACTGGGGCAAAACAAGCCATCTGTTGATTCCTAGTACATTCTTCATGTGAGGATTTAGCAAATAGCATTTTCCCACAAAATCATCTAATTGAGGCCTTTCTTCAGTGTCCCCATGGTAACCATCCAGCATACTTCCTTTTTCTTACGATATCTGTTGTCATCTCGCCCCCTAATCTGATGGATCTACTGCAGAATGGCTCATTTCAAGCAATATTCAGAATATGCAAGTGCCGTACACTTCCGTAGTAGAGGTGCTGAGATCTTCATGTTACGTATAGCCGATTTATGCTCACTAAGTCTAACTCTGAATTCACATTCCATTCCCCTACATAGCCTAAGCCACATGGGTATAGAATAAGGTACACCTCATTTGGAGTGTGGCAGTTTGTCATTTCATTGAGGAAAGAGGGCTATCTTTACCTCCTTACACTTAATTTTTGCAGATGTGATAACCCCTTCCAATGCATGGCAATGTCCACACTTGTGGTTTCCACTCACTGGGTATTGGCCACTGATGGGCATCTGGCAAAAAAAACATGTTTATCTGTTTTTGATTTACCAAGCATGTTTCTGTGGTTATGGTTCAGTGGAATGCAAAACAAGGTCTGGATAGCTTTATCGCATCCTTAATGCTATTCAATATATGCCATTGGGACTATATCATCTGTCTCACTTTTTGATCTAGATTAGAGTGCTTTATGACAGACACTAAGCTATCTTTCTGTTCTTTCATATTTTGTTGGAACATAGCATCCATGTTATATTCGGTTCTCTTCAATGCCTCTCAAACCCGGCTTCTGAGGTATCTTCTCTTTATCAGTTTCTCTTTCAGTACTTAGGTATTCCTCCCATAATCCTAGATGTTCAAGCAATTCCTTCTAATGTGTGGGAATTAACTGAAGGGAATCCCTTCCTTTTGGCATCTAGGATAAAAACTCTGAAAATGAAGCAGAGTGTTGCGAGCCGTAGCTTTAGCATGTAGGGAATTTCTGATCATGATGTTGTGTCCAAATATTAAGGAACTCCACCTTCTCCCTGCTTCTAATGGGGGAAACCTCAGATTATCATCACACAGGGGTTAATCCAGGAAAAGAACTCCAAATGTTGTTCCTCTTTGCCATGCCACATCAAAAACATATCAGTGCTATAGCATGACCAGTGTTTTATGTTCTCAAGAATTTCATTATATATGTCCTGGTCTTTGAAATGGCCCATAGAAAATATCAGCTACACTGGGAGCACAGCAGCTCCCATACTGACCCCTTTTACTTGTTTATAAGGGTCATTGTCAAATTAAGAAAAGTTCTCCCCAAAACAATTTCAAGACATCTTAAAATAAATGTATAGGGACCCACATGGCATCACTGTTTCAGTAAACTGCCAACTGCTGAAAAGTCTCCATTTGGAGAACAGTTGTATAAATGGCGTTGATGTCCATTCTGACCATTATTTCTCTATCTGGATCTCATTTTGTGACTCCAAGTCTCACAATCATATGTCCAGTATCATTAACATGAGAAGCAAACCCACTAATTAAGAGCTTGAAAAATTGCTTCTCGTGTTGCACGGCAGTGAAGTCTGCATGTGGCAATGGCTGCTTCCTTGAATCTCAGCATCTGCACAGTTAGTCTCCATCCACTGAAAGATAGAAGGAGCAATGGCACAAATTGGTCAATGCTACTGCTGAATGAGTATGGTAAGGTACAGGCCAAACAAGAATACACCTGAAATCTTCACAACATGAACCCAGGACAGAGGAAGGGATCGGAGGGATTTCTGGAAGCCTGATGGAGATTCTGACCTATGTCTTCTTTCTCACTCAGACAATTTTTCATTATTAGACCATATTATTCTGCCTCGTCTTCATGTATCAGTAGCACCTAGTATTCAAAATATTATTCTTTGACTACTTCATGTAGTGACCCTCTGGGTCACATGCCTCTTTGTAAGGAAGTACTCATACTCTCTCCTTGCAATATCTCCTCTCCACTGAGTCTTTGCTGCCTAAGAGTACCATTGTTGTAAAATGGACCCTACTTGTCTATTTTCTAAAAATTCTCTTGTGCTTCAACAACTAAGACTCTATCTACTTACAGTCTCAGCAGAAGTTTTTTGTAGGAGATTTACTTTCTTCCCACCATTCCACAAAGTCTCAACTTACCTGCAGTGCCCTTCTCACCAACTATTAGCACTGCACATGAATTGGCTACTACTTTGTCACTTTTCTTAAAATCATATATACATTGTCTTAGCATCTGAATTTTGTGCCATTCATATAGCACAGACTGCCACACAATTAACACATCTGCTGAAGATGGTTTACCTGACTGATTTTGGGGATGTTCTTTCAACCATTTCGGTTGCTTTTACCACATATAAGACATGGCCTCCACACATTGGATGCCTGCCTCATTCATACCTTCACCTTTAACACCTTGGCTGCTAAGGCAATTCCCAACCTGTGCTGGAAATTGCTATTCTACTTTATTCATGACGAGCTCAGCTCGTCATAAGCACAGCTCCAGTGTGCCTCATGACGAGCTGAGCTCGTCATGAGCAGGGAAGGGGTTAACTGGCAACTTATTCGGTATATTCACTAACACTGCCAGTTAGTCATATCTCTGATTAAGCATTTATTTTGGATCCATCTCTGGAGTGATTACCACCACTTTCAACGTTTGTGCACTCTGTCACTATAGATTGGCAATCTGAATATTATTTTTTTTTCAATAATATTTTTGCACTGTTGTATAACATTTTAGAACCCTATTGTAATTTTCCAGATTCATGCCCTTATATAGGTATAAATCACCATATCCTTATATAGGCATAAGAATCATAACCACATTTAGACATAGCTCATTGTAGCAAATAAAGTTCTTGAATCCAGTAAGTAAAATAGGTTTGATTTATTGTAGATTAATCCAAGTTAAGTTATCAATAAAATGATCCATAGATGTAATAATAAAAACCCCACCAGGAGCAGTTCTTCTCTCGCTCAGCCTGCCTGCCATCAACTGCCTCCCCACAGATCAGTCAGGTACCAAACATTCTAAGGTGTCATCAAACATTCTACCAGATGCAGTGGCTAAGCAATGGGGAAATCTAAGCAAGGGAAATGCAAAGCATAAGCAAGATGTAACACTCATTCAGTCCAAATACGGCTGGGCTACTTCCACTAGTTCCGAGAATCTACAACGATTTCTTGGAAAACTCGGCTTCAGCAGCCTGGGACCTCCCCTTGCTCGAAAACTGACTTGTCCAAGAACTCATGGAGTTTTCAAAGAACTGAGACTTTTTAATGACGTCATTATGTCCACGTTTACGTCAAACACGGTACCTTCAAGGTATAAATATGTCCACACTTGCCACAGCAAACACACGAGGTTTGGAGCAGTTCGACTATCTACTTGCCCGACGCGCCCTGCTACTGCAAGTGCCGAAGGAAACCAACCCTCCAGCAGATGCACTGAGAGAGACGCTGTCTTTTCTCCTGCTGAGAAATCCAGCTCCAGTGTTTCCAACCTACCCCTTGCGGGTTGTTGGGAAATCGAGTCCTGAGCCTAACCTTCTTCATTCCAAATCAAAGTACGGAGCTGATGAGACCCTAAGAGAAATCTTGGACAGATTCTGGTAAAAGAATACTACATTTATGCTACACCTCACTTACTTCTTCCCTCGTACTAAGCTTAGGTAAGGTACATGGGGGTAGGCGTATTTTAGAAGCACCAGTTGAGTACTTTTAGCCTTAGTTATTTATGTATGTATTTATCTATGGTTTAGGAACCATACAATGCTCTTGCAGAATTATTTTACTCTACTCTTTTTACTGTATGCATTATATTTTGCAACCAGTCTTACGATTATAGCAGTTTATTTCTTATGCTTGAGAAAGAAGACTATTCAATAACTCCTTTTTATTGAAAACACCCGTCTATTTCTCTGCACCTCTGGAGAAACGAAACATGTACGATTGAATGAGTGAAATATCTATCTATTGTTTTCACGACTCTGAAGATCAGTTTATTCTCGGGGAAACAAAGTTGTCATGTTTATGCGGTTGTCAGAAACTAATCCCTTCTTGTAAACTCGAGAAAGTTTCTAGTGACCTCTGAGATAGCTAGCACTCACAATTAAGTTTAAAATATTCAATAGAGATCTAGTCGACCTCAGTCCTACGTCTAATCTATAGGATACATTATTCCAAGACACAGAGCCTATTGGGAATATTCGAACTGCACTACATGGCGCCCAACGTTTGGTAACTCAGTCGTGCTTTTCACAGAGACCTCTTTTACCCATAAAAACTCCAATAGACGTCTGGAGTGGGTTAAAAGGATAAAATATCCACCATAACTAAGTAGGATGAAAAATCCTATGTTTAATTTTTGGTTTTGTTCAATGTTGAAGGTTACAGTGTTCCAAAATATTGTGCACCTTATCTTTATTTCCTTGAAACTTGCTCTGCAAGACTTTCAACAAAATGTCGAATAGCGGCTCCAAGAATGGTGGAGCTGCAGGAACTGCAACCCGACCAGGTTTTGCACCACAGGGTTTAATGAAGACGACATGGATGCCATAATCATCCCGGAAAATGTAAGGAAAGCCATAGCTATAAAGCTTATAGAAAATGGCCTATCAGCAAGAGGTGGTAGAGTCATATTTGTCATAGAGTCACATGAATATCGGCAGACAGAGGTATTCTATTCATGGATTATCTTTCCACAAGCAAATCCAACAACACATGTGTTCCACTTCTACAAGACGGAGGATCTCCCGCGGAATACGCTCCTTTCGAGGACGTTGAAATTCCACTAACTTACCAAGAGCATCAGCTCTGGTTTAAAGGCTCCCTACAACATCAAAATTACCAGGCTCAGTCCATTAGGTAGACCAGGAGCAACATGGCCGGTACTAGCTAGTTATACATCACATCCTGCCATAGAACAGATGATAGGTCCAGAACTTTTAGCTCAACTAAAACTAATCAAAATACATAGACAATTGATCTCCATCGACCACATCCTCCCGGTAGACTGGTCGGACCACCACCTAATCCTATTTCAACTTTCCCAAGGGATCCAGTCTTGCCCCCCCACCGAAACCCCCCCCACATGGTCCAGAAACCTATCACAAATTAACATCTCAGAACTAGAAGCAAGAATAGCCTCCGCCCTACCAATCTCCACAGAAGGACTATCAGCTACCGAACTCACCTCACACTACAACACGACCACGTCCAACATCCTAAACCAACTGGCACCCCTTAAACGGAAAAAGCAAAGGAATATACCATCAAGAACTTGGTTTAACAAAGACATCAATAAGGAGAGGAGACTGCTCAGAGCCACAGAGCGACACTGGAGAAAGAACCCCTCCACCATCCATTGCAGGGAACTCAGGGAAGTATGAAGAAGGTACAAAAACAGTATCAACAACGAAAAAACAAACTTCTTCTGCAATGCGCTGGACAAGGCTAAAAATAGACCCAGAGAACTCTTTGACATCATCAAAAAACAAACATCCAAGCCAACAATTGCCCTTGTACAGCCCTCCAAAACTCTATGTGACAACTTCGTCACCTTCTTCAACGATAAAATAGCCAGGATCGAACTATCACTAGACACCAGCCCTCCCTTGTCTACCAGCATCATTCCAACAACTACAGAAACCACCTCCACTGACCCCACCGCTAACACCTGGTCTTCCTTCGACCTTGTCCATGAAGCCGAGATCCTCAATCTAATCTCATCCTCCAAACCCTCTTCCCACAACCTCGATCCCATCCCCTCCCAAATGGCCAAAGACCTCAAACGCACTCTCGCGCCACTCTGGTGTGAAATCATCAACAGCTCCCTAAAGACTGGCACCATCCCGGAATGCCTCAAAGTCGGCCAGGTAACTCCCCTCCTGAAGAAACCAGGCTTAGACCCCAACGACCTCAACAACTTCAGACGCGTTTCAAGTCTGCCTTTTCTAGCAAAAATCCTAGAAAAATGTGTACTACGCCAACTCAACAACCAGCTTAATAACATCAACCTCCTGGACCATAATCAATCTGGCTTCAGAAAAGGATATAGTACTGAAACCGCAATCCTGAACATAGTAGACGACATACGCAACTCCCTTGATGCAGACCAGTGCTGCCTACTCATTCTCCTCGACCTGTCAGCGGCATTCAACATGGTTGACCACAAGCTCCTCATCAAGTCCCTTAAGGAAAGAGTAGGTTCAAACGATATGGTCCTGCAATGGTTTGACTCCTTCCTCCAGAACCGCTTCCAAAGAGTCAAAATAAAAACCTTCACATCCGACCCCCTCCCCGTCACCAGAGGGGTTCCCCAAGGATCTGTTCTCTCCCCGCAACTATTCAACATATACATGGTACCCCTCACCATCATACTGAAGAAAGCAAACATCCCCTTCCATCTTTATGCAGATGACACACAGATCTACATAGAAACCACCTCCTTCAAAGACATTCTAAAGCTCAATAACACACTCAAAGAAATCCAAGCCTGGCTAGGGAAAAACCATCTCAAACTCAATCAAGGAAAAACAGAACTTCTCCTCATCTCCAACAAGGATGACAACCCCCAAATCACGGAATGGATGAAAGCTATTGACGCTCTCAGTGGGAATCTCACTCTGACTAACTCAGTAAAGTCTCTCGGAATCACCCTTGACCATAAACTTTCAATGACGAACCACATCAAGAACTCCGCAAAGAGCACCTTCCTTAATCTGAAACTCCTCAACAAAATCAAACCTCACATCCCGCAGAGGGATCTCCAAATAGCCACCCAATCTTTGGTGCTATCCAGACTGGACTATGGGATCGTAACCTTAACAGGCACAGCCCTATCACACCTAGCGCCAATGAAAACAACCCTCAATGCAGCCGCCAGAATGGTCTCAGGGGCAAAGAAATTCGACCACATTACCCCAGCACTCAAAGACTTAAAATGGCTCCCAATTGAAATGCGCGCCAGCTTCAGAACAGCTTGTCTGACACACAAAGCCTTGCACACAGGGAAACCGGAATACCTAGCCTCCAAGCTCAGGAAGGCGGGCCAGTCCAGAAACCTCAGAAGCTCGAACACCCTACTACTCATCCCCATGAAAACCCGGAAACAAAAAACCGCAACGCGCTCGTTTGCCGGCAACGCCCCAAAAATCTGGAACTCCATCCCAGTTGACATCAGGACTACGACTTCATTTCAAGACTTCAAGAGACGCCTCAAAATCCTCTACCTCAACCGGGCATTCCCGAACTCTACCTCAGCAGCTCACCCTGCAACTATGACTACCTCTAACCCACTACCTCAAACTCGCCCCTCAGTCGCCAATTAACTATGTTAATCCTTGATCTTACATGAATCTCTTTTCCTTGATATATTATTATGCAACCGTTCCCTGCAGCTCGATTGTAAAGCGCTCCGATACCCTCGGGTCTGGCCAGCGCTATAGAAAACTCCAAAAATAAATAAATAATAAATAAATAAATAAATAATTGGTACAATATGTCACGCAGACTTTAACAGGCCGACCTGCTATAAGGATTCCACAGCACCCCCCTCATCAGGGGAACACAAACAAAATTACACCACAGATTATACAATCAGTGATTGGTAAATTGCCTGCATAAAGGGAACAAATTCCATTCTGGTTAGATCAAAATATTACTCAAATAAAGGCAGTATTTCCCGATAGTACACCTCATGAGAAACACTGGATTCTTACAATCTTTTTACCAATGGGGATAGCACCACACGTGGAAGATTGTGACACTTGGGGTACAGTCTTTCCTTCAATATACACAAAAACACATGGTGTTCCGACTATGGCGGTAATACCAGACTTCGTGAAACAGATTCAAAATGAATACGGACCAGAACCTGCCTCGAATCTTGGTACGAAATTACTGAAAGATTTCAAACAGGTCTCAGCTATATTATTAGCTAACATTAAAAGTGAAGCAGCATCCGTGGCAATCCGCCAAAAGCTAAAAGAACTTGAGGTAACTGAGCAACGGTATGAACTTGCCAGGGTGATAGAAAAATCCTATGAAGAACTAGGTAGAGACAGTTTGGGAGCGAAACCAGTAAAGCCCGAACTAACAGAAAATCCTGAAAAAGTTTTTATCAAAAACAATCTCACTACGACTAAAAAGAAAGGGGAAATTAGTAGACAGTCACTTCCTAAAGAAAAGCGTTCTCAATCCAGAGGTAGATCTCTTCAAAAGGAACACTCTGAAAAAAGATATCATCTTAGAAATAGGGATAATTTGAGAAAACCTGATAGATATCAAGGTACTGATACAGGCTCCTCTCGTACCTTTCAGACTTCCTCGCAGAAATCCGAAAGAAGAGGACGATCAGAACACAAAGAAAAACGCGTGAAGTCCAAAGACGATCAACACGTTCCAAAAAATAAGAAAAAGCAATTCAACAAAAAGAAGGTAGCAAGCATTCAAATCAGACATGCTGAGGATCTTGAGGACACAACTCAAGAACAGGGAGTGGGCCCAGACAATGCTGGACAGTGCAGCAGAGGTCACCATAGCTCGCAGGATCCTGAAGGATCATTTGGAGACAGTGGATCTGAATGAATGCATTCAAGTTGAAACTGCAGGTACCAGGGTTAGTGTACCACACAAGTTATATGAAGTCACACCCTGAATAGAGGGGGACAAAACTAGGAAAATAAAAGCACTCTTTTGGGAAAAACTATCAAAGGGTTATGACATTCTTCTGGCTGAAAAAGACTGGCCACCTGAATTTGTCGGGGAGTGCCCACATGGCGAAGAGATCATTATGCCAGCCTTCTCAAATCATATTCCTATTCATAAAAAATACACTTATGCCAGAAAATGGGCTGTGGCTCAGGCTCCAGCATTATATAAAAATCATGTGGGATGGGATGAGAATTCTCCTCACCATAAGATCCAGTTAAAAAATCAACCGACTGCACAGAGGCAGTATCCAGTAAAGCAGGAAGCTAAAAAAACAGGTCAGGGATATCTTAGATCAACTTGAATACCAAGGGGTGATGGAAACACGCACCTCGTCCATGAACAATCCTTTGTTTCCTGTCTCCAAACCAGACAATACTTATCATCTAGTTTTGGACTACAGACACTTAAACTCTTGTTGCAAAACTTTTGCAGTACAAAATGCACACAGTGCAGCACTGATGAATAACATCGTGCGCAAAAAATATAAAACCACATTAGATATTTCCACTGGTTTCTTCTGTCAAAACATTGCACCGGAAAGCAGGTATTTGACCGCTTTCTCAATCATGGGGACAAAGCGTCATTTTTGCTGTCTCCCCCAGGGATTCAAGAATAGTCCAGCATTATTTTCAGCCAGAGTAACAGCGTTACTACAAACGTATGATGATGAGGCATTATCTTATGTCGATGACATCTATTTAACAGACGATGATTTGGACAGGCACTTGACAAAGGTGAACACCATAATACTTGGATTCGCATCTGAAAGGTATAAATTCAACTTTAAAAAATCAAGAATTGCCAACCTAAACGTCCTATTCTTGGGATATGAACTTTCAAGTGAAGGCAAAAGCCTAGCAGCTCACTTTCTAGAGAAATGTGTGCTGCTCCAACCTCCAAAGACGCTGAAAAACTTACAGTCAATTCTAGGTTTCCTGAATTTCTAAACTACGCAGAGAGGGTTATACCTCTTTACGAATTAATCATACCTAATTGGACACAAAAACACAGAGACATTTTGCATTCAGTGCAAACAAACATGTTAGAAACAAAACATTTACAAACACGCGACAACATACACAACCTTGTAATCCGAACGAATCATCCCAGGAAGATACGGATCCACATACCTAACCTTTAATGAAGGTGAAAAGGTACCAGTAGCTTACAAATCACACTTGTACACAAAAGCTGAAATGAAATTCACTTCAACAGAAAAAATTCTGACAGCAGTTCAGACTGCGGTAGCAAAAGAGAGAGCCCTCGCCCAGGGTAAATGCATAAAAATCGTTACTCCTGTACCTGCCTCAGAGGTAGTGACAAAGGCAAGCATTCCGAATGCAAAAGCTTACCATCCAAGATGGATACAATGGGTTAATTCTCTTGCTGCGACAGACGATAAATACGATTGTTCACCCTTACTTGAAGACACAAGAATTTCTCCAATACGAACAAGAATGTCCTCTGCCCACTGAAATTCTGCCTCTAGAACATTACGGCTGTATAATATATACAGACGGATCAGCACAGCCCGCAATTGGGGAAAACAAGCTTATAGTGCAGCATGCATGATTGTTAAAGGTCGCTGGCGCAATGGTAAATTCAGACCTATGGTCACAAAAACTCAATCACTAGGAGAATGTACAGCTCAGCAAGCTGAACTCCAAGCTTTCAAGATGGCGCTGGAAAATACTGATCGCGAATTCCCCACACTTGTAGTGTGCGTCGTATTACTGCGGCCAGTCTTACAATGAATATCTGCAGAACTGGGTTCAAAATGGTTTTAAAGGTGCAAAAGGTGGCACAATCAAGCATAAAATGCTTTGGGAACAAGTCATTCTTTTGCAGAAAGAACTACAAAAGACTCATGTGATACATACACTGAGTCATCAGCGTGATGGCGTTCACGTTGAAGGGAATTCATTGGCTGATGAAGCTGCGAAGGCATCTGTGCAAACTGGTTCCGTAGCTGCAATCACTCGTTCAAAAACAAAAATAGACAGCGAAATAATGCAAGCTGTCACTGCTTCAATAAAGGACAGCGGTAAAACATTACCAAAAGGCTTTCCACTCAAGTATTCATATATAACTGATGCGAATAATGTTCTATTTGGTCGAATCCCTGGAGTGGGGGATAGAGTAATCCCAAACATGGAACATAGATTAGAACTAATTTTAGCAGCACATGAAGGGCTTGCCTCTGCACACGCAGGTGTCTCTGCCACAGTTTCATTATTAAAACAGCGATACTGGTGGTCGCGCATTAGGATACAGACCAGAAACTATGTTTTGGTATGTGAAATCTGCCAGAAAATGAAAGTTTCAACAGTGAAACGCCCCGCGCAGACGTCCCATCTAATTTCAGAAAAACCATTAGCATGTGTTTACCTGGACCACTGCGGTCCCCTTCAGAGGGACAGTAACTGTAAATACATCATTGTCACAGTGGATTCTTGGACGAGATTCATTTGGATGTGGCCTCAGCGCTCGGCTGACGCCCGAACTGTTATAAAAGATTTGCGAGTCTTTATCGGCACATACGCAATCGGCATGCTACATTCTGACCAGGGTCCTGCTTTTAGCTCTCGGGCTTACAAGGAGGCCATGGCCAGCTTGGCGTTGCATAGCGGTTTTTGAGTCCATTCCATCCTGAGGGAAATTCGGTTGTGGAGAGAAAAAACCGTGACATAAAGCAATCTATAACAGCTAGGGTATTAGGTTCAGGTGGGTTAAACATCTAATAGGTGTCCAACATAGTCTTAATAACTTGCCAAGAAATTCTCTGGGTGGAATCACTCCATATGAAATCCTTTTTGGTACTAGAATGTTGGTTGAAGACCTCGATCGTCATACTTCAGTGGTGGTACAAAAACCCTTCAATATCAAAGATCGTTTGGCTGTTTTACAAGACTTAAATGAAACAAGAAGAAGTCTAAGCAACACCAGCGAAAAGCCAACGACCACTGAAGAAAAACCACCTGTCCCAGCAAGACCTGTCTGGAATCCAAAGATTGGGGATCTGGTCAGAGAAAAAATACCGGACAAGAAGGAATTTGGGCCTTCTTACAGAAAACCAGTACCTGTACTGGCAGTCCACGGATCAAGAACAGTGTTACTGCCGCCCTGTGCTGGAAGAAAGGAGAACCAGTCTATATCAATTGACCTGTTAAAACCACACCATGTGGCCGATAATAAGTAGTAGGCCCAGTGGACTCCCAAGATGTAGCAGACGACCAAATCTTGCTACTATCCAAGAGGTTCAAACTGAAAGACTCATCACCTTTGAAGATTCTGCAGTAGAAGGACTATGCAATAAAGCCATGGAACTTGTGCCTCTTGAAACCGAAATAACAGTTCGTCCAGAAACTCCGGTCTACAATGATGTAGCATCTGACTATACTAACATGTCAAGGGAACAAGCAGCCCCAGCGATTTCAAATAATCCAGATGCAATACCAACTATTGACAGAACTGCCTTTGGCTATTTCATCAACTTCGATGCCTTTTCTGAGGATCCCAGTGAACCTGAAACAGCTCAGACAAACAAAACTTTCAAGGAACAATTGACGAACTTGGTCAAGAGCTTGCAAATACATATCTGGTTTCACCATGGGTTGAATTTTGGATTGGATCAGGTGTATTTTATCTCCTACTATTGCTCATTCTCGTTTTAAGTTTGGGAAGGCTGATAGATGGAAAACACATTAAAATGGACACAGCAAGTAAGAACATTAACTTGCTCCTGAAACCACACAAATCATCTCATCGTGAACAATGAGACCTGTCATCAGTAAACATCACAGCAGTTCCTGTACCTGGTGGAATAGCATGGGATAGAACTGATTATGACATTTATAGCCCTGTCGAGCTGCTGAAAATTCCACAGCAATTTAAGGTTTCCTTGAGTGATTTTGTTTCACCTAGTACATTTTCTGATGATTGGGACTTTGAAACTGTTAATAACATGATGGCAGACTTAGAAATGTCAGCAAAATTTGCAAAACATGAATACTTAGACGGTTCAGCAAATTATGAAGAAATGTATTGTTTTAATCATTTTGGGCATCATTATTTGCAAAAATCTGCAAACCTGTTAAACTTGGCCCTTTTCCCCAAATTTTTTCGCTTTTCGCCCCCCTAATTTAGAATGTCTCCGCCATGGTGAATAAACTGTATAGGCCATGTCTGGTACGAGATGCCCTGGTTAATGTTAAATGTCATGCAATGATGTGAGCACTTGTCAATTCCCCCCATTGTGTAAATGTACACTGGTGAACTGCTATTTTTAAAATGGATGCCATAGCTGTGCGTTGTGCTACCTGACTGCAGTAGGTTAGTGGTCCAGTTGTTAGGTACCCAGCCACCCCTAGGTTTTGGAGGGAAAGCCTGGCACCCAGGGTGCTCTACTCCTCCCACTGAGCCAGTTTAGACCAGTTTGCCACAGAATTCTAGAAGGCTCTGGCACTGTCTGGGAGGTGGGGTGAGGAGGGTATAAATAAGGGTGCAAAGAGACAGAGCTGGAACAGGAATGTGAGGGGACCTGCTGCCAGGGGATCCCGCCACTTGGGCCTGTGTGCTGAACCCTGCACCCATCCAGAACCCCCTACTGTCCCCAGGGCTAGTGGAGCCCCACTTCAAGAGTTCAGGCTGCTGTGTAGGAGGAGGGCCACGCTGCAGTGGGGATGGTGACAGCCTACCACCCTGTTTTGATGATGCCCCCACTACCTGCTGACCTGGCCCAGTAGTGCCTACTGCTCTGTCCCCAGGGCCCCAGAATAAGTAGGGCCCCCCCTAGGTCCCTGAAGCTGCCGGGACCTTACACCCTGCAAGCGCTGCGCAAAGAAGCGCCTAGAAGGGAAGGAGCATCTTGGACCCCACCACCCAGGAGGTGAGAAGAGTTACCCTGGGGCTTGTTGCTGGGACTGTCCGCCCCCCTTGTGCTGTGTCTGCTGAACGCAGTGTGGCCCACAAAGGAACTGTTGCCTGCTGAGCGCTATACTGCCCTGCTGTGTGCTGGATCCCTGCACACTGTTGCCTGTTGAAGCGCTGTGCCCTGTGACTGTTGTGGCCCCCGAGGCGCTATAATTGACCAGCGCTGGTCTGCCCACGTTTCAGCGCGCTTTTGTGACCTGGTGCTAATTGAATTACAGCGGGAGCATACCCCTCGTTATTGCCGGCTCACAGCCTTCTAAATAGTGCTGGAGCCTATCCCGCAGAAGCGCTCTGTTTAGAGGGAGCCTACCCCTTGTTGTCCTGGATATCACCGCGTGGCCCGAGGCCCGGAAAAGGGAGAAACCTTGCCGAAAATCATTACCGTGGCCCAGCGCCACATTGAGGAGATCCCCGCTGCCGAGTGAATCATTGTGGTGGCCCCCGGTACCAGGAGAGGGCCGCCGGAGTGAGGAGTGGGCCGCGCTAGGCCCTGAAGCCGCCATCACCCTCATCACAAGACGGGGGCGCCCGGCCGTGTCATTGGCCGCGCCCCCGCTTTTACTGCTCTACTATTGGCCCGCAGACTTAGCCCCCTAGCCAGCCGCGCACCGATTGGCTGCCCGGCCAGGCAGCAGGAAGAATACCGGAACGGGAGCCTACCCCGCCGGTCCGGTGGAGCTGGAAGCCAGGAGTGACACTGCGGGGCTTCCATAGTGACAAGGGAGCCCCGGGAGAGCTGGGAAGCCGGAGGGAGCGGATGAAGCCCTGTTTGCGGCGGGGGATCAGAGGGAGTTCCCTCTACCAATCGCTGCTCCGTGCTGGGCCTTCCTGGGAGAGGAAGCAAGGCCCAGTGAGCTGCAGCAGGGTGAGCTAAGCCCAGAGCCCAGTTAGCCCGAGGCACAGGATCGGTGCCTGAGGACCTGCCCGGGGAAGACCGAGAAAGCAGAAGAGCCCCGAAACAACTGGTGAGTGGGGGGGCGCAATTAGACTGTGTTGGGGGTCTGTCGGGGCACAGAGTCGGTGCCCGCCCCCAGGGACTGTGTTGTTCTTCCAGGTGCCCCGTCTGGCAGCGGGCACCTGCAACGTGTCTGCTAAAATCTTCCTGGAGCACCGGGGACACATTGGGGCTTCCTGCATTTAGAGGGGCAGTGCTCGATTCTTTCCCTGCCCCGCCCCGGTCCGACTCGGCAACCAGTGCCGTTGAGCGGAGGGCGAGACAGGAAGAGCCAGTCACCCCACCCCAGCCTCTCGTGCGGTTAGCGCTCTAGTTCTGCAGCAGGCAGGGCATTTAAGGCAGCGAGGAGCAGCGGGCACTTGTGGTAGGGAGGACGGTGGCAGAGTCTCCCCGACCCGCTCCTTTCATCGTGCTCCGTGAGTGCTGAGAGCGCTCTGCGTTTCAATTCTGCCTGATACCTGTGTGCTGTGCCTTCGTGATATTTTAATTGGATTTGCTCTTTAAGTTAAATTGTTTTTAACGTGTCTGCTAAAATCTTCCTGGAGCACCGGGGACACATTGGGGCTTCCTGCATTTAGAGGGGCTGTGCTCGATTCTTTCCCTGCCCCGCCCCGGTCCGACTCGGCAACCAGTGCCGTTGAGCGGAGGGCGGGACAGGAAGAGCCAGTCACCCCACCCCAGCCTCTCGCGCGGTTAGCGCTCTAGTTCTGCAGCAGGCAGGGCATTTAAGCCCTCTCGTCGCCCAAGCGCGCAGCGGTTGCGCGTAGGGGAGCGCCTTCGTCGCGCTGAGACGAGCCAGAGAGGAGCCCGTCTGTGCCCGTCCGTGACCGAACGGGGCCTGGGGCCATGGCCCCTACATCAGCTGCGCTTAATCGTAACTTAGCAGACAGAATAAGGTACTCCCCATACGAACTATGTAATATGTGGACCACTCCCCACACAGGCTGTGTTAAGGATTCTTGGCCACTCCCTGAAGGTCCGTTCTCGTGTAAAATTTGCCAATTCCAGTCTTACCCTAGTAAACTCATACCAGACAAGGTGCTATCTGAGAACCTCAGAACCAGCTCCCTTATAGGGAACAGTATCCTTTGCAATGTAAGATCTCTGCCGAAACACTACTCAGAGGTTTGGGACTTGATTCATTCTGCCCTCCCTGATTACTGTTTCTGTACTGAGACCTGGCTCAAACCCCATTTGGTCCCAGCGATTACTTTGGGGACCCCTTTGGGATACAAGATAATTAGACTGGACCGCCCTGTTAAGACCGGCGGGGGTTAGCCATTATTTATAAGGATACATTCACCGTCACCATCCTGGACCAATG
Organism: Lissotriton vulgaris; assembly: GCF_964263255.1. Classification (NCBI taxonomy): domain Eukaryota; kingdom Metazoa; phylum Chordata; class Amphibia; order Caudata; family Salamandridae; genus Lissotriton; species Lissotriton vulgaris. The sequence goes on along the minus strand of NC_141691.1, from coordinate 911,810,716 downwards.
CAGTACTAGTGATATTGAAATCTTGGTCTTCAAAATCAGTTCCAATCTGGAGACCAGCTGGAAGGGGGCATTGGTATATCGTCCCCCGGGCCCTTGCACAGATGCCTCTACAATCCTTATGGAGACGCTGGCTCCCCATATCAGCATGGGGACTAACTTCCTACTCTTTGGAGACTTTAACATCCATAGTGAATTGGTGGACAACGTAGAAACCCAAACCTTGCAAGCAGACCTAGCAACTTTGGGCTTCAAACAGTGCAATCAGGGCCCCACACATCGTGCTGGTCACACTCTCGACCTAATCTTGTCGAATTCACACATGCTGACCTGTCATCCTCCTACACAAGTGGAGTGGACTGACCACTTTGTAATAGGTTTCTCCCTCCCTACTCTTACAGAGGACCGCCCTCAACCTGCCCCTCTACCTTTATGGCACAGGCAGTGGCACAAGGTGTCCGTGGAGGCCTTTAAAGACATCTTTGTTCCCCCGGACATATCCACTTCGGATACCCCGGACATGGCCCTTTCCAAATACAATGCTGCTGTGAATAGTGCAGTTAATCTCATTGCCCCTTTAAGAGTCTGTAATCAGCGGTCTAACCGCAAGCAGGAATTATGGTACTCTGATCTACTGCGTGCAGAAAAGAAAGTATGTAGGAAGTTGGAGAAGACCTGGAGAAGCTCCCATACTGTAGCAGATAAATTTCGCTACCACTCTGCCATGAGATCTTATCACAGAAACATCAGAGCTGCCCGTAAAAACCATATCATTTCCCAACTATCTGAGGCAGGCAATGACCCTAAAATACTTTATCAGGTTCTGCAAACCTTTACCAAGCCTGTTGCTTGTGAAAGTCCAGAGACGGTGTCCCAACAACTGTGTGATGACACTGCTGGGTTCTTCTCGAACAAGATCGATACTATCTACCCAAAAATTGCTCAATCTATTAATTTGGTCGATACTAGTGATCCCTTTCCAAGCCCTCAGCCCGAGACTGTTGAATCTGGCCCTACTAAACTGTCCTGCATTCCTGAGATCAGTTTGGACGATGTCAATTCACTGATTCGCACCATTAAATCAGGTTGCCCGGCGGACCTCGTTCCTGCCCGAGTGATGCATCTCATAGGGAACGTTCTTAGTCCCACTATTCAGACCCTGATTAACCGCTCGTTATCTGAAGGCTTCGTTCCACTGGAGTGGAAAAATGCCCTGGTCAAGCCCATAAGGAAAAACACCTCCGTTCCTTGGTCTGATATGTCCAACTTGAGGCCCATCTCCCTCTTGCCGTTTGTCGGCAAACTGATGGAGAAACATGTCAACTTTCACCTCTCCAGTTTCATTGAACGGACCGGTTGCCTGGACCATTCTCAATCTGGGTTCAGGCCAAAGTATAGTACAGAGACTGCTCTCCTTTCGGTCACGGATACCATACGTATGTCCTTGGACAGGGGTCTGTCTGTGGTGTTGGTGCTATTGGACTTGTCCGCAGCATTCAACACCTTATCACACACCATTCTTCTAAGAAGACTAGAGGAGATCAGCCTAGAAAAATCAGCCCTGGCGTGGTTCACCAGCTTCCTTACAGAACGATCCCAGCAGGTGAACATGGGCACCTTCAGTTCCAACCCTTCTAAAATCACTAGAGGAGTCCCGCAGGGCTCTTGTCTCAGCCCTACGCTATTTAATGTTTATGTTGCCTCTTTGGCTAATATTATGAGGTCGTACGGGTTTGTACCCATTTCATACGCCGACGACACTCAGTTGTTGTTTACCTTTAAAACCTTCACCCCTGAGGTAAGGCAGGCCTTCTCGAGTGGCATGACGGCGGTCGCCGGTTGGATGGCCAATAACTTTCTCCAGTGTAATGTGGGAAAGTCAGAAGTCATGTTGTTCGGGGAAGCTAAAATCTTATGGGCCCCTGACTGGTGGCCTACTAGTTTGGGAGAGGCCCCCTCCCCTAAACAGGTGGTGAAAAATCTGGGGGTCCGCCTTGACCACGACCTCACCCTTGTACACCACGTCAACATCACGGTGGGGTCTAGCTTCCATGTCATCAGCCTCCTTCGGAAGGTGTCCCCTCTCCTCCCCGACAGCTCGAGGAAGACCTTGGTTCAGGCCCTCGTGTTGAGTCGCCTGGACTACTGTAACGGTCTTCTCCTAGCGGCCAATGAAGGCGTATTAAACAAGCTCCAAGTGGTACAGAACACCGCAGCACGCCTGGTGACAAATGCCCCCCCCAGAACTCCATCCCGGCCCCTTCTTAAACTGCTCCACTGGCTGCCCATCCGGAAACGGGTGGAATTTAAGACCTGCTGTGTGGTGCACAAAAGTCTGCATAATCTAGGGCCGTCCTATCTAGCTGAAAAATGTGTCCATCATCGCCCCTCACGTAACCTGCGCTCTAGTAACCAGTTGTTACTGCAGATTCCCCGATTCAGCAAGACCAGACAGGGAGGATGTGCCCTCTCTGTTATGGGTCCACGTCTGTGGAATAGCCTTCCTTTCTCCCTTAGGCAGTGTACCAGCCACTCAATCTTCAGGAAGAGTCTTAAGACCACTCTGTTTCAGTACTAGAGCCTCCCTCTCCTTGCACTCTTAGACAGCACTGCGCGGAGATACACCTTCGGGTATGATTCCGGCGCGTTACAAAACCATAAATAAAATAAATAAATGTTGGGCCAAAGGGGAGCCCGGGGCCCTACGGACATTGCCCCTTGGAGAGGGCCATTATCCCCTGTGACTGTGGGAGGATGTTTACCCTTGCCCTCAGCCCCTCGGTTGGGAGGGTGATATATAGCCAACAGGTGTTAAAAGCGTTGGTAGGCCTCCATGTTCACCTGCCGTCCACTCATGAGGTATAGGGAGATATATGCCCCAGGTGCTGATGTTGACCTCCGTTGTTAAAGGTGTTTTAGGCCTGACAGGTTTCAGATTTACCTCCTGTTGCTAATGTTAATGAAGATTCATGCTAAGACCAGGCATATTGGGCTCTTACCTCCAATGTTCGATGTTACGCTGATGCAAGTTATGCTATGCCTTCATACCTAATGTGTATTTTATGTCTAATGCTTGAGTTTACGCTTACAGCTTACTTCTAGGTGATGCCAAGGATTAATGCCTGTGCTTGACCTTGTGTTAAATGCCCATTGATAACGTTATTTTTATTTTCAGCCCTGGAAACTAATGGACTTACTTACCTTTTCTTACTTTTCCAATTTTTCCTTGTAAATAATCTCCCTGGTGTACATTGCCCTGGCGCCAGTTGCGCCCCATTGTGATTACTGTGTTTTACCTTTGCAGGTTGGAGACAATACATGAGACATTCTTTTACTTCCAACCCAGTGTTGTGTCTCTTTTGTAGTGTGCCTGGTGTGTCGTCTGTGGGTACTGCGTGGATGCTTCACACATGTCCTCAGGAGTTTGGCCTGCCTGCTCTGCTCCATGCTACCCCCTGTAGAATTGGCATCCCCATTTCTAACAAAACCCTAGAAACGTTTTAACTTATAATCAATGAGAACATTGTCCGACACCTCCAAAAGGTAGCTCTAAAACATTCTATAGAAAATTTCCATATTTTGCAGGTTTTAATGTCACAAACCCATGACGTTTTTACTTCAAAAATGTTAATAAGACAGGTATGAAAAGTATGTTGACAAATACTAAACAGATTTATTCTGCGGCCTTTTATGCTCAATTATCCACATTAGGCTTTGACTTTTGGAAAGAAAACATTGAGACAAAAACTGTTTGGGGCACAAAAGAATGGCAGGTACAAGGTTTAGAAGCATTGTTCAGAGCCTGCCTCATCCCAGAGCAAATAATGTTCTTAAATGAAACTGTTCAACAGACATCTTGTCTTGGCCAGGCTAAGATAAAATATTTAAAACAAACCGTCCATACCTAAGCCCACACCTGACAGTAATTTAGCTTCAGATGAGGAGGTAGACATAAATTATATTCTTCTACAAAACAGAACTAATCCTGAATGGAAAAATGGTTAATCTGGCCCACAGACACGAATATCTGTCAAGATAGATTCCTGAACAAGACACAAGGGTTTACAGTAACTCGGACAGATCCAAGATATATCCAGAGACAACATCCAGGGATAATAACCACTTACAGTGTAGGAAAACTGTGCCTTGAATGGTTACAAAAACCTACACTGCCCGAGATAAAACAACACTTAACTTTACTTAAAGATGTCGTTGATTTGCGAGAATTCTTACTTGGTTCTCACAAACCACGTGAAAAACGTTTCATATACGCCGGCATATACGCTGCTTACAATGAAGCATGGAAATTCACGCAAATGGAAACAGCTGAAAGAATACAAGAAATTGATTGTATTAATTTAGAGAAAGCACTCTCTGTAGTTGACAATGGGTTAACAACTCTGTCATCCAGAATGTATTTTTTGGACAGCATTGTATCTTCTGCCATAGACATAATGGAACCGGACAAGCTAATGTTACAACAAGTCCAGTCTCAATTACGTTCTATAATGCTGTTAGGCTGGACGTTACAAAACCTTTGTTCTGGCCTTGGCGTCTAATCAACACTACGTCATTTTTTAGTATATTTAACCTTACAGATAAACAAATCTCTTTGGCACAGAGGGGAGCAGACTATACGGTGCTGAGCATAGAAAACCTGGAGAGATTACTATTGACCATTTCTGAGAAACCATCAGTTTAATGGTTAATACATGGCACCATCATGATACCAGTGACGAGTTTCCAGTTTCAATTTTGCTTAAAACACATACCAGCAGGCCTGTATGAAAGGTTGAGTAAAGAATACATAAAGTCGACCTGGGATTTACCATACACAAACAAATGTTGGAGTGGGGAGAAGGAGGTATTTCTTAGTGGAAAAAACTGTAAAACCACATTAAGCAGTACACTTCTGTGTCAAGGCATTGATTTACATGTGGCGTGAAAGGGTTCTTCAAACAATTTATCATGCCACCTGCAGGGTTACCCGACAGCGGTGATAGATCCCCTTTTTAGGCAGCTTTCCAATGGAAGCTACATAATGCTCAATGATCACAGCTGTTGTGGAATGATGCGAGGGACAGCCTATCTGGTTAGTGAGTCAGCCAGGATCACTTGTTGTATGAAAGTATTGTTTCCGAAAACTAAGACAGATGGGGAGTTGCCACTATGGCCTTCACTGAACATCTCTTCTATACAAATTGATACGTTAAGCAGAATGAAAGCCATTCTTTTACAAAAAACTGTGCCACTGACCTCGTCCAGAGAGAGGTATGATCTGCAAGTTGCAAGGTCCTCTGCAGAGATACATGCATTATTATCAACAAACTGCCCAGTACATTTCGCAGAAATGTAAGGTCGTATCTCAAACATGTCTGATACCAGCAGTATTGTACATGTATTTAAGACGATTTTTTTGGGGACTGTTAGCACCGTTTTAAGCAGTCCTGGGCATTTTTCCTAACTTCGTGCACTTTGTGTTCGGCGGCCTGCCTCTCATCTTGGGACTCGTAGCAGGGATCCTATTTTTATTCCTTCTGCTCCATTATGGCAAATCTGGCCACCAGCGATACCCAAATTACCATGTGGAATGCTCTCCTGGCCATGCAGTATTGTGACAGAAAAACACAGATCCTTGGCTTGGCTCGTTTGAGAGATCTGAATAACACCTGGTTCCTGTCATTTAGACCAATCGGGCAAGATTGCGTCTTACCTGTTCTACGATGCCTGCTTTGTGGAGAGGAATGCATGTTAGATGTGTGTCTAATACTTCCATCAGCAATGCCAATTGATGTTGACGCTTTACTGAGTCCGGTGACGGCTCATGTACTGTTTTGCCCCCAATGGCTACTGATCCTGATGACGTCATTCATGACATCTCACTGGCAATTCCAACTGAAGGTGGGGTACACGGACTGACAGGCACACAGGTACCATCTACTGCGAACATTGCTAATGCGACTGACGGCGATGTTTCACATCTGTGTGCAATTGACCTTCTTTATGAAGTGGTTCAACTTTCATCTACTGTGGTAGACGATTTCTTTGCCAGCCTAGATGACTTAATGTTTTCTCCTGACACCGAGAATAACTTTTGAAGTTAGCACACAGCGTTCCTTGAATTCTGAAATTCGACCTTCACTTTTTTACAACAAAACACTTCTAACTTTGGAACTGTATTTTTTCTACGATTTGATTTGACTTTTTTTCCAAAATACAATGAACCGTGGCACAAAAGCAATCTGCTTAAAGTAGAACTATTCTTAGAGAACAAGAATTCTTTGAATACTTCCTAGAAACAATATTGACCTAATACGCATACCAAAACCAAAACAGTTTGTATATTCTGCTATGGGATGGTCTCAACTTTTTTCTTCTGTAACTAAGAGCCATTTCATAAATGTAATTTAGAAGCTGCGAAAACCGGAGCATATTACTATTTTTGGGACTCACCCTCTTGCCACCACCGCCAGGAGTCAATAGATTACCAGCACCATCGCCGCCGCCGCCGCCCAGGGACTTCATATCCCGGCAGCCTCAGCGGCGCGGCGTAATAAACGCAGGAGATCAGCGTTAGGGCGTGCACATAAGCCGGACAGCCCTCGGTGGAGCGGGGGAAGCTGCGAAAACCGGAGCATATTACTATTTTTGGGACTCACTCTCTTGCCGCCACCACCAGGAGTCAATAGATTACCAGCACCATCGCCGCCGCCAACGCCCCGGGACTTCATATCCCGGCAGCCTTAGCGGCGCAGCGTAATCGACGCAGGAGACCAGCATCAGGGGGTGCACATAAGCCAGACAGCCCTTGGTGGAGCGGGGGAAGCTGCGAAAACCGGAGGATATTACTATTTTTGGGACTCGCCCTCTTGCCGCCACCGCCAGGAGTCAATAGATTACCAGCACCATCGCCACCGCCGCAGCCCCGGGACTTCATATCCCGGCAGCCTTAGCGGCACGGCGTAATCGACGCCGGAGACCAGCGGAGGGGGTGTATATAAGCCGGACAGCCCTCCGCGTTGTGCGCGGGTCAAGCCGGGCGAAGCCCAGGCCAAGGGTGGGCCCGTTTAAGCCCGTTCTAACACGGACAAGGACGGGACGGGCCACCGCTCTAACATCTGTGTTTGAAAAAGGTCAGTGACTATCTGTATTGATCTTTTTTTTGTCCGATAGAGTTGGATATCAATATTTTTCTCTATACCGTACTATACTTGCCGCAATCATTATGGCCACTGACCCCTCCACTGGAGAGAATATCGGGAAAAGTACTGGTGGATCTCTAATGGGCACCTTGGATAATTTCCTCATCCGAGTATCAACAGCTTTGGCCAAAGATATCAAACTTATTGAAAAAAGACTATCTCTTGACCCCCTGCTTGACAAGAGGTCTTCAATGGGAAGTCTAGCAAAGGCTAGGTCACCCGCGGCTAATGAGATTGTCCTCACTGGGGGGCGATAAGAGCAGCTGTATTATTCAGTTAACTGGTCACTGTGAATCCCTGGAGGCATTACCTATTGTTCCTATGACTAACACTAACCCGAGCACTACTTCAAAGAGACTAACCTCCCCCAACATTAAGACAAGATCAGCCAGCAATGCCAAAGTGGGTGCAGTAACTAATCTAAAGCGTGCAGCACCAAAAAGGAAACGTCCAGGGGTGCAAGCACCGTCAATGGCAAAAATATAAAAGAATGTCAATGAGGCAGGACATAAGGAGAATACTGCACCACGTATTATAGCATGTTCTAACCCATAGCCATCAGTTAACGAAGGGGCCAACAAAGGGGTTAATCCATCACCCAATGTGGAGGGTGATCTCTCGGGTGAGATGGGTTCTTCCTTCTGGAAAAGGCTGAAATCTACTGTAAAGAAGTTAATCCACCCAATCCATGAGAGATCAGTCTGCATTGAGACGAGGCTGGTATGCCTGGAACTTTCGCTTGCTTCAGTCCAGTCAAAGGTGGGCAACCGGGGTAGCGGCCAACACTACACGTGGGCAAGCTCAACAGGGCAAACGGTCAGGGGCATAGTCTCTAATGGTTTGCTAAATGGTAGTAAAGTTGCCCCAGTAAATAAGCCTGATGTCCCCTGCATTGCTAATCCACCAATTAACTTGGGAGGGGCTGTTCCTAACAGCCCAGATTGAAAGGGATAAAAATCTGGGGGCTAGTAAACCACTAGTGCAACCTCGATCAATGGCTAATCTTCCTTCATCCCTTGGCATAGCTAGGCTGCCAACCATAGAATTACCCCCAGAGCCAGCCCCTTATGTGGTAATACTTGCAGGGGTTCCACTGCTAGATCAGAGAAAGAGGGAGTCATATATTGAATTAAAGAACAATTGCATTTTTTGGCTTAATGCAAATCGGCCTCTACCATCCCATATATGTGCAGAAATTTTATTTGTAAGGAGAGTAAATTGGGTGGGCCGGTCCACTAAGTCTATTTAGGGAGATTGTATTATCATCAACTTTAGGGACAGAAGATGTGTTGGTCACTTCTGTAACTGGTCACAAAATGTTTCCCAGACCATGATCCAATCACTCCCATTGATTTACTTTTATTTACCATCACAGGGTTTGCACAGAGAAACTTGTTTAAGGGGCGAGGTACCGAACCATTTCACGGATTGGAACGTAAGATTGCACAATAGATTTACGGTCCTATATGGGTTAGAGGACTGCGTTTGACAGCAAACGCAGGAAGATTGCCACTCAGAGATTGTGGCACAGGTGCAGGATAATTGAGAGGGGCAACTACCCAACATAATAAGTTTACCGGGATGTGGGACGGGGCCTAAGGTGAAAAATGGAAAAATAACTTCTAGTCATAAGGGGGGTGAGCCTTTTCCCCAAAGTGAGGCATGTAGAACTAACCCCCTACTGCTTACGTCCCCAAAACATTTGTCACTGTTTGACCCTGTGGCAGTAAGTAATGACACAGTTAGTGAGCGGCTAAATAAATCTGGCCCAACATCATTAGTATGTTGGAACTTGGCGGGTATGGGGCCAAAGGTAGCGTAGCCATGTTGGTCGAGTTCTTTCAAGAGTCTTGGTTGGTTGACCCTGTATTTAGACTAGGCTACCTGAATTTTTATGTCCCGGCGCTGCGAGGTCATAAGGGACGACCAGTAGGAGGTATGGTGATTTGGGTAAAGTAAACCTAAGCTGTAGTATTCAACTACTTCCAGTTTTACACTGTGACATCCTTGCAGTAAGACTTGTTTTCCCGTCTGGCCTAAAAGTTGAACTTATCAATGTCTATGCCCGAGGTGTTCCTGGTGGGAAAACGTCGGAGGCTGTAACTGTTTTAGAAACATTGATTGAATCTATGCCACCGGGTGTATTGCCCGTTAGTTGCGGGTGATTTCAATACAACTTTTGAGCCTCTAGGATCTGAAGATTTAAACCTAACAGAGGAAGAGGACTCAAGATGGGGTGTGCCCCAACTTGAGACCAGGCCTATAAAAAAGTGGACCGAGGCCGCATTGCACCTGAACAGGTTCTGTCTAGGAAACCAGTTAAGGGATGCAAACGGTCGAACACCGTCTGACAGGACGTGGAAGAACACCTACGATAATGGCATACGGTCAAGTAGGATTGACTATTTGCTTGTCCACCTAAAGCTTTGGCATTCTCTCATGGACATGGAGGTTAAGACTCGCATAGAGAGCGATCATAATCCTTTAACCTCATTATTAAGTCTGGGTGTGGAGGGAAAGGCAGGTGTAACTGAAGTCCCGACAGTATCAGAAACTATTTTAACAAATGATGAGCGCCACCTTAGGTGGTGTAAAGTTGTTGAACAACCAGAATCTCTAGCGGCCATTAAAGACAGGGTTGACATGGTACTTGTTAGGCTGGGGCCGGATGTGGTTAACGGGGCAAAGCACAGTCCATTTATGGAAGACCATGCTGACCTCTTTGCCTACCTTAAATCCCATTTTTGCAAGCCAAGCTCTGCTAGGACAAAACCTAAGGAAAGAAACGGAGAGCTGGTACAATAAATCATGCAGGGAAGCCCGAGCTGAGTTGGGCCTAGCATTAAAAACTAGGAACCCTGGTATAGTAAAAGTGGCTCGGGGTAACTATAGGAGAATAAAGTGCGGGCGAATAGAGAATGGGAAGACCACAAGTGGCAGGAACTCAAGAGGGCTTGTTCTGCTAAAAATTCGAAGCTATTCTGGGATACTTACGAATGGGAAGGAGGTGGTGTGCAGATAGCCCGCAAAACAATGTGCCCCAAAATACATGGATAGAGTACTTTAAGCCCCAATATGCTAATTATGAAGAAACTTATTCTGAGGCGGCCTTTGTTTTCAAATTTCACAATGATGTTGTTTTTAGTCTGGCGGATGTTGATAATGCATTAAATTCAGTAATTGAGGGGAGAGCCCCAGAAATGGATTGCATACCTTCAGACCTTTTCCTAAACGACAAAGAAAGATGGCGATTATATATTTCCCATCTATCAAATGCCATTGCCCAAGGGATGGCTGTCCCCCAATCATGGAAGGGAGCAGAAATTGTGCCTGTTTAGAAAGAAGGGGATAAGTCGCTAGAAGGTAACTATACACCTATTAGCTTGATCGATTCCATCCAAAAAATAATGGGCCGGCTAGTTTTGGGGAGGATAAAAGATTGGGTGGACGAAGGGAATATCTTGAGTCCTTTGCAGGCCGGCTTCCACTCCAGGACTAGCAAGATAGATCAAGTTTTTTGTTTCATAATCCTGTACTGGCAAACAGTGGTCCTGAGAAAGGGGTACTCTATGCGGCATTTGTTGACTTGAGGGGCGCCCCAACTCTTTGTGAACAGGGCGGCAGACTACCTCTCCCAGGTCCCTACTGATGCCCCTATGATGGCTGGTAATCGCGTCCCGATCCTTATGTTTGCGGATGATACTTTGATAATATCAAAAACCCCAAGTGGTCTGCAAAGGGCCCTCCAGCGCTTCACAGACTTTTGTCTGCTTCGTGGGCTTGAAAGAAACACAGCCAAAACGAAGTTTATGTTTCTTACTGAACATAAGGTCTCCAAGTCACTTAAGCCATTTAGGGGAAGCATATATATGAACAACTGTCCGTTAGAGCAGGTTGAGGCTTTTACGTATTTGGGGGTCAACCTTCAGCGAGACATGCGCTGGAATAGTCAAATAGATCTGACCAAATTAAGATTCCAGCAGCAGTCAGGTTTCCTTCTAAAAAGGTTTAAGTCTTCCCTTACTAAACCTATTAGGCCACTCCTTGAGATCTATGGGATGAAGGTGTTAGGTTCGGTCCTCTATGGTGGTGAACTATGGGGATTTGAAAATCTGAAAGGTTTGACACTAGTAGAAAATGAAATTCTGCGTAAAGCTACTAGCTTCCCTAAAAGTACCCCCCTTACACCACTGTTCTGGGGCCATGGAAAAAGAGCGATATAAGATCTGGCCATTCTGCGCCCATTATTATATTGGCGCAGACTATGGACAACCAAGGAGCTACATCATTATGCTCTGGGTCTCAAGGAAATCATCGAAAAGGATCATTTTCATAGAATCGCTTGGTTGAAGTCAATTAGATCCCTGCTGGGGAGAATGGGCATGAGGGATCTATGGGATGATCCAACATCAACAATATTCCCATCAAAGAAAGATATGAAGGCCTCATATTGTAAGTTGGTTACCTCAGAAAAATGTGCCAAAGGCCTCTCATCCCATCTTACTGGGCGATTTCTTGAATTTAAGGCACACCCAGCTTTAGACCCTTACTGGGACGCCATCGAAAAACTGCCTGATCGGAAACTCTACTTCCAATTTAGGATAGGCACCCTCCCTATAAGGTCATTTACAGCAGTCATCTATTGTTCTTCTGTCCCTTGTATTCTGCTCCTAGAAAAAAATGTGTTAAACCAATATATCATTTAATTGGTTCGCGAAAGCATTGTGAGGCGTTAAGAATACTATTTACAGACCCCAGCCTCCCAATTGCTGTTGCTATGGCAAATTTTCTGAAATGGTCGTCGGTAATTCGATCAAAACTTGTTTGATTACGTTTTGGGTAGATTTAATTTGTTGTTGGGCTCCCCTTACTATGAACAGTTGAGTTTCAAGATTTGATGCCTAGTTTTTTTAATACTGTAATTTCAGCATCACCACTAAAAACGAGTATTTTAAGAATTTGTATTTTTAAAGCTGTATATTCGACATTAGTCTCGTGGACTTTAATCCTTTCTTAATTATTTATGCAAAATGTATTTTTTTGAGATTTTATTGTATCAAAAATGTATATGTGTACTCTTTTATGACTTAATTGTCGAATAAAGATTGTTGATGGTTTTTTAAATGTAATTTTCTTGATTCATTCGGTTAACATTAATAATAACATATCATATGCTTACAGTGAAATCATTTCTTTTAAAAAATTGTGTACTGTACAAATGCTAATTTTATGTGTACAGACGTTTTCAAATGCCTTTGTTTTGTATTTTGGGGTGGGATTGTAAACACATGCTCTAGACTATATGGTTTAGTGCTTGAACTTAGATGAACATGATAACGTGGAGTGGGTGTTGTACAACATTTTAGGACCCTATTGTAATTTTCCCGATTCATGCCCTTATATAGGTATAAATCACCATATCCTTATATAGGCATAAGAATCAAAACCATATTTAGACATAGCTCATGCAGTCCAAATACGGCAGGGATACTTCCACTAGTTCCGAGAATCTACAACGATTTCATGAAAAACTCGGCTTCAGCAGCTAGGGACTTCCCCTTGCTCGAAAACTGACTTGTCCAAGAACTCATGGAGTTTTCAAAGAACTGAGACTCTTTAATGACGTTATTATGTCCACATTTACGTCAAACTCAGTACCTTCAAGATATAAATATCCCCACACTTGCCATAGCAAACACACAGTGGTTTGGAGCAGTTCGACTATCTACTTGCCCGACGCGCCCTGCTACTGCAAGTGCCGAAGGAAGCCGACCCACCATCAGACGCACTGGGAGAGACACTGTCTTTCACCTGCCGAGAAATCCAGCTCCAGTGTTTCCAAGCTACCCTTGCAGGTTGTTGGGAAATCGAGTCCTGAGCCTGACCTTCATTCCAAATCAAGGTACGGAGCTGATTAGACCCTAAGAGAAATCTTGGACAGATTCTTGGCAAAAGAATACTACATTTATGCTGCACCTCACTTACTTCTTCCCTCGTACTAAGCTTAGGTTAGGTACATCGGGGTAGGCGTTTTTTAGAAGTACCAGTTGAGTACTTTTAGCATTTGTTATTTATGTATGTATTTATCTATGGTTTAGGAACCATACAATGCTCTTACAGTATTATTTTATTCTACTCTTTTTACTGTATGCATTATATTTTGAAACCAGTCTTACGATTGTAGCAGTTCATATATTATGCTTGAGAAAGAAGACTGTTCAATAAAAAAAATCCTTTTTATTGAAAACGCCTGTCTATCTATTTCTCTGCACCTCTGGGTAAACGAGGCATGCACGATTGACTGAGTGAAATATCTATCTATTATTTCTACGATTCTGAAGATCAGTTTATTCTTGGGGAAACAAAGTTGTCATGTTTATGCGGTTGTTCCCTTCTTGTGAACTCGAGAAAGTTTCTAGTGACCTCTGAGCTAGCTGGCACTCACAATTTAGAGACCTACTCGACCTCAGTCCTACGTCTAATCTATAGGATATATTATTCCAATGCGCAGAGCCTATTGGGAATATAGGAACTACACTACAGCACTGCTTTTTACCAATTAGCATTTTTGCAAACAACTGTGGGCCTTATTACAATGTCGGTCGGAGTTACTTCCGACCGACACTGTCTTGGTGTGGGAACCAGATGAACATAGGTCGGAGGTTATGCACACCAAATTAGGATGTGTTTTCACATGGTGCGGTCACAAGCTCCCATTTCTCTATGGGAATGTGTGCGGCGGGCGGAAACCGCTTGCAGCACAAGCACCCATTGAGAAATGGGAGTTTGTGATAATCCCTGCACTGTGTGGCAGGCTCCTCACGGTGCCTGCCACACGGTGGAGGGATTCTCAGGGGGCATTACAACCAGAGGGCCAGGGGGAAAGGGGCACTGCTAGGGGCCCCCAAAGTCGCTTTCCAACAGCCTTTCAATGTCTAAAAGGCCTACATGGAAAGGCTGTCCGAAATGAACATCATATTCCCGATGGCAGAAACGCCATGCTTAGGAAATATGACCATTATCCAAATGGCTCCATGAGCCCATCAGAACTGAGTCTGTTACCCCAGCTGGTTTACACTCCAACCACCGTCATTGTAATTTGGCGACAGAAGTGCAAACCTACAATGTTGGTCGGAAAGGTCCCATTGAGCGGTCGGAAGCTTTCCGATCGACATTGTAATCATGCACTGTGTATCTTGCTAACTTCTTACATGCACCACAAATATTAATCTCTTCTCATACATGAGGGGAGCCCCACTACATGAGGGCTTATGTAACATTTTAGACCTGTCAGCCTTGGGTGGTCTTGCCCAAAAAATGTTGCCTTATCCCCTACTGCTTTTCTTAATTTGTTTTTGTTGGCCCTTAAGTCTTTACCTCTATAGGCCTAAGCTAAAGTGCTTGAGCTCACCCATTAAAACATGGGAAAATTGGCGTATACCCAATTTGAACATTCATTTTACTTACAAGGCCCTAGTAAACTAGTACTACATGTCGTCAGGGCATGTATATTAAATGCTACTTGTGAGCCTTCAACACACATTGTGCCACCAATTAAAATAGACTTTTTTAACATCTCAGGCCTGTCATTGCAACCAGCGGGCAGTATTAAACTGCTGATTCAGTGTAACAAATTAGACCTTTTGCCAGGCCTTAACCTACCTTTTGTACACATATAAGTAATATAAGTAACTCCTATAGTAGGCCATAAACAACACATAGGGAAGGGTGCAATATATTTAGAAAGTTGGACATGTACTTTTAAGTTTTACACATTTTGATAGTGAAAACACTTTTGCCGTCACAGTGCTACAATTCAGAAGATGCTTATGCAACAAAGTTCTTTATCATGTATAAAACTAGTTTTAGGAGAGGACACATGTTTACCAACTCCTGAAATTAGATTCTGACTGGCTACCAATTCACACTTGGGAAGAAGCATGTTTTTGTAAAGCAATCACAAGGATGGAGTATGTTGATCATTGCAATCCACATTCGCTGTCATTGTGGCCAATCAGAGTGAGTTGCAATATGTATCTGCCTAATAAAGATTCATTAGGTAGATAGCACTGTGACCCACTCCAAACCCAAATTTTGAGAATGGGCCAATTGCACACAGGTTAGTTTGCTAAATGTGATACTGGCTGCAAAAATGCTGGTTACAGCCACTTTTTTAATCACAGTTATCATGAAAGGGGGTAATCACTCTGGAATTACAATGACTAGTATTGGCTAATTGGCAGCATTGATTGCTTACCCTATGATGGCAATAGCACTATGCCTACAACTATGAACAATATATAAGGTAGAATAAGCAATTCTCAATAATAATAACAGACATTTGGTTTGTTATTCCTTGACTAAAATAGTGGTAAGAGATTATCAGGTACATGCATCAATCTCGGCATTTGCGATTCCTTAATTGCGATTTTTAAGGAATCGCAATTAAGGAATTGCAAATGCCTATGCATTAAGAAATCGCTAAATAAATTACGATTCCTTAGAATTACTTAATTGCAATTTGCATTTTGCGAATCGCAATTAAGGAATCCCTTCCCATTCATTCCTATGGGCCTAGAGGCCCATAGGAATGAATGGGAAGACAATCTCAATTTGCGATTCGCAATTAGCTAATCGCAAATTGAGATTGCGATTTCAAGGGTGCAGGGGTGTCCAAAGGACACCCTATTGCACCCCTGAAATCAAACAATGCACATATGTTGTGTACACACATGCCCTAAGGGCATGTGTGTGCACAACATGAAAGTTAAAAAAAATGCACAAAATTGCATATTTTTAACATTTCGCAAAATTACCATGAGGTCCAACCTTATGGTAATTTTTTCTCTCTATTTGCGAAATCGCAATTTTTTTCAGTTTCATGCATTGCTTTTAAGGAATCGCAAAATTGTGATTCCTTAAAAGCAATCGCACTTTAAAAAATCGCAAAAATAGCGATTTCCTCTCTTTTAGGATGATGTATCCCAAATAGTGATTTGGGAATCGCAAACGGCTGAATTTTGCGATTCGCACCGTTTGCTATTCCTAAATCGCTTGATGCATGTGCCTGTATGTACTAATCATCACATGCGTTTATTTTAATGCAGTTGAAAACAATTGAAGGCCTCCATTTAAATGGGAGGCAGCAGAGAACTTAGACTAGCCAACATGTATTTCACCCCTCAATGGCACAGAGGCCTGAGGCTTTTTCAAGGCTGTTTAAGTATTATTAGTTAAGGAAATACAGGAATTGCCTTCAAGTACATACATATGACACATGAAGAAAAAATGTAAAGTAGAAGCAAACGATAAATACTGATGAACATTACAAATAAGTGAAAAGGAGAGACAAAAAAGAAAGAAACAAGCATACTTAATAATATGTATTAGGAAATACTTTATGCATTTGCATCTGTTTTTCATGCTGTACAATTTGTGGTAACAAACTACTCCATGCCTTTTTTTGGGTGTTGGAAAGTGGGTTATTAGTAGTGGTAAATGTATATATACCACTGGCAATAAGGCCATAAGTGAGCTGTGATGGTACGGGTGTGAGGAGGAGCCGCGATCCAGCCACCACGCCACGTTACATGCTGGGAGGAAACCAGGAATTGGCACTCTCTAATTCGACCTGACGCCGCTCTGGCACGGACCACTGCCGCTTCTGATGTCTGCTGTTGCCGCGTTTGGACAAAGTCCGCGGAGCCGAGCGGAGTTTCATTATGTGGGCGGATTGATTGTCCAGCTTCTGGGTGCTGAGAGGCGTGTGGAGTTACTTGGTTCTTTCCGGGAGGATATTCGCCTTTTGGGGACCAGAGAGCTGCCTAACCAGGAGCACGCTTGAGAGAGAGAAAGCGGCGGAAGAGGGGAGCAGAGAAGGAGAGCATGACCACACGGGGTAAAAAAGGCCTTAAGTCTAGGCTTGTCTCTGCGCAGGACAGAGAGAGAACAGACCCACTAGCACCACCACCATCTAAAGGTAAAAGAGACACTGGCGCTATCAAAAAAAACGTTGGTTAAGATGGCACATTGAAAGAAATGGGGACTGATAATACTAGGGGGTCTTCCTCTATAAGCAAACATTTCACTGTGATTAAGCCTATTTCTGCCAATGCTAGTATAGGAGCTGGCATGATATCTTCGCAAGAGACCAAAAAAAACCCCAACATACATGATCAGGGTGTTAAAGGGGATTCTGGTAAACTTGTGCAAACTGCTCCGGGGCCGGCAGGCCTTGCTGATGTGGAGTCCCTTGCTAACGCTGCTTCCCTACTGGACCTGCCGGTGGCTCATAGTATGGTTGGTGAAATAGTTGGTCCTAAAAAAAAACGGTGTTGTCCCCCAAGGAGATTAGTGGAGAACATAGAGTGATGCTACAAACACAGGTAAATGCTGATCTCTTACCCCGGCTGACGCCAAATCCCACCGGTGAGAATTTTTATTCTGTGTCAGATGGTTCTCTAACTGACACTGGCAACGAAGAATCACCCTCAAGTGAGGAATAGCTGCTCAATGAGAATAGTGAAGAAGAGGATGATCCTAATAAAGCTACTAATACTGTGTTCCGGAAAAGGCAATCACGGAGAAAACGTATGCAATTGAAGTGGGTTTACTCCGACACCCCTAGTTTGCTTGCTCCTGGAAATGTCTCTACTTCATCTCAGCCAGGGGTCTCCAGGGCTCAGGAGGACAGTTTGGAGGTTCCTTCTTTGAAGTCAATCTTCAGCACAATTTAAATGTTTCAGGATGAGGCCCGGTCAGACAGTCTGTCCGCCAAGACAGCGGCTAAGTAATTAAAAAGCAGCATAAGGAAATTGTATAAAGTCTGCACAGACAATAGGGTTCGGGTAGCTATGGTGGAAGCACGGACAGAATCACTTGAAGTGGAAGCCGCCAAAGCTAAAGAGAAAGTGGGAGCACACGAGGAGTGCCTGGTGGACCTGATGACTAAAATGGAAGGGCAGGAAAACAGACAACGGCGGAACAATTTACGACTGCTGGGGATCCCGAGGGGGCCGAAGGAGAAGATCCCCGTGGGTTCATAGTAAAATTACTAGAAGCCGCTTTTCCCACAGAAACTAACTGGAACTTGAAATACAAAGGGCCCACCGTTTCCCCTTCAACATCAAATTGAGACGGTGCGACGATAGTATGAACGAGAAACCCAGGGTTTTCTGGTCTTTTTGGGTAATTTTCTTTTAAGACAGCTGGTCTATGACAAAGCTAGACCCAAATCCCAGAAAGAAGTGAATGGTGTTAAATTATTTGCAAAACCGGACTTTTGCCACGCGAACGGAGATGGAGACTTCGCCAGCTAATATCCCCATTCCAACAACAAGGAGCACAAGTCTATTTGATGAACCCGGCCAGATTAAAAGTCCTTTTTGATGGCACCACTCAAGTGTTTCTCTCAGAGATTAAAGCTGGGGAATTCCTAAAGGAAATCACGTAGCGGAGAAGATTGAACTAAGTACTGTCCAAGGTCCAGGGGCATAAGGGCACAAGGACTACAATCTCGAAGCTGAAAAAGGTCCTGAAAATCATTAGTCCGGTGTACTTATATTGCGGTTGCGGAAGAAAAGAAAAACAAGTTTGTTTTTGATAGTTCTTAGTTAAACCTCCAAATATATATTTTTTGGGGGGGGGGGGTTTCTGAGTGGCTTGGTGGCTGGAACTCACACATGTCAACCATCATACAGGGTCATCTTGACTGCTCAATTAAGGGGGGGCAGGGGGAGGGGGCACCTAAGGATTGTTGTGGGGCGGGGACAGAGGCTTTTGAGGGGAATGTCATGAAAGGGGAGAAAAGAAAAAGTATGGAAGAAAGAAATAGGCAAAAAAGGTTATAAAACCAAAATGAGCATTTCAAAAAATATTAAAATAGTCTCCGCAAATATCTGTGGTCCTAATTACCTAGCAAAAAGACAGTAAGTAGCCCAGGGGCTGTGGTCAATAGAACCAGATCTGATATGTCTCCAGGAGTCACACGTTGAAGGAGCTCGAAAGCATCTATTGAATACATTGGGATATAAAGTTATAGGGGCAACAACGCAAGGGGCGAGGGTGAAAGGAGTGGGGCTTCTAGCCAATCAAAGACTTCCTCCAAAAGTGAATAGAGTTAAATCAGATAGTCTTGGGAGATGGGTAATTGTGGGATGTTCGCTATGTACAAACTTCTCCTTCACAATTTGTTCAATATATGGGAGCAATTTAGATGATCCGGGTATAAT
Source organism: Lissotriton vulgaris (assembly GCF_964263255.1). Classification (NCBI taxonomy): domain Eukaryota; kingdom Metazoa; phylum Chordata; class Amphibia; order Caudata; family Salamandridae; genus Lissotriton; species Lissotriton vulgaris. Next base: position 911,791,287 of record NC_141691.1, on the reverse strand, counting down.
TAACTGGGTAAACGAAGAACTAGCACACTGGCAACTTCCAATATTACTTTGCGGAGAGATGAATATAAATTTACCAAGCAGCTGGCAATCTGTAACAAACTGGAAATATAGAGGCAGAAAACCAAGGGTGTTTCAAGCCATGTTAAATGTAATCAACATGCATGGGCTAGTAGATGTCTGGGCTGCTCAGAGATCAGAACACGATGGATTTACTTTCTTTTCAGCTCCCCTCTCATCGCTAGCCAGACTAGATTATTTTTTAGTCTCCTCCTCCTTAAATTAACGCATGTCACATTGATATTTTACCAAGGTTCATATCAGATCATAGTCCCCTGACTTTAATGTTAAAATGTCCAGGCTTCTGAAAAGGGCTGACGTCGAATTGGAGTTTTGAAAAAGCACTTCTGTATGATTGCAAATATAAAGAATATATGCAGGGGTTGATTCTAGAGTTTTTGAGGGTGAAAATTGGAACGGCTCCCATTATGATGGTATGGGACAGCTTTAAGGCGGGGGTCAGAGGGGAGACTTTTCATTTTTCATTTAGGAGGGATAAAATAGAGAAAGAGCAAGTGAAAAAGCTACTAGATAAATTATCAATGGAGGAAAGGAAGTTAACCTTAGCAGTTACGGCAGGAGCTGGGGTTGAGGTAGTACAGCATGCTGTTGCCGCAGTAAAAGTAGAGATTGGATCAATCTTGGCAGAAAGAAATGCAGTTAGATGGGCCTCGGCTCGAGGAAAACTATATGAATGTGGGGAACTTATTGGCCATCAGCTGGCATTATCTATTAGGCAACAGTCAACAGCTAACACAATAACCTCTATTCGCACGTTGAGTGATGGGATAACCAATGACCCTGAAAAAATACACAAGGCTTTTAGAGGGTTCTATAAGGAATTGTACACAGAAGAGGACACGAGATCTCCTGAGATTAGGGAAATTGATAACGCAGGGTATCTAGAGTCTATACCTATAACCAAACTCAATTTAGAGGATCAAGAACAAATGGAACATCCTCCAACATGGGAAGAGATAGCTACCGCCCTAGCGAGTCTACTGGATTGTAAAGCTACAGGATTGGATAGCATCCCGGTAGAGTTTTATAAGCCCTTTCTACCTTAAATTAAGGAGATCCTCAATTTAGTGTTTATTTCAGTTTTTAACGAGGAATCACCACCCATCTCTTGGTTCCTCCCTAGCTAAAATAGTGATCATTCCCAAAAAAGACAAGCCTCCCCTCAAAATGGCCTCTTACAGGCCAATAACTTTAATAAACACAGACTGTAAAATATTCTCAAAAATGCTAGCAACCAGAATATCCAATTGAAAAGAGGGCGTGGTTTCCAGATGGCAACATTGGTTTATCCCTAAAAAAGGAACCACTGAACATGTCCGTAGGACAATTACATTATTCGATGCTGCTAGGATGTCAGGAGACCCTATCGCATTAATTCTGCTCGTGCTGAAAAAGATTTGATCGGGTCTCCTGGCTATTCCTCTGGGAGGTTTTGAGGAGGACTGGTTTTGGCCCCAAAATGCTACAGGCAATTCAAGCCTTATATAAAACTCCGGTAGCAAGAATTAACATTAATGGGCAGCTCACAGAACAGATTGAAATCCTAAGTGGGACTAGGCAGGGGTGCCCCTGCTCCCCACTACTTTTCGCTCTTTTTATTAATCATCTTATTAGTAAAATTGAATCCAACCCAAAAGTAGTGGCCGCTATCAGACATGGCATAGACACTAAGATCATGGCCTATGCTGATGATCTTGCGGTTGTCACCCCTGATCCTAAAACTGCAATCAAAGCTATAGAACGTGAGGCCCTTGAATTTGGTAAACTATCAGGGTACGCCCTTAACAGAACAAAAACTCAGATAGTTTTGAATGACAGGCCTAGTTGTCCCGAAAGCTAAATATCTTGGAGTCAATATAGTGGCCAATACGGATGTGATAGTGGAAGAAAATCTGATTCCATTAGCAGCAGAAATTAACAAATCCCTTAAGAAAATTGACAATCTGCATTTAACAATAATTGGCAGATGTAATGTCATAAAAATGACTTTTTTTCCGAAACTACTCTATTTTTTTAGAACTATTCCCCTAGAGTTTAATATTAACATTTTGCATTTATTTGAACAGGTTTTTTGTCAATTTATTTGGGCCTATTCTCAGCCAAGGATAACGTATAAGTTGCTTTCTCTACCTAAGGATATAGAGGGGGGTGGGCGCTGCCGAACATAGGGCTATATTATTGAGCAAGGGACCCACGTCCAGTCCAGGGAGGACCTGGCCTGGCAGTTCGGTCTGGACTGTTCCCATTGGGCGCAGGATCAAGACTGATTTGCATATGGTTGGATCCAAACTGGAATGGCATGGGGAGCAAAAATACGATGGATTTAGGCCCAGATCTCTGTACTGGGGTGAATGTATACCATTGTTCTGCATTCTGTCCATCAATTGTTTTTCATTTGTCACCCTGAGTGGGACGGGTATGCCTAGACGTGGGTCCCTTGCTCTCCATGCCGCTAGAGTCAACCTATCCTGGCTTATGAGGGGTGAAAACCCAAAAGCATTCCTAGGATGCTTGTTTCCAATCCAGGTTTGGACCTGGCCTGGCAGTATGTTTATAAAGGTTGTATGTTCTTACAACGAACTCTGTTGTAACGCATGCCTTTACCACGCATGCGTTGCAATGGAATGGAATTTCCACGCTTATCCTTCACGTATTTTTCCGTGGTGACGACATACGTCGTAAAGAGGAAGCAGAAGTTTCTTTCCATTTCCTCTTATACGACGCCGATTGCCTGCACATCTTGACTTCAGGTTAGTTCTTTTTTTTGGGGGGGCCCCAACCCCCCTTGTTTTACTTGTACCCTTTACCACACATGCATTTACTAAGTACCTCGTAGTAAAGGCATGCGTGGTAAAGGCTTTCGTTGTAACCACGCATGCGTTGTAATGCATGCGTGGTTAAGGTTTTCGTGGAAACGGCTGCGTTGTAGTGGCCGTTTCCCATTTATAAAGGTGAAGTTTGTGTAGTGCTATGCTAGCCAAAAGGTACCATAGTGCTGTAATGGATCAAAGACAAGCACACAGTCAACAAGCAATGGAAGAGGTATCTAGATTATGGAATCTGAAGTGTACTGCTGTTATATTATCATGCAGTATTTTTTGAAGAGATGAGTTTTCAACTATTTCCTCAGATGTAGCATCAATAGCGCCGCCCTGATGGACAAAGAGGTTTTTAGCTCTTCCACTTCTGGTTATAGTTTTGTTTTCGGTTTCATGTAGCCCTACATTTGCAATGAGAAACATGAGCATTCAAGCACTAGAATGCAATACAAAATTAAGAAACAAGCTGCTCATGCCTGACATGGGTCAACTTAGAAGCTACACAAGTCACAATCGCTTGTTCAAAACAGAGTCAAAAGCATCCCATACTAGTCTATTTTTCAAATAATGACACAGCTGTGTACCTGCCCCTCCTGTAGCCTCCTTCTAAAATTAAGTTTCCAGAGCTATTTCAGAACTATGATGCCTCAAAAGCTTAGCCACCGCAATTTTTACATTTAGCACACCCTGCTACCCCAGTACTGAGACTCTGCATACAATGCTGTTCCACTAGGTAGTCCCAGAGTAGCTTGGTCACTTCAATCCTTATTGCAGCACATATAATATTTATACCACAGGCATAAATATTTAACCACGGGCAGAGACCTCTGCTCTGCGAGGAGGAGTGTGCGAAGATTTGCCTTTTCCGCGTTCCACTGAGAATGCGGAGAAGTCAAATCTCTGCACACTCCGCAGCGGAGCGGAGTTGTCCAGCCCCCGCCTCCACCCCCATTATGAAAAGTAATTAAACATTGTTAAAAAATAAATTTAAAACACTTACTTGGCATGCGGCGCCCCTGGGCTGCCCTCCGCCTCTTCTTCGCACTAGCGGTAAAGTTTGTTAAAACTGCGCATGAGAGCACGCAGGCGCATGCGCATTTCTCACAAGGAATAGCGAGATGGTGCAGTAGAGGAGGAGGGCAGCCCGGGGACACCTCATGCCTGGTAAGTGGTATTAAATGTATTTTTTAATAATGTTTAATTACTTTTTATAATGGGGTGGAGGCGGTGGAGTAGCGGAGTTCCATGGAGTTTGTTTTCAACTCCGTGGACCTCCGCGTTGCCCCACTACACACCAACGCCCAAGGTTAATAATATTCCAGTATGGAGACACACATCTTTGCCAATCAATCTTGCTCATTGACCTTCAGTACCAACTGATCCTCAGCATTTTGATAACCCATGTCACTCTGTTAAAACAAATCTATCTGACTTTTTGAACTTTACTGGAAAGGGAAATTTCGTTTCTCTTTTTCTTGTTCCCTTCAACCAAGGTTTCTGCTACTGTCGAATAATGTTGACCAAATTTGGACCTTAAAAAGCAAATGCTTGCGGAAAATATTGTCATATCGGTAAAGAAATGTTTATGTCATTTCATAGAAAAATAATTACATAGAATACCATTATTGAGAAATCATTTAACCAGAACTGTTTAATAGAAATTAGCAGGATGAATGGCATTTACCATTTCATAGGATATCTTTTTTTCAAAAATAGCTTTTGAATCCTTATTTTGTTAAGGTGTGAATACAATGGTTGCAGGACTTAAAAATGCCACTCATTCCTGAATCCTATACTAAGGCTCCTTCTTGCCTGCTGCCGCTGCCGCACCTCGTCGCTCTGCCCATTGACCCACGCCTCAGTCGCCCAGTTTCCTCAGTTTGGCTTCCTCTTCCGGGGTAACCAGGCTGCTTCTTCACCGGCTCTGCAAAGACACAAGCCGCATTCGATCCTACAGCTTCACCCCGGTTTTCAGCATCAGCACCAACCCTGCCCCAGCCCTAGCATCGGCGCCTACATTTGCATCAGCGGCCGGCGGGAGGGAGCCCCCTCTCGGCATTTTGACACCTGACAGCACCCGACAGCTCCCAACAGCTGTTTTTCAGGCACCCGGTTGGCCGTTCTGGTGGGCACTGATGTTTGGGTCCAGAAAGATCAGTGACTTTTTTGGCAACAACCATGATGGTGTGATGGTGTGGTGATATTTCAGCTGCAGAGCCGCTACCCTGCCTGGTAGTGCCTGGTGCTTGGTGGCCTTGTCTATGAAGGTCCTTAAAGAGTTTCCAAGTAAAATCTTTTGGAGAACATTGGAGAGCATTGGAGGAATAATGGAGGTACTTTGGGCTATGCGGTGAGATGAGGTGTAGAGGTGGCAGCGGTAGCTGGGTGTATTCAACAAGGAGGTTAGTCTAACCTTGGCCTGTTGCCTTTTTCACTCACCTAGCTCTGTTTGTCTTGAAATGAGTACCCCTCGTTTATCCCCCCCTGTGCTTCACAGCAAGAGACCCCTCCTCAGTGTCCAAAAGGGTAAATCACAGGCAAGAGCCAGTAAAAGAGGAAAATTGGAGGGAAGAAGGGGTCTGCTCAACATGATCAGAGCACTTTGTCAAGTGGAGAGGCTCCACGCTCACCCCTAGTAACCTCAATAAGGAAATTTGTCTTTAAATATATTCATAATGGAGCTCAACTGCACTCCGAGGAGGGGGTTAAGACATCCCATGGGCAGCCCAGTGCGTCGGACTTGGGAACAGACTTGGCAGCAGATGTTTCATGCACTGCATTGGATGAAGTGCAAACAGCCAATTTTTCAGTGTCTCCATCTCAGATTATAAGTGTGACTGCAAGTAGGGGCTGAGATTGTCTTCTTCTCCCCATTTGCATATCTCTTTGTCATCATCATCATTCTGTCCCGATGACTCTAGTTCCTCCCAGTTGCCTTGTCAAGACGATCAACAGGATCGAGCTAGCCTTACATCATTATATAATGCTCTCATGGTCGGGGGCCAAGCTCCACACTGGGATCACAGGAGAGGTCTATATCTTTCCAGCCCACCTCTTCATCGTCTTTGCTGGATGTGATATTACTTATGCAGACCACTCTACATGGGGTTCTGGAAACACTGGTGTCAATAAGGACAAATTAAATGGACCAATCAAACTCTTTGAATGATGTTCGATATGAATTGCTATGTTTTACAAATAATTTGGGTGGTTTCACAAATGCTCAATTATCTGCAGCAGTAACGGCTACAGAGCCTTGGGGGACACATGGTGCCATTCCAGGGAAACCTGAATGTCAGTTAAATGTGGAGGATCTGTCTATATCTCTAAATATCCTATGCTTGTGAGGAAAGAGCAGCATTGTTCTATTCCCTCCAAATTCCCCACAAGGTTCTACCGCAGAATGGGGGTAAGGTTTCGGAATGGATTACTTGGGTCCTGTGCCCCATCTGAGTGAAAAAAGAAATGCCTGTATAAAAAAGGGAAGCCCAGTAATAGTGCCTGCCCTCAAGCTCAATATTTCAGACCTCATGGTGGTAGCACCGTCGATATACTCCCATGTAAAAAGACAAATAAAAAAGTAAAACAAAATGTGAATACCAGCCCTAAAACTAGTTTGGATCCCACCCTGAGATCTACTGCCTGAACGGACTGCCTACATCCAGGGAAGTCAGTTCCACCTCTTTTGAGAAAGTTCAAATAGCAGCCTGCAGTAAGGTGGTTGAGTCTCAGCATCAAAATAAATCACTCAAAGAACCTTCTTCTGCTTACGAATACTCCATCAGGTTGCAATTAGCAAGCTCAGAACTATTGCTCAATATCACTCGTCGAGGAAAAAAAGCAAAGAAACTTCGACCCTTGAATCTCTTTAAAATTCTTCAGTTATTCCAACAAATTCCTTCCCTCTCAGGGATAACCTCGCTGGACCTAACGTCTGTTGGGTTCCAACTGGGCAAAAAAGGGAGAGAAGTTTCCAGAGTTTCTTTCATCTCCCCCTGTATTGCAGACCTAGTACTTAAGGCCGCAGAAGATTTAGTAAAAGTAGGTCTACATGCACTATGCCCCATAAAAAAAGCTCTCAAATATAAGCACCCCAGCTGGGCTCTTTTCCACCTGCCATTCTAAATTTGCACAGCACGTTATCTGGTACTCAATGGGAACGATCTATACCATATATCCCGCTTCCAAGGCTCTAAGCCACACTGCAAAGTTGCCATCCAACCACCGATTTACGACTGGTTATAGTAAATGACAGACCATTCTCACAGTCTAGACAATCAGCATGGGCTCAAGGTAATAGGTTCCCCCCCCCGCGGCACCTACTGGAGGATGGTAAGTGGAATACTAGGGCCAGCTTATCCTAGAATGAGGGGTCCTCTCGAAACCTGAGAATCCTAAATTGGAATATCCATGGGTTTGAACGTTTGAGGAACAGCAGTGAATTGGAAGAAAGTTTGAAACCCTTCCATCCGGTATTCCTTCAGGAGTCTTGGTTAAGAGAGGACCAGTCAGTAGAAGGCATTATGCCTTTGAATAGTAAAGTCCAGTCCCAGGTAAGGGGAGAGCATCCACTGGTGTACTGACACTAATATCAACCTAGAGGATTAAGAGACCATTAGAGGTGATAAATGTTTCTTGTGGCCTGCAGTTATCAGTGGTTGAAATGGGCGTGGCTAAAAAAATGTTTAGTTACTTCTTTCTCATAAATGTCTATATCCACAAAGAAGACCATCTGCAAATAAAAAGCTGGTTGGAACTATTTGAATCTGCTTTCTGGTATTTGGTGGCAAAATATCCGGAAGCAGTGATAATAATGGCTGGGGATGTTAATGTTTGTCTCTTCCCTGTGCAGTTATATCAGCACCTGGATGAAGCATTGGCTTCTAATAATATTCCCTCAGCACAGTTTCCCTCTTGTACCATCAAAAAAGAGGCTAAAGTGTTGAGTAAAAGGATGGCGAGCCATGGTCTGATTTATCTAAATGGATGATTACAAAATGACTCACCAGCAGCAACAACCTTCCTGCAGGGCCAATCTTTGGGCCCTCTTGATTATATATTTATATGCATGTCCCTTTGGCATTTTCACCCTTTTAAGAGTTTCGAGGTGGCAAAATATGAGGGTACTGACCACTGGACAACTATAGCAGTTCTTGACCTGTGTGAGCCAGTGTCCCCCAGGAGGGTTCTGCCTTTAGAGATGTACTACCCGCGCAGGCTCACAACACGCTTAGATCCCATGCATCTTCAACAGCAAGCCTCCCTTCATCTAGAACAAATGATTGATATTCACCTCTATGTTGATGATGTTGTTGTGTGGTGCAATACAATTATGCAACAAGTTTTGGGCTGCATTTCGGTTAATATATGTGAAAAGGGCATGCAGGCAAAATCCCCTCCAAAGGGATTAGGGCCTGGTTTGACTCGGATTGCCAAAAGTTGAAACGAGTGGTGAGACAGAGAGCAAAGAGTGTTAAGCGTCATAACGTCCCCTCAGCCACCCAAGAGTTGGCTAAACTTGAACACCAATATAAATCCTTTGTGGAGACAAAAAAGGCAGCCTTTTACCATAGTAAGTGGGATGAGATGCAGGAAATCATATTATTAAATGACCAGCAAAAGTTCTGGAAAAAGGTCAATGAGTGTAATGGCCAAAATAAGGGCCCACTTCTTTGTATGATTCCTGAAGTCCAGTGGGGCACTTATTTCACAGACTTATATAGGAGACCTTCTAGTTCAGATGGGCCTCAGAAGACTTATGGGCAAACTCTATCAGTTACATGGTTCTCAGTGAATTAAGTAAAGGCTGCTATCGAGAGGGTAAAACTCTACCGAGGCGCTGGCCTTGATAACACCCCAGCAGTAATAATTAAAACAAATAGTGTTTGTGGGATACAATTTACTCCTCGTTGTTTAGTTGGATTGTTATGTCAGGCCTTTATATTTTTTCCTGGAAGGGGTCCATAGTAAAAACGATTTTAAAAAAAGGAAGTGGTACATACCCTACGCACTATAGGCTGATAAGCCTCTTGGATATCGTATTAAAGATATTTACAAAGATTATTCTAGCTAAACTCGAAGATTGGGCCACTGAAACTAAGAGAATTCCACTAGAACAAGGGAGCTTTAACGAGGGTCATTCCACCATAGACCACTGCTTTGCTCTGTGGGCCATTATTTGAAAGGCTCTGGAGGACAATCAAAGGTTGTGCTGTTGCTTTGTAGATTTCCGGACAGCCTTTGGTTCTGTGGATAGGGATATTTTGTGGGGAACTTGCCTCCTGGAACCTACCACCAAATCTTCATGGGGCACTACAATTCTTGCATTCTGTCAATTGGGCTCAGGTGGAGTTTGATAAGTCGGGTCGGTTATCACAAAGAATTTCTATTGACAATGAGTGAAGTAGTGTGGCTCACTGGTTAGAGGCGGCAGACCCGAGAGCAGAGGACGGCCCGGGACCAGGGTTCGATTCCCGGCGCGGCAGGTTTCTGGACCAGGGTCAGCGGACTCGATATTTCTCTCGCCTCGGTGCCCACTCTGATCAGCGATCACACTCGGCAACTCTGGGCATTAGCTTGCCTCATCTTCACTAACGGCCCCACCAGACCGCCGGGGATGCCTGGTCTCACCCTGGAGATACCCATTAACGGACCATCTCTCAGGGAAGCCAGGAAGGGTTTCGCAGCGGTCGAAGCGCCTTAGGACCCTACGGGTAAGTAGTGCGCTATATAAATGCCAATACATTTACATTTACATTGACAATGGCCAGGGGTGCGTTTTAGCACCCTTGCTTTTTAGTTTATTTTTGGCCGACCTCCCAACTTTTATTTCCCAATCTGAGTCCTTTTTGCCAAAAATTGAGAACCAGCATATTGCTTGTCTGCTTTATGCAGACAACTTGGTATTATTGGATTATACACCAATTGATTTGCAGAGGAAATTCAATGCCCTGGCAACTTATAGAAAGCAGAAACAGCTCTGTATCAATCTGGAAAAGACCAAGATCATGATTTTTGGAAAAAAAAGTACAGAGTTTTTCTTGGTATCTAGGTATGCAGGTGGTGGGGCAAGCTGATCAATATACATATCTCGGCTTAATTTTTAGGAGAAATCTGAATTGGGGTGAGCATTGGGATGCCACCATGCAAAAGGAACTATTGCAGGCCAGCTGTCTGTCAAGATTCAATGGTAGGTTTGGGGGGCTATCTCATATCCCATTACTAAAGGCTTATGAAGGGAAGATACCTCCGCTAGGCCTGTATCGGGGAGAGGTTTTTTCCCTTGATCCATCCTATGAATGGGATAGAATGGAAGTGGTAGTGCTTAAAAGACTTATATCACTCCCCCAAGGTACCATGGTCCAGGCCATAAGGAGAGAATGCAATCTGGTCTCTTGGAACATGGCTGCCTCTACTGGGGTTCTAAGATATTTTAACATATTGTTGGAGGATGATGAGGTAGTTAAAGTCTGCAAATAGTGTTTGACAGCGATCCAAAGCAGTGAAAGGATGTGGGCAAAGGCCGTAAGAACCAGAATAATTGCACTTAGGATCCTCCCTTTCAACAGTGGTACAGTCACATCTTGGCACCCCTTTCCAGACAAACGAGCACTGAGAGAATCTGTTGCTACGGTGTCTGAATTGATCAACCTACTGTATCTAAAGAAGAGATCATCTATTAGCCTCTCAATTGCTACAGTGGGCCAGGATAGTGTTTTCTCTTATTTATCACGGTGACCAGACCCAGGATCGAGGAATTAAATATTAAGGGCTAGGGTGGGATGCAATCCAATCTACTCATCCTGCTCAAAACAGAATTAGGGTGCAGAATAATAGTGGTCACTGCCCCTTGAAAGTTAAATGTACCTTTACGCATATTCTTATGGACTGCGTCTTTTATTCTGCAAAACGAATCAAGTTTTTAATACTTTTGTTTGATCAGAAGATTAGCATGGAGACTCATGTCAAAAAAACAACCGCTTGTTGTTTTTCTATTCTGCGGTCTTTGCGTAAGATCCTCCCACTTTTACCATTCCAGGCACGTGCGCAAATGGCAAGGTGTACGATCCTTAGTAGGTTGGACTATTGTAATGCCCTACTGCTGGAGTCCCCTGGCTTTTTGTTGGATAGACTCCAAAGAATGCAATCAGCGGCCGCTAGGTTGGTCCTGGGGCTTCCTAGGTGAGCACATTGGCCGGCTGCTTTGGCGAAACTGATTGGCTGCCTCTGAGACAGAGGGTACAATTTAAGTCCCTCTGTCTCGTTTTCAAGGCCCTCCATGGAACAGGCCCCCTTTCCCTGCAATCGAAATTTGCTTGGTATACACCAACCAGGCTGCTCCGTTCTTCAGCGGATAGGCTGGTGAGGGTGCCTAGATTTAGAAAGGTTAGATCAGGGGGCAGAGCCTTTGAGGTAGCCGCGGCCAAACTTTGGAATCTGCTACCCTGCGAGATAAGGCAAACCAGTGAGCTTCTCCCCTTTAGGAAAAAGATCAAAACCTGGCTGTTTCCCAAATAACTGTAACTTGTTCACTCCGTCCTGTCTCGCCTGACACTCTCCCTGCCCTTTTGAGCCACCAGCGCCAGGATGCCTGCAAGGTGATAGTGCGCTTTATAAGTCAAATAAATAAATTAAATAAATAAATATGATGTTCTCCATAGGTATAAATCTGTGGAGCTATTGTCCGAAATGCGCTATCTTGATGTGGCAGTTAGAATTGCTCGATATTTATGATCTGTTAAACTGAATTTTAATTATGAAATGTAGTGGGTTGACAGGGTAGGGTAGCCAGGAGGGGGTCCTTTTAAATGTTTTAATTTTAAGTCTGCTTGTTTAGAAAGTTTTATGAACACATTTCTAAATAAATTAATAATTGTTTCTGAGCCTGAACCCTACAAATTCCTTTTTATGTCTAAACCTCACCCATCCTTCAAAATTCCTCACCACAGAGCATAATGCAGACATTTGTGTCCTCCCTTCAGAATATGATGGGGCCTCTGATTTTCCCAGATCTAAAAAATATTGATTGACCTTGGACTAAATGAAAGCCCCTCGGAGGATGGGGCCTTCTGGATTGTTGGGGGCTCCCATGTGCCCCAACGGCTGCAGGGGCCAGCGTTATGCCCCAGTCTCAGCAACCCTAAAGTCAACCAATCTCGAAGCATAAAAAACCTTCATCATCCCTAAACACTACCCATTCATGACCCCTAAAGTCTCCTCACCACCCATAAACACCATCCAATCCAGGCCCCTAGAATCCCCCTCATCACCCTGAAACTTCACCCCTCCATGATCCCTAAAATCCCCTTTCTACATTCAAACGCAACCCATTTTTGAAACCTTAAATCTGTAACAACCCTAAACTCCACCCATTGCTAAACTCAAAAGCTCTTTCCAGCAATAAACTTGACCCATCCCTGACCCCCAAAAGCCCTCAGCATATCTAAAGTCCAACTGTTCCTGAATCCTAAAATAATTTACCATCCCTAAACTTTACCCATCTCTCAAACCTAAAATCCCATTGAAGTCCTAAACTCTACCCAAACATGAATCCTAAAACTACTCAACACTCCTATACTCCACCCATCGATAACCCTAAAACCCCTCATCACCCCTAGGTTGCCCTAATTTGTGAACCCTATAAACCTGTCATCACCACTAAACTTCATCGATTTAGGATCCCTAAAAACAAACACCACCTCTAAACTTGTATCCTTGAACCCTAAAACCCCCTTTCTATACCAGAATTAATCCATTGCTGATCCCTAAGAAACCCTCATAACTCCTCAACATTAACCATTCCTGAAACCAAAAACCCCTCACTGCCCCTAAATTCCACCCACTTTTAATGCAATTTAGAATTTTTCCATACAACTGCCTTTCCTAAAAATTATTGTTCTATGATTTGGGTTCCTTTAAAGTTATTTTTCATTTTTCTATTAAATCACACACATCAGCAAAGAAGAGCTATTTAATGTTGTATGTTGACAAAAAGTAAAATAACAGTGTGCTTTTTTCTCCTTTTTTCACAAAGAAAATCTACTGTGCATTCAAAGCTGTGTAGCTATGTGTGTCTGACTATGGGCATTATTAAGAGTCTGGCAGTCCACGTGCCGCCAGTCACTCAGGGGCGTGGCAGTCTTCTGACCGCCCTATTATGACCATGGTGATCGGTCTGCCTTGGGACCACCGAAACCACCTGGGCAGTGGTGTGGCGGTCTTGAGGCCCCAATATGCTTGGCGGGGCCGCTGCAGCCCTGCCAAGCATTACAAGTTTCATCACCGCCACACTTTTCATGGCGGTCGCACTCCCATGACAAGTATGGCGGTTAGGATACAAAGGGGGCCCTGTGCCTCTGCACTAGGTGGATGCACACAGGGGTGGGGGCACAACATGTGCCCCCTGTTGTTGTGCCCCTCTGTGTGCATGCACATCAATACCGGCACACCATGGACTGCAACAGTCCATGTCGTGCAGGTACCAATTTTGACGTTCCAATTGCGCTGCCTATTTATTAGGCACTGCCGTGAGAATGCTAAAGAACCACCCGCCAGACAGGCGAAAACTCATAATCCGGTCGGTGGTTCAAACATGGGTTTGGCGGTGTGGGAGCGGGCGGTCCCACTCCTGCACTGCTAAACTCATATTAAAACCCTTAGTTTGTGTGTCTGTACCAGACTCCTAGTTTTAAGCCGGGGCGGGTCCAGGCAGTACACATATAGGTGAGATATAACATTTGCACATGATGGTTCGTTTTGTGTGAGAATACAGACAGTGATGACGTCAGTAGTATGTGAAGTTACTTGAAAAACATATAATTGAATTTGGGAAGAGATTATACATGTTACTAAAAACACAATTCGGGTATTTTATGGAAATGTTATTGTATTTTCAGAACATGGCCTGTTGATATAAAGGAAACTCTGGTATGTATTTAGTAAAACAGATTTTTGGCAGAAATAATAAAGGATTTTGTTTGTGGACATTTTTGATTTTGTACCAGAAAGTCAAGCTGCTGTTTGGGGACGAATTAGGTGAATGTATTGCTGCATAAGCCTGGTAACAATAGGAACTCATCTTTAGAACTCTTCCCAGATTCCCAAACAACCTGGAAAGTCAAGCTCACTCCAAAACAATGAATGATAAGAATATTTCAAGAGTGCCACATCAGAGAGTGGTTGGTAAAACATTCGACCTTTAACACAGTTCTTAAATGATTTATGTAAAAAAAAGCACCCGTTGCACATTTGTCGAATTTTCTTTGGGGCAATAAGATAACATCCCCATGCTCACAGGTACAGGCGAGCAATTTTTTTTTTCTTGCAAAAGTGGCCATGACATACTTGCTATGCATGAGTATTATAGACCTCGCTTTCTGAAAACTAAATTTAGATTGAAAAACAATAACATACATTCAAACAGGTTCATTATTACTTGGGTTACATAATATACCCAAAATACACTTATACGACTTCAAATTCATTATAATCATCGCCGATTAAAAATTTACATACAATGTTGTTGTACCTAGGCTATTAAAACACACCACACTATGTCTTCGATTATTCTACTGATATACTTAAGGGATAGAGGGATTCCCTTCACTTTCGTTCATGAAATTAAAAAGGCCACTCTGAGAGCAGCTTTTTTCGCACACCTCTCTATTGATAAAGTTGATCACGGGTCATCCGTCAGCGCTAAGGTAGTGGACACAGTGTTCAGGGGATTGTTATGCATGCTGTGGCTTATGTCATTGCTAGCATGTAGAATCGTATGTTGTTAGGGAAGATTGGAGAGTGCGTAGACACTTAAGAATTTGGAGCTGACTGGTGCTGGAGGTTGTTCTCCTCACCGGTGGGTTTATATGTTTATCTTACTAAACATCTCTACTCCTGCTATCGACTAGGGACCCTTCTATTTACTCCTCCTGGGACAAGGCCCCATTAGACTGCAGTCAACGCGCCCTGGATGGACAGCGCCCGGTCCCTGCCGATACCAGGTCCTCCGTTTTCGCTCCTCCCTTCCCAAATACTTACATCCATGTGCAGGTCTCCTGGGCCCTGTGCTTCGGCGGGGAGAACGGGTGGAGCCATTCCTTCACCCGGATGGATGCAAGCACTGTGGAAGGCCCATTGACTGCTTCTCCGCTGCGGCCCCCACTCGACAACGCGCGTCCTGCTTTCTCTCTCTCGGCCCTATCAACGTCACAACCCAGCGCGTGACGCATTGTGACGTCACACATACAAGGCAGTAGCAGGGCGCGCGGCCTTTCTGTCGAGTGGCCACCTACGCTGAAGGCACCCTTTCCACGTCTCACTCAGGAGGAAGCAGTTGCGTTACGGTAACACTTTATATCAGTCTGCCCCTATTGTGATCCCGAAGCAGGCTTTTTAGATTCTTTGACATGAAACTTTATAACCGACATTAGAGGGCGCAAAGGTAGCCAGATCATAGGATTAATTAGTCACAGTCGAGCCTTAGCGAACTAAGCCATCAAAACATGGAACAAGTAAAGTGTGCAACAAACGTCTTGTGAAAATAGGGTATACTTCAAATTAAATAGGCACGTATTATTCCTTCAACGTTTGACGGTGCTTTACTTAAGTATACTAGTTTATTTCACTGTAAGTGGTGTCATTTATTAGAAGAGAAAGAAAGAAAGAAAGAAAGAAAGAAAGAAAGAAAGAAAGAAAGAAAGAAAGAAAGAAAGAAAGAAAGAATGAAAGAAAGAAAGAAAGAAAGAAAGAAAGAAAGAAAGAAAGAACAAACACAACGGTAAAGTATCTGCAGGGTTATTCCTTGCAACCCTTTGCACAAGAGTCCAGGCACCAAATGCCTCGCTTGGAACACTGGCACCACAAGACATTCCAACATTCTATTGATAGAGAAATACTCAACACCACTCACCCCCTTGTACATAATAAAATACAACACAAAAACAATCTGGCAAATTGTCAGTAATATATGCATGCCCACCCCTTCTATTCGCAAATAAGGAAAGGGGAAGAAAATAGTATGAAACAAAACAAATGGTAATTACGAAGTAATATTAAACCGAATGGAGGAACAGCAATGATATGCACTCAATGTCACTAAAACGAGGCACAATTCTGCACGAGCAAGGAAATCTGGTGTACGACTAAGGAAGGGTTCCCGGATTAAAACTGTGTAGAAATACAGTTCACTGCACCTTGAAAAAAACACAGCACATCAGTACACTTCATTATATTATTCTTGAACCTCGTGAGCTTGGATTTTGTTGATCTTTGAGGAGGTTTTTAAACATTATTGCCAACTCGGTTTACAATCTTGACATTGCTCAAACCACACTTTCCACATACACATTCCAACATTGATTTCGTGATGATTGGTACAGAGCCCTTACTTTTTACTTTATCATTCTCCAATACCTTGACCTGAACCTTGACCTCCCCTACTTGTACCATGGCAGAGAACTATGAGAATCCCTTCTGCACATGGCCCGGCTACTTGCTTCTCACCCAATCTCCCACTTTAATATGAAGAATGCAGCACTTTCTATAAGCTATTCGGTACGTACTCTGGACGACACATCTGAAATCCCCAAACACCCCCTCCCACAATCTGTTAGCATTTACACCCTACCTGTCTATCCATTCCTTGTTTAGGTTGTACCCAGGCATCCTCCTCTCAACAAAGTGAAATGTAATATACCTGTACCAATGAGTGGTGTATTTCTCATGGCCCATAGCAAGTTTATGACAACGTACTTCCACTGTAATCCATTTCTCAATTCTGTAATAAAACAGGGCTTTTTGCAGATCCCCTCCTGTTTTCCCCAATTTGGACTACTAGGTGCTGTTTTTCGACTCTGATGCCAGCCAGTGATTCTCGCCTTAAAACTATTATGTGTTGATTGGCAAGCCCCAATTGACAAGGACTTTACCCTCTTTATAAGTCTCTGGTATATGGTACCAGTGGTACCCTGGGCATGGGTGGTAAAGGCGTCCCTAGGGCTTGCAGTACTAGTTGTACCACCCAAGTAAACTACTGACATCAGGCATACCAATGCAGACTGCGGGAACAGTGTTAACTGCTCCATTTCAACTTCACTCTCACCATGTGACAAAGTCAATGCACTGCTTTTAGTATATCTCAATCAACCTTAAGGAAGTCCACCTGAGCCCCAGAGGCAGTAAATGCGTAGACATATCAGTGCAATCTTCCCTAAAGGGAGGAAGGTCGGGTGGGGGTGATAGTGGAGTGGCACAGGAGAGACTCAGGATGTCGCAAAGATTGATTGGGGAGCAGAAGGTCACAAATGGCCTTGAGGTATGAATGGCTCTTTATAATTATGCTTCTTGTGTTGGCTTCTGAGAGTATTTGACAGTTAGTGCTGCACCACTACTACTGTCTCAGTAGTGCTGGGGAATTGAGGGGTTGGGGGGGTGTTCAAGTAGTCTATCTCAAATTATTGTATGGTTTGACGGATGTCAGACACTTGTATTCTTGCATTTTACAAAAACCAACAAAAGAGTATACAAAAAAAATGTAAGTGCAAGCTTGCATAAAAATGACAAAGAAGATGCCTGTATCAGTGACAACAGAACTTAGCCCAAGGCAAACAAAAAGATGGATACTCTGCACCTGTGGCAACACTCTTGGAATTGCATGAACGAGATTCATTCTATGAGGAAGGTCAGTTCCGCCAGACAGAGGGATCCTTGTGAGAGCCAGAAGCAACCTCAGACTCTCTTGGTCTAGTAGGACTAGTCCTCTGCAAACTGAAGGTGAACCAACTCTCCTGATCCAAAGAATTACTGGCAATCAGGCCCTAGGAGGGATTGCCCAAAAAGCAGATGTCCAGTGCATTGTTGGAAGTGTAGTCCTCAAACAACACAAAAATTCCCTTCTCCTCAAAGTAAACTTATAAAGTTTAAATACAACTGGTACTGTGACTCAAATAACTTACCAGACACAATCAATAAGTGCGTGATCTAAAAAGGTTTGTAATAAAATAGATTTCCAGGTCGCTAAATTAAAAACTTATATGAACAAGATTAAGCAATAGTATCAAATTGAATGATAACATCTAAAAGGGGATGCTGTGTAGAAAGATTTGTATTATTATTTGGCATAAACAATATTTTATAATCAAAAATATCATTAACTTCGTGCATTTGGCTAATTCACATGTTTTGTATATGTATTAAAAACAATTGTTTGTACAAGCTTTATTCGAGATAAATTCTCATAAAAGCACAGCATAACATTGAACATGACCAAATAAAAACATATCATTTGACAAATACAAATTCGTGTAAACATTTGTGCAAGCTCATACAATACCTATATAAAAAATTTACATATATGACACAATAAATTTGGATTTTATAAAAAAATCTAAAAACATGATTAACTGGACCCTCTCATAAATCGCCGCCTGATTGCCCATGCCCACCCCAAATATTTGGCTACCCCAATAACTATCGACTCCTGAGTTGAAGTGCACAAAATTCTCAGTGCCACAGCACTATCTCGTGTCACAAGGTTCTTACATACAGGTGTAAGCCATACCTTCCTAGGTGAAGAATAGGCTTTGCAGGCAAATAGAAAGTGGCCTAGGCTTTCCTCAGCTGTTTCGCATACTGGGCATAACGTATTGGTCGACCTCTGCCAACCTGCAGTTAGTCTTTTTAGGGGAAAAACAATTGTTACTTCATAAACATTTTAATAAAATACACTGTTAAAAATAAAGCAAAAGAACAAACTGTCGACGCAGCGTTTTGGTGTTCAGGTGTTTCTTCACCTTCTTCAGGACAGTAGTCCGATTATTTCAAAAATCTAAACAAGCAATGTAAAAGACCTTTGTTAGAAACCAAATGTAATACATTTTAATAACATTTTTTAATAAAAACATTCCCTTTTTACAAGATATTCTTTTAGCGGCGTGCAAATTTGAACATGATATGCTAATTCATCGTTGTTCATAATGTCTGGTAATCATCCTTAATTTATAATGGGGGACATTTACCACCATATAATCTGACTACACCATGCAGCCTGATAGCATGCAGTGAGCTAGTTATAGTGTCTGGTAATCATTCTTGTTTTATGGTAGGGGCTATTCACCACCTTACAAGCCCACTGCCCAATGCAGCCTGATAACGTGCAGTGAGCTGGTCCCTTCTGGGCATGTTGAAAGTAAACGCTAATTGTGGATACCTTAAAACATAATACTGGTGCCCCTTATTGATTATATTGGGCTCTCAAGCAAGATCAATCCCACAAGTCTTCTTTAATTTTGAGAACAATGCAGTTAATTCTGGAGGGTCGAGCAAACTGATAATTCAAATAACTCCCCAAAACATTCTGTGTTATTCTATACGGAAAGTATCTACACATTTCTAAATATTCATGAACCCACCTAAGTGGTCTGTGTTTCTTAATCACACGGCACCATTTTGCTGAATGGCGGCCCACCTAGGCAATGTACATACTGCAAATAGGTCTGAAAGAAATATGATAAGGTTGTTATGAGGCCAGGATTATCATTCACCCTGTAAGCTATATGCCACAACAAATAAAATACATGCTCCCACCAGTGCTTACTCTTGTCGCTCTATACGGACGTGGCTTTACGTATTCAATGTAGCAACTGCACTGTTACGCAAACACTTTAATTTCAGAGATTATTTTATTTTATGATGGTTTCTATATTGCCATTAACCTTAGCAGAGCTATTTACCATGTCTCACCTGAATTTGAATTAGTAAAATTTCAAATTCAATTTATGATTTTTCACTATGTCCATATAGATATCTTGATAATCTATAAGAAATATATATACTGGCAGATGCATCAAAGAAAATACCGGGAGCAAACGGGCAGATTCTCAGAATCTCGCCGTTTGCTCCAGGTATTTTTGCATTTGGGATGCATCATCCCAAATGCAGAAATCGCAATTTAAGGAATCTCTAAATAGCGATTCCTTAAATTGCTCTTGCATTTAAGGAATCCCAAAATGAGATTCCTTAAATGCAATGCATGAAACCCAAAAAATAGCGATTTCGCGAATAGGGGGAGCAAATTACCATGAAGTTGAACTTCGTGGTAATTTGCTAAAACTTTGAAAAATGCACTTTTGTGCATTTTTCAAAGTTACATGTTGCGCACACACATGCCCTTAGGGCATGTGTGTGTGTAACATTTGTGCACAAGACCATTTCAGGGGTGCAACAGGGTGTCCTTTGGACACCCTGGCACCCTTGAAATAGCGGAACATTAGCGAATCGGTAATAGCTAATCGCTAATAAGGAATGGCTTTCCCATTCATTCCTATGGGCCTAAGGCCCATAGGAATGAATGGGAAAGCCATTCCTTATTAGCGATTAGCTATTACCGAATTGCTAATAAGGAATATGTAGGAATCGCTAATAACATTGCGATTCCTACATGCATCCCGTTTTCCGAGTCTTTAATAGCGATTCCTTAAAATTCGCTATTAAGGACTCGCAAAACATAACTTTGATGCATCTGCCAGATAGTGTTTTATTAATAGATGACTGTAACTGTGTAAATCATTTGGATAAACTAGATCCATACCTAAAATAAAAAAAAAAGGTTTTTTAAATGTACCGTAAAATTTGAACATATCATCTTTCCCGTCTTTATATGGGGTATCTGTTACCTCCAACCAATGCATAGGTTGCATTAGCCTATTACATTTAAAAAGAGGGAAGAGTGTCAGTACATCCTTATTTTAAAGTATGCCTCCCAAATGTATGATGCAGAACATTTATTCTTTTCCAAAAACTAGAAAGTCAAAACAAACGGATTAAAATACTTATAGTTCTGACTCATAATTACCAACTTTCATTTGAGAGATGAAAATAAATGCATTTATAAATTATGTATATGCCTATTCCCTAACTCCCTTTATAATTGAATGTCTATTACAATGACCATATTTCCACCCTTTCGTTTGCTTCTAGATGATAGCTTATGTCAACAAGCAGGCAAAAGTAGCTACCTTCTGTGACGCTGTCCCGTCATCAGTATTTGACAAATGGGCTAGCGCTGGCACCTTTTTTAAGTCTGCATACTGGCGTCCCTAGCAATTGACATCATTTTATAATATTATGCATCTGTGTCAGTAACCCACAGGTATTGCGGAACTGTTCCATAAATACGTTAAAACCAGGGCGGCCATCTTATTCCTTATAGTTTGCCAATGTTTAATATTAGGGGGCCATCTATTGCCACAAAATTTACTGATCTCTATTTATTTATTTCCTTAATTAATTGTCTCAAAACAACTAAATAAAAACAAGATGTCTTGAGAGTTTTTAATATTTTTCCCCGCAATTATTTAACAAATACATGGCGGCCTTTTTGCCTGAATGGAGACTAATTATGTTTCTCATTCACTATAAATACGTAATAGGTTACAAAATGTACTATATATTGTTATGATGTTCCTCCAGTCACTCAATCGTCAAAATCAGGGCTTACGAAAAATCGCTGATGTTTGATTATTCAATCAAACCGGTTAAGTTTGATTAAACAAAGAAAACATCGCAACAGTATTTTGGAGAAAAACAGGTGTATATACCCACGCGATCGACAATGTAATTTGTAATTGTATCCCCCCACCTTATTTTATTTAGCTCAATAATCCTCAAATATTTAAGTTTCAGGGCCAACCTGAGTACAGTATGTATTCAGGGTCTAAATACTAAATAACGCCAATTCAACTAACTTGCCCAAACCACTCTTTTCTTTCAGAAGGAATTAGACCATAAGGAATTGTCTAGTACATACATATCCAAATTCTACAAATAGGAAATCTTTACAAACAATTTATGGTCCTAGCCCTAAGGGTAATTTACCCTGCAGTTCCTGCAATATTTGTGACAACATCATAAAGGGAACCTCGGTAACACATAATAAGATTATCCATTGTCAGAAAAGTTTAGCCAACTGCCGGACTAAAAGTTTTATTTATCTTTTCCTGTGTCCTTGTGCCAAAGGTTACATTGAGGAGACCTACAGGAAAATCAGGATAAGATAAAACGAACATAAACCTGCAATTCGTATTAAACGAAAGAATGCACCCTTAGTAGAACAGTGGATAGAAATGGAACATCAAACAGAAGATCTGAAGTGGTGCATCATTGAGGCAATACAAATGAGTATAAGAGAGGGAGATTTAACGGCCACAAGAAACAAGAGGGAATCATTCTATATATCTAAATTCAATAGGTACAAATGTGGACTCAATAGCAAGGAAGAATGGGAGAGAATTATTTAAAACCTAAACATTTATATAAAAATTCATACATTTTGCTCCCGTTTCTGTATATAGAATTCTGATAAATAAACAGCTGCGGTTTTTGAAATAGCAAATAAGGATAATAATCATAGAGAAGCTCAGTTGGGAACCTTTTGAATGAATACTGCATTAGGGATGATGATTTTTCTTTTAATGCAATGCCTCAGCGCCAGACCCTGAATACATACTGTACTCAGGTTGGCCCTAAAACGTAAATATTTGATGGTTATTGAGCTAAATAAAATAAAGTGGGGGCTACATTTACAAATTACATTGTCGATCACATGGGTATTTACACCTCTTATCCTCCAAAATACTGTTGCAATGTTTTCTTTGTTAATCAAACATAAACGGTTTGATCCAATAATCAAACATAAGCGATTTTTCATAAACCCTGATTTTGACAAGTGAGTGACTGGAGGAACATCATAACAATATATAGTAACTTTTGTAACATATTACGTATTTATAGCGAATGAGAAGCATAATTTGTCTCACTTCAGGCAAAATGGCTGTCATGTATTTGTTAAATATTCGCAGGTGAAAATATTAAATACTCTCAAGACATCTAGTTTTTATTTAGTTGTTTTGAGTCAATTAATTAAGTAAATAAATAAATAGAGATCAGTAAATTTGGTGGCAATAGACGACCCCCTAATATTAAACATTGATAAACTATAAGGAATAACCCATTATAAGATGGTAACCCTGGTTTTCCCGTATTTATGTAGCAGTTCTGAAATACTTGTGGGAGGCTGACACAGGTGCATAATATTATAAAATGACGTCAATTCATCAACGCCAGTATGCGGACTTAAAAAAGACGCCTGTGCTACCCCTTTTGTCAAATACCGAGGGCGGGACAGCGTTACGGACAGTCGCTACTCTTGTCTGCTTGTTGAGGTAAGCTATCAGCTAGAAGCAAACGAAAGGGTGGAAATATGGTCAATGTAATAGACATTCAATTATAAAGGGAGTTTGGGAATAGGCATGAAAATAATTTATAAATGCATTTATTTTCATCTATCAAATGAAAGTTAATAATTAGGAGTCAGAACTATAAGTATTTTAATCATGTTGATTTGACTTTCAAGTTTTTGGAAAATAATAAATGGACCTTATCATAAATTTGGGAGGCATACAGAAAAATAATAAGGATGTATTGACCCTCTTCCCTCTTTTTAAATTTAATGGACTAATGCGACCAAAGCACTGGTTGGAGGTAACAGATACCCCATATAAAGACGGGAAAGCTGATATGTTCAAATTTTAAGGTACATTTCCAAAAACTTTTTTTGCATTTTAGTTATGGATCTAGTTTATCTAAATGATTTCCACAGTTACAGTCCATCTATAAATAAAACACTATATATTTTTTATAGATTATCAAGATATCTATCTGGACTAAGTGAAAAATCATGAAATTAATTTGAAATTTTACTAACTCCAATTCAGGTGCGACATGGTAAATCGCTCTACTAAGGTAAATGGCAATGAAGAAACCATCATAAAATAAAATAGTCTCTGAAACTAAGGCTTTTGCGTTACAGTGCAGTCCCTACATTGAATACATAAAGCCACATCTGTATAGAGTGACAAGAGTAAGCACAGGTGGGAGCATGTCTTTTTTTTTTGCGGCATATAACTTATAGGGTGAATGATAATCCTGGCCACATAACAACCTTATCATATTTCTTTCAGAACTATTAGCAGTATGCATATTGCGTATGTGTGCCGCCATTCATCAAAACGGTGCAGTGTGATTAAGAAACACAGACCGCTTATTTGGGTTCATGAATATTTAGAAATTTGTCGATCCTTTCCGTATAGAATAACACAGAATTCTTTTGGGAGTAATTTGACTTATCATTTTGCTTCCTCTCCAGAATTTACTGCATTGTCCTCAAAATTAAAGAAGAAGACTTGTGGGTTTTATCTTGTTTGAGAGCCCAATATCATCATTGAGGGGCGCCAGTATTATGTTTTAAGGTATCCACAATTAGCATTTATTTTCAACATGCCCATAATGGACCAGTTCACTGCACGCCATCAGGCTGCATGGTGTAGTCAGGTTATATGGTGGTAAATGTCCCGCATTATAAATTAAGGATGATTACCAGACATTATGAACAACCATGAATTAGCATATCATAGTCAAATTTCCACGCAGCAAAAAGAATATCTTGTAAAAAGGGAATGCTTTTATTAAAACATTTTATTAAAATGTATTACATTTGGGTTTTAACATAGGTCTTTTACATTGTTTGTTTAGATTTTTTAACTAATCGAACTATTGTCCTGAAGAAGGTGATGAAACACCTCAATACCGAAATGCCGCGTAGACAGTTTGTTCTTTTGCTTTGTTTTCAACAATGGTTTTTATTAAAATGTTTATGAATTAACAATTGATTTTAATACATATATACATCATGTGAATTAGCCAAATGCACAGTTAATGATATTTTTGCGTATAAAATATTGTTTTTGACAAATAATAATAAAAATCTTTCTACACAGCATTCCCTTTTAGATTTTAATAATCAATTTGATACTATTGCTTTATATTGTTCATATAAGTTTGTAATTTAGAGATCTGGAAATCTTTTTTATTACATCCTATTTAGATCACCGACTGAATAATTGTGTCTGGTAAGTTTTTTGAGTCAGAGTACCAGTTGTAAGTAAACTTTATAAGTTTAATTTCAGGAGAAGGAAATGTTTGTGTTGCTTGTGTATATATACCCATCCCTTTCCCTAGTATTATGGTACCTCCTTGATATTTTGGAACTGTAGTCCTTCCTTTCACAAAGTTTCAAGCCGCTACTATGTTTCCCCGGACCTCCGGACTTCCAAGAAGCTCCCTCATGAGCTGTTTGCTTCCAAAACTTGTTGGTAGCCAGTCCGGCAACTGACCCCTGCACTCAACAGTGCATCAAGAGAGAACTCCGCAATACCTTCAACTAACATCAGCAGTGTTGTGGTTGTTGAGACTTTGCATCCTTTTTCCTCCCCGCAAAGTCTAAGTTGTAAAAGCAATACCTATGCGTTCCCTGTTCAGCACCAAGGAAAGCCAGGACAACTATGCATCCAGGCCAGGTAAAATTGAACTGATCGTTTTGGCCCGGTCCTGGGACCCTCACCACCCTTACCCTGCAAGGGTACCTTTGATGGAGGAGCAAAGACTCTCAGAAAAAAGACTTACTCTGAAGCAATCCTCTCATTTAACTCCCTAACATGTTACTAATTACGTATTGTGTAAAACTAATTGCACCACATAAAAACGAGGGTTAGTGAAGCTTCCATATGTCTTTGCTAACATGAATAACTCAAGTGGCTTTCTAAAATGGCTGCAACAGGAAATCTTTATTGTGCATGTGTCAACTGTATCCACGCAGTATGACAAGCTATTGCTTGGAAGGAAATTCTTGAGCATGAGCAGAAGGTACTAATATGGAGTCTTGAAGACTCACATGCTTTGCATCTGCTTGCTTGAAACTAAATTTAGTGAATTTAATAATGCCAATGGGGGAAAGAATTAATTAGTCAAAGGGCTTAAAATAGAGATGGGTGGTATACAGTGAAACCATTTATTCTTGAAAGTAACATCTGTCTTTCTGACTTTATTACTAGTGCGTATTTGGGCCTCTTGGGTATGTCTGGAGTGAGCCCTGTCCGATGGGTTTTGTGCATGGCAAGTGGAAGTCAGCCCGGAAGGATGACATGAGGTTCAAGAAGAGTGCAAGACCACATCCTGCCTGACACCTAAGAAAACGGCAGTACAAGACCTGAAAGAATAAGACCACATATTAAATCCAGGGGTGGATGAACAACTCAGCGTTGAAACTCAACGGGTCCAAGACGGAAATCTCACTCCTTGGGCAAAAAGGGCTCTCCCTGCCCCCTAACATCTGGCCCTCCTGTCTGGGTGAACCCCCGGCCCCCAAGACTGAGATCAAGAGCCTGGGAATCTGGCTAGAGAAAGACCTGGCCTTCATAACCCAAGCTAAAAAAAACGCTGGGATTTGTTTCGGGCTCCTTAGATCAGTCAGGAAAATCCTGCCCTTACTCCCTCCCATCTCCCGGAAATTGCTTATCCAAGGCCTCATACTATCCAGGCTGGATTACAGCAATGCCATCTATCTGGGAGCCCCTGAAGCCACCTTCAACAAATTACAAAGGATTCAGAGTGCCGCAGCCCGGCTTCTTACCAACACTCCGGCAAGATCTTCGGCCAAACCAGCTCTGAAGCACCTTCACTGGCTTCCAGTAAGAGAAAGAGTTAAATTCAAGGCCCTCTGTCTGGCCCATAAACTCCTGCAGGATAAAGGCCCCCCATCCTCAAAACTTTATCAGGCCCTACAAGGCTACAAGATCCCTTCGCTCTGACCACAAACACCTCATCACAGTTCACAGAGTGAAAAAAGCGCGCACAGGCGGACGGCGATTCTCCGTGAACACAGCCAGCCTTTGGAACTCCCTCCCCCGTAAACTAAGGACGGAATCAGATCACCTCCGATTCAGGAAAGCACTGAAAACGCACCTCTTCCCCTGATCCCCCCTCCTCTTTCTTTCTCCCTGTTAGTCCAACATCCTTGACTGTCCTGGTCTCAGCCCCGGGATGCTTCCGGGTTACTATGCGCTCTCCAAAACCCTAATAATAATAATAATAATAATAACATATTAAAGTTAAACATTTGTATCAGATATAATGTGAATTCAGAAAAGAAAATAAACTATGAATAAAAATTAAGGGGATGGGTTTATTAACGAAGGACTAACTGAAAAGTGTGATATGTAAACATGGTGTGATGATCTTCCGCCCTTGTCTGACCAATCAGAGTTAGTATTTTATGATATTGAAATATTATTGGGTGTTACATGATGAACGAAAAGGTATAATTGAGGTAGTTTTTAGTAAGTTAGAAAGACGTCAATGCTTAATGCTGCAGAGCTCGGGTTGCTGTCGGAGTAACGAGTGATGCTGATGAAGAACTGAATGCAGAGCTTAATATCCTAAATTATTAGGTTTAGAAAGAAGATCGCAGAAGAATCTCGAGGAGGAAGAGAGTGTCAGAGAGGGGTGCGGCAGGACCGTTGGTCAAGTTGGACCGTGGGGAAACATGGCGGCCGCTGGTTAAGCGGTCGCAGTGCTCCGGAATGAGCTCCTGGTGAGGACAGCCACACCGTCTTAATTCGGACTGAAAAATGTTTTTTTGACACTCACGTTAGTTAAGGGAGCTGACACCTGATTTGACGAGACGACTTCTCTTTGAACCGGAGATCTTCGTGGCGGGGGATGCAGTCCCGTCTCATCGAGACCGAGACCGAGACCGAGACACCGTCAGTCTGCTTTCTGCTTGAGTGCGGGACGGTAGCTGTGGGCGGGGAGAACGCGGGTTGCTGTCGGCTGCAAGTGCGGCGAGTGTTTCACAGCCCTGAATTCTGCGCTGATTTACCCTGGAATCGTTTGGGAGCGTGTGGAGGTGCAACACTGAAAAATTCAGCGGATTCCCTGCTGGAGCTTTGGCAGCATTCACCAAATGAGATAAGTGAACTGTCTCTAATTCTTGCCGAAGAGGCTCTTAAAGGAACGGTAAGCCTTTATTTTGGGAAACAGCCCCCTATCCATTATTTAGACTTCCCTGAGAGGGTTTTGCAGCCATATCCACAGAAGTCCACGAGTGAGTTTAAACATCCTCAGTTATCACAACCACCCCTACTCCATTTACAGACAGCCGCGCTGGAGCTGAGGAGAGGGAGGTTTCTCAGAACTCTGGGGCAGCCATACCACGCAGTCTCTGCTGATAAAAGCTTGCGTAGTGCCCCAGATCTTGTTTCTAATTTGCCGTGCATTCAGTCAATATTCACACCTGCAACTTCATATTTATCAAGTGCGGTGGCGGAAATTGAGGAGGGGGGAGACAAGGGGCTTCTTGCCACGTCTGATCCTCAAACTTCAACTTTAACTTTACCAGGTCAAGAGGCACCAACAAAAGTAATGGTCGCTTCCGAGTCTACCGCAAAAGCACAGCCCCCCCTCAGTAAAACTAAAGTTACTGGCAAAAGAGGGCGGAAGAAGAAAGGGGCACTGCTAGAAGATAAGGCTGAGATAGTAGTCTCACCTAGTGGGGCTGGGGACAACACCGTAGCAGGTGATTCCAAAAAATCTTCCTCTTACTTAAATACAGAGGTCAAAGGAAGAGGCACGAAATACGGCTCGAAGTCTAAAAGTAAGACAAAAACCAAAACGCAGAGCATCATATCTGAGAAAAAAGCCAAGATCACCCCTTCACTACGCTCCTACTTCAAAGCTATACCCCAAATACTACATCTGCCAGGGGACCACGCCATATCAGCTGGTTCCGAAGTGGAATCATCTCCCCTAATGGATAAGATTCCTCCTGTACAGGTCTCTGCCCCAATAGAGGCAATAAAGGAGACTGATTATGAAACAGAGGAAGGGGTCATAGAACCAGAAGCTAGTGAATTAAGTCTAGGAGAAGGAGACGGGGATAACGAGAAAAACTCAGGATCACAATCTTCTCTAGCTCAGGAGGTGTCAGTACCATTACCAGCATCAGTTCCCGTATTACAAGATTCAGAAGAGTTGACTGTTATTGCTCCCCCAAGCAGCTCGAATTAAGAAGAAGCCGGAGCAATTGGGGGAGATCATTTCGTTCAATTTGAATATCCTATTGACTCCATCACGGATCAATCCAAGTTTGCGGCCGATGACGAAATAACACCAGCGGCTATACTAGGCATGTTTTCAGCTCTTACGCAGGAAATAAGAAAGGGCTTTGCAGAGGCTTCAGCAAATCAAGCTGCGCACCAAGCTGAAATAAGGAGCTACTGTGAATCCCTTAAAAACAAAATCGAGGGACTCGCTATAAGAACGGGAGTCCTCGAGGAGACTACAGGATCACTCTCTATCTATTTGGACCAGGCGAAAGTAGATATTCAGAAGCTTTCTAGAGAGGAGCAAGCACTCAGTGAAAGGATGGAGACCTTGGAAAACAATGCGAGGAGGGGGAATCTTTGAATTTTGAATGTGCCCGAAGGTTCAGAGGGCTCAAATCTAAAACAATATATAACGGGCTTGCTAAAAGAGTCCCTGAGTCTAGACCTCTCCCTAGAAGAAATAGCATTGGACATCCAAAGAATTCACAGGGATCCCTTTAGACGAATTCCCCAGAGATCTAAACCCCGTAAAATTCTAGTAAACTTCCATACATATGTTCTGAAAGAACAAATACTTAATCTTGCATTATTTGATATTTGATATTTGATATTTGAGGGGGTATTTATAAAGCGCAAGCGTTCGCTCCGGAGGGAGCATCATGGCGCTGGTTGCAAAGGGGTTTACATTCTTAATAAGGTCAGATCTTTCAAGAATTACCTTGGAAAAGCAATGGGAGTTAGGGAGGCGATTGGAAGCGTTTAGAGCAGCGGGTTCCTCAGCTCAATTAACATTCCCTGCTGGTATGAAAATAATGTATAACAATAAAATGACTAACATTAGATCAGTACAAGCAGCGGATGAACTCCTAATGCAGATGGTAAGCAATAAGAAGCAATAAGGAATAATAAGAAGTCTAATTATAAGATTAAGTAAGTAGAGTCAGTGTTCATGGTTATCTCTTGACTTCTCCGAGTTCTTATGCACAAGTGTAAAATATTTCTCCACAAGGGTCATTAAACAATATAATTAGTTTAGTGTCACTATTAGTTTCGTTTTTTTTCCTTCATATTTTTTGCATTTAAATAGGTGTGGTTTCTCTCCGGGAGTTCACGGAGGGGTGCTATCTACCGGACATTGCACCGGTTGGATATCGCAAGGGTTTTCCAGGGAATGGGAGGGGGGAGGGTGCGTGGCACGTAGCTAGGGTAGGTGGTGGGGGGTGGAAAAAAAGTAAAAATGTCCTCAAAAAGCCAAGATGTAATAGTCGTGATAGTAAGAAAGTGGTATCGCAATCTTACCAAAAGAGTTTTAGACAAGTATGGGTTGGTCTAGTCCTATTTTTCTGTCTCTATTTTTTGTCGGAAATATATGTCAAAAATGATTAACATCAAATATTTCTCCTGGAATATTAATGGCCTGCGCACCAAACCTAGGACAAATAAAATCATGCAATATTTATGAGATCTGGATGCGCAGGTCATTGTTCTCCAGGAGACTCATTCAACAAACTCTGAGATGATGGACTTAATTAAAAGAAATAAGTGGATAGACTTTGCAGTCTCCACTACTCAGGCTAGTAATACCAGAGGGGTATCTATAATTTTCAAGAAAGGAGCTAAAGCTAGGCTCATATCTCAACAGGTTGACCCAGGTGGAAGATGGGCCATAGCCTCCGTAGTAATAGCGGGCTCTCAAACCACAGTCTTGGGCTATTATGGGCCTAATCAGGACGATCCTACTACTTTGGAGACTATGTTTTAACACTTGCTTTCCTTTCCTGAGCCAACTATTATAGCTGGGGATTTTAATATTGTTCTAAATCCAGTTTTGGATAAATCCCCCAATAGTCGACCCATAGCTTTGTCAAAATCTAGGTTAGTGCTACTATCTGCAATGAAAACATATGGGTATACTGACATATGGAGGGAGAGGTCTGGGGACCAACAAGGAGTGTCTTTCCGGAATTATAAATATAAACACCAGTCAAGGATTGACTTTATCTTGATCAGCCGAAGGCTGACTGATCACGTAAGATCCATTGAATATTTACCTCTACTGTCATGTTCTGGTCACCGAGCGCCCGTGGCGGCCGAAAAGAGAACAAAAACTACAATTCCCGGCATGCCGCGCTGGCGTCACGTTCCGACGCGAGCTGCGCGCGCATGCCAGGAAATATATACTGTGGTCTAACGGCGGTGAAACGCCGATAATTCCGTATGCGGTGGCGTTCCCCGAGTTCCTGGCTGGAGGCGGTAAGAGGTGTCTGGTGTTCCAGAGGGCATCTTTACTGTGAGTAACCTGGTGGTGTTGGGGTGTGTGGCGTTGGTAGCCTCGATCCCAACTACACATCCACACCCGGTGTTCTGTTCGAAAAGCGGCACTCAGTACCTAATTACTTGGAAACCCAAGAGGCTCAGTGGTTGAGAGTGTGGTCACAAACGTTCGTGGCTACATGTGGTTCTCAGGGAAACGGACCTGACGAACGAGCCAACTCAGAATTGAGCATTCAAGGTGCATTATTGCTGTAAATATTGTATATACTGGTACTCTTGCAAGGAAGCAATAGGACTCACTTGGAGCCTGTTTTCTTTGAGCCTCGCTTTCCTTCTGCCCTCACTGTTTGTGTCATACCAGAACTTCTTAAGGGCACACCCGTTAATAACCTTTACAGAGTGAGGATTAACTCTGTAAAGCCAATGTGAAGTATTTCTTTTACTGTGTGGCAAGGAAGTGCTTCTGAGGAGCGCAGTATTCATTATTGTTTTCTTATATCATTCTGGACAGGAGACAGGAGGGTATAGGAAAGGTTAACCAAAGGAACTGTGTGGCTGCCCATTGATAGAAACATATGCATTACATTGGGGTATGTTTAGTGACTTAACTTTTGAGCAACAGCCAACAGTCTGTGCCTGGAGTAGAGGGAGTGAATAGTGTTTATTTTGTATTCACAGTTGACCCCGTTCCTCACACCACAACAATCTCCTGTCTCCATTGGATTTGGTCTTTGCGTATTTTGCTTTACAGGTACTAACTGGCGATTAGTGGGGGGGGGAGGAGTTGGGTGGAGAGATTAGATTACTTTGTTGCAGTATAGGGAGATAGGGTGCTTTAATATCCTGTTCTTTGTCATTACAGATCTCCCTCCCCGCTATTCCCTTCCCTTCCCGCGGCCTGCTGCACTCTCTTAGCAGCTCTGTGTTTTATTACAGAGCTCTGAGGTCGTTTGGTAGGGCCGGGATTGGACTCTCATCACAGCCCCGAGGAAGTTTGGAGCCAAGCCTGATAGAATTATCGGCCCAAGGATTTTGCCTCCTCTTGGCTGTGCTGAGAGTTCGCCATGACCACCTTAGAGGATGTCATGGCCGCTTTGGCCTTAGTACAGGTGGAGCTAACAGCTGCTAATAGGGAGGTAGCAGCTTCCAGGGCTGAGAACGCACAACTGCGTGCCCGGCTGGATAGAATGCCCACCCCCACTACCACTACAGGGGCATCCAGTAGCACCTCCCCTGCCACATCTGTGGTAGTGGAAATGCCTGCACAAATCCCGCTAGCACCCCCGGAAAGGTACTATGGTGATATCAAAAAGATTCAGGTATTTATGACACAGGTCCAGATGCACTTTATGTGCAAGCCCAAGATGTTTTCCACACACCAAGCAAGAGTAGCTTTCCTGATCTCATACTTAGGGGGAGAAGCTGCACAGTGGGCGGTTCCAATTGTCAAAAGGGATGACCCACTTTTATATCATTGGGATAATTTCAGAGAGGAGTTTGAAAAAACCTTTGACAGGAGGGCCGAAACTCTCACGGCCGACAGAGAGTTGTTACAATTGAAACAGGGAGACAATGACCTTGTTACCTATCTCAACAATTTCAGAAGATTAGTGGCAGAAACAGATTGGCCTGAAGCCAAAAGAACCGCTTTGTTCTATCAAGGCCTCCATGAAGATATGAAGGACGTCTTAGCCCAGATAGATCCTCAGCCCCGTACGTGTTCTGCTCTAATAGACCTTACGTTGCGATTAGATCATCGCATGAAGGAAAGAAAAGGAGAGCATAAGAAGAAGGACAAAGCAGTGATGCCTTATGAACAACCTGGTAACAGTGTTAAACCAACTTCGTCTCCCGAGGCCATGGAGATAAGGGCGGTGCGAGCCTCATTAACCACCAGCGAAAGAGAACACAGACGCAAGCAAGGATTGTGTCTCTATTGTGGGAAGAAAGGCCATTATGTAAGGGAATGCCCAGTGAAGCCTAAAGGTAACCGAGGAAGGGGAGGCCCGAGTGTAGCAGGAATCTCCGCAAAGGAGTCGGGAAACGACAAAGCTTGATGGAAAGCGAAGGGAAACCCTCAAGCATACACATTATCCCTTCACTTACCCCGGATTCCTTGGATATGAGAAACCACTTGTTTATGAACATGTACATTACCATTAACAAGAAACGACAAGAGGTGCAGGTAATGGTTGATTCAGGAGCCACAGGTTGTTTCATGGATTGCTCCATGGCTCGTCGATTAGGAATAACCCTCATTCCCAAAGAAAGACCTGAAACAGTCTACGCTGTTGATGGACATGAGCTTCAAGCAGGACCAATTACTTATCGTACAAGCGAGCATGAAATGGTATGTTCCGATTCCCACCAGGAACGGTTGATCTTCAACATTATTGAAGCTCCGCAATATGGAATCATCCTAGGTCTTCCCTGGCTACAAAAACATGATCCGGATATACGTTGGGCTACCAAATCCATTCAGTTCCTTTCCCCTTATTGTCGAGAACACTGTTTTCCCACGGAGAAGGAGCCTGCACAAAACTTAGAGCCTATGCAATCAATCGCCACAGCAGCAGAAAAAGACGTAATTCTTCCCTCTTGTTATGCTGAGTTTGGACTAGTGTTCAGTGACAAAGAGGCCGAGGTGCTGCCACCTCACCGCACGTATGATTGTCGCATTGACCTCCTCCCTGGCTCCGAGATTCCAAACGGAAGGATTTACGCGCTTACTATACCTGAAACAGAGACACTACGAGAATATCTTGACAAATATTTGGCCTTAGGATTTATTCGTCCCTCTAGATCACCTGCAGCATCCCCTTTGTTCTTCATACCAAAGGCTAATGGTGAAAAGAGATGTTGCATTGACTATAGAGCATTAAACGCCATCACAGTGAAAAATCAATATCCGCTACCTTTGATCCCGGTGCTGCTAGAACAAGTCAGAGCAGCACATATTTATACGAAGTTGGACTTGCGTGGGGCTTATCACCTTGTCCGCATAAGACGGGGTGATGAGTGGAAAACGGCCTTTAAGACGCGGTATGGATTATATGAGTATTTAGTAATGCCCTTTGGGCTTTGCAATGCCCCGGCCGCATTTCAATTTTTTCTGAATGAGGTCCTTCGTGAATTCCTGGATCGTTACGTTGTCGTTTATATTGACGACATTCTTGTTTATTCCAACTCAACAGAGGAACACATCTCCCATGTAAAATCAGTGCTGCAAGCCCTCCAGAAACACCATCTCTTCTGTAAAATCACCAAATGTGAATTCCACGTCACGACGGTGGAGTTCCTAGGTGTGATGCTTACTCCGTCAGGGCAAGTGATGGCCGACAGAAAAGTCCAAGCAATTATAGACTGGCCCCGTCCCAACAATGTTAAAGACATACAGAGCCTGTTGGGGTTTGCCAACTTCTACAGGCGATTCATCGCTGGTTTCTCAAGAATGGTGTCACCCCTCACGCAACTCACGAAGAAAGACATCCCGTTTGTATGGACAGACAAAGCTCAACAAGCATTCGATGAGCTCAAGGCCGCGTTCTCCTCTGCACCAGTGTTAACACACGCCAATCCGGATTTACCATTCATAGTCGAGGCAGACGCTTCAGAAATAGCCCTGGGAGCAGTGTTATCTCAAAAGGAAGACTCAACAGGCACTCTGCACCCGATTGCCTACATGTCCAGGAAGCTCAATCCCTCAGAAGTAAACTACACCATCGCCGAAAAGGAACTGCTAGCTATACGGGATGCCTTTATGGAATGGCGACACTGGTTGATGGGAGCTCGGCACCAGATCACGGTATACACCGATCACCGTAATCTTCAGTTTTTAAGAGCTGCGAGACACCTTTCCCCCAGACAATTAAGGTGGATGATGTACTTCGAAGAGTTCCAATTCGTGGTTACTTTTAGGCCTGGTACCTACAATAGAAAGGCGGATGCACTTACCAGGAGAGAGAACCACCTGATACCAGAGGAGAAACCGGTGCAGTCTATCATTGACCCTGCAAAAGTCATAGGGGTAACTCATACAGAAGACTTCATATCTCGAGTCAGGAGGGGAGTGCAAACCTGTGTGTGGCGCACATGGCTCAGACATCACCCGGAATGGAAAATGAAACATGGCCTTCCAATGAGAGGAAAACAGGTACTGGTGCCCTCAGAAATCTTACGCCGTGTTGTGTTCTCTTGGTGCCATGACGTTCCGTGTGCCGGTCACATGGGTTTTGTCAAGACCGTGGAAAAAATCCAGAGGCAGTTCTGGTGGCCTTCCCTTAGACCGGATGTGCTTCGTTGGGTGGCGGAGTGCGTCACATGCAGTCAAACGAAGACGAACAGACAAAAACCGCAGGGAATGTTACTACCTTTGCCCACTCCGGAGAATCCGTGGGAGAGGTTCTCAGTCGACTTCATAGTGGGGCTTCCAAAAGATCAAGGCAAAACAGCTATAATTGTGGTAGTGGACTTCTTGACCAAAATGGGTCACTTCATTCCTTGTGCCCAAGTACCCACTGCAGGACAATTAGCTCAACTACTCCTGGTGAACATTGTAAGACTGCATGGCCTTCCCAGAGACATAGTGTCCGATCGAGAGGCACAATTCACTGCAAGATTTTGGAAAACCTGGTGTAAAGCGTTGCACATCACTTCGTCTGTGTCCACCAGTTTCCATCCACAGACGGATGGACAGACGGAGAGACTGAACCAATCTCTGAAACAGTACCTACGTTGCTACGTACAAGATAGTAGTGAATCAAGGGTTGATTGGTTGTGGGTGGCAGAAATAGCCTACAACAGCACTCAACATGCATCCACTCAATACTCGCCTTTCTTTTGCTCTTATGGTCATCATCCCAGGTTCTCCCCTATGCTATTGCCATCTGATAAGGTGAGGTTACCAGAGGTAAGGGATAGGTTGGTGCGGGTGCGCAAGATACTTTTGAGCACACGCAAAAATCTCGAAAAGGCCAAAGCTATGTATAAACACCAAGCGGACAAACACCGGAGACCTAATCCTGTATATAAAAAGGGTGATTTAGTATGGTTGTCCACCAGGCATATTAAATTTAAGAAGCACAGTGTGTTTAATCCTAAGTTTATTGGTCCTTACCGGGTAGTGAGTCATGTGAACCCGGTTGCTGTGTGACTGCGTTTGCCGGCGCATTTTCGCATACACCCTGTGTTTCACGTTTCCCTTTTGAAACCCTCTAGGAGTCCGATTCGTAAGTCCCCGGTGCCTATATGGGTGATGCAGGATCAGGAATATGAGTTGAGATGTATCCGGGACTCTAGATTGGTGAGAGGGCGTTTGCAATATCTGATCTCCTGGAAGGGGTTTGGGCCAGAGGAGGATTCATGGGAACCAGTGAACGCTGTTAAAGCACCCCGGCTGGTGGCCCGTTTTCACCGTTTGTTTCCTGGGAAACCTGGAGGTGGTGGGACCCCTTTGTAAAGGGGGGTGTACTGTCATGTTCTGGTCACCGAGCGCCCGTGGCGGCCGAAAAGAGAACAAAAACTACAATTCCCGGCATGCCGCGCTGGCGTCACGTTCCGACGCGAGCTGCGCGCGCATGCCAGGAAATATATACTGTGGTCTAACGGCGGTGAAACGCCGATAATTCTGTATGCGGTGGTGTTCCCGGAGTCCCTGGCTGGAGGCGGTAAGAGGTGTCTGGTGTTCCAGAGGGCATCTTTACTGTGAGTAACCTGGTGGTGGTGGGGTGTGTGGCGTTGGTAGCCTCGATCCCAACTACACATCCACACCCGGTGTTCTGTTCGAAAAGCGGCACTCGGTGCCTAATTACTTGGAAACCCAAGAGGCTCAGTGGTTGAGAGTGTGGTCACAAACTTTCGTGGCTACATGTGGTTCTCAGGGAAACGGACCTGACGAACGAGCCAACTCAGAATTGAGCATTCAAGGTGCATTATTGCTGTAAATATTGTATATACTGGTACTCTTGCAAGGAAGCGATAGGACTCACTTGGAGCCTGTTTTCTTTGAGCCTCGCTTTCCTTCTGCCCTCACTGTTTGTGTCATAGCAGAACTTCTTAAGGGCACACCCGTTAATAACCTTTACAGAGTGAGGATTAACTCTGTAAAGCCAATGTGAAGTATTTCTTTTACTGTGTGGCAAGGAAGTGCTTCTGAGGAGCGCAGTATTCATTATTGTTTTCTTATATCATTCTGGACAGGAGACAGGAGGGTATTGGAAAGGTTAACCAAAGGAACTGTGTGGCTGCCCATTGATAGAAACATATGCATTACATTGGGGTATGTTTAGCGACTTAACTTTTGAGCAACAGCCAACAGTCTGTGCCTGGAGTAGAGGGAGTGAATAGTGTTTATTTTGTATTCACAGTTGACCCCGTTCCTCACACCACAACAATCTCCTGTCTCCATTGGATTTGGTCTTTGCGTATTTTGCTTTACAGGTACTAACTGGCGATTAGTGGGGGGGGGAGGAGTTGGGTGGAGAGATTAGATTACTTTGTTGCAGTATAGGGAGATAGGGTGCTTTAATATCCTGTTCTTTGTCATTACAGATCTCCCTCCCGCTGTTCCCTTCCCTTCCCGCGGCCTGCTGCACTCTCTTAGCAGCTCTGTGTTTTATTACAGAGCTCTGAGGTCGTTTGGTAGGGCCGGGATTGGACTCTCATCACAGCCCCGAGGAAGTTTGGAGCCAAGCCTGATATCTACATCTCTCAGATCACTCTGCAGTATTAATGGACCTAACCTATGTAACAGAGAGATTGCCCTCTAGATGGTCCTTTGATCGTTCACTTTTCTCCTTACCTGATGACATACTATATCTCAATGGAGAAGCACACAATTTTTTTTGATTAATAACGACTCAGCATCTACAAGGATCATCTGGGACTCGTTCAAAGCTTTTCTAAGGGGTCTCATAATAGCTAAAGTGTCTCATAAAAGGAATCAATATAAAGATCAAATTTGCTCAATTGAAGGAAAGATAATAAATCTCCAAGGAGTTATCCATAGTAATACTGGGGTAGATGAGTCCACTATAAATAATTATAGGAAAGAAATGGCGACCTTGAAAGCCGACCTGGGTTCAGTATTGAATCTTAGATTGCAGCAGAGATGGGAAGCGAGCAAACTAGCCCATTTTGAGTGTAGCGAAGGAGCAGGTAAAATGCTTGCGTGGAAGACTAAATCAGATCAGGTCCGGAACAATATTGCAAAAATCAAGGTGGGCAATGATTCCTTTGCATCGGATATTGAAATTAGAAGGGCCTTTAAGGTCTTTTTTGAGTCAATCTATAAGGAGGACACTAAAACTCGATCTGAGGAGGTTGACGATTGGTTAAGTCATATGAATCTCCCTAGTCTTACATATGCTCAGTCTCAAGCATTGGATGATATTATCACCGAAGGAGAAGTAAGGGCAGCTATAAAAAAAAGCAAGAAGGGAAAGGCAGCGGGGCCCGATGGGCTACCAGCAGAAACATATAGAATGTTAGAAGATGAGATAGCCCCCTTCCTTACTAAGATGTTCAATCAGATCCTTATTGAAGGCCAAACTCCCCCATCAACATGGGACAATGCATCGATTACACTCATATTGAAGCCTGGAAAGCCCAAGGACGCTTGCAAATCATACAGGCCCATATCAATCTTAAATGTGGATTGTAAGATTTTCACCACAATTTTAGCCTCTAGGTTAGCCTTAGTAGCCCCGGCAATCCTCCACGCTGATCAAAAAGGATTCGTAAAGGGCCGACAACTATATGAATTAACATACGACTTAATAGGGGCTATAGATATCGCGGTGGCACAGAATTTACCATTGACTGCTCTCACCCTGGATGCGACCAAGGCCTTCGACAGGGTTAATTGGGTGTACCTGTTGGGGGCCCTGGCTAAATTTGGAGTGGGGAAGAGATTCTGTCGTGCAGTTAGTCTATTGTATGCCAGCCCATCGACAAACCTATTAATTAATGGCGAGTTGTCAGACCATTTTAATATAACTAGGGAGACTAGGTAGGGTTGCCCGCTTTCCCCACTTCTGTTTGACTTTTATATTGAACCTCTCGCACAACAACTGAGGAGAGAGAATGCTATCATCCCTTTTTGTCACAGAGGGTGGGAAAAGAAGGTTGCGTTCTACGCCGACGACCTGCTCGTTCTTACATCAGACGTAACAACAGCACTCCCGGTTATATTTGAAACTGCTAAAAGGTTTGGGAAAATATCAGGCTACCAGATCAACACATTAAAAACAGAGATGTTGGTCTGGAATGACAATCCGAGTTCCTTGGTAATACAGGAGGGCGAATCATTACGATATCTGGGCCTAAATATCATAAAAGACATCAACAGGCTCGCCTCAGTAAATATTACAGCAATTATCAAGGAATGCAGGAAATTATTGCAGGCATGGTCTCACCTTCAAATATCTTTGATTGGGAGGGTCAACCTCATAAAAATGGCTATTCTGCCTAAACTTTCTTTTCTTTTTAATACCATTCCCCTCTACTTTGATCAGACTCACATAACTAAAATACAATCAGATATCACTTCTTTTATTTGGAATAAAAAATTACCAAGAATAGCTTGGAAGAAGCTTAGACGGTGATGGGAGAAGGGAGGATTAGCTGCACCAGACTTAAAATTATATTTGTGGGCTTTCCAGCTATCTCACATACGTATGCTCCTAAAAATACCTACTGACTATGGGATAGGATTAATGTTTTCGGCCATGTTGCAAGGGGAAGGTCTCAGCCAGTCGGGATTCTTATTTAAATATGGCAACCCAAAATTCTTCAAAAAGATCAAACTGAAGGTTCTGCATGGCTTGGCGAAAACATGAACTGAGGTAATAAAATCTATTAAACAGGGGTATTACTGCGATAAAACGCCGCTTTGGGGGTTACCGGATAGTCCAGCCTGGTTGGAAGACTCCCTAGCCACTCCTTTGAGAGAGGCAGGACTTAAAGAATGGGGGGATCTTTTTTATGAGGGGGACCTGCTTTCATGGGAATATCTACAGAATAAAATAGGTCCAACCCTTTCAAGGTTTAAATACATTCAAATCAGAAGCTGGACAGTGGCATATAATGATCCACTAACAAAACGTAGAAAGTTTCCTCTCGGAGGGCATAGTCAATTAATATCTAACTTGGTTGGTACCCCTTCAACTAAACGTGAGATTTCACTATGGTATAAACCTCTTCTTGATGAATCTGATGGGGAATTTAAGTTACCAGCTCAACTTTGGGGGGGATGTCATATCGACTCAAGATTTACAAGAACTCTGGTCCTCTTCATTTGAGCTTTTAAAAAGTTTGGTGAAACCCTCATGGCTACGTAGAAACCATCTTTTTACCTTTCATAGGGCGTATTACTCTCCCCAAAGACTATCCAAATTTGTTGCAGGAAACTCAGTGGCATGTGCGAGGTGCGGGCTGATTGCAGCTTCAGATATTCATATGTTCTATGAGTGTCCTCGAATTGCACCATACTGGGAGGCCATAGGTAAGACTCTTACGGCATCGTTAGGTATCCCAATTATTATAGATTTACCATAAGTGATTTTTGGTCTCCTGAAGACAACTCAAAATACAGTTAAAAGCCTAGTCTTCTATACGGTCCTCTTGGCAAGGAGAGAAATCTGCAGGAGGTGGAAGGATCCTATCCCCCCTTCCCATGGGGATTGGTTGACATCAACTTTACAGACAGCACGTATGGATCTAGCCAGATCGGGAAACCAAAATAAAGGGGCCTTTTGGCATTTGTTAGTATGGGCACAGTGAAAATCCGGGTTTTTTTTTTCCCCCCGGGTCCAATGATTACACGACTATGGTGCCAAATACTAATGTTGTCCGGTCCCAGTCCGGCCCAGGCCCAGCAGTAGGCCTCCCCATTGGCAGCCTAAAAGAATATAAAGCTGAGTCAGTTGCGGGATTTATGGCCTTCCCACTCGAAATGAAATGATCCCTCCCAGTTAAATCACTGTGTCAACTGCACAAGAGCATATTCTAAATGGCTTTCTTAAACCATGATATGAGGACAAAAAAGAAAAAAAAAGAAAAAAGATGATCTTCCGCCCTTGTCTGACCAATCAGAGTTAGTATTTTATGATATTGAAATAATATTGGGTGTTACATGATGAACGAAAAGGTATAATTGAGGTAGTTTTTAGTAAGTTAGAAAGACGTCAATGCATAATGCTGCAGAGCTCGGGTTGCTGTCGGAGTAACGAGTGATGCTGATGAAGAACTGAATGCAGAGCTTAATATCCTAAATTATTAGGTTTAGAAAGAAGATCGCAGAAGAATCTCAAGGAGGAAGAGAGTGTCAGAGAGGGGTGCGGCAGGACCGTTGGTCATCTATCCTGTCCTAAAGTCCTTGTCTCATGAACTGTCCTGGGGAACCCTATCCGCCCTTTGGCCAGGGGGTTGTTCTTCACACCATCCTAGGTAACTATCAATTTCGTGAGTTTCCAGATGTTCTTTTCTCCTTTCTGAGCATAAGTCATTGCAAGTTTGAAGAATGTGTTGATGATTTGATTAATTGAACCTCCCCTCCTATGAGTATTGGTGAATGTGCTGTACTTTGAAGGGAGTGAAAGAGAACAGGAGTGAAACCCATAAACCAAACTGGGACTGAGTATAGAGGATATATAGGATACAATGTCCCACTAGGTATCAATGTCAAAGACAGTTTGAAAAATGCACACAATACGTATTACAAGGAAGGAAACACAAGGAGTCTCAGTACATTTGTGAGAAGGTTATTAATCACCAATTTGTTGGAAATGGGAAGCACAGTTAAAAAGCAGCACTGTACATGAAAGACATTCATGGAGCAACCCAAATAACACTTGGTGACAAGGTGATGACAAAGTGAAAGTGACGACGCAAGTGAACGTGGTGAACAGCGTGGTCGGCACAAAGTGATTAGGAACAATCAGAAATAGGCTTCACATTGAATATACATGATTAAAATGTTCCAATTTGGCACAGTTATGAGCCTATAGATAGTGCGCCAAGAAATCGCGCTGTGTTTGTCGACGGCGTTTCGATCCTCTGCGATTTGGGATCCTCTTCAGGGGACCCATCGCCACGGATTTATTCGGCTCCAGCGCCAGATTAACTCAGGCGCCTCACCGGCTCAACACGTTGAGACCTGGACCCCCCCTGGACCCCCCGGCCAAGATCACTGCTTCACCTCTGATCGCCTGGGCTTACATTCATTGGACGACTGACCCCCCCGCTCTGTCAGCGCTCATTGACTTCAGCACTCCAAATCATCGTCAACCCTGTCCTGAAGAGGATCCCAAATCGCAGAGGATTGAAACGCCGTCGACAAACACAGCGCGATTTCTTGGCGCACTATCTATAGGCTCATAACTGTGCCAAATTGGAACATTTTAATCATGTATATTCAATGTGAAGCCTATTTCTGATTGTTCCTAATCACTTTGCGCCGACCACGCTGTTCACCACGTTCACTTGCGTCGTCACTTTCACTTTGTCATCACCTTGTCACCAAGTGTTATTTGGGTTGCTCCATGAATGTCTTTCATGTACAGTGCTGCTTTTTAACTGTGCTTCCCATTTCCAACAAATTGGTGATTAATAACCTTCTCACAAATGTACTGAGACTCCTTGTGTTTCCTTCCTTGTAATACGTATTGTATGCATTTTTCAAACTGTCTTTGACATTGATACCTAGTGGGACATTGTATCCTATATATGTACTTTGAAGGGATTCACATTCAAATAATTTAGATAAAGATTTAAAACTTTCCTGATGCTGTGATAATTTAATTTAAAGGATAAAGGTTAGAATGTAGTTAATTTTCACCATCAACTAGTTCAACTAATGGTCCATCGACCAGAGAAAAGAACTTTTTGATCGGTGAAAGATTGGTTAGGAGTAAGAATATAATCAATTTTGAAGTATGGAAAATTTATAAACTTTGACTCCGGTGGTTTACTAATATTTGGCGTGTGTGTTTATGGGCCCAGGTGAGTGTATGGTATTGGAGTATCTGTTTCTGGTACGCTGCTCGATAGTTTTCTGGTAGCAGAGCTATGGTTATTATTGACTAGCTTGGTGATAAATATTGATTTTTGATTATTTATTTATGTTGAACAAAAAGAGTAGGTGTCTTGTTTTATGTCGTCTGGAAAGATTCCCGGGGAATGAATAGCGGGTGGCGATAGAAGCCACACTGCAGTGAGGTTACTCGTCTGTTGGAATAGCACTGATAAGCTACGCAGGGCTGGCAGTGTTAAATTAGGGACTATTTTGTATAAAAGTAGAGTGTGAGTGATAGTGGAATGGTCGCTGGTTAAACTTTGGTCTTAAATCACATAGTACGGGTAACACTGAAGGAGTAACAGGTTATCTTGAGCTTGAATGAAGGGTAAAATAGAAAAGGAGCAAATCTGAGACTCCAGAATAAATCGAAGATCTATCCTTTGTTTTAGTGGAACAGGCAGAGCAGCAAATGTTTTTATGTTGTTAC
Organism: Lissotriton vulgaris; assembly: GCF_964263255.1. Classification (NCBI taxonomy): domain Eukaryota; kingdom Metazoa; phylum Chordata; class Amphibia; order Caudata; family Salamandridae; genus Lissotriton; species Lissotriton vulgaris. The sequence goes on along the minus strand of NC_141691.1, from coordinate 911,747,619 downwards.
TAACAGATTTTATTGTAAGAAAAATAGAGAAAATAAATTCTCGTATTACCTTGTGAAGGAAGGGTCAGTCACAGGAGTAGTACTGACGTCACAGGGAGCTGCTCTAGGATTGTTTGAAGCAGGGGGCATGAGACAGAAACAGATTATAAAGGAGGGGTCAGAAGTAAGGAGTGAAACAAAGAGGCCGCGCTAGCATTGGTCAGAACACGAGTGTGAGTCTGAGTCTGAGTCTGGTTGGTTGTTAGATAGAAGCTGCACTAGCATTGGCCAAGTAATCAGTGAGAGCCTGAGTGTTAATTGAACATTAGATACAAGATTTGTTAGCGTTGGTCAAAAAGACAAATTATAAGTCCGATTCTGATTTTACTGTGGGTGTGGATCACACTAACAGGAGACTTCAAGAGTTTGTGGAGTATTCTTTTAAACATTGTGTATCAATAATGTATGGAGGAAAAATAGAAATGTAATCAATAAAGAAAATTAAGATTTTTTTTAAGAAAGATAAACCTGTGATGACTAGAGAGGAAATTCTTATTCCACTGCCGAAAATGCCTGCTTCTTTTATGATGATGGAGAGAGGATGTCATACTTGTGTGTGGTTGGAGAATTGGATAGAATATACAAAAGGTGATAAAGTTCTAGATTTCCCATTACGTTTAATGGAAGAATTCTTCAGAATTTGAGATTGAGAATGAATGAGCTGGAACCAAGACTTAGGTTAGCCCAGTATGAGGCTTTAGAAGAACGGAAGACTGAATCATTTGAACGAGAGCGAAACAGGAGTATGTGAATATTTGGGACCTTTTCTTCGATATTTACGAGAGTCACATGAAGGTCAGATGAAACAATGAAGGAAAGGTATGGTATGAGAAGGCTTATATCCAGTGTTAATGGCTGAGTAACAGTCAGGGAACAAGTGTAAGGAGAAAACAAAACACATTAATGTGACAGGATATGGTGAGTCAGATGATAAATTGTTGGAGGACATATTAACTAAAAACCATCCACCGTATCAAGAAGGACCCAGTAGAGTCACCCGAGTGCACCAGTAATGGGAACACCCTTAACTCCACAAATTTTACATGCTATATCAAATAATAGGGTACTTCAAGACAGAGAAAAATAAATGTTAATTAAAAACAAGGAAGAGTTAATACAGAAAATAGGCCAATTGGATTTAAGCCCTGAAGCATTGACAGTACCAGTGACTATAGGCCCTGTTATTCCATTATATGGAGATAAAATAGATTTTGTCCAAAACCACAAGTTGTGAAACCTCCTTTGAATAATCCTAGAAAGGAGGTAGTAATATGTGATGATCAAGCTAGTGAATGCGATTCAGTCATATCAGTAATGAACTTTCCGATAACAGAATCTGTAAGTAAAACTCCAAAGAGAGTTAGACCCAGTATTTCATAAGAGAAAATATCTGTGGTACCCTCAGGAACTAGAAGTTCAGCAACATTAAACCCAGAAGATTTGGAGAGATGGGCACAGGGAATAGAATAGCGAAGTACACCCCTAAAGATTTTAGATATTTACAAACTAAAAGTAGAATTGGAAGAGATAATAGCAGAAATGTGGGAACAGACAGGTTGAATCATTACAATGAAGAAGAGCTGTTGTTTGTGTGTAGGAGTATAACTAGAAATGTAAAATCGTTTCACTAGAAATTGACAGAACTTGCTTCCGAGATGGGAATACATATAGGGAGATCAAAGATATTACAAAAACTATATAGAGTGGAGTTTACTGATAAGGATTTGGAGAATATGAATGTGTCTAGTAAGATACTACAGGTTAAGAAGTTAATGAATATTTTGCAGAAATGGGGAGACATTGACAAGTGGAGGACTAGGTGGGCAACAAAGAAGGAGGAAGTTCAGGTGAAGGAAGCGTCATCTGCATTCTAGTTAAAAGAATCAGAAAAGGCAGAAAGATTGTGCCTCATGAGAGAGTTACCTGTTGGTCGGTATGTTCATGTTGCATGGAGCAGACAGGATATTTTGTCATTTATGAATTTTCCTAGATTAAGAGAGAAACCAGTTGAATGGTCCAAACAAGTTGAAAGATTTGTGAAAGTTTCGAAGGTTTTGTTAAAAGATTTGGATGGTTTGTTTGACATAGTGGTACCCACTGATATGTGGACAGAATGCAAGATTACCATTGATTGGCCAAGTGAGGAATATCCAAGGGACTCGAAAACAGGAGCACCCTCAGATGAGGTGATGAAGAAATGCCATTAAGTAATTACTTTTCTGAAAGGGAAAATCCCACCCAAAGAAACAGATTGGGTAAAGATAGAAAGAACTCAAGAGCCAATTGAGTCTGTAAATGCATATTATGAGCGATTACTACAGGTGTTTAAGCAATATATTGAATTCGAGAACATTGGAGATAAAGATATGGGATATTTCTGTATCAGTTGGCATATGGTCTGAAACCGGAGTTTAGTCAGATGATTGAGCAGCACATGTTGTGCTGGCAGGGAAAGCCGATGGATGAAATCTTTAAATACGCAACATTTTGTGGAGATGATATTGAGGCAAGGCATAGAAAGTTAAAAGATGATGTGGGCACAAGTAAAAATACCAGAACAGTAGGAAATTAAGTTGAATGGTCAAGCTGATAGTCAGATGAGAGAACAGACTCAGAATGATCAAGCAGTGAATGGTGGTAAATTAAGAGGACAAATTAACAGAGAGGATGAAAAGAAGAAGTTTCCTTGTCATGCATGTGGAAAGCTTGGACATTGGAATAACGAGTGTAAGAGTATTCAGAATAATAATGGGCCAAATCAAAATTTAAATCCACAGATGCAGAATGAAGTGCTTATGAATCAGCCGCATCAGGTAGTTAATCCACAGTGTCAGGTGGAACCAGCTCCAATGCCAAATTTTGTGAACGAACCAAAGTTCAGAGCAGACGCCGGATTTCAAGGAGGAAGTGGTAAGAAAAATTATGTTACCAAACCTTCCCCTTCTTGGGAGATTCCATCCAAGTCCTAGGCATTTCGAATCAACAGATTAGAACCCCGATCACAGAACCAATGGAAGTGCATATTGAAAATTTTAAAGACATGCACCGATTTGTAGTTTGTGACTCTAGACCAGTAAATCTACTGGGAAGAGATCTGTTGTGCAAAATGAATTTCACAATCTACTGCACACCGGATGGTGTTGCATTCCAAACCCCTGATGAAGATATTGTATATAAAATCATGCTAGCTAAACAAGGCACAGAGGTAGATGAAATGTAATCTTCAATGACAATAAATGATTTGCCAGAAGAATTGAAAACAACAGTGAACCCAGAAGCATGGGATTTTACAGGATAAGAAATTGGGCTAATGTCAAACACAGATCCAGTGAAGGTGACAGTAAAAGACGGTGCAGTTTATCCAAACACCTGACAATATAAAATGAGTCCAGAGGTAAAAGCAGAAGTTATTTCAGAAATTTATTGAATGATTAGACAAGGCATTTTGAAGGAAATAATGAGTAGTGCTTGCAATTCGCCTATAATGGGACCTAAAAAGCCTAGCAGAAAATAAAGGATAGTGCAGGATTTGAGAAAGATCAATAAAATTGTGCTGCCTTGTTGTCCTGTAGTGCCAAATCCAGCAGTAATTCTTTATCAGATAACCTGGAATGCAGGCTGGTTTACAGTAATTGATTTATGCCAAGCCTTTTTCTCTATTCCTTTGCAACCAGATAGACAGTATCTTTTTGCTTTTAGGTTTGAAAATCGTATTTTGGCATGGTGCGGAGTTCCTCAAGGGTATACAGAGAATTCCTCAATTTTCAATCAGATTCTGAAAAGGTGTCTGGAAACATTAGTCATGCCCAACAACTCAGTTCTGGTACAATATATTGATGACCTATTACTGGCATCAAAATCGCAAGAAGATTCTTTTACTGATTCTATTGCATTACTGAACCATTTGTGTGATGGGGGACACACAGTGTCACCAGAAACGTTGCAATTTTGTCAAATAGAAGTTAGATATTTAGGCCAAAATATTGAACGAGGAGTGAGAAAAGTAACCCCAGAAAGAATTAAAATTATTAAGCAAATCCAGTTACCACAAACGCAGAGGGAGATAAGAATGTTTCTCGGAGTGGTTGGATACAGTCAGCAGTGGATTGTTGAGTTTGCCCTGCTGGCAACTCCATTGATTCAGATGACACGAAAGAGAGTGAAAGATCCAATTGTCTGGAACAATGAAAGTGTGGAAGCATTTGTGAGAATGCAAAATTCTCTGTGTGAGGCCCCTGCTTTAGGTATGCCTTATCATATGAAAGAGTTTGCACTCTTCTGATGTGAAAGGGCGAGTTAAGCTCTTTTAGTCTTGACACAAAGGCATGGATTAAGCCAACGTCCAGTGGCATATTTTTCTGCTACTTTGGATACTGTGGCTTCAGTTTCACCTGGCTGCTTAAAAGCAGTAGCTGCTACCTGTATGAGTTTGGAGCAAGTTGAGTCAATTGAGATGGGACATCCAGTTAAAGTCTATATCCCACATTCAGTTGAGATCTTTTTAACAAGAACTCAAACAGAGTACCTTACCCCTAGTCAGATGACTAAGTATGAAAGAGTGATTCTTTGAGCGGAAAATGTTACAGTTATCAGGTGTAGAATGGTACACGCTGTGACACTATTACCAGGCCCACGTTGTGAAGAAGTGAAATATGAGGTAGATCATGATTGCTTGGATGTGAGTGAGATGTGCACCAAGCCCCACCCTGATATAAAGGAAGAACCACTAAAAGACCCAGATCATGAAATATTTGTAGATGGCTCATGCCTGAGAATGGAGGTAGAAGAACGCAGTGCAGAATATGCTGTATGCAAAGTATCTGGGTCTATTGAAGCATCCTGTTTACCAGGAGTCAAGTCTGCACAAGTAGCCAAATTGGTGGCCTCAACAAAGGCATGTAAAATTGGGAAAAATTGAAAAGTAACCATATTTACGGACATTCAATATGGTTTTGGAGTTGTGCATGACTTTGGCCAGTTATGGATGCAGAGGGGATTTCGGACTTCTTCAGGATCAGAAATGGTAAAAATGTTAAAAACGTTAAATGTTAAATGTTAAATGTAAAAATGTTAAAGAATTGGTGGAAGCAATAGGATTGTCAAAAGAAATAGCAGTGGTCAAGTGTGCTGCTCACCAGTCAGAAAATGACTATGTGACGGCAGATAACAGATACGCTGACCAGATTGCTCAATATTGTGTGAGCAATAACATGGCACTAAACAGAAAAATTAAAACAAATTAAATCCGCTGCCAACTTACGTTTTTCTCAGCCTTAGAAACATGGGATGAGGTGAGACAGTTACAGGATGAAGTGGAGGTAAGCGAGAAGGAAAACTGGATAAAATTAGGTTGTGAACGCAGAACAGAGGATGATGAATGAGTATACACTGATGGCAGCCCTATCATGCCAGACTGCCTACTCTCGCAATTGGCAAGAATTTATCATGGAGACACACATGTAGGTAGGGAGGCCATGATCAGACTATTCGGACAGAATTGGTACAATCCAAAGTTTAGGTCAGTTGCAGAGAGCCTTTGCCAAAGATGCTTAATTTGTCAGCAGCAAAATCCAGGCGGGTAGACAGTGGTCAGTTGGGGAAAAATTGGAAATGTAGAAGGACCATTCACAAGATTACAGCTAGATTTCATAGAGTTGCCTCCAAGTAACGGAATGAAATATGTTCTTGTTATAGTGTACTTGTTTTCACGATGGGTAGAAGCATACCCCACGGGGAGAAATGACAGCCTCACAGTTGCCAAACTACTGTTGGGGGAGTTGATACCTCTTTTTGGTTTCCCAGTTACTTTAGAATCAGATAGTGGACCTAATTTTGATAATGAAATAATTTGTCTAATCTGTGAAGCATTTAAATACTGCACTGTGCACACTGCCCAGAGGCTTCTGGAGTGGTTGATCAATTAAACGGCACCATCAAATCAAGGCTAAGCAAAGTGTGTGCATCCACATCACTGAAATGGCCAGATCATTGCCTCTTGTGTTGATGGGACTCTGAAATATTCCTGACAGAAAAACAGAATTGAATCCCCATGAAATCCTCATGGGAAGGGCAATGAGATAATCGTTTATTCCTGTTGCCAGGCAGCCAACACAAGCGCATGATTTGAATCCTGGAGACTGGGTGGTAGTGAAGAAACACACCAGAAAATCGTGCTTAGCACCCAGGTGGGATGAACCACAAGAAGTCACACTGGTCACTACTACAGCAGTGAAGTGTGCAGGTTTACCCAATTGGCTTCATGCCAGTCACACCAAAAAGGTACCAGGCCCTATTGAAAAGGGACAACAACTGAATGAACCAGTTGAAATAGATGAAGGTTGTGAAGTCGAAGAATCTAGAGTGATAGATTCTGAACCAATAGATGAGGAACAATCGAGCACAAGTCAGGAGGGCTGAATACCAGTGGTGGACATACCAGAAGTTATTATTCAAACAAGAGCAGAACAAGATTAGACAGACAGGAAAGTAGTCAGGCCCAGATAGACATAGAAGAACACGCTCAGGAAGAAGTGAACAAAGTTACTCAAGACCCTGAGCCGGACCAGACAGGAAAAGAAGAACATACTTAGACAAACAGACATACCAAAGGCCCCGAGCAGGGACAGACAGGGATAGAAGAACACGTTCAGGCAGCAGAAAAACCAATTGTAGTAATGCCTGAACAGAATCAGTTAGGAGAAGAAGAACAGGTTCAGGCAGACAATGGTCAATTTGAAATAAGACCTGAACAGGACCAGCTAGAGGAAGAAGAACAAGTTCAGGTGAATGGAACAACAAATCTAAGACCTGAACCGGAACAAGTAGAGAGTGATTCAGAAGAAGAACGGATTGTGCCTAGAATTAATGAAAATAAAAGAGCTCTAGAGAAAGACAAAGAGGGTGAAAGTGCAGTACAAGTTAAAAGGGTCAGAAAAGGTGACAACTGGCCAGGTGGGGTCAAAAGATTAAAATACTATCTCAGAAAAACAAATGAAAGACCTGAGCAAGTAAGTGAGGTTACGAGTCGCACTCAGTCTAAGCAGTCGATTATGAAAAACGCTCGAAGAAGTCGGAAACGGAGAATTTTGAACAATGAATTCAAGGGTCCTGAGTGGACCTACGTAATATTAGAAGAATTTGAAAATTTAGATTTGAGTGAAGAGCTAGAGGAAGAAATACATGCTGCACAGATTGATGAAGGGAAAGTGAGGCCTCCTTGAAAATCAAAAGTCTGAATTTACGAGTAAAAAAAAGAAGAGAAATCTTCTTAGACTAAAATGGCTAAAAACAGGGTTAGTGAATGACCAAAACGAAATTGCAAACAAAATTGCTGTAGAATGTGTATGTGTAGCATTTTGTTAGTAATTACAGCATGGATATTTCTAACAGTAACAGTGCCTTATTTGATGGTAGCTAACAGAAGGAATGATACAGTTAATAGTGGAAAGATAGCTACAATAAGAGGAGATAGGGTAGAATTAGAAGCAGCAGATGAGATAGATGTACATTACACAGTATCAAATAATGACACCTCTTTAAATGTATTCACAAAGTTATTATTCCAGTACGTAGATACAATGGAGATTAGGGATTGTTATGTATGTATGAAATTACCAGCTTCGGTATCAGAAGGTGTCACATACCACCACTTACCTTTAACATATGGTATCTCATGTAGTATATTAACACGTTTGTCCTATAGAAAAGGGAAGCTTCAGTATTATTATTCAAACTTAGATGTAGTATGTTAGAAATGGGGTCAGTGCTTAGTAGTCAATTCAAATCAAGGATTCTTTATTCGATGATTAAAAATCACCATAAAAGCACATACATATATACAACAATTAAAAATGTCATTAAATCTTTATCAGAATCCTACTTGTAATAGTATCTTATACATATAATAAAGAAGAAAAATGAGAAATTGAGACACTTTAAAAATATATAATAACAGTTTTGGAAATCATTCCTCTCCTCTGGTTACCCTAAATCGGACCGCCACTTTAATAAAATTCATTATACAACACAATGTTAAAGGGTCAGATTATTATTACATTATTATTATTATAAAGGCTTTTATAGCGCGCTCTATTACTAAAAAATAGTATCCTGGCGCGAAAAAGTGAAGGCAGAGCAAAAAAGGGTTCTTGGAATGACATAACAGAGAGAGGAAAGAGACCTATAGAGTGGTGTTAAAGAGATAGGTCTTCAGTCCTTTCTTAAAAGCCATGATGGTAGGCGCTGTTTTAATGTGGAGGGGGGGAACATTCCAGTCTTTCGCGGCCTTGACTGTGATAGATTGGCCGCCTAGTCTGCAGTACTTAAATTTAGGCACGGACATTTGGCACAGATTGGCCGATCGGAGCTGCTTGCTGCTTGCTGTAGATAGATTAGGGCCTCTCGAGCATGTTTCAAATTGGCTTGTTTTAAAATGTTTACCAAAAATCTACGCCTAGGCATTGAATAAAAAGGACACAATAATACAAAATGAAGGGAATCCTGCGGAGACCTATTGTCGCAGCCGCAGGTTCCCTTCTGCTCAATTGTAGTTAAAAACCCTACTGGTGATGCCAATAAATACGGTAATAAATTAAGTCTAAAACGGCACATCAAAAATCTGTCCTGAACGTTATGCATGAGATACAAATATGGCTCCATTCCCTCGGTGCTCTTAACCAGGTTATGAGCCCTCACAGTCTTTTTGGACCCTTCAGCCTCAGCTCTCTGTGATGCTTTTTGGGCTAAAAAGCTTTTATTACTATCACTTTTTGCTTGGGTACAATTGCTACCGGCTCTGTAAAGAGATTCCTGCAGCCCAGAGCCTCTAAGGTACTCTTTACATAATTGAGCCATGGGATTCTCATACATTTGTCTCTTCCTAGGCAATCATTTAAAATTTCCGCACTCAAAGACGCCTCAGGGTGAGACCAAATTTTTAACCAGGCCACTATAGGTCTAAGCTTTACCAGATCTTCTAAATATGGCCTCCCTAGTTCCCTGTGGGCTATGATGCCAGCGGTGCTTGGGGGTGCTTTCAACATGGATCTTAAATATTAATTTTCTTCCCGCTGAAGTTTCACAGTATTGGCAAAGCCCCATACCTCTGCCCCATAGATCACTTTGGACCAGCATATGGAGCTATACAGGTTCATCACCCATAAGGGACATCATAACCCAGAGTTTCTCCCTATTCACGTGATCGAATGCCGCTGCCAAGTCCATAAACCCCATTTAGATGGCTTCATTGCTGGCCTTGGTGTCTTTGGCAGTCAGCATATAGAGGTTCAAACATTGGTCCCTGGTGGACCTCCCCGTCTTGAATCCATACTGAGTGTCCGAAATGATGTTATTTTCCTCGGTCCACTCAGACAGTCGGTTGAGGATCCCCCTTCCCAGGAGTTTGGCAGACACATCAATCAAGGATATCGGGCGATAGCACTGGTGATCGTTCCCTATTGCCCTTCTTAAAATAGGGACGATTATGGCCTTTGACCATGAGGGCGGCAAACCACAAGTAATGGCAGTATTTACGACCCTAGTCATTATGGGGGCCCACAGTTCTACACAGCTGAGAAACAAATCAGGGGGGATCCCGTCTGGGCCAGGGGCTTTATTTTTCGTCAAACCTTCTATTCCAACAGTAATCTCCTTAATGGAAAAAACTACAGGTGGGCCCTTATGTAAGCTCCCAACATACTCTTCAATTATTCCTGGCTCATGGTTATACAGCCCCCTATAGTGGGAAACCCACTGATCTGGTAGAATGTTTGACCCTATCTCCGTGACATTGTTTTCCTGGAAATTTGGTCTGTTAATGATTCTCCAGAATTCAGACATGTCCCTGTTTTCCCCCGCTTCTCTTAAGTCTGCCCACGCTTCCCCCTGTAGGGCAAATTTCCTCCTCTTGGTCTCCCTCTTATATTTGTTACTACTCATTGCAATTTGATGGGTATCCCTTGGTTTATTTTTGAGGCTGCTTTTAAGCTCCCTTAAGGCCTTTAAGCAATCTCGATCGAACCATCCTGGGTTACAATGGTTCCTTATGGGCGCCCTAGTTTTTAACAAACCATCTATCAGCTCAACGATCTGGCCAAATGCTGCGAGTAACGGAGGACCTTGTACACCCATATCTAGACAGTCCTCAATGGCAGATTTTCCAGTGTCCGTCAAAGATTTATAGAAGGTTTCCCCGTCTATTTTGGACCATCTCAATCTCCTCCCCTGATCCGTTACCTTCTCAATGATTGTGCCATGATGTCTCATTCTGGGGCCCACCAGATAAAGCAACTCTAATACAAGGGGATTGTGGTCACTAAAAGTGCTCCATTCTATCCCTACTCCGGTAATTCTGTTTTTTAAAAGTCTAGAGACTAGAATGTAGTCAATAAAAGAGGAGTATCCTCTACCCTTAAATGTTGGTGGTAAGCTGCCATCCCTCTGCACACCCATCATGTTAATAGTGTGCTCTAAGTCGTGGTTGTAAAGGAATTTACTAAAGGCCAAACCTTCCGGTGTATGAGCAAAATGCGGCCCTTTCTCTACAGGGCAATGGGAAAATTCAGCATCTATTGGAACCAATGCTGGGCATAGGTGGCAATTAGAATCTCCCATGACCAGTATAGCAGGTGCCTGTGCCGCCTTCCTAGCTGTAATTTCCTGCCCCAATCTGTCATCCAGTTCCCCTACAAATGTGGTATAGTTTTCCCCCGCCCCGTTATTGTAAACATTAAAAACGGTTAGTCTTAACCCCTTCCCCTTGAAACGTACTGCTTGAATAGCGTACGAACTCCAGTCCATATTGGACCAGGTGCCCTGAAGGTTCAAATCTACATATATCGATAGTCCTCCCATGGCTTTACCTAATCTCGATTTTTGTGCGGGGACGAAAAAACATTTGTACCCCTGGATGTGGAAGGTGCTATTATCAACCACCCATGTCTCCTGGAGGCTAATTATGTGATAGTCACTAATATAGTTGCGCCACTCAGTATTATTAAATTTGGCTGCCAGACCCGCTATCTTCCAGGAAATAGCTCTTACAACATTATGAGCTTCCCCTGTTCCCCCACTGGGCCCAATTTGTTCCATGGTTTCCACATGACCAGGATCCAACCCATTTCCTCCTATTAGAGGTTCAGTAGCTGTGATCCTAGTCTCAATTACCTCTGCACCCCTATTATTATTATTATTATTATTAATCGGGTTTTGTAAAGCGCAAACAACCTGGAGGCCTCGTAGCGCTAAGTACCGTCATACTAAAAGGGAAAGAATTAAATGAACAGGTAAGTTTTCAGATCCTTCCGAAATTTTAAAAGGCTAGGTTCACTGCGAAGGGAGGTGGGCAGAGAGTTCCATTCTTTCGCGGCATTCCAGGAGAAGGAACGTCCGCCCCATCTGGTCCGTCTGATTTTGTTGACAGTAGCCAGGAAGGCAGTGCTGGATCTTAGGGATCTGTGAGGAATATAGGGTTTTGCCAGGGAACAGATCATAGTGGGGGCATTCTTCCACATGGCTTTGTGCATAAAACAAAGAGATTTAAACAGCACTCTGGCCTTAACAGGAAGCCAGTGCAGTTTCCTCAGGGCAGTGGTGGCTGATTCTCGTTTGTTGAGGCCTAACAGGAGGCGAGCTGCGGCGTTTTCGGTCACCTGTAGCTTTTTGATTGTAAATGCGGGGGCGCCTAAGTATAAAGAGTTCCCGTAATCCAGGCGGGACAAAATAATGGCTTGAACCATTATTCTGCGAGCTTCAAAAGGGAGAAGAGGCAGCACTTTTCTCAGCATACGCATTAGCCCAAAGCATGTGGCAGAGAGAGAAGTAGCTTGCTGCATGAAGCTAAGGTTGGAGTCCAACCAAATGCCTAAGCTCTTTATATGGCACTTTGGTTGGGGTGTGGGGCCCATACACGGTGGCCAGTCTAACAGAGGACTGGGAATGGTTGAATTGCCTAACACCATGAGCTCAGTTTTCTCGCCATTTAATTTTAAATGCGAGGTAGCCATCCACTGAGCCACCGCTACCAGACAGTTACTTAGATTGGAAGGGGAAGAGTCTGCCTGATTCATAGATACGACTAATTGCGTATCATCGGCATAGGTTATTATGTCAAGGCCAAAAGAGTGCACTATATCAGCTAACGGCTGCATATAAATATTAAAAAGAGTACTACTAGGGAGAATTTCCTGTGCCAACGGACTTTGCTGCCCAAATTCCAATATTGGACCCCTCTATTTACAACACCTGGACACGCCTTTCCCTGTATCCTGATATTCCCATCCATAAGTCAGTCGTTGATATCCAGCGAGCTCAGCACCCCAAATCTATTACTTGTTGCAATTAAATCGAAATGGGGAACTGTTTCCCAACTGGCCTGACCTTCGCGTATGGCACAAAATTTCTGAGGAGGTTAGAAGAAACCCAGTGGAAGAACATTTACACAATCATGATGAATAAATACTGATCCCGCCTGCCTCAAAATATCATTGACCAATCTAGGGGATCTAAAGCTCACCACAACACAATCACCCTCCATACTTTTCTTAGATTTGCCCACCCATGGTACCCTTCTCACTATCTTAAAATTATTGTGCAAGTGATCGCCCAGGGCAGTTTTTACAGAGAGGAAGTGAAGGGCTTTGATTTTTAGTATAGTCCAATGTTCTTTGCGGCCATCCTGGGTTTTTGGGACATTTGCCAAAATGACGGAATATGGGCAAGCCTCCGGGGGAAGGTGCACTGAAAAGTTATTTTTAGTTACTTGTTTCAGTGGGCTTAGTCTTCCTGTAGGCCCCGAGGCCCTTGTTTTACATCCTCCCTGGAACCAGTGGCTAGGGGAATTGTGGTAGGTGCTGCAATTTGGGTAGTATCCTGGGGTAAGGAAGTTATCATAGAGTCCACTAGGTTATTTACCCTAATTGTAATAGAATTCAGAGAATCAACCGCCATTAAGTCGCTCTCCGGTAGTGGGCTTTTATGATCTACAAGATGTTTTTCAATGGCGTTTAATCTGCCATCTATTTGCTCAAGTTTATTCATTAATGGCAAAATGAGTGACCTGAGTGTTTCATCCATAAATCTCATTAACTCAATGTTTCATCCCTGATTAGCCCCTACTTCTTGTCCCAACTGGTCCTTTCTGCCAGGGGTTCTGCCTTCAGACACATTGGGTGTGACCTTCTTTTGCTGTCCCCCAACCCAGATGAGGAATTTAATTTCTTAGGTTGTTTGGCTTGTTGCTGACTACCTTTGGGGGCATTGCTCGCCTTTCTTTTGCCTGTTAAGGTCTTAGACTTGCTCACCAGCCTGGCCCGCTCTTGCCTATTACGTGTTACCGGGGGAGAAGGGGCTAGGCTACTAACAGACGAAGGGGGAGATGGAGCCGAGCCGATGGATAAACTATCAACCAAAACTGACCCATTCGCAGCTTGTGGAGGACATACAGGGGCAGCTAAAACAATCGTGCTGTTTGTTAACTCTGGGACTACTATTGGGGGTACAATATGACAAGATGTGTCCAACGAGCGCCTTCTCTCCACTAGTTCAATTTCTTTAGCTACTGCACTTTCAGCTAATTTAAGAAAGGCATCCAATGTACCAACCCTCCCTAACCAAGAGCCAGAACACGCTTTAGGGTTAGTTTTAATCATGATGGTACAATGTTATACCCCTGGTGTCTATTAACAGATCTCTCTGCCCGAGTATGACTAATCAGATGGCCAGGTTTAACAATACCTAGCAATATACAATACCCTCCTTAATAAGTCTTACTATAGTCTCTGAATGGTGGTCTGCTTTGGATGTATAGGGGGTGGCCCGTCCCGGCCTCCTCCAGCCCCGGACGGCCACAGACGGTCCGCCCTTTGCCCGGGCTTAGGCCCGGGCGCTCCTGCGATGCGGGGGGTGAGAGTGTTTTTAGCGCCTCCGGGCGCTCTAGTGATGGCGTCAGGGTGTGCCGCCACAGGTGGTCATGGGATAGCGAGTCCTCTGCTCGGCGGCCGCTAGGATGTAAGGAGCGGCAGCGGGAGGACTCGCGGTGCACGGCGCTGCCCAGTCCCGTTAAGTTCAAAACAGCAGGTATGGTCTCTGGTCCCAAAAATCAATTCCAGCAAAGGAGCCCGCTTCCGCCGGGGGTGAGAGTTTTTTTAATGCGCCTACGGGCGCTCTAGAGACGGCGTCAGGGTGCGCTGCCGCAGGTGGTCACGGGATAGCGAGTCCTCCGCTCGGCGGCTGCTAGGGTGTAAGGAGCGGCAGCGGGAGGACTCGCGGTGCAGGGCGCTGCCCAGTCCCGTTAAGTTCAACACAGCAGGTTTGGTCTCTGGTCCCAAAAATCAATTCCTGCAAAGGAGCCCGCTTCTGCCGGGGGTGAGAGTGTTTTTAATGCGCCTCCGGGAGCTCTAGTGACGGCGTCAGGGTGCGCCTCCGCAGGTGGTTACGGGATAGCGAGTCCTCCACTCGGCGGCCACTAGGGTGTAAGGAGCGGCAGCGGTAGGACTCGCGGTGCAGGGCGCTGCCCATTCCCGTTAAGTTCAACACAGCAGGTATGGTCTCTGGTCCCAAAAATCAATTCCTTCAAAGGAAGTAGTCAAGTTGCACAGTTTATGGGTGAATGTTTTCTAATGATGAAATCAATAGATTAAGTCAAGGCTCACAAGAATAACTTAACCTGTACATTACATGAAGAAGAGAAAGTGTTTTTTAATTTAGTTGAGGAAAGGAGACAGGATTTCCAAAAGAAAGCTGCTGAACAGAAAACCCTTGTACCACCATGGGCTGGGAAAGAAGGAATTTATGCAACTGGAAAGGCTCATGCTGTAATGTCCTTAGAGTTTGAGAAGAAAGGGAAAACCTGCCGCCATAGGTTAAAGACAGATCATAATAACGTATTTATTGGTTCCAGTGAATGTGAACAAAACTTCCTAATTCTGGGAGGTTGGGTACTAAGGGGAACTAACCGGGTATTTCCTGGGGTTTACTACGTGTGTGGGAATAATGCTTACTATAAGCTGCCTCCACAGTGGTACGGAAGTTGGTACTTTGGCATAGTATTTCCGAAAATATATCACGTAAAAAGAATAACTGGAAGCAATGAAAGCACTAATGAACCAACACGAAGAAAGAGACATAGTTTTTCAGAAACATTAGGTGACATTTTTGGTGCACTGATACCTTCAGTGGGAGTCGTTCTAAATTCACATAGAATTTGTCAGTTGTCAACAGTGGTTGATCGTCCCTCGACTGATACTGCTGCGGGTTTCTTGGTGTTTAGTACGGAAATGGTTGTGATTCAATCTATAGTTTTACAAAATCAATTTGCTCTTGATATCTTATTGGCAGAAGAGTCTGTACAATGTTGAAAGACCAACATTGTTGCACTTACATACCTGATAAAAGCAGGGAAATGAGAGGGTATGTTAAGAATATTACAAAATTTCATGAAGATTTAAAACCACTGGAAGTTGACAGTGTATGGGAAAGACTAACAAAGAGTCTTTCTTCAATAGGGACTTGGTTTGCTGATTTAGGGAAAAGTATTTTAGGTCAAATAATTCTTCCATTAGTTGGTATAGCAAAATTAGTTTTAACAATAATGATATGGTGTACATGTTGCAGAAACAAAGGAAAGGGAAGATATGAAGTGAATGAAAAAGGAAAGTATGAAGAGATTCAGCTGGAGGAAATGAAGGGAAACCTGTATAAAAAGATGAAAAGTGGGATTAAGAACGAAAAAGGAGGAAAAGAAACAGAGATATGCTAAAGTTGGCATCTGATTGGGATGGGTTATTTGTGATGGCTCAAAATGCCATCATAGAGGGGATTGATGGAGCAAGGACTCACAGAAAAGATACTTGCTCGGAAGCAATCCTCTCATTTAACTCCCTAACATGTTACTTATTGCGCATTGTGTAAAACTAATAGCACCACATAAAAACAAGGGTTAGTGAAGCTTACATGTGTGTTTGCTAGCATGAATAACTCGAGTGGCTTTCTAAAATGGCTGAAAATGGGAAATATTTATTGCGCATGCGTCAACTGTATCTACGCAGTATGACAAGCTATTCTTGCGCATGAGCAGAAGGTACTAATATGGATTCTAAAAAACTCCCATGCTTTGCATCTGCTTGCAAGAAACTAAATTGAGTGAATTTATGAATGCCAATGCGGGGAAAGTATTAATAAGTAAAGGGGATTAGAGGAGAGATGGGTGGTATACAGTGAACCTATTTATTCTTTAAAGTAACTTCTGTCTTTTTGACTTCATTACTAGTATGTATTTGGGCCTCTTGGGTATGTCTGAAGTGAGACGTGCCACATGGGTTTTGTGCATGGCAAGTGGAAGTCAGTTTGGAAGGATGACGTGTGGTTCAATAAGAGATCAAGACCACAGCCTGCCTGAAGCCTGAGAAACCGGCAGTACAAGACCTGAATGAATAAGACCACATATTAAAGTTAAACATTTGTATCATATGTAATGTGAGTGTGGGTGGGAAAATAAAGTATAAATAAAAATTAAGGGGATGGGTTTATTAACAAAGGGCTAAGAGAAAAGAGTGCTATGTAAGCATGGTGTGGTGATCCCCCCCTTGCCTGACCAATCAGAGTTAGTTTTTTATGATACTGAACCATTAATTGGGTGGTACATGATGAAGGAAAAGGTATAATTGAGGTTGTTTTTAGTTTTTTAGAGAGACGTCAATGCTGAATGCTCCAGAGCTCGGGATGCTGTCAGAGTAGTGAGTGATACTGATACTGATGAAGAACTGAATGCAAAGCTTAATATCCTAAATTATTAGGATTAGAAAGAAGATTGCAGAAGAATCTTGAGGAGGAAGAGAGTGTCAGAGAGGGGTGCGGCATGACCGGTGGTGCTAGAGAGGTCATCTATCCTGTCCTATTCTGAAGTCTCCTGAACTGTCCCGGGGGATTCCCACCAGCCCTTTGGCCAGGGGATTGGTCTTCACACCATCCTAGGTAACTATCAACTATCAGCTATCAATTTCGTGAATTTGCAGATGTTCTTTTCTCTCTCTCATCTCCTTTTACAGAATAAGTAATTGCAAGTTTGAATTATGTATTGATGATTTGATTAATTGAACCTCCTCTCCTATGAGTAATGGTGAATGTGCTGTACTTTGAAGTGGTTCACATGCAAAAAATTTGGATAAAAATTTACAATTTTCCAGAGTCTGTGAATATTCGATTTAAAGTATAAAGGTTAGAATTTAGTTAATTTTCACCATCAACTAGTTCAACTATTGATCCATAGACCAGAGGAAAGAACTTTTTGATCAGTGAAAGATTGCTTAGGAGTAAGAATATAATCAATCTTGAAGTATGGAAAATGTATAAACTTTGACTCCAGCGATTTACTCAAATTGTTCATGTGTGTTTATGGGCCCAGGTGAGTATATGGTATTGGAGTATCTGTTGCTGGTACGCCGCTGGATCACCTAACAATTCAACCTGCAAGTGACCGATTATCACTACTACTTTTTACCATTTACTGCAATTGAAACGGTTCTGCAGTATTGAAGTGCTGTGATTTATGTTTACTTGTACAATCAATAACTCTGGTTGTATGTAAATTATTTATATTATTTATTTCAATTTGATGTCTAAATTAATAAAAACACATTATTTGTATACATTGGTTTTGGATTTCTCTTGAGTTATGTCAATTACTTATTGTCAATTGTGGTGCTTTAAAATGCTTACCACATGTTCCTCTAGTAAAGCTTGACTACTCTTTGACACACTACTAGGACTGAGCTAAGGATTTATTAAAGTGAATCCAAGGACCATATTTAGAATTTGTGATAGTATTGTATGGGGAAGTCTACCCAACATCACCGCATAATACTCCCCCTTCCTACAAATTCCATTTGCAGTTGGACCGTGACAATATGATTCACCCTCTCCTCCAATCTATTGCTGCAGGGATGATAAAGAGAAGTCTCGACAAAGTTGATACCAAAATATACCCAAAATACCTGCATTTCTGTGGATGGTAATTGAGTGCAGTTATCAGTTACCAGTCCTTCAGGGTAAACTTCTCTTAAGAACACCTCCTGTTGGATCTATTCAAATTTTATTTCAAACAATTTGGACAAATAGTCTATCAAAGAGTGGCCCTACTTAGGCTCGCTTCCTAACACCCCAAACAGTCCAGAAATGTTAAATGCTAGTTTGTGTCAAGGTGAAATACTACAGTCAATAAGAATGAGAGGACCAGTTGCATTTACTTGCGCTTAATCACTAGTATGCATACACAACAGTCTCTGACAGAATGTTCTACAACTTTATCCACACCTGGCCACCCGAAATCCTACCTTAATCTATATCTTAAGTTGTGCTTGCTAACGTGCCCCTCATGAACTATGTTCAGTACTTTGTCACAAAGTCCACTAGGAACCACTAGAATTCCACTTCTGTGTAGTATAACACATCATTATTCAGAAACTCTCCTGTAAGGAATTAAATTGCCTTGTAATAACTTGGATTTTGGCCAACTATGAACCAAAACAAAATCATGACTGCTTGCAATTCATCATCATTCTCTAGGACATTCTTCTTCAGATAATTTCCCATTCATTACCACGTCCAAAGACCCAGTAGCAGTCACCATTTCTAGATCGTTTCAACCTTCACTCCAGCGATTTATATTATTCAGGATAATCTGGTCAAACAGTCCACAGCAAAAGTCTTCATACCACCCAAATACTTAATTCAGCATTGAAAAGTCTTTATTTCCATTTGGCAATTCAGGGAGTAACCCTCCCACAACCAGTTGTACTGAATAAATCCAATAATGGTTTATGATTTGTTGTAAGGATGACATTTTCTCCCTGAACAACATTTTTAGAATGCTGGGTGACCCACCTTCAAGCAAGAGCTTTTTTGTATGGTTTAATATATCATATTTATTGCAGCTCCCTGCAAAGCACTTGAAATAAAAGCAACAATATCCTCACTACCATTTCTCCTTCTTTGCATCAACACAACACCCAGGCCATGATTGCTAGTGTCAGTGAACTTAAGTCATTAGTGCTGAACGATTTGAGTGGTTGAGCATTCACAATTTCATACCTAATAAACTAAAAAATACCTTGTCACGCTTGTTTTCCCCCACATAGATACCATTTTTCTTAAGAAGGTTACACAATCACGTTGTCTTGGTAGCAACATTTCTTTCCCAACTTTGTATAGTGCTTTATGAGGCCTTTAAAGATCTCAACTGATCCTTATCTACAGGTTTGAGTGTTTTTCATATTGTTTCTTGAATTTTGATTTTAGGCTCAATATCTTTGCTGGCAATTAAGTGACACCTGCAACATATTTGAAAAAACTGTTCATCAGCATCTGGAACACAGAAGAAGCAGATGCTAAGCCAGAAAACACACAGACAAGTTAAGAGCTCCCTCTAATGTGACAGATGATATGAGGTGCAGAGAGTCTATGCATAGTTTTATTTGGTGGTACGCCACAGATATATCTAGGGAGGTGAATAAAACTGCTTTTTTTCATGTGGATATAATTTCATTGATGGTGGGTAATGGTTGACACTCTACCCAAATGATAGAATTTAATTTGTGCAGATCCACACACAGTCTCATTCATTTATAAACTTTGAACACTAAAACTAAAGGCTAGAGCCACACTGCCCCTTCAATTGGTTCAATGATTCCTAAAGTGCACAAGTATTCAATTCAGATTTCAACTCTGCTGTTAAACTCATGCATTGTTGGAAGCCCTTTAATTCACTGAAGTCACCAATAAACACTTGCAGAAAGTCATCCACCAACTTGAACTCCTTCACATGGCAGATATCCCCAGCATTCATAAGTCTCTGTTTGGACACAATCAAATCTGGATGATTGGGATCTAATTCTGATCACCCTGATCATTCCACATCAACTGGATTGATCTATTTGTCACTACCTAAACTAATGTATTTGTAGCACAAGAGTCAAATTTAAAAGTTGCTTAAAATTTGCCAACCACTTCTAATCTTTTTCCATCATAGACAAACCTCTTTATGCAACATTCCTGAAGAAGCACATCATCAAAATTGGATAGGTTAAATAAATTAATTAGGAGGCTGTAATCATTCAAATATGCTGCCACCAGACTAATGTTCTCTCTCTGTAAGTTTGTCCCACATCTGAGTTTTTCAGAAACTAAATTGGTTGCCTATTGAGGAGTGTATTCAATTTAAAGTCCTTACTACTGCACACAAGATTTTGAACATGTCTGATGTCGCTATCCTGTCTGGTCTTATGTGCCCCTATCTGCCTAACAGAGCTCTCAGCTCAGGCTGAGTTAAACCTGGCAGTCATCACTCAGTTCAAAAGAAAAAGAGCAGAAGGCCGCTCCTTCCAGGTCTTAGCCCCTGCCCTTTGGATGAGGCTGCCCCTGGAACTAAGAAGCATGCAGAGTCACCTTTGCTTCAGGAAAAAAATTCAAGACCTGGTTCTTTGCGACTTAGGCTTTTTTCGTGGCCTTCTTTCTATCTTTGGTCTATGATGTTTGTCTGCTTTGGGAAGCACTGGGTAGCCCCATGCACTTTATAAATTTCATTCATATAACATTAACATTAATTAAAGTGAAAGGAGACCCTGAATCTGTCATGCCCTTGCCATTCTTCTTGCTAATTAAAATTATGCAATAGAGAGGTTTTAATTTTCACACAACATTTGAAACACTCTTGTTTGAAAACTGCACAGAATTTGGCATTGCAAAGATACACTTGCTTCCATAATGAAAACAAGTTAGCTCTTCTTTGTCATGAAGACTAAGGCTCTTTCACTTTCAGGTTTAGCCTTTTCATTTTCAATTTTCCCCACATGTTTTACTGGTTACTTGAATATGTTCTTTATTTCACATGTCCTTGCATTAAAATTACATTATTTCATGCAAACATTGGAGTGTTTAATGCTCGTTGCCAATGTTAATGCAGTTTCTGGATCAGAATCCTCCATTGATAACAATCACTAATATATTTTCTTATTGTTTGTTTTCTCAATCAGTTAGGAGCTGATTTGGATCTAAGGTCTCAAATCAGACAGCCTTATTACAATAAAGGGTGTTAGATTTGAAACCAGCTGGGTAATATGACTGGCTTCCGTTGGGCTCCAGGAGCCCGCCAGCCAGTCGGAGGCCACACATAACCCCCTATAAAAGCATTTCCGCTGTGGGGATTTTGATGTCGGTTTCTGGCAGGCTTTTCATGTCCATATTTTTTACATGAATAGCCTGTCAGAAAGTGACTTTCATGCCTCTGCAGAGACCTGCTGTGGGCTTGGGGGGGCACCTATGCTGTCCCTTTGTAAATCCCTACACCGTGTGGCAGGCACCCTGAGGTGCCTGGCATGCAGTGCATGGATTTACACAAACTCTGATTTCTCTATGGGAGCGTGTGCTGCTGTTTCTGTTTATGTTTGTGAGTTTTATAGAGCGAGTTGCTGCCCTTGGGCTTCCCAGTGCTGTGGAGCAGAAGTGAAAAAATAACACCACTGGGTTTGGGCTCCCAACAGTAAGGCCAAGCCACTGACCAATATATCTAAACAAATGCCACTACTGTTACCTTAAATCCTTCTCTTTTCACATCACATTAGAGTTAAACACAATGTGGGTGCAAGACTTCTAGTTCAGTCTGAATTAATCTTTTTATTTATTTCTGTTTATAAATCCATTTGTTGGTTAAATTTCACAAAATTTACATTTTCAACATCTACATCACAAATACAAAAAATTCTTACATATGTTAAAACAATAAGCTCTACAAATTCATAATCATGCAATAATCACAGTCACTCAACCTATCAGACATTCAACCACGTCACTCTCACACGCAACAGCTACAGCAAATTATTTACAATTCAATACAAGTCAAGTCAAAAGGTATGTTTATTATGACCTTAGTCATTTAAACAGGTGCAAGAGAGTATCAAAAAGTTAAAACGATGAGCTCAAATCATTTAAAACATTATCACAATAAAATCCATCACATATTAGTTAAAACTCTTACACACGCTTCATCCTTTGTCGACGCCCTTAAAATTGCATTTTAGTTAACATTCCGCAGTTATGAATAAAAAAAAAACCCATTCTACTTCCTTCAGCTAGACTAGTTTCATTAATTTAAAATGCTTTAGAATATACCTGTTATTCCCGGTTTCTTAGCTCACTTAATGCTGCTTTTATGTATTTCCCAAGAGCAATCGCAATGTCGATAGTGGGTATTTCAGTTAACAGGTTGGCTGCCTGCGCTCTAGAGCTTATATCATATTTTAGGAACACAGGACGTAACCACAGTTTCCGCTGTTCCAGTAAAAACAGACAATCAAGTAGGATGTGTACCAGGTCTCCTTTGCACCCCAAATTACATTTACAACATCCATTTTTATCTAACAATTTATTTTTCAGATCTTTATTTGTTAACAATGGGTTTAGACCAACCCTCAGCCTTAAGATCTCCTGCCTAAGTCCGCGGTTGGGAAGGATGTCTAGGTAGGGGAACCAGTTTTCATTTAGCCATGCGCCCATCATATGTGTTATTGATTTCTTTTTCGCTAGATATTCCATATCGGACAATCCCGATATTTCCTTCCCCTTTGATTTCAACTCACTCCTAGTACAAAGGAGTTGATGAGTTTCCTGGTTTACCTCTACCTTTAATTTTTTACAGATTTGCGTAACTCTTTCCCTGCACATTTTTGCCCATTTTAGGTTACTCGTTTGGATTTCCTTCTTGCACCATTGTGCTACTTTTTGTCCCTCGGGGTCCTCCAGACGTTTCCAAAGTCTAAGTATTGCCATTTGAGTTAATGTCTCCCAGGACTTTGTGCCTATTTCCCTTCTTATGGCTTGCACCATCGCAGATTGTGGGAGAGAGAGGAGTCCTTTGAGGCATTTACCCTCTACCAAGTCCCAGGCTCCTTTACCGCTCAAATAAAAAAAATTCTTACATATGATAAAACAATAAGCTCTACAAATTCATAATCATGCAATAATCACAGTCACTCAACCTATCAGACATTCAACCACGTCACTCTCACACGCAACAGCTACAGCAAATTATTTACAATTCAATACTTTTTACAATATTATACAACAGCCATAGAAAACACTTTTTTTATTATCATAAATATGGAGCAATATTTTTGATTTGAAGATCTTATGGCTCAACAAACAATGGTGTACGCGTTTCAAACTCCTACTTGCTATGGAGTTCTCATCAGGACCCGAAAACAGCTGTGGAAAAGAACAAAAACCTTCTTAAAAGCTATAACTCCTTTACATCAATGAAACAGCGCTCTCCAACTCTTCAGTGCTGCCGCTTACCTTCAATGATGACAGCTTGGCTTATTTAAACCAGACGCTCAACACTACAGTGAAAAAACCAGATACACCATAATCACTACTTTTACACAGTCCATTTTCCTGGCAGCTAGCCCATTAGCCTTTAGCAGGAAATACTTATATCAAGCCAAACCATGCATACACTTCTGACGTTCTAATTAATGCCGAAGACCTAAGAGATGGAAACGCAATTGTCATAGGTTTGAACGTTCTTATTTGAGCCGTACTTCAAAAAAAGAATTTTCTGGAGAAACTTACTTGTTTCCTTCAATGTCATGTTTAAACAATATGTAGATGCGGGTACTCAGGAGAACCTGGAATCGAACAAAGGGGGACCGTTTGCTTTTCCTAAACTCGGAGTGAGAGAGCAATTTAAATACCTCAGAAGCCGAAAAAGTTGAACGATCTTAAACAAACAACGACTGACATTGAAAAATGAAAAAAACTCTCCCTCGGTTTGCAGTTCCCGCCCTTTAACAAAATTAAAGACCCGTGAGTTTCCTGACTCGAACAATTCTGAAAGTTCGAGTGGGTCTGAACAAACACACCACTAATAAGAGTGGCAACCACTGCGTTGAAACACATTTCTAAGGCTCACAACCTACATTGGCACTATACAGTCTTTTAAGGAAAAGATGAATCCAGCCCTGATGAGAGTCCGGTAATCCACAAACCAGAACTCGAAACGTGTCGCCAATGACATTCAGTGGCAATGGCATTAAGTCCTTGAATAACTAGTAAACTGATTCAAGTCCACAAATACTTAGAGTATTAGAATCATTTATTCTCTAAGTATAGGGTTGTTTAGTTGTTGAAATTCTTTCATTTCATGACAACTATATGAGATTAATCATGTATATATCAACTGTTTTGTGACATATCACTTGTGTGTAAATGTATTGAATATGTATTTGTAGTTATATGTACGATTAGACACAATTTATTTGTTTTTGCACTGTTTTTTTATCATTGTGACATTCTGTTTAGTAGATGATGCGTTCTTTTTGGGATTAAAATCATAATCCTAAAAAAGACATGAAATAAAAGGCAAAATTCATTGCCAATATAAACGTATTAATGTTTGTTTATCTTACTTCATATCAGTAATGTGATTGAAACAATTTGAGGTGTAGGTCATTTTTCTATTTTTCTATATTAAGGCCCTACCTACCCTCTAACCCTTAGGGCCAAACCCCTCCTTTTTTCAAAATTATTAAAAAAAAGCAGTCCCAGACATGTTGGTCTGCTGACCTCACAAGCCACCATCACTGGGAGTGCCAACCATTTGTTATGGGGTCTCAAATAGCGCCTACATCATGAATATTAATGAGGCAGGCAATTTCGACCCCATTAGGAATCGCTAACAGTGGCTGAGACACTGTTGCATTTTGCGAGTCGCAAAGCAACACAATTGGCGACTCATAAAAAATGTAGGGCTTGTACATCTGGAACTAAGGCCCTTATTATGAGTTTGGCGGTCCACTGACTTCCAGAGTAGCAATCCAGCTGCTGTATTAGGCCTGTGGTGGTTGACTGGCACAGGGGACCACTGCGGCCTCCAGGGATCCACGATCCCTGGCGATGGCGCTGCGGTCTCAAACCAATAATATACTGTGGGTGCCGCTGCGGGATCGCCAAGTATATAAGAGTTTCCTCACCGCCACACTTTTCATGGCGCTACGACCACCATTAAAAGTGTGGAGGTGAGGAAACTAAGAGGGCCCCCTGTTGCACCTGCGCTCTGGGGTGCATGAAGAGAGGCACATGTTGCCCCCCATTGTGTATGCAGCCACTGTTCCTGCAGGGCATGGACATGACAGTCTGTGCCCTGCAGGAACTTCCTTCGATACTCGCATTGTGGTGCCTTTTCAAAGGCACGCAGCAGAACTGGAAAAGAACTGCCCGCCAGATAAAAGATAAGTTGTACTCTGGCAGGCGGTAGTTAATGGCTTTGGCTGCCCTGCTCAGAGACCACCAAAGTCAGAATAAGCTCCTCAATGCCAACTGAAACTAAAACAGAAGTATTTTCATTGCCCAGAAGTGTGCTGAGTCCATGTAATTTCTTACAAGTATGCCTATCACCGATGGTGCCGACACTCTGCAGAATATATTGTAGATGGACAGCTTTCATTAATGCCACCAATGGTGCTGCAGGCTACTCACACTATTAAAATTGGAGCAATGTATTAGATTATTATTCCAATAATATAATTGTGTTGTGTCTGTCACTGATGATGCATGCAAGATGAAATACAACATGCACTCAATAAAAAGTCAATGCAGATTAGCATGGCATTCTAAAATGGCCCCTGATGAAGTTGTGTAGCGGGTTGTGCAACGGGATTATCAATAAGCGGTGGGGCTTGTTACACAAGGTTTTCCCAAAGTCCCAAGATGGCCACTAAAAATCATCACATTGCATTATAATGCATGATTTTCAGGGTATGGTGGGGTTTATTTAAGAGCATGCAGTACATTTTCTACAGTTGGTGGAGAACACAAACACATCCGGTCCGGATGCTTTGAATCACACACTAACTGTACATTGGAGGACAGCATAAAGCATAACAACACCACAAGGCACCACTCTAATGAATTAGCAGCTTCACAATTGTGCAATGGCCAGGAGTTTAGAAACCAATACCTTGCAGCAAGCAAGAAGTACATCGGTG
This sequence comes from Lissotriton vulgaris, assembly GCF_964263255.1. Classification (NCBI taxonomy): domain Eukaryota; kingdom Metazoa; phylum Chordata; class Amphibia; order Caudata; family Salamandridae; genus Lissotriton; species Lissotriton vulgaris. Next base: position 911,721,550 of record NC_141691.1, on the reverse strand, counting down.
CCACAGGGTCAGGGAAAATTTGGAACCGGCTGCAACTTATCACCAGTTAAAGAGGGTACAACACAATGGTAAATGTATGTAGGTTTATTCCTTGCAACCTTTGCCACCAGAGTCCAGAAAGCTGCTGGAAAATTGGCAACACAAGACATTTCAACATTTTAATGATAGAGCGATACCCTTCAGTTAGATGAGGTAGTCCTAGACACATTAAAATAAATCTCATGAACAGGTTGATCTAAATCAGTGTGGAAATGAATGTTTCTGGAATAATATTGTCATAACCCCTTTCAGAGGGCCACAAAGCCCAACCATTGTAGTTAAAGCATTTACTCCTAATGTCCTGAGGTACAACATATTATAGATCATGAGCAACTGGGCGAAGTATCCTTTCTACACTTGAATTTCAGTGGAAGCTGTGGACGAGCAGTCAAAGGCACCCTCGTGGTGGGGAGGGTGTAGCTACGAGTAAGTGAGCACAACTCAAAGTGCAAACAAAATAAACAAAAAGTCTATGTCCAGTCAAATACTTGCTTTTATAAGAAAAATATGTGTTTTATTTCTAGCTCTACACATGCAAAGGAATAACGATATTTACAGTCAATAACACAGTCCCCTTGAGTTCGGGGCTATGGCATTTGTCAGGCAAATCCCTGCCCTCTTCCTTGTAACATGCATTAGGTTATTCTCCATTCACAGCTCACCGCATCCAGGGAATGCTCACTAATAGGCCCTACTCAAGAGTTCCCAATTAACTCTTCAGGAATTTGGATGAAGCCATGCTGTCGCAGTGAGACTAAAGGAAAGATCACCGAGGCCAATCTGGTAGCTAAGATTTTGGAGTAAATCTTGCTGTCTGTATTAATTAAGGATATCGGACGGAACGATGAGGGCTCCAATTCCGGATTGCCTTTCTTTTTAAAGAGGATAATTGTGGATTTGAGCCATGGGTCCGGTACACAGCCAAGTTGGGCCCCACGTAGTACTTTTAAAAATTCATGCCTAATCTCTGATCGGAACTGACTATAAAATTCCAAAGGGATAAGGTCAGGGCCGGCAGCTTTACTGTTTGCCAATGAATTAATCGCCAGTTCAACCTCTTCCCATTCTATAGGGGCAGAGAGAACTTCGTTCTGCTGCCCAGTAATATGGGAAGTGTTAAGACCCTGAAGAAAGGCCCGACTTCAAATACAAAATCCAGATCCCTGGCTTCCTCTGTATACAGAAAACTATAAAACTGACAAAAAACCTTGATGACCCCGTACGATGTGTCCTAAATAACGCCTTGGGAGTCTTGGATCTTAGTAATGTAATTAGCCAGACGCAGATTCCACCTGTACAATCACTTAAACCACAGTGGATGCTAGTCTCAGGGCTCCTTTAGCAGCAACTTTACCGGTGGCCGCTCTTGTCATACAAAGCCACCACAGCATGGAGATTTGTACTTAGCAATACCCCCACAATGCTTAGTCCAGGGCAGCTATCTCCAGGCTTACTGGGTCACCCAACTGACAGTGCACATGGACAACAACCCAATCGCTGCAGCAGCCATTCTCTCACAGTTGGCTCAAGGAGTCCTCTCAGCATGGCTCCCCACTAGACCTTGCTCCTCCAATGCTCCCCTCTTCCTCAAAGGACACTCTGTGGCAACAATAGGGGTTCTTAGCCCCCAACGACCCTCAGCAGCCAAGAGGGCTTCATCCCCCAACCAGTAGTGCGCCAGGAGGCCCCTGTGCAGAGTGATTGAGAAAGAGACAGGGTCTCTACCCACAACTCAGAAATCCTGCTTTGGGGGATTTACTTATAGCAATAATAGGGGTTATGGCCCCCCCAGTGGCCCTCAGTAGCCAGGGGAAACATCATACCCCAACCAGCAGTGCACCAGGAGGCCCCTGTGTAAAGTGGTTGATAAAGGGGGCAGGCCTCCAATGATGTCTCAGCAATCCTGCTGTGGGGTACTTGTTGCAACCATAAGGGTTCCTGGCACACAATGATCCTCAGCAGCCAAGAGGACTACATCACCCAATCAGTAGTGCACCAGGAGGCTCCTCTGTAAAGTGGTTGAGAGAGGAGGCAGGGCCTCCAACCACATCTCAGCAATCCCACTATGGTAAACTTACTTGTGGCAACAATAGGGGTTCTTTGCCCCAACAATGCCCATTGCTTTCACTTAATTGCTCATGCATGCAAGGAGCTGCTTTAAATAGCAGCTCCCTGCTTGCAGGAGCAATGTTTTCATCTGTTTCCCTGCTCCCATAATTGTGAGCAAGGAAATAGATGAACCCTCTGCTTTCTGGAAGCCAGAGCTTCTTGACATGCAGAAAGCGGAGTTATGTTTGCTTTTAAAGCAAACAGCTACCTCTCGAGGTTGGGCCCCTCTGGAGGTAGCTGAAGCAGGCCTTGGGGGGGTTGGCAATCCCAAGGGACATCTACGGCTCCTTGAGGGGCATCATGTGACCCCCTCCAATGTTTATTTTAGCCCTAGGAAAGTGGTTGTCTTCAGGGCAGGGGGTCCGCAATGGACCCCCACATTTTCTATCATAGACCTAGGGAGGCGGTGGTCCCTGGGGCTACCATAAGCCATAGGAACGGGGGTCCCTGTGTGCCCCCTCCATTTTTCAGACCCAAATACCCCCGGTAACTGGCCCACCCGTGGGCAAAGGAAAGGAGCTGTGTGGAGACCACTTATTTTTCATTCTCAGAAAATTCGGAGGATCCATTTTTATGAGATTGTTTTTAGAAAAATGCTTTTTAGCCATCGCGGGGTTGCGGGGGGCCCCCTGCACCACGGCTAGGGGCTCAAGGTGGCCCTACCATGGCCCCTTTTCTTTTTTATCTTTTTTTGTGGGACTTGGCTCAAGCAGAGTCCCAAGATGGCTGCATCCAACCCACATACTCGCAACAACACCAGTGGATAATTATTTTCAATACAGTGCTTTTTCTTATAAAAAGGAAAAATACATTTATTTAGCACGCACAATAAAATATATACATGAGGTACCTGGAAATATACCTCAAGGACACTCATATCTTAGATTATACTTCTAGTGGGTCCTGAACCACATCAGTATATAAGGCTGAATCAAGGGGCATCCATATTCATAGATCATTCATCACAGTTAGTACTTACTATGGAAGTCAATTGGTTAAATAATCATATTCAAATGCGTTAATTATCTGCATATATATCACACTGAGGGAGAGAGGGAGAAATAGAGGCTATCAAACTACTCCATGTCCTTCTTACTATGCACCCATTACGCATAGAAATACAGTAGTAAGATCCACAAGTAAAATTTTTGGGGATAGGACTGGGCCAATTAAGATTAATATTCAAAATATGAGATGGAAAAGCCTCACCCACATTGTCGTGGCATGCTTTATCATTACATAGCCCATCTCATTCGGATAGTGCTAACAGGATGGCCTCAAACTCACAATGAGGGAGCTCAGAATATTTTTCAATATTTATACCCCTTGGCTCAGTTACATCCTCAACAACTTAGGTGTGGATTTTACTACATCATTTATCTGTGTGATGGGTTCATTATCATCATAACCATTGTCAATGAAGCATTTTCAACTTTCAAATCACAGGTATCAGTCTTTCTTTTACACATTGAAGCTACATAGTGCAACCTTAGGGCCAACCATTAGAAGTCCCCAGACTCCAGAGCCCATGAACAAAAACTCAGACTCTGAGAGTGTTTGTTTTGATTGAAGGCAAACCTTTTCTGAGGGTCATGGATGCAATGCCCCCAGAAATATAGGGCATTTTTTAAAAATGGTTTCTGGGAGAGTTGCTGAACCTCCTGCAGCCCCAACACAATGCACAGGAAATATGTTGGTGGTGTATCTCCCCTTCCTTGGGGCACCATGACTAAAAACAAGCACCTAATCAGCCAACCCAGGGCATTAAGGGGCACCAATTTTGAATGTCAATGACTGTAGTGGCCTTGTGTCACAGCTTTTGTTTTGGCCCCACTTGAAGCACCCACATGCTATATCTAATTTTCTTTTATTTGCAGTTTGGGGAGCCAACTCCTCTCCTACCTGCGCTCCTGTTCCCACAGGTGGAGTGAGCAATGTTCTCTCTCTTCTCCTACCTGTGTGGGGCGTGGGTGTGTACTTATATCTTAACTCTCCAGCCCCTGCAGACACAGGCATGGGGCGAAGGTATCCAACATTGCTTCCAGGGCTATGGCCACCCCAGCAGAAGGACTCCTGGTTTTCTATGTTGTTTTAGGGAATGGGATCCATGGGACATCATTCGTTCAGGGCCTGAGGCCAAAAGTTGGCTCATTGAGTGGGACCCCACACTCTTCTCCCTTCTCCCCAATTATAAATGAAATTCCCACTGAACCCCAAGTCTTGACCTTTCACAGGTAGAAATTAAATGAAATAAAGCTGCCTGCCTTGTTGTAAAATGTTTTTTGCAAGTCCCACTGAATTTCTGCGAGATCATTACACAATTAAAAAGAGGTTTGCCCCAGTGTAGAACCCCCTGGGGCCACACACAAGGGTTAGGGGTGTAAGGGTATCCCCACACTTCCACCAATTTCTTTTGGCCACCTAACAGCACTGCTGGTGCTAAGGCCAGCCAATCACATTGTTTGATCTTGTGGCCCCACGGAAGTCACGTGGCAATATATTGTGATATTTGTTTAGCCTCAATTTCTCAAAAATGGCTGAACAGAATTACACCAAATCACAAGTGGCACACTTTTTAGGTAAAGGTCTCACTTTCTGACAAATTTGGTGTAATTCTGTTCAGTCATTTCTTCTGTATTGTTGTCTAATTTTCCATGTGGAAGTTCCATACAGAAAGGACCACCTTTTGATGGATCAATCCAAAACCTTTCAGGACGGAGCTGTAGTGGGTGAATGTTTTGAACCAAAAACGCTCTTCCTATGGAAAATCTAACCTACGCATCCCTACACAGTGGTGTCTGTGAGTGTGTAACATATCTATCTATCTATCTATCTATCTATCTAGCTATCTATCTATCTATCTATCTATCTATCTATCTATCTATCTATCTATCTATCTATCTATCTATCTATCTATCTATCTATCTATCTATCTATCTATCTATCTATTTATCTATCTATCAATCTATCTACAATGTAGTGGCAGCCATCTTAGGACTTGGGACTCAGTCCAAGTCATAATAAAAAAGTTCCAGGCTCCTGCACTACTTTAAAACCCCCTCCCGAGGGTGGGCCTGGGGGCCAGCACAAAATATGTTTTTGGGGGAGGAGGCATGTGACCTCACTCCCTCAACCTTGATAGCGCTCGAGGACCTCATACCCTAGGACTAATAAATGGGGATGAGGGGCCACGCAGCCCCCACTCTCAGCCTCAATAGGCCCCAGGGACACCATCCCCAGGGCTGAAAGCAACTTTAAAGAGTTGGGGCAGCATGACCCTCCTCCCTGAGTCAGTAAAGGCCCCAGGGACCCCTTACCCCAGGTGCCATCTCCATTACTTTTTCAAGGGTAGCCCACCCCCAGTACACAGTATTTTCCCTGCCCACATCAGCGTGGGGAGTGAAACATATGTCTGCTACCACCTGGCATTTTTAAATGTCCTGTCAGGTAGGAATGGACATGCCTTTCCTACATGCAGGAACACAGGTAGGGAAGGCATATCTTCTCAGAGAGAGAGAGAGAGAGAGGAGAGAGAGAGAGAGAGAGAGAGAGAGAGAAAGAGAGAGAGAGAGAGAGAGAGAGAGAGAGAGAGAGAGAGAGAGAGAGAGAGAGAGAGAGAGAGAGAGAGAGAGAGAGAGAGAGAGAGAGAGAGAGAGAGAGAGAGAGAGAGAGAGAGAGAGAGGGGGAGAGAGAGAGAAGTTTCAAAAATTCCCCTGGATGGTGGGAGAAAACCTATGTTTCCCTGTGTGCACTCCTGAAAGCAGGGAAACACACAGTGCTTCCACCCTATGGCAGCATAAAGAAACAGATGCTCCAGCAGGGCCGAAACAATGCCAGCTCCCTGGATGCGGGGAGCTAGCAGGGGCTGCAGGGACCCTGGAACTCCCCTCACAGTCCCCAACTTGCCACTTCCAAATAAGACAGGACCTAGAGAGGGGCTCCCACCTTGCCTTTAAGTTAAATATGACACCAGGGATGGACTTCCTGGGACCCTCTAAGGCTTGGAGAGGGTGGCCACGCAACCCCCTTACCTTTTTAATGCAATTCAGCCCTGGGGACAGCATCCCTGGGGCCTATTAAAACTGATGGAGGGAGGCTGTGCACCCTTCTCCCCTTAATATATATGTTTAAAGACCCTAAGGGATAGGAGTCCCCAGGGCCTCTTTTGACTTGTAAAGAGCCATGCGCCTCCTTCCCTTTTACAAATAGTATGACCCAGAATAATTGGGTCTCCAGGGCTCAAAGAGGCCCATAGAGGGGGGCCACACGTCTCCCATTGCTTTAAAAAAAATTCCCTTGGAGAAGTAGTTCCTGGGTCGCTGCAGCCAGTCATATGCTGCAAACAGTCAAAGACCATGCACAGCAGTGTGTTGGCTTTATGCATGGAGGTAAAATATTACTTTACATTAAAAAACCATAGACATTCACATACAAAAAATGAAAGGTTAAAGTCACAATATATTTAGGAATTGCAATGATAGCCTATTTTCCATTTTTAAAAACCTTGAAAATGTACTGAAAAAAACTAAGGTTAAATTAAAAATATCAGTCAAAACATGCTGGTTTAAACCTAAAAACCCACTGAAATTTACCTGTGATAGTTATCTCAGGAAACTATAACTAACACCCTAAAGAAAATATAACTTGCATAAACTTGTAGATCGTCCAGTGAAGCACAGCTTGATCCCCCACCCCCCGCACACACAGATTTGTATTGCAAAAAACAATTGGTGAAGTTTAGGCAGGCTTAAAAACCTGACTTTTGAGACATTGTACTTGTTTTAGTACTCTGCTCTTGTGCCTACCAATCAGCATATTGTTGAAGTGTCATGAAATCACAGAGCACAATTCCTTTATTAAGTTTAATATTATTACATCTGAGCTTGTCAACATAGTTTTAGTGAATCTAAATTTTCTATTTTGGGAATGTTGAGTTAGTGATTATCCACATGGGGCTATTTAAGGGCAAACCCTTTCACACTGATTTCTTGGAACATATTCAAAATGGTGGAATGCAAAAAGGTTAGTGAATATGGGCCAGGTAAAATGAATAGTGTTGTGCATAACAAAAGCAACTAACAGTCCTGACCCACCCTGTTCCTTTAGGAAGATCCTAAGGTCATCTTTGGTGAGAAAGTGAAGAAAACACAGGCAAACTTCATTTATGAGTTTGAAAGGTCATCTACTCCAGGGGCTATGATCCAGAATCCCTGCATCCACCTCACCTCCTCTCAAGAGTAGATACCAAGCCTTCTCATGCTTTGCTCTAGGATCTTGCTTTGCTTTATGAGCTGAGGGGGACGATTCTGAACCTTTTTCAAACATTAGTAGAAATGTACATATAATGCGCACATTAGAGTATTATGGCTAAAAACATCTCTAATTGGGGATCATATGCCATGGCTCTCCACTTAGATCTCATACTGCCCTTGTCTAAATTCAGTATATTTAATACATTTACAAAATGCAAAAGACAAACATAATCGCAGTGGCACACATAAAGATTCTTTTATTGAACTTAACATTTTCTTTAAATTTGTGCATACATACTTGAATCAAAGGAAAATACACATGCTTAATAGAAGAAAGTACAATATTTTCAATAGAAGAACATCAGACATTACAACCTGCAACAACAGGATGAATAAGGAGTGCAGTGGATAGAGAATAGCTTGCTCTTCTACTCCATTTGGGTTGTGTGGTTCACAAAAATAATTAGTAATAATGTAACACCATATCATTAATCACTACTCATTGACAGAAACGATTTTATCAAACAATAGAAATAAATCTGGGAAGGAATTTCCTCTGAAGTCCTATCATGTTTCTATGCCTTATTGTCAAAGACCCACTTTGCATTCCATGCTTGACTGCATTTTCATGCAACTGCACCACAATGAAAACTGTCAGAGGCCCACGTCTTCTACATTCAGCACTGTCACATAAATTGCAAACAGAGCGTAGATACAGCTTCACCAGCAGATCCCAGCAAAGGAAAAACATTGGGCATAACAAGTCGCATGTTCTCATGGGTTCACTTTAAGCCCCAAACAAAGCGCCAGTTCAGACTTCTGAATTTTTCCATCCTTGTTCACATCACAGTGGTTCAGCAGAATTTGGCGAAATTTATCAAGATCCACCCCACTGATGCTAGGCTGTAAATAAAAAGAGTTTAAAGCTTGAGTGGTAGAATATTGTTGTCACTAATCCATCATTTAGGGTATACTTATTTATTTAAATAATATCACAAGACTATAGCTTTATGATGCACACACATAATCCCTTTAAGTTTTACAAACAAATTTGGGTAGAAATGATCAGTTTCAGCAAAATAAATGGACTAGAAGAATAAAGACAACAGAGTAAGAGATTATGATTCATTTTATCGGACCAACATAAGTGTTCTCCTTATCAGATATATGTCTAGGGTTTCCAGGCCTAACGGGAACACCACCACCTCATATATTCATATATTTTTGGTAAACCTATTACTAACTTATCTCAGTGGCAAATCCTGGATTATCTTAGGTCTTCTAGTGTGCAGGTATTCTATCTTTACTAATAAAGTCTTACCATGTACTGTTTTTATTGTGGTTTTCAGGTACCTTGCAGTAATAATTGTTAATCACATCATTTCTATTTTACAATTGATCATAGCAAAATACATTAGAAAATGTAATATTCTAAAACTGTGCAAAGAGACCTAAAAAAGAATAACAGTGGGCTTATGTAGAGTGTTCTAACACTGAAAACCATAAGGGAAAAGTCTCCTCCATGGATAATTAAATACAGAAAGACTAACCATTGTCACAAAAACAATTTAATTCAAAGGTATATTTTTAAAAACTAAAATAAAAGAGGAAGGCTCTTATAGCAATGTGATTTTTATTCATAGTTATAGATGTTATTTGTTCTCTCAGTTTCAGTGACGATAATACAATGAAACCCAAACCTAAATTCAGCCATATTCTCTTTTAATTCATATGTGTCTAAAACTTTTGTAGCATGTTTACAGCATCTACACCACTGAATGATTAAGAAATCCCACTGAGAGGGATGAAAGCCAAGCATTACGTGGATGTGCAGAAGATAAAAGTGTAGTTCTTTGTGAGATAATTGCACAAAAAAGTGATGGATGGAATACGTGAATTAATCTCAGTCACCATTAATTACTCTGGCCACACGCCAGTCTGTCATTTTTTGCTTAGCATGAGAGAATAGAGGCGCTATTAGAGCTAAACTGCTATTAGAGATACACTGTTAATAGTAGCAAGGCCTTCGAAGATGCAAAATGCCCGAAATCCATTCAGGGGCGATTTGGAGAGGTGGAGTAAGGGATAATGACGAATAGAGATTTGCCGAAATATTACCACCATTGGAACAGGAGCTAAGCACATTGCAATGGCTGGTATAACCAAATTATCAGTAGTGGGAAAGTTTGTGAAGAAAGAGGCTTTGAATGTCTTTGGGGATATAATTATTGCAGATTCATTAAAACATGTGTAGTCCTCCCAGAAATAGAAATCAACAAGCATTGGCATAGCCAATAGGTTTCGCTTTTGGGACCTTATAATATTTAGTTATGCAGCAAAATACCCTTGGTGCAACACCATCAACTGTTACATGGCTAAACACCTAGAAGGTCCCAAAGGCGAGACCTATTGGCCATGCCAATGCTTGTTTATATTTGAGAAGAGGTCAGTATAGGCATTGACCACCTGATCTCGGGCAACCTCTTCCATCAGACAGCTCCAGACAAGCCCTTGATTCTGCTTTATTATTTGTTCCAAGATTTGAGCCGAGTCTTGGTGTTTCCACACCAGTCTGAGACTGTCTGTTGACAGCTAAACCTCTAGAAGTATGGCCAGACCGAGATGGCACAGCTGACACACTGAAGCACTGAAATTCGTGAAGCATCAAAGGCTGAAGGTCCAAGTTTCCTTGAGCAGTACAATATCATAGCTACTTTTAAAAAGTTGCACTCCAGTAAATGTATCTTTGATCGGAGCCCTGCACATTCCAGCTAAGTGTTTTCAAAAGGGGAGCTTGTGGGTCAAAGGTGGCATTGAATTGAGATATAGACGTTGAGGGATTAGGCACTGCTTCCTTATTAACAACCAAATGTGCCTAGAGTTAGTCATAAGAAAGTTTTATTTTTGTATCATGAGATACCGCCGATCTCTCGCCAGTGGCCATCTATTAATAAAGAGTTCCACATGCAGGACATGAGAACCCTTGGCTTCATTCCTGCCTCATCCACAGTCCTTTGACTGCTGGAACAATGAATGTGGATTTTATGAAGATGGCCGCGGTGTCGTAGCCAAGCTCACACTGTGTGCCTGGCTCGGATCAGCACTGCCAGTTCCCTGCCTTTATGTTCACTCAAAGACTTTTCATCTTTAAAACTTGCTCGAAAGAGATTGATGCCTTTTATTTCAGAAAACGACAATGTTTAAATTCTGTTGGAAAACGATGGTCCCTTTGCCTCCTTTAGGCTTGAGACAGAAAGAATACACTTGCTGTTCTCAGAATTTATTTTTCTAAGTTAAATATAGGCATACGGTTATTAAAATCATTGTTTTAGCATTGCACATTTATTGAAAGTCAGTGTTTAGCCTGAAATCAAGTCATGGCATTAACATATCTTTTTTCGGTCTGTAGAAATGGAAATTGATTGTTAATGAAACCCTTTAAATCGTGCAACGTGGGCATTCTGTTAATATCTACATTTCATTAGCTCAGGAAATCTGTGGCCATGTATTGAATGAAAAGTAAAAACTCTGTACGACAAGCATTGGCCGCGCGACTCAGGAAGCTTGTAATAAGAGAAGCAGATGAGGAGGTGGGGGAGGAGCAGAGCGAGGCGCTTGGGAGAGCGCTGTACTTTATGAGCCATAATGGACAGACGGAGGAAAGACAGATGGCGGCTGCGCACGTGCAAAAGCTCGTGAACGCAAGCTTGAGGCCAGGAAAAGCCTCTGGTGGCACTTTTAAAATCCACTTACTAAATGTCTCGAAGAGACAGCACTTGCGCTGTCTCAGGTGAGACCTAACAAACACCATGCAAATGCAGCCCACAGAAATCACGGCCTCTTTATTTGCCCATTAGCAACTCTTTCAATTCCTGCTCTCACACAAAGTCCAGCAACCGTAATTAAAACTGAAAGATAGCATGCAGTCTGATGAGAGCAATCAGAATTGAATGCAATTTGAAAAGTATTTAGATAGGTAAATGTAATTGTGCCCTATGTTTTTAGAGAGGTTATTTTGCAAAGTAGTAAGTCAGACATTACTCCGGCATGATACAAATTATCCATTGCTACATAGCTCACATTTAGACCCACTGACTAGGAGTTGGGACGAAATTTAAGATGTAATACTTCCACACACATTCCTACACACATGCATAAAGTCAATTGACATGATTGAAAAGTAAAATAGTCCAAATACAACTGACTGTACATTAAAAATGCTACCATTTGTAGCTAACATTCCTTAGGCTTCTACATCTCATTTGACTATTAGAGCAACCGTTCCACACATATCTGAGACTCCCAAACTCTTATATGGACTTTTATAATTTTCAGAGGTTATTCACACTATCACATGCATCCTCCTCTATATAATGTTCTGTAGCTGTAGTTTGCCATGTATGAGACTCCTGATTCTGTGAGCAGAGTGTCTGTGCCTTGATTGGCACTAACCTCTTTAGTAGGGTTGTATGTCATAATATCGACCACAAAAATACCAAGCTGACCAACACTTTATCGTAAAGGTAAGTATACATGGTAGTAGGTCATAGGCATAAGCGCTAAAAGTCAGGGTGCAGCGGTACCGCAGCACCCCCATAATAAATAGCTGAAGTTCAAAAAGGGGAATTAGCAATAAAGAAGCCTTTAAATTTAATTTTTATTTTGACAGATTTGTGGTACGTTTAAAGACAGGGGTAAAATGTAAGATTATGTCTTCGGACAAATTGCTGCTTATTCTTTAAACATGGAGACTTGTGTTTACTTTTCTCTAACTACAAAGTTGGAACATTTTGTAAAGTGAATTACTTGACACTCTTGATGGGGCAGAACAAGTGTGAAAGGAAATGCTGTAGGATATCAGCTTTTTTCTAACAAAAAAGAAAATGTAATTACCTGTAAATGAAATGTACAAATATTTCTAAATAAATGAACAGTTTGGAAAGCACAAATTAAGCACACTTTTTTTCTAATCCCGAAATGTAAAGGTATCAAAGATTTTAACAGGATCAAAACAAATGCAGACACTTTACTTGGCGATGTGCAAATGCTATGCAAATTATACATATTTGGTGAAACCTTATTTTCACACATTATCATTTATGGGCTGTCGTTTTACCAGTATAACAGCATGTCAGTGCAAATGTTGCTGCTATTTTAATGTCAAATGTGGTGTTTGTAAATGACGATGAGCTGCCACACCATGTGTTATCAATATATTTGTGAGTGTCTGCTCTAAAATGCAGCCCTGGCTACGTATCACACTCTCACTACTTGTGCTGACATGACAATTGATATGCCTATTATTTGTTTGACGCTTGGATTTTTCACAATCCTTCTAACTTGTAACATTTGTGGCAGCAGCCCCACTCTGAAAATTGCTACAGCACCAATGGTCATACACTGGCCCAGCATGCAATTTTTTCTTCTACTAAATAAAATATTATTAGCCATAAGCATTTGTGGTGCCTCTATGCTGGTCACTAGTGTTTCCTAAATCATCTCTGATTCTTACACTGGCAGAAAATTAACACATGCACTGATATATGAGTGCTAAGCTTTGGAAGTTTGAAGTTTATTTAAATGTTCCCCTGTTGCAGCAGGGTAAAATATATTTGTGCAAAACTCATGGTGACCTACAAAGCTTGCTAAAACATTTTCATTCCGGGAAACACATAATCATATAGAACTTAGCACATATAAACTCTTTTGACTCAAATTGAGATACATCCTTATACACTTCTTTTAGAAGTGTCTTTTCTGCATACGCCATTAATGCTACAAGGAAAGAGCAGGGTAGACACTCTGGAGGTCTAGCAGTTTGGGTGAAAAATGCACTGCGGTCTAAAGTCAAGCTCCTTTATGTTGACTCGTAGGACGTTTTACCCTTTGAGCTGATCCTTTACAGTGGTTGGAAGGTTAGAATTTTTTATGTCTATAATAGAGTCGTCCGTGCCATAGAGGAAACAAATACAATTCACATATGAGAATATTAGATCATGCTCTGCCCAAGTATTCAGATGGTGTTCCTGTATTAGTGGCGGGCAATTTGAATTGTACTTTTGAACAGTTTGCCCTTACCCCTCCAGACCTGACTGAAGATTGGGATTGTGAGTGGTCAATTCCACATTTAAACCCACCAAAAGTGAGATGAACGAAGAGAGGAGGTTAGGTGCTCGCCCTTACCCTACAACACGATTTAAGCGCAACAAATGGGAAAACTAGGTCTTATCCTAATGAGGAGTGCACTTTTAATAGACCTGGCCACACAAGTAGAATTGACTATTGCTTAATTACCCCCAATCTCTGGCCCCTACTAGATTATATGGCAGTGGTTAAAAGATTTGAGAGGGGCTATAACACTCTAGAACTTACTCTCAATAAACCAGACACCCCACAACCCAACATCAGGGGGTGTCCTGATTTGGGTGTGCTCTCTGTTACAAACAATCAAAGATCAATCAAGTGGGGTTGGGTGGAAGAGCATCCGGTAGCCCTTGACGCAGTTAAGAGCAAAGCGCAGTGGGTGATTGAGGAGTTAGTAAAACTCCCCACTAAGCAGCTGTGGAGAGTCTAGGACCTTGCCATGAGTTGTTTTTTAGTGAGGAAAGGGATATGCTTAGCCGAATGTCTGACATAATATCGACAGACAAAATATCTACATACCAAAATATCGGCACACAAATATCGAAATCAAAAATATCGGAGTCATATCTTCATAAAGGTAAGTACAAAAATATCGAAAAATTAATATCGTAGTACAAAAATATCGAAATTAAAAATATCGTTTTTTTAAATGTATTAATAATAATGTAAAAATAATTCTAAAATACATATAATTTTACAAATATTAAATAAAAATATTAAAACATAATTAAAAAATTAAAACTAATACATATACATGTAAAATAAATTAAACACTTAATAATTTAATGTAAATTTTTCTTTTTTTTTCATTTAATTGATTTAATTTAAATTTATTTTATTTTTACCCTGTACGCCTGTACCCCAAAAACCCAAAACTGACCCTGAACCCTAAAAATACCCCTTTACCCAAAAACCCAAAATTGACCCTGAACCCTAAAAATACCCCTTTACCCAAAAACCCAAAACTGACCCTGAACCCTAAAAATACCCCTTTACCCAAAAACTGAAAACTGACCCTGAACCCAAAAAATACCCCTTTACCCAAGAACTGAAAACTGACCCTGAACCCAAAAAATACCCCTTTACCCAAGAACTGAAAACTGACCCTGAACCCTAAAAATACCCCTTTACCCAAAAACTGAAAACTGACTCTGAACCCTAAAAATACCCCTTTACCCAAAAACTGAAAACTGACCCTGAACCCAAAAAATACCCCTTTACCCAAGAACTGAAAATTGACCCTGAACCCTAAAAATACCCCTTTACCCAAAAACCCAAAACTGACCCTGAACCCTAAAAATACTCCTTTACCCAACATTAATTAATATTATTTAATTACCCAAAAGACAGAAGCAATCAGCAGCTGACCAAGGTTTCGCACATCCACTTCATTTGTTTCAAAATTATTAGACGGTGCGGCTACTCTCACCATCCGCTGCCAAGGATGTATTTCAGACCAATGGTTGTATAAGAGCAGAGAGGCGCACACAATGAAGTCAATGATTATAAGAGAGTCCAAAAGGAGTTTCAGATCTTCAGTTCTTATTTAAAAAAGTGTTCTTTATTTTCATGTACAGCGGCACAGCCAACGCGTTTCATTCCCATTCGTGCCTTGGGAATTTCATCAGGGCATGTATAGACAGTTTATAGCGGTCGTGCTTCTTCGAGAACAGTATGTAAGCCGGTCACGGAAGGTCACAAAGTGTGCCTGCAAACTGCTTCGTGCTTCTTTCCAAGTGGAATACTGATCC
Source organism: Lissotriton vulgaris (assembly GCF_964263255.1). Lineage (NCBI taxonomy): Eukaryota > Metazoa > Chordata > Amphibia > Caudata > Salamandridae > Lissotriton > Lissotriton vulgaris. The sequence goes on along the minus strand of NC_141691.1, from coordinate 911,706,255 downwards.
AAGTCCCCCCGGTGTTTCTGATCACTGTAACTTGTATAAGTCAAACGAAGAAGAAAGTTCCGGGCCCCTCGAGGGAAATCCAAAAGCAAAAAAGGGGGGGGTTCCGAGTACTCGATAAAGTATCCGACTTCAGTAGGGGTTTTGAAATAGCAAGTTGACGCAAACGGAGCCTATGATAAGGCCCCCGTTTTCCTCCGCTCCTCCTCGTGGAATGCTGGATGCAATTCCACGAGGAGGAGCGGTTAACAATAACAATAAAGTAAATATATTAGCACATTAGCTGTAATTAATTTAATTTAATAATAATTATTATTTTTTCCCAATTAATTAATTAAGAATAACAAAAGAATTATAAATATAAAAAAATTACTCTAATTAATGTAATTAACTAATTAATAACAATTAATTACCAACTAATTAATAATTAATAATATGTACAAAATTATATTAATTAATTAACTAATTAATATTAATTAATTATCAATTAATTATTAAATAAAAATATTTACACACATATATTAATTAATTAATTATTATTAAATTACTTCCCACCCTATTCCCCTATAAACCCATAACCCGCTACAGAACATATTTATCAATTAATCAATTAATTAAAATTAATTGAAATTTAATTCTCAATTAATTAATTAATAATTCCTACTAATTAATAATTAATTTAACATAATTAAATTACTTCCCACCCTATTCCCCTATAAACCCACAACCCGCTACAGTACTAAAAGACAATATTTAATTAAAGTACATAAAAAATAAATAATAAAACATAATAAATACAATATAATATACACAAAATTTATTTAAAAATTGATATTAGTAACATCGAAATTATTTATTTCGATATTATTGACATCGATATTTAAAACTTCGATATTACTAATATCATACTAATATCGATATTAAGACTGTCGATATTACTTACCTTCTATATTATGTCCTATCGATATTTAAACTTCGATATAATTGTATATCGAAATTTAAAACTCGATATTTTGTCTGTGTACCGCTTAGCCAGCCTCCTAAAGTGCGGAAAAGGGGGAGGCGCTGGACAGACCCAATGCAGGACACTAAGAGCGCCTGGTACAATGAGGACTGCAGAAAAGCTAAGGGGGCACTTATTTGTGCAGTAAAACGGAAAGCACATCCTGAGATTGTGACTTGCAGAGCTGAGTACAGGCAGGTCATTGACAAAGCTAAAAAGGATTGGAATTGTACTCTTTGGTTTTCCCTACAAAGCGCACTGACATATAAAAACCCCAAGACTTTTTGGAGAAAAGCAGCATATTTGCTTAAGGGAAACTGGACAGCCTTGGAATACACTGTCCAGCCAGAAGAGTGGGTTGCTCACTTTAGCTCTCTCTATGGTAATGGCACTCTTACAAGTAATGAGACTAGTGAGATGTGGGTTGAAACCTTTGGTGGGGAAGATGAAACTCTGGTTGTCTCTATTGTGTGCCCGGACGAGCCCCTGGACAAAACAGAATTCCCAATGATCTCTATAGAGAGGATAAATCCCTCTGGGGTTCCTACTTAAATCTTGTAACAACCCTGCTCATGTCTGGTGCTCCCATACCATCATTGTGGCAGATTGCAGAGAAAGTGCCCATTTACAACCAAAAAAGGGGACAGAACTAAGCGGGCGAGTTATAGGCCAATAAGCCACATTGATCCTCTTCAGAAATTCTTTTGTAAGCAGGTTTTAGGAAGGATACAGGATTGGATGTCTGAGTTTCAAATATCGAGTGATTTTCAGGTAGGTTTCCATAGAAAAGTCAGTACTCAGGCCTTTCACCCTCTCTGTATTTATTGCAAGGAAGTAGCTGTTAAGGGGGGGGGGGATTATATGTGGCTTTTGTTGATTGGCGCAAGCGCTTGACCTTGTCCCGTAGGCCAGACTATGGAGTGTATTGAAAGAGATTGGCATGCTGGCTAACCTTTTAGACATTTTAATTAGACTACAATCATCTAATGCAGCACAGGTCAGGTGGGGTACAAACAACCAAGTAACAGGAACCTTCCCTGTCCAATGCGGAGTGAGACAGGGATGTGTGTTAGCCCCTACTCTTTTTACTCTTTTTTATTGATTGGGGTAGTTGCTGACCTGTATGGGCAGGTAGTACCAAACTAGAGCAAGTTGAAGTTTTTGACTACTTAGGTATCCGTCTGACTTCATCGATCCGCTGGGGTGCCCACATTGCGGAAGTAAAGCTACAACTAATCCACCAGTGCGCCCATATTAGAAAAATACATAGGAAGACGGTTTCCCGCCAAATTGTTCCAGCACTTGAAATTTACAACTTCAAGGTTCTGGGGGGGCACTTTATGTTGCAGAGTTGTGGGGTTAGGGTAATCCATCCTCCCTCACAACCATTGAAAACCGTTCCTTAACATCACTGGTAGATCTCCCTCTAGCTCCCCTCTGATACCCGTGTACATGGACCTTGCTCACAAACAGCTGGTACACAAGTTGAATTATAAACTGTTAATGTTCTGGTGCATGCTATAGATGGTGGAAGAACTTGAAACATATCAGGAGGCTTTGTCTGATCTTTTGAAATTCCTTAAAGCTACATCGATCAGGTGGTTCACTTCCTTACGGGAACTACTGGGGAGGTTGAGGATGGAGGCATTCTGGTCCATCCCGGAAAGTATGGTCCGAATTGCGAGGGCAAAGTTGAAAGAAATATACTGGGAACTGATATTTGCAAAAGACTTGGTAAAACCTGTGACCAGTCAGACTAATGACTTTTTGAATTTTAAACCTGTCCCTTGTTTCGAGTTTAGGATTGATGAAATAGTCCCCCCCTTGTCACTCAAACTTTTCTTACAGTTCCTTTATAAGCCTTTGCCAACCAGACTGTTCTGTTCTAAGTGGTGCCGTAGTGCTTTTACTGACGATCTATTCCCTGTGTGTAAATTCTGCCCAGAATCCATTTACTTTTCTTCTGCCCACATTATCCATCTCTGAGGAAAAAATGGATACTCCCTGGTCCGGGACATTATCTCGAGGTGATGAGAATCTTGTGTCCTGATACTCGAAGAGTAATGGTTTTTGGCCTCTCAAGATTCTAGTATGCGCTGTGGATCTGGCATGGGAAATCATTTACATGAAGCACTTTACTCTCTTCAGAGTCGTCGTTCCCTGTATTTTGCACAACTATTTCATGGAACTGTTTTTTTAACATATTTATCTGATAATGTGTTTACACTTTTAGTTTCAAATGTGTTTTATTGATTTTTCCAGTAGAAGTAAAGGAAGACATCGTAACAGATTGTAAAGGCATTAGGCATATACAGCGGACGGGACAGACAAGCATGTCTTCCCTGAAATTGAATAGCAAAGCGGGGTACATATGCCAGAGATATATTACGATATCATAGATGCAAATGTCAAGTGTTGCAAGAAGACAAAATAAGAAAAACAACAATAACCAAAACCCAAAGCAGCCCCGGTCCCCCCTCCCCCACCCCAATCAGTGTGCCATGTAGTATCCAAGGGAGGACCAATGCGATTGTCCAAGAAGTCACCGAGAGTCATGGGTGGTGTCAGTGAGGCGTAGAACCTTAAAGTACTTAGGACATGTGACTTCATTGAATTCCTTGGACAGGAGGGACAGCAGTGGAAGCCACGTTTTCTGAAATGCATCGGTGGAGTTGGTAAGTGTCGCCTGTATGCGCTCCTTCACAAGTGTAAGCCAAAGCTTGTGGAGCCACCCCGTGTGTGTGGGTTTAGTCGCCGAGCCCCACAATGATAGGATATGCTGCGTGGCTGCTTGTATGGTGATCCCCATCTGGCGACCCCGCAGTGATTTCAGAGGGAAAGTTAATGCATTGGGGAGACCCAGTAGAGCATATGCAGGGAATCTCGAGATTTCAGTCTCAAAAGTGGAGGCAATATCATTCAGCACCGTCTCCCAGTAGTCCCCAAGCCCAGGACAGTCCCAAAGGAGGTGGGTTAGAGTGCCCCTTTCCCCGCAAACCCTCCAACAAAGCTCGCTACGTGACGGGTTTCCTTTGTGAAGTCGGGCCGGGGTGAGGTGCCAGTACATAGCCAGTTTCACTGCCGCCTCCCTCGCTGCTGTATTACGTGTGGTGTGCAAGGCCCTATAATATACGTAGCTCCATTCTTTATATGTTAAGGTCCTACCCAATTCAGCCTCCCAGCGTCTCTGACTTGGTGTTTTATCCGGGGTGTGTATTGGTGTAAGCATTTTGTAAATTTCTGAAATGAGGCGTTTATCTGTGTCCTTAGTAAGTAACCATTTTTCAAAGGTCATCATAGGGCGACCCACCGTGGCGGCAGTGTCTGGGTTAGTGAGCCAATTTCTAAGTTGAAAGTATTGGAAGAGGTGAGGATTCTCTATGTTGTACCCCTATTTGATGTCTGTGAAAGGAAGAAATCCTCTTCGGTCGAAAAGGTCGCCGACGGAGCGACACGCCGTACCTCGCCACTGGGGGAATGCGCCTGCGCCATTTCCTGGAGGAAATTCTGGGTTATCCAAAATGGGGGTGAATGGGGAAGGAAAGGTTGTCAACCCGTTCTTGAGAGCCACCCTATCCCATACATGTAGAGTTGTGCGGGTAATAGGTGACTTTAATAAGTATCGTGGTCGATATTGCCTAGCGAGGAATGGAATCCTCCAAAGCGGAGTTTGCGCTATAGCTCTATCCTGGAAGAGCCATCTCTTCTACGACTCTGGTCTGTACCACTCTACTAAGTAGCGGAGTTGGGAGGCATGGAAGTACTGCAGCAGGTTGGGGATTCCAAGGCCTCCTTCGTCCATGCTCTTGTACGCCAATTGTTTATGGACACGTGCACGTTTCCCCCCCCCAGATGAAATGATGGAGAGCGGCCTGTAGGTCTTTCAGGGTACCCACCGGAGGCATGACCGGGATGGTCTGGAAGAGATAGAGGATTCTAGGCAGGATCAACATTTTCACCGCTGCCACTCTTCCCAGCAAGGAAAGCGGCTGTTTTGACCAGCGCCAGATCTGTCCGGATCTGGGTGGTGAGAGCTTTGTAATTGGTTGATACTGTCGAATCTGTTGAGGAAGTAAAGGTAATTCCTAAGTACGGGACTTGGGCGGCCAGCTGAAGACCGCTCCTATGACCAATGGCAGAGTTGTGTATCTGTGCATTTTTACCCAGCCGCAATATCAGAGAGTTACCTATGTTAATGCGGAATCCAGAGACGGAGCTGAATGAGTCAAGTTCCTCCATAAAGGGGGGTATGGAGCTATCTGGGTGGTCAAGGGCGACTATCACGTCATCTGCGTATAAACTAATTGTATGGGGTTTGTGCCCGAAGTTGATACCCTTAATTCCGGGGTTATCCCTGACCCTCTGCGCCAGAGGCTCTATATACAGGGCAAATAGAAGGGGGGAAAGGGGACACCCCTGTCTAGTGCCGCGCTGAATCTCAAATGGGACTTTAGCCTGGGGGTGATGGTAGCAGCATGCTATCCAAGAGCAGAATCGGTCATCCAGTCCGAAGCGCCGCAGGATCTGTTGTAAATATGTCCAGTCCACGCGGTCGAACGCCTTCTCCGCGTCAATGGCAAGCAATGCGGAGTCTGAGGCTTGAAAATGCGATTTGTCAATTAGATGGAGTACCCTTTTACTGTTGTCGCTACATTGCAGACTGGGTACAAAGCCTGATTGGTCTGGTTCCAAAATCCCAGGAAGGCAGGGGCCAAGGCGTGCGGCAAGGATGCCAGTAAAAAGCTTTAGGTCACGGTTCAAGAATGAAATAGGGCAGAAAGCAGAGCAGTGTGTGGGTTTTTTACCGGGTTTTGGCAATACCACCAACTCCGCGGCCAGCATGTCCGAAGAGATAGCGCCTGGGCCCTCGAAAGAATTGAAGAGGCGGGTGAGCACTGGGGCTATCTGCCGGCTGAAGATTTTATAAAATCCCGCAGAGAATCCGTCAGGACCCGGGGACTTGAGCGGGCGCAAGCGAGATATGGCTGCCAGTACTTCATCCTGGCGGATGGGGGTATCCAGGGCGTCCACGTGTGTCTTGGAGAGCTCGGTAAGGGCCGTCGTACTCAAGTAAGTCTCTATGTCTGCAGGGGAAGTCTCTTCCGCCCCGTTCAACGAGGCATAGTAAGATCGGAATGCCTCGGCTACCTGAACGTCATCCGTGAGAACTGCTCCAGTGTCGTCCGTGAGACCGGTAATCTTAGAGCGTTGGGTCTTGGCCTTCAAAGCACTGGATAGTAAGCATCCAGTTCTGTTACTCCCGACATAATAAGTATGTCGAAGACGGAGGGCTGCAAATTCCGCTCTGTCGGTATCTAGGCTAGCTAGTTGGGCCCTAGCAGCTTTTAACTGCTTCCAAATACGCGGAGTGCAGGTGCGACTGTGGACCCTTTCCAATTCCGCGACACGCGCTGTGAGGTCGTCTCTATTAGTCTTGCGATCTTTAGCCTCAGCTGCTGCTATGGCAATTAATTCGCCACGAGTGACTGATTTCAGGGCTACCCAGGGAGCCGTCATGGAGATTCCCGGCGTGTCGTTAGTGGCCAGATAGTCAGTAATGCAATTGCTAATTCTTTTGGTGACGTCAGGTCGTTGCAGTAAGTTTTCGCGTAGGCGCCACGAGCCTCGGGGACGGTGGGCCGCGCGAAGTCTTAGTGACAGTTCTACCGCGTCATGGTCGGAAATGGCTGCAGGTAGTATGCTAACATCCTCAAGAGTTTTGAGTAGTTCCGAAGAACCTAGGAGATGATCGATTCTAGCGTATGTGCGATGCACGTGCGAGTAAAAGGTGAACTGCGATTCAGTTGGATGTTTGGCCCTCCAGAGGTCTACCAATCCCCTATCTTTTAGCCACTGAAGTCCATTTGATGAGACCGCACCAGTCCCTCCATAGCGGTGCCCAGACCGATTGGCATGTGTATACATGACAATGTTAAAATCCCCGCCCAGGAGTAAGGGTGAGTGCGAGGATTGAAGCGCCTCCGAGATTGCGCCTTTTAGAAAGTTATCCTGTCCTGTGTTCGGGGCGTAAAGGGAGCCGATCGTGAGATGTGTATCTTCTAGATGAAATGTGTGTGCTAACAGGTGACCCTTAATCTCCCCCACCTTGTTTCCCACCCGTCCTCGAAAGTGTTTAGATATTAGGATCACTTCCCCAGCAGTTTTCGTAGGGAGAGAGGAGAAGATTTGTTGTGGGAAGGCGTGGGAACGCATTCTATGCCAGTCCTTTTGCAAGAGGTGAGTCTCCCGTAGTAAACAGATATCGGCCCGGAGTTTTCTAGGTAGGAGATAATAGCCCTTCTCTTAACTGGGTTATTCAATCCTTTCACATTGAGAATGAATATTCTAAGGATGGTGTCAGTCATGGCCCAGTGAACACGTGGCGTAGCTCAAAGTCATCAGCTCTTGTATGTGGGGCATCGGCGCATCAGATCGCAAACCGTAATCCCTCCTGTGACCTCGAAGATCCCCCTCGATCCCCCGGTGGCAGTGAAGTGTCATGTGTCGATAGAACCCGTCCGGCACACTGGTTCCCACCCTTGGACCCCCCGCACCCCAAACCCCCCCCCCCAAACAATCCAAAAATCAAACTGCATGTTCAAGTGAAAAGTAGTCCTGAGGCTAGAGGATCACCCCCTCCCCAACTCCCCCCTCCCAACACCCAAAAAATACATAGTCCCAGTCCTGTTAGTCCGCACAGGGCTGTGGTATAGTTTTCTGAAAGGGTCATCTCCGACGGCGGCCTCTCCGGCCCCCCCACCCGACCCCAACTGCCGCAGGGGCGAAGCGTATGCTATAGGTAACCTCCCCTGGAAAGGAGCATTTACTCAGATGTGGAAGTTTCTTTGGCTACCTCTGCCTCCGCGGTCTCGCACTCTCGTGAGATGACAGAGGCGTCTGGTTTAAGGCGGTGTGACGGGAATCTCTTATAGCTCACAGTCCGCCAGCCCCCCTTGGACGGTCCTTGTGAGTCTCTTGTCATAGGTTCATCATCGTCCTGCTCAAGTCCCAGGAGGGTTCAAGTGTCTTTGAAGGACCGCAGCTGATGTAGACGTCCATTCCATTTGAATATGATTCGAAATGGGTGTCCCCACGAGTAGGGGATCTCTTGTTGTCGCAGGAAGTCCGTCGCTCGCTTGAATTCCTTTCTTTTTTGTAGGGTGATGGAGGAGAGATCCTGGTATAGGGCGATGGGATGACCCTGAAATTGAAGGGGTTGGGTTCGCCGAACCTCACGGAGAATCCGCTCCTTCAACGGAAAGTTAGGGAGGAAAGCCAGGATGTCTGGTGGCGGGGCTGGGGCTCATCGAGGCAGCCCAACTCTGTGTGCTGTTGATGCGAATGGCAAAGTCCGCAAGTTCCCCCAGTATGCTCCTGAAGAGGGCTTGTAGATATCCCTGATGTCGGTCCCCTCTTCCTTTTGAGGGACCCCCCGTACCCGAATGTTGTTTCGACGGGAACGGTTTTCAAGGTCCTCCGCGTGATCTTGGAGGTCAAGCTGTTGGTCTGTGAGGCGCAGGATCTCTTGTTGGAGCTGCGCAATTTCCTCGCTCCTGGTCTGGTCAGCCTCTTCAACGGCGACCACACGTTCTCGGAGGCCCTCCACATCGCGCCGGAGCTCACGAACTTCGGCCGCCACCTCCTGCTTTAGGGACTTGAAGTCCTCCCTGAGCGAGTTAAATAATGTCTCTAAAAAGGATCTGGTAATGGGCACTTGGTCCTCCGTTGGTGTTGGCTGCGATTTCGCGGTCACCGGGGATGGTGGGTCCTTGTTAAGCTTGGACTGGGACTTAGAAAGAAAATATGAGAGGTACCCCTTAACGAAAATCAAGGGAAGTAGGGTCAACCAACCAATGCGAAAAGGAGATATTCCCTTGAACAGAAGTAAAATTTGTAAAACTTTAGGGACGAAAACAATTACAAGATTTACGTATATAAAAAATGACCACAATTTATTGATCATACAATAATTAAAAAAGTGGACGGTTTGAAGACCACTTAACACAGATTTTTAAAACAAAGAAAACAATAAAAATACCTGACATTCAATATTGACCAGCAAAATTGTTACATGGAGACAGAAAACAGTAAGACATTGAACTCATACAATATTAAGCGTATATTCCATCTCTATTTCTGACACCAATGTTATGCACACAACAATACAGTGTATCAACAAGGATATCTGAGTCGTGAATTATACTGAAGAGGGCGTCGACGCGTTTCAGTGGTTTCCCACAATTTTATCCACCTTTGTCAAGACTACCACTGGTATCTGTCGTAGTACAGGGGTCAATATAATCTCCCTTTAAATCCACTTTTGGATGCAGTAAGATTTCCATTATTTTCCTCCATAAAATATGGTGTAGGCAACGAAATACTGGCTTCATATGTCCGTTTTAAAATTGCATCTCTTTATCGAGCTGCAGGTAAAGAGTCCTGTTACTAGGGCGCTTAAACGTAGTCATTGCAAATAGTTAAGCCTCGTAGTACACTTTTCTTTCTTTTTAAAAAAAACAGGGGCGCTTACGTCATGTCCTTGCGACGTGAACAAGTGTTTCACTATTGGATCGCAAAGGACTGCCTGCTTCTCTGGTTGCGGGACTTAGCCATCATTTCGGGGAGTGTCTGGGGCCCTTTCTTCCCCCGTTGTCCCGCCATGGCGAGTGCAGCCTCAGAGACAAGTAGGTGATGGGTGTTGGGGCTTGCGATGAAGGAGGACGGTGGCGTAACTTTTAGGGCAAATTTCACCAGTGCAGTTCCGGTAGCACCCTTGGAGACTCGGGGTCAGGGAATGGTGGTGCACAGTGTCCCAGTACAATGCGCCCGGGTGGTCCTACCACGTGGCTCAGCTCCGGCCACTGTTGCTAACCCCACGCCGGGGGCTCGATGGTGCCCCCCGAGCCTTCTCTGGTGCCCACCTCTGCCTTTCTCACCTCTGCTGTCGTTGTATCAGGAGCGGCCCGTCGTCCTCGTCCGGACCCCCAGCGTCGTTCGCTCCTCCTCCGAGTAGGCCCTGTGGCTGTGGGGGAGGTTGCGGTGTGTGGTCCGCCGTCAGCATGGCCCGCTTTGGCTGTGCAGGGTCGCTCCGGCCGGCCGCACCGATGTGCTCGAGAAGTAGGCCTGAAGCCGGGGCCTCTATTTTCGCGACCCTCCGGCTGGGTCCACCTCGATCGCCGGTCGGGTCGCCGGGGTGGCGACACGTCGCCTCCTGTTCCCCAATTCTGGTGGTATCGACGGGAGGTGCAGAGCAGATCTCCCAGCCCGCAATGGTGCAGGGGCGTCCGGTCCGCCACAGAGACTCCGTGGCAGCGGCACCCAAGCTGTTCAAGTCTCCGGCGCGGCCGCCATTACGGACCGCGGAGTAGCGTCTTCACCCGTCCGGGTTCCCGGAGGGAGCTCGCAGGCTGATAGAGGCTCACTGGAGTCACCGCTTCCGTGCTGCACCTTCTTGTACGCTGTAGCTCACCTTCCAGGGGGAAATTAGGCGAATTTAGCGGCGTTTAGGTGGGATCGGGCAGGGAGCTTCGGAGACCTGCGTCCGATCACGCCGCCAGCTTGAACACGCCCCATTTTTACGCTTTTGTTTTTTATACTTGTGCTGTGTACATACATCCATATGGTATTTGTCCGTCTATATATTCACTGTGGGCGGGACAATTCCTCTCTCCCTTCAGCTCTACCCACAAGTGTCTTACACTTACTCCAGCACAGCAGCATGATATTGGGTAAGGCAGCAGCAGGTACTTATCAGCAAATGTGAGACTAATTCCTCTAAGGGGCCGATTACGATCTCATCTGGAAAGCATCCCTAACAAATCTGTCCCGGAATGCTTTCCAGAAGACTCGGATCAGGTGAGTCCAAACTAGTGATTTCGATTTATCATGCTGCTTCCAGGTACGATTCGGTCAGACTCCCATTGACTTCAATGGGATCATATGTTCTGAATGAGAACGCAGGCTCCCATTGAAGAAAGGGGTGTCTAGGAAAAAACTTGCACCCTGTGGCACGCACCCCACAATGTGCATGGGTGGGAAGGAGGGTATCTTGAATACCCCCACAGACCTGATTTGGAGGGCCCGAGTGAAGAGGGGCCTACAATGGGACCCCAAAGACAGATTCTGGCAGCCCATTTGTTCCAAGGAAACAAACTGGGACGGCTGTCCGAATCGGTCATCGTTAATTGCTCGTTCAGAATCCGAGTTCATAGAGCAGTACGATTCGACTCTAAAAGACGCAAGCTGTCCGAATGTCTCTCAGAACGGTTTCAGACAGCCCTACCGTCATAATTGGTTGTTGAGTACTGTGAGCGATTCGGTCAGAAACAAAGGTTCCAAATTAGATTCTGCAATCTCGAATCCAATTCTGAGCCCTTCCGAATGGGATCATAATTGACCCCTATGTCTCCTTGGATTTGTCCAAATATGAGATGTGTCATGAATTCCCAGCTGGAAAGCATAAGGCTTGTAACTGTGGGTCAAGGTCCATGAAAAAGTCCTAACCCATCTTGAAGTGAAATTGGACCCATTCAGTACCCTGACCTGGTCCAACTGCGTTTGTAGCCCTAAATGGTGAGTCACAGCATATCACCCATTTACTCCAGATTCAGAAGTCAATTATTGGTGCTTTTCAGAGGTTCTTGAAGATGTCCTCTCCACATAGGAATCTACTTACGTGGTGCTTAACTAGGACTAGTGCCATTTTATCCAGCCCTTAATTTTCGAAGGTGCGGCTCTTCCTCCCAGAATGCACTAGCTCCACCTAGGATATCCTGAAGTGGGATATCTGTCCTAATGGCAGTCTTGGTAGGGCAAAGACTCTGCAAGGAAGCTCTATGGGCATCACTCCACAAGCATTGTGGTTCTCAGAAAACTGAGAAGTGTCTGTTCCCTCTAGAAAATGCAACACTTAGAATGCAGTCACTCTTTTGCAAAACACACCAATCAGGTTACAGCAGTTCTTGTCATTCATCCTGCAATCGGACTATGCCATAACCATAGATGTCATTCTTTGTACCTGAGAGATACACATTATTTAATTTCTTTCAGGGCCGACTGTGTTATGACTCACCCTGGCCTTTGCAGAACATTGCACCTTCTGAAATCACCTGCCACTTAGAAGTAATGATTCTTAAATAAACAATAGAAAAGGTATCCAGTCGGTGGCTAAACACCTCTCCATTTTCTTTGTAAAAGTCTGTGCGACCTAATTCCCACTATTATCTAGTAATTCAGTAGCTCATCAATATTTCAGAAGCTCTTTCTTCGCCAAAGGCTCAAAAAGATGATACCATTCATCTTATAAAAAGTAAACATATGTGTAAGAAATAAAAACATAATGAAACAGTTCCGTACTTACTATTACTGCTTTAGAAAGAACTACAAGAGTGCAAGGAAATATTTTTTTTTATATTAGATAACCTTCAACAAATTAAAATAAAAATAATTATTTCCCCGCAATCTTGTAGTTCTTTCTAAAGCAGTAATTGTAAGTACGGAACTGTTCCTTCTTTTGTTTCATTATGCTTATATATGTGGGACTAGGACAGACTCCGTTCAAAACCCTTCCTCTCTTTGTGTTTTTGTGTTAAGAAATCAAAAGAACATCTTCTTGTCACTTGTAAAAGCCAACAACAATCCTTAATAGAAATCAACCGTGCTTCCTTCTTAATTCAAATTAATCTTCCATTCCTGTCCAGGGATAGTTTTTTTCTGAATACTGTGTAATGTTCTCCTTCTCACCAGTGCCTTTCCTATGGTGTCCTTCATTTCTGAAAGCTGCCTTAAACATGGAGGGAGGATCTTAAATTTAGCAGATTTAAATTGAAAGCTGTGTATCCACATTAATTAGATATTGCTGTAATTCACCATATATATTATGATGTCAGCGGAGACGAGATTTGGGAGATCTGGCTGATTGAAACAGAACCGGATGCATTGCAGAAATGGGAGCACAGAATGAACCGATGGGTCCAATCGGGGTTCTCTTAGCTTTTGACTGTAAGAAGCTTTCCTTTTGAAGTGACAGAATGAACAGTTCAGTCTTCTTTCATTTGATGAGCGAGTTTTTTGATGAAATACATATATGCCAAAAACTTGAGAATGCATGACTGATAGATTTCACGAGTGTACTTGATATGGATACACAATTGAAGGTCTTTTGTTAACTCTGAAGAAGGGGGGTTCCTGCAAAACACGTGTTGGCTGCAAACATCGATTTTTCAAAGCTGTATCCTGTGAACTTCAATTTTTGCCTTCTTGAGCATATTTTGCAATGAGATGCTTACTATTAATTGTTGTCACTGGGTTTAAAATGTTTTCCAAATATTTGCTCTTTTGAAAGAAAGTTTTCCCAAAAATAAAAATGTAAGCTTTTTATATCATCAGATCTATCCAGAATCATCATCTTGCTTTCTGGAAAGCCATAAAGACCTGGCTTTTCCCTCTGTAACTTGTCTTCTTTTGGTTCTTGTCCTTGGAGTCTGTGGTTGCGCTGGGACGCCCCGTCGCTGGGGCAGATATGCGCATTACAAATCAGACAAATAAGTAAACAAATTATATTGCAGTTCGTTTTGGAGTATAAGATCCTGCAGGGTCCCATTTATAAATTTACTATATATGTGAAGCCTTGTTGCCGGGTTTGGGTTTTGACTCAGGGTGTCAAACCCAATTTCAGTGTCCAAGAGGGTGTGGTCATTCGTCTTTTATGTCCCGGGGTCCATCTTGAGCTTTTTCTCATCTATAAAAACATCTGCAATCTTTTGTGACCATAACATGTCAATGACATTCCAACTTAAATTTGTTTTGAGAAGTCACTACTTCCAACTTTACTGACCCAAGGCACATAAATAATAATCAGTCTACGCACCACAGACCTATGCCTGAAATTTGTTTAGATTTACCAATATTTGGGGATTCACTAAGCCCCATAGGAAATCAAGGCAGAGCTATATAAAACGTTATACATAAATAGATTGCCAGACATACACCTACTCCTCCATGCACACTGAAATTGATTTTATGCTCCAGCACTGAAAAGTATTAGTGTACTTTATATGGAACTCAATAACATTATGATGACCAAATAAAAAACATAGGTGATCAGAACGCCTTTAGGGTAGCCGAGGGCTGCAACCGAGGAATACAAACACAAGTGGGGGGAATTTAACTGATGAGCTGTAAGGAACTTATATTTGAAAAAGTATATAGAGGGTACACATAATTCTTTTTGAATTATGCCATCACTTGTTTTTTAGTGTTGAGGCTAGATATTGTGTTTTTGGTACTCTTCTCCACTATCCTAGTTTGAATAGGAATATTCCATCCATCTGTTCATTCCATTGTGAATATCATTTGCACATTTGTCACACTTTTTTGTCATCACCAACACTGTCTTAGTGTTTTTAATCAGTCTTTATCACGTGCCTTCTTCTAATCTTACAGTTAACAAAAGTTCTGGGCGAATGCCAAACCTGATAAGCACAACTCAGTAAAAAGGAAAAATATAACCACTCTCAAGTAAGACTTCCCTCGCATCCCCATCCCCTTAAACCATCAGCTCGAGAAGAGCACATAGGTGTCGCACAATCTTGTACTTTCTTATTAAGTTTGTTCTGGACCTCTGGATTTCCTGTATCTGGCATCGTAAACAACTAATCGTGTAACATCTTTTTGGAAGAGTGCTAGGTTTACTATTACCTTACATTCATATGTCCACCAACACGTACGTGCACCTGTCTAGCCATACGTGCTTGGCTATCGATGATAAATGCGGTGTTCATGTGGGAGTAGCTGCACACACACCTAACCAGATGCTTTTATTTCGGTGAGGATGTCGGTTCAGTCACAAAACTCTCTACAGACATTTTGCAGAGAGCCAACCTGTTGCGCAGACCATGCCTTCCTCCTCTCATCCCTCATTTTCTCTCCCAACAGCTGCATCAAGTAATTGGCATTCAAGCAGGAGAAGCTGGAGGCATTCCTCCCCATTCTCTTACTTTTTCTCAGTGGACAAATACTTTCAGATCAAAAGTTGTAACAAAAAAACATGTCAGGATATCTGGCTGGTTTGCTAGGGACTGTTACTTCTTTACAAACCACACCGCAAGGGAACTTGGGATTTTCTTATTCTCCCCATCCCATCCTACCCACCCCTTCACCCCTCCCACAACAACTGATCAGACCCTCAAGGATTGCCGCAAAATCTGCACTTTTGTAAAACGCCGCGATTTTTACAAAAGTGCCTGCAAAATCTGCACTTTTTTAAAAATGCCACGATTTTTACAAAAGTGCCTACGAAATCGGAAGGTGATTGGGCACTCAGGACGCTGCCTTGCTCCCTGTTATACCTAGGAGGTTCTGTGTCTTGTCTCCCAAGCAAAGAATGTAAAACTGTTACATGGCTTGTGAAAAAAACGTGTAAATCCCAGATCCAATCCAAGGACTCGGTGGAAGACTGCAAAGCAGCACATGCTCACATGAGATGTGTGGTGGAGTGGACACACTGGGGGCAGGCAACGTAGGATAATGGAATAATTCCAAGATACATAAGTGAAATAGCACTGAAGTGAATGAGACAAGTTATGAGGGAAAAGAGTGACACGCTCTTCCAGTGACTGGGTCGCTAATCAAGACAAAGTGTTAGCTCAGGATCTTCCAGGGTCAGCAAAATGTGGATAGATTAAAAAAGGCAAGCACATCTGAGACTCCGGTGCACACTAAAAACTTGCGAGGCACTGACACCACAAGGCGCAGATCCAACAAGGGCCTGCTATTAGTATTTTCAGTGTGAAACGAGGCGGCGAACATGGCTTGTCGCTGGCTTAGTTTACACCACACCTCTGCGGTATGATTTAATGGAGGTAAACAGCATTCAAGCTCAGAAGATGAAAGGCGCTTAAAGGTGCTAATAGACTGAGCGAAGGGTCGTACTCACCCGCCGTCAAGAAGAAAAGCCACTGCGGGGCTGCACAGAGGGGAGTGATACACGAGAGGGGGTTGTTTGACACTTGTACTAATCTATGCCGCTATATCCTGGAGGTCTGACTGATTGCCCGCCCCCACTACCACCACTTTAAGCATAGGAGTAAATGTTTGGCAATATTCCAGGTAGGTCATAAGCTTCAAAACATTTTAAGTAGCTTGCCCACGCACTGGCAAACACGCAGCATTTGTTAGATCAGTATGGATGGCTTTTGTTTAATTAACCAATACTTTTATTTTTTGTGGCAGCATTCGTCACTCCCATTCCTGCATGGCATTTCTCAATTCACATGCTCTCCATTGCGGCCCTTTCCGTGTGCATTATTTATCGATGTTTAAAGCCGAATGGAGCAGAACGCTCCACTTCCGGCCCTTTACTGTTGTGTCTGCTGCTCATTTGCCTGCCCTCGGGCTGCAGCATGTTGACAGATTGGATTCATATCAATGCAAAGAGGCTCTGCCAACTCTAGGGTCCTGCTTTCCTAATCTCTAAAGAGCAAACTTTCTGATTGAATGTTGTGCTGATGTAAGCTTTTTTCTTAGTCAGCAGAAGTGGTCAAGGAAAGTGCTTATCTGTGGAAGCAGGTATCAGAGCACATGTATATGCGTCTTCTATAAAAAATTACTTTAAATTACTTTCATTAATCTGGTTACGGTACAGCAGTGTTAGATGCTTGCAAACTAAAAAACATAAGTAAAAAACGTTCTTTTTTAAAATGCCAATAGCTCAAACTTTCCCCAATATGAGACATATTGCATTGCAAATGTTTGTTGCATTTTGCTTCCATGTTTTGCTGAATCTTTTTGTTGACATTAGGAGTCTGAGCACTTTCCCACTGCTGACCAGTGCTAAATTGCATGTGTTTCTTCGATAAGCATGTGTGTAATTGGTGTATACCTGATTGGCATATTTAATTTACCTGTAAGTCCCTTGTAAAGTGGTATACCAAATACCCAGGGCCTGTAAGTTAAGTGCTACCAATAAGCTTGAAGCACTGATTGCGCCACCCATATAAGTACCCTTTAAAGCCGCTGCAGTCAATGTGTGTACAGCTTACTGCCTCTTTGGCCTAGCATTTAAAACTACTTGCTGAGCCGTAAACTATTCCTTTCTTACACATGAGCAACCCCTAAAGAAGGGTCTATGTTGCCCTAAGGGCAGGGTGCTGTGTAAGTAAAAGGTAGGACGTGATTTTATGTTTTGCATGTCCTGTTAGTGCCAAACAGCTAAATTCGTTTTCACTATTGTGAGACCTACCCATCTCATAGGTTAACATTGAGAATTCCTTAATACACTTTTAAGCTGTAATTCCCGATCAGAAAGGATTATCTAAATCCTCCTTACTGGGGAAATTGGATTTAACATTACTGATTTAGAAATGCAACTTTTAGAAAGTGAACATTTCTCTGCAGTCACTGCTCTGTGTGCCTTGCAGCCTGTCTCCATGACAAGTCTGGAGTGGGTGACAGCTACACTTTGTACATTCCCTCTAGACAGCCATACACACAGGAAGGCTAGGTGAGTCTGAATACCCATCTGTGTACCTCGGCATAATGATGGTTCTGCCTGGGCAGGATAGAAAGTAGAAGATAATACTTCACTGAATAGGAAGTGTCCTGTCCCCTTACTAATTTAGCCCCCCCACCTCCATAAATAGCCTGGCAGAAAGGGCTGGATTAAAAGGATAAGAGTGCACTTCAAAGACCACTCTTTGAAGTCACTCCCACTTCAAAGGCACTTTTGGGTATAAGTATTGGGTCTCAGACCCCCTAACATCAGACATACTGGACTTGTAACAGAAGCTCTGAGAGAAGAACAGATTAGCTGCTTAAAGGACTCAACAAGGCTGTTGATCTGGAAGGCATGTATGTCTGTATGTTGCCCTGCTGCTCTCTGACTTTCCTGATGGAGAGCTGGACTCTGCCTCCACTCCAAGTGTGCTCCAAGCGCTTGTTGGCTTGCCTCCTGTTGCTGGAAACTAAGGGATATCAAGGTCTCTACCCTCGCTCCTGTGTGTGGCTCTCTATAAGTGGCCTAATACTTGCAACATGGACTTCAACGCATTTCCTGTCTGTATGTAGCAGAACTGGCGCATTGACTGAGTTGCAGGGGCAGAACTCGGTGCAAGGCTCTCTTAACCAATTTAACTGATGTACTGTAAGGAAATACCTGGAGAGCACAAGGCTTCGGAACCTTGCATCACAGCCACAGCAGTTCAGAGAAATGGACAGATCCCTTGACTGTGATTAGAAATCTGGCGCATCATGTCCCAGTGTCTTTGTCTGCAGAACTGACGCATTACCATCAGTGCGCGGAGCAAATCGACACATCCTCAACTTGCGGAACCAGCATTGATGCATCTTATGACACATCTCGCTGTTTCGACAAGGAAAGCTACTTTGGTCAGAAGGCCCTTCGTGGGTCCTGTAGCTGGCCTGCGTTCCTTGAAGGTCCGCCCAAACTTTGACTTTGCTCCACTCCATTATGACCATATAACCCATTTTTAGAGCTATTTGTATCTAAGCACTACACTATTCTTATGAAATTCAATATCTCAAATTCTATACATTGGATTTTTGTCATTTTAGTCTTATTTTATTCAGAATATAATATTCTATTTTTATAAACCTGTGTGGAGTATTTTTGTATTGTTTTCAGTATGTGGGTTGCACAAATACGTTGCACATTGCCTCTTTAGATAAGCCTGACTGCTTTGGGCCAAGATACCAGACAGTGAACACTGGCTTTCCTTTTGTGTGTACTTAGCTTAACCTGAATAGAGTGGTGATTGCTGCCTGGCCTGGGGGCATACCAGTGGCAGCTCTCCAAAGGAGTGCTGAAGGGCGGTGGAGCAGGGTGGGGCAGGGTGGGGGGTAGTGCACTTGGACATACGATGGACAGGAGTAAGGTAAGTAACAAAATAAATAAAATATACCTTGCACTCGCTCCTTAGCCAACTCGGCGATGGAGCAAGCGCAAGGTAAATGGTTTTATTTATTTTGTTACTTACCTTACTCCTGTCCATCGTATGTCCGAGTGCACTACCCCCACCCTGCCCCTCCTTCCACCCTGCCTCCCCACCCAGCAGCACTCTCTCAGTTTGCTGCCACTGGGGCATACCTCAGCCAGCCAGGTACACCAGGTCTAACACCGTCCACTCATAAAAGACAGAAAGGCACTCTCTGAGACCCCTGATGGAAATGAGCCATGATAGGTCCAAAAAAAGCTGAGTGTAGTCTGCACATTGGAGCATTTTGAAGCTAAAAGAGTGGACCAAGTAAAGTTGTGGTTCTGAGCCTATGTTAAAGAGAATAAAGGAAAATGGCTGAACCCTGCAAGACCCTACATGTCATTGAGTGCACATCTGTCCAGGGAGAGGTGACAGACCAAGTGAGTAGGATATTTCAAGAAATATTTGAACCAAAGCAAGATAGAATTAGCTAGGCCTACTGCTGAGCTGAGTGCCAGCCAGTGAGAATTCCTAGAAAGTACACTTAAAAGGCTGAATAGAGTTCTAAGAGCAGAAGTCTCCGCTCTAGTGTCCTGCAACTCATTAGTGAAGCTAGTAGGAATAATTCTGTGCTGTACAAGTTGTGGAAACCTGCCTGTGAATCATCTAGCAATTTGAAATATTTAAAGACCCTACAGATCTTGCTGTGCAGTTTTCATGATCTTGCATATTACAGGGAACAAAGTAAGGGGTCTCTAGTTCTTTAAATAGACATGGTCAAGGTTAGCCTTCTTCAACAAGAAGGTAATCACTCCTCTTTTGCAGGCAGGAGTTTCTGCAGCAAATTATGTATTCACTTATACAAAATATATGTGGTGCTTTTTCTGTGCTGGGTGGACTGCGTATCCAACCTCAACAGCGGGGTATGCCCTCTTGCCCACAAGGGATTATTCTAGTGCTCAGTATGGCAATCCATCCCTGAAGCATGACACTCTGTTTTATTTGTCACGAAATCATAGACACCTTGCAGATTTCTATATTTGTGATATTATTCATTACTCACCTTGACGAGCTCCATCATATCTTTGACAAATCCATCCACTTCAGGCCCTTCTAGGGCTCCGGTTTTGCTCTGAAAGAAAATCAAAAAATAATGCATACCCAAATTTGTATTCAAAAGGTGTAGAAGGTTCGTAATTTCTGAGCTGTGTATCAAAATCTCCATGCAGATTCATTTTCTATTCTATTTATTTAAACATTTTTCATTGGCATTTCTATAGACACAAGTGAAAACTCAGTCAGGGCAGGCACGCCCCATCATAAGTGTGCATACATCAACAAGCACAAGGTATTCATGTGGCCTGACCCACGGGCACCAGGAATTAGAAATCACTGAGTAATAGGAGATGGCATCCGTTACAACACAAATGGTTAGCATTATTCCTACAGCATCTCTGATGGCTGTCAACATAAGAGCCCGGTCCCACATAACCAGAAACACACATGCAAACTGTTAGATCTGGGGGTCTCTAGTTGGCAGAGGTAAGGACCACTGTCCAAATAGGGACCCTTGCTTCTAGTCAGGGTAAGGGGGATACACTCTTTGGATAACCCCTGCTCACCCCGTTGGTAGCTTGGGACGAGCAGACAGGTTTATCAAAGGCAATGTGTAAAGTATTTGTACCAACACTCACAGTAATACAGTGAAAACACCACAAATGGACTCAACACCAGTTTAGAAAAATAAAGTATCTTTATCTAAACTACACAAGACCAAAACAGCAAAAATCCAAGGTACACTGTTCCAAAATAAGTCTTTACAAAGAGTTTAAAGGTTTGCACCAAAATAATCCAGAGTTGCATCACTTTTAGCCCAAAGTACCTGCAGATGCGACAAAAGTTCCAAGTGGAAACTGCAGCGTTGGAAAACAAGCGATGCGTCACTCCTGAGACCTGGTGATGCGATAACCCCGCTGCACGCAGTGGGCGGGTTGCGTCGAGTCTGATCTGTATGGGGAGCGATGCGATACCTTGTATGGATTCTGGGTTGCAGGTTCGTTAGGAAGCATCTCGCACAGGCACGAAGCGAAGTTGATGATCTTCAGTGAGGCAGTGATGCGCGGTGCAGAGTTGATCTTCTCCTGTCGCGGCCCCTCGATGCTTTGACTCTGCGACGATGTTCTCAGCGACGGATGCAGTCCATAAGTAAGCGGTGTGACGGTTCTCACAGCGACGACAGGCTCTGCGACACTACTCGCAGCAACAGGAATCTTCCCGCACTGGGGAGATGTGCTCCGCAAGCGAACAATGCAATGGTTCTTGCAGCAGAAACAGGCGCTGCGACGATCTTCGCAGCAACTTAAATTCTCTTGCATCGTCGACAATGCACTCCACAAGCGAGCGGTACGTGCAAAATTGTAGATTTTCTTGTCTTTTCTTGTTTTCCTGCTCCCCAAACAGCAGGGAGCAACCTCCAGAAGCCCCACAAATGGATTAAGCACTCCAACCAGGTCAGAACTCACACAGCAGAGTTCAGAGGGGAAGCTGGGGGTGAAGTCCTTTTGTGCCTGGGACTTCTTAACAGGAGGCCAGCTCTTCTTAGGACCTTGGAGATCTCTTCAACCAAGGGGACACACCAACAGCAAAGTCCTATCTCTCTCCTTGGCAGTATAGCAACTGCAGGTCAGCCCACAAACACAAAGCAGGACAGTCCTTCCTCTTCAGTCTTCCATCTTTTCTCCTCAGCAGAGGTTCCTTCTTGATTCCAGGATGATCTAAAGTTCTGGGGTCTGGGTATCCTTTTTTATACCAATATTCACTTTGTTCTTTGAAGGCAGAGAGGCATTTGCCTAGTCCAAACCATTTCTGGTCAGTCCTGGAGCACTCTGTTTACATGACTCCTTCTATCCTTTTTGAGAGAGAGAGAGAGACAGGGTCGTCAGCCGCCCAGCAGGATGTGGAGCCAGCATTGTGGAAGGCAGGCACAGCTCTATTCAGGCCCAAGTGATATCCCCTCCCACCACTCAAGATGCAGATGAAACTATTCAGACTAGTGCTGATTCACCCAGCCTCCTGGAGCCACCCCAGCCCCTATCACTTACAAACCAGACAGTCAATTCACAAACAGGCAAAGGCACACAGAAAGGTTAGACAAGAAAACAGCCACTTTCTAAAAGTGCTGTTTTCAAACACAGGATTTAAAAGCCAACGTTCCTAAAAGATGGGGGTATTTAATTCTGAATTTAGGGATACCAGACTCCAGTTTTCTATCTTGCTCCTATGGGAAGATATGCGGTAAACATTATACACAGCATTCCCCATTGTAGCCTATGGGCAAGATAGCCTTTCAATAGTGAAAAACGAAATTGGCAGTATTTCACTATCAGAGCACCCACACTAGTACATGCTCTACCTTTCACATACACTGCACCCTGCCCAGGGGGTACCTTGGGCCTTCCATAGGGGTGTCCAATGTGTACCGAATGGGCAGGGTCAGGCCTGGCAGTGGGGCCCTGGGTTAGGTCAACATGGCAGTTAGCAACTACACACAAGCACTGCGTGGCAGGCCTTAGACACCATTTTAGGGCTCCTCATGCGGGTGGCACAATCAGTGCTGCAGGCCCACGAGTAGCATTTGAATCACCAGCTCTGGCACACTCAGTGGACTTTACTAGGGATCTACTGATAAAACAAATATGCCAATCATGGATAACCAATCATTATAGTCATTTATACAGAGAGCATATGCACTTTATCACTGATCAGCAGTGGTAAAGTGCCCAGAGTCCTATTACCAACAACCACAGGTCAGGAAAAACAAGGAAGGAAGAAGCAAAAAGTTTGGGAATAACCCTGCAAAAAGAGTCATTTCTAACACAAACACAAAGGACTAAAAGAGGAAACAAGGAGCGTGGTCAAGATGGCTGCGAGGTAAGACGTGTCTCGCCGCTTCTCCGCCGACCACTGATTTCAGTACCGGCTTCTAGCCCCGTACAGCACGGAAGCCTAGCAAAAGCTGCCATTACCCACCAGGCACAGACAGCATCACCGGGAGATCCTCCCAGGAGCCCTGCGGCTGAGCTCTGTGCTCCAGATTCACTGCCGGGACTGAGTGCTGGAGTGAGGTGGCAAGCAGCGTCACCATGGCCGCAGCAGCTGGACTCCTGCACCTGCAGCCGCTGAGTAGTGTCGGCGCACCAAGGCTGGCAACTGTGGTCTTCCCTTCTGCGCCAGACCTCTGGACGGAGCATTGGTGGCTGAATTCGACCACCAGACAGAAGTTGGGGCACAATCTTGCATTGGGCAACCAGCCGTCAAGTGCGGGAGCCGGGTGGACTGCGGCCAGCCACGCGCATTTTGGGACCTGTGGTGAGCAGAGCGGGCTTGAAGGGGCGGCCTTGCCCTCGGATCGGAGGAGCATCCCAGGAGAGACGTTGCGGTGAGTCCCGCTGCCCCCTCTGCGCAGCCCTGGCCCAACCCGGGGAGGCCCCCATTACTTGCACATCGCCCTGGTCCTAATCCCTGGACTGTGGTTGCATGCCTCAACCTAAACCCCATTTATTTATTTTGAAAGTTTTATAGAGCGCGAACCAGACCCTTGCGGATATCAGAGCGCTTTCTTAGCAGGGAAAATTATACAACACAATACAAATTACCAATATATATCAAGCAGTGAGAGTTATACAACATAATACAAAATATAAATATGGGTGTACATAGTGTGCATAAATACAACAAACGAGAGAGGTAGATCAAAACTGAATCCTACGTTGTGCATAATAGGAGACAGAGAAAGGTGCAGGCCGAGAGAACCTAAGTGTCATGTATATTGTCTGTTGCATCTATATAAGTCATGTCCTTCAGTGACGCTCATGTGAATTTTTCCATGAGAATCGACTTTACTTCCTTTTTGAACAGTGCTGTAGATTTGGTAAATCTGGTTCTGGGGGTAGTGCGTTCCAAATCTTAGGAGCCATCCCTGAGAAGAAGTGTTTGTAAGTTTTCGCCTTATTAAATCTGTGTGGTTTCAGTAATAGTCTTTCTGCACTTCTTGTGGATCTCTTGCCTCCAGAGATAGACAGTTTCCGAGTGAGATAGCTGGGTGCTTTATGGTGAATGGTTTTGTGGGTCAAGCATGCTATTTTTAGGTGAATTCTGGCTTCCCATGGTAGCCAGGTCAATGCTTTTAGTTCAGGGGAGATTTGGGACCTTTTTTTTGAGCCCGTGATGAGCCTGGCTGCTGCGTTGATGGTGGCTCTTAGTGGTGCTGTTGTAGCTTTGGGGAGACCACAAAGAGAGACACTTCCGTATTCGATCCTGGGGATAACTAGAGCTTGAACTGCCGTCTTGAAGTCATTTTTTGGTAGAAAGGGTTTAAGTTTCCTTAGAATATTAATCTGGAAATGTGCTCCTTTTGTTGCGTTGGCAATGTGTTTATGCATGTTGAGGTTGCCATCAAGGATTATACCCAGAGATTTAGCTGAGTCAATGATTGTTGGTTGCACGATGAATGCCGTGAGGTGTTTGAACCAATCCTGGAGGAGGGGAATTTTGGAGGGTGGAGCTATAAGTAGGAATTCAGTTTTGAGTGCGTTAAGCTTGACATGGTTCTCAGGTAGCCATGTTTGGGTGTTCAACAGCGTTTGGTTGAGTAGTTTGACATCTTCAGGAGTATGAATCTTCAGATAGAGTTGTGTATCATCTGTGTAAATTTGAAATTGGACGTTGGATGCTTGCAGCAAGATAGTAACAGGTTCCATGAATAGATTGAATAGTTTCGGGGATAGTGCGGACCCTTGTGGGACTCCAAGAGTTACTGGTACAGGTTTGGAGAAGGAGTTATTGACCTTGAATTTTTGGGTCCGGTTTTGAAGAAAGGAGGTAAAACAATTGAGCACTGAGCCTGATAGACCCATTCTGAGGTTCAGCAGTTCAATCAGGTTCTCGTGTTTGACCATATCGAAGGCAGAGGAGAGATCTAGCAAGATGAGTTGGCATGATCCATTCTGGTCGAGTATTTGTAACGCATCGTCGATAATGTGAGTCATGGCTGTTTCGGTGCTATGCCCTTCTCTGAAGCCAGATTGGTGATTGTCAAGGAGGTCGAAGAGGTCAATGTGTTTTGTCAATTGTTGGAGAACACATTTTTCCAAGAGTTTGGCTAGGGTAGGGTTGTTAGAAATAGGGCGCTAGTTGTTAAGGTCCATCGGGTCAGCTGTGGTTTTTTTTAGGATGGGTGTGACTTGACCAATTTTGTGGACATCTGGGATGCAGCCTTGATGTAGAGAGCTGTTAATGATCCTGGTCCAGAGCGGCAGGATCAGAGGGGTTAGATCTTTAACTGAATTAGCAGGGATTGGATCGGTGGTATGATTGGCCGGCTTGAGGGTGCTAAAAATCTTGCCTACAGCTTTTTCAGTGTATGAATCGAAGGAGGACCTGGAGAGGGAGGGATTGTTATAAGAGGGCAAGACAGTAGGACTGTGAGGTCATTGAGAAGATCCCGCTTGATGTTTTCTGTTTTTAAGTTAAAGAAAGCAGAGAATTTGTCACAAGTGGGTTGGGTGCCTGAGGTATCTTGTAGTTGTTTAGGTTCATCTCTAGATGGTGATTTGATTAATTCAAACAATTTTTGGGGTCGATTTCTTGCTTGATCTAGTTGGTGAGAGAAAAATTTGGCTTTAGTGCGTTTGATCTTTCTGTAATAGTCTTTTCTCTTACTCCTTAGAATTTTCAGGTGTTTGGCAGATGGGACTGATCTCCAGATACATTCTGAAGTTCTAAGAGAGCGTCTGTCATCGTTCAGCAGGTCATTGAACCAGGGTTTGGAGTTTTTAGAAGGAACTCTCTTTAGTTGCAGAGGAGCAGCTTCATTGATAACCGTAGCCATTGCGTTAAGGTAATGTTTGGTGAGGTCATTTACGGAGGTGAGGTCATCCGGAGGCTGGAGTAGTTTATGGGAGTGAATGGGCAGAGTGTTGGGCTTGAGTTTTTTCAAGTCTCTTTTCCAAATCCGTGGTTTAGTTGATTGGGCTGCGTTAAGTTTCACTGTTTACCTGATGAAGAAAGTAATGATGTGGTAGTCTGACCAATCACAGGGGAGGATTGAGTCAAGCGGAATGGAGTTGTTTTTGGAAATTATTAAGTCCAGGATTGCACCTTTTTTGTGTGTGGGGCTGTGTCAGATTTGGGCGAGGTCAAGCGCGCCGATGAAGTTTTTGAGACTGTTGACCATTGAGTCATTGTTGTCATTCCAATGGAGATTGAAGTCGCCTAGGAATATTTGGGTGTTTTGACGTCCGATGGTTATTGTGACCATGTCCATGAAGTGTTCAGTGAAAGTAAGGTTATCACGAGGAGGATGATATATGATGTGAAGGGAGCAAACTGGCGTACCATTACTGGTGATGTCGATGCAGATGTATTCACAAGAGGATAATTTGGGGGATATGGCTCTATTTACTGATATGGTGCTTCTGTAGATGCATGCTATTCCTCCCCTAATTTTTTCACCTCTATCAAGTCTGATGATGTCATAGTTAAGTGGTACCAAAATGTCCAGGAGGGGTGAGGAAGATTCAGTTAGCCATGTCTCTGTTAGCACAATCAAGTCCAGCTCATGAGAGATGATAAGGTCGGCGACATCTACTGCGTGGCTAGCGGCCGATCTACAGTTCAGGAGGGTGCATTTGAGAAGAGGTGTCGTGAGAGAAGGGGTGGGATCAAGTGTGAGTGTGATTCTTCAGAGGGTATTATCACTGATTCCTCTATTGTTGTGAGTGGTGGGTCTGTGTGGTTTAGAGGTGATAGCCCTAATCGTGTGTGTCACGGCGCTAGGGGAGATGAGAAGGGGATTGTAGGAGAGTAGGAGGGAACGAATATCATTTTCCGAGAATGGGTTAGTGCATCGGATGGGGCGGGAGGGGAGATTGGGGGATGGGATGGAGTTCCATGAGAGGCGATTGTGCTTGGGGGTGTGTGAGAGGTGAATAAGGGGTAACTTGATCTAGCCGTGTACGTTGATCTGAAGTGCATTGTTTGTCTAGCAATCATCTTTTTGACAGTGTGGAGTTCTTCTTTGATTTGTAGGAGTTCAGACATAATCCTATTGAGACTGATCCTTTCCATTGTGCGTGGGGTAAACGTATGTGATAGTTCATCCATCCTGGTATCAGGGGCGGATGTGGTTGGAGTGGGTGATTGAGTTAAGCATGAGTGGGGTAGTGCCGTAACCTGGGTGGGCCCAAGTAGAGTAGTGGATGATATTGTATGGATGGGTGGAGGGACAATAAGTACGGGTACCATAGGTGATAGGGAGGATTGTTGTTGGTGAGTAGCAGTAGTGGGTGGAGCTGGGAGTGGAAAGAGGTCAGGAGGGGGAACGCGTTCAGGATCGGTGTGGAGGGAAGCCGATGTGTGTGCCAGCATTCGATCTGTGTGGTGAGGTCGGGGTGTGTTTGAGTGTGTTGGTGGATGAGGCGTAAGGGGTTGGGTGGGAGTGAGGGTAGAGCTGTGGGTTGGTGGATAACGATGGGGTGGGGTGTGTAGGGGGAGAGGGTAGTCTGGGAGGTAGGGGTGGTGGGTGCGATGGCTGAGGAGTGTGGGGTTGAGGTGGGCGGAGGGTGGATGATGGGGATGTTGAGGAGGCGACATATGCGTTGGCAGAAGAGGTGGATTGGGTAATGGGGAGTGTTGGATTGAGGTAAGGGGATTGCATACACAATCTTTAATGATGGGGAAGATCTTCTCTATTAAATTTAGATTGTGATTCGTGGATTGCATGAGGATAGTGCTATTATTGTAGATAGTAATTGTTGCTGTAGCTTGGAAGAACTGTGATGGTGCAATAGTGATTTCTAGCCCATGTGGGGATTTTCTGGTGGAGGAGATCAAAAGTAGTGTTAGGAAAGCTCTGCGTTTGGTGTGGAAAATGATGTCAGTTGTAATGTGACCGTTGTGCTGAGAAAAGTAGGGGTCAGCGAAGAGGGTTTCAGGGTGCAGTTTTAGGAAGTTATGTTTGAAGCGTTTAGAGGCTTTTTGTGAGAGGTATGGAGGGAAAATGATATTGAAAGTATGTGTGCCGAAGGGTTCCATGTTACGTGTAGAGCAAAGATAGCAGTGTGGGTGCCGAGGGCCGTCGTGGGATAAGTTGTGTGGGTCAGGGAGTTTGATGGGATGATAGTGATCAAATCGAATGAGCCTTGGGGCCAGCGGCGGCTGTAAGGGCCCTAATCACGCACCCTCACAAGCTTGGGGAGCATTGAAACTGGATCCCCCCTCGTTAACCCACATGGCCCCCTGGGGCATGGACGTGAGCTGGTGGCATATCGTCAGCACTGAGGAGGCGCCTCATCCCGGCACAAGACATGGCCTGAGAGTGCCTGAGGCTCAGACGGGAGAGACACCTTCAGTGAGCTGTCAGAGGGGCTTATCTAGCGCAGGCCGGCTCGAAGACCTAGCACACTCCAGGGGGGGGGGGACTA
The DNA here is from genome assembly GCF_964263255.1 of Lissotriton vulgaris. NCBI lineage: Eukaryota > Metazoa > Chordata > Amphibia > Caudata > Salamandridae > Lissotriton > Lissotriton vulgaris. The sequence goes on along the minus strand of NC_141691.1, from coordinate 911,677,840 downwards.
CGGTGCCTAGAACTCACTTATGCACCGGGTTTCGAGCATGGCCACCTTTAGAGGTGGCTGCATAGAGTTGGGTTCGGCGCCCCGCAGAGGCGGCCCAGCCAGGTCTGGGTGTGGCTTGTGGGTGTGCCGTGGATCTCCCAGTCATACCCCAGTTGGTCATCAGCAGGGCCCCCTGGAACTCTCGAGCAAGGAGGAGCTGCAACATTGAAAGACATCATTGGGCCAGGCCTCTGGTGGCCGGCACCGGAGATGCTGGAGGGCGAAGAGCATGACCTCCACCCGGGGCAAAAAAAAGAAATCGCTCAAAGAACTCTTTGCCCGGACACGCGGCGGTGAGGCAGCGGATCCTACGCTGCCAGACACGGCAGCACAGATGGACACCTCCAAAGAGGAACCAGTGATGTGGGCATTCCTTGAGTCCCTGTTCTCGGCCTTGTGAAACAACCTCCAAACAGTAAAACGCGACCTCCCCGCAGAGATCAAGGACATCCGCAGGGATGTGGACAGCATAGGGGAGCGAGTGGTAGCACTGGAGGACAAGAGCGATGCCGAGGACACCGAAATGGCTACCCTGCAGCAGGAGGTGCTTCGCATGCATGACCAACAGGTGGACGTTCAATCCCACCTTGAGGATCTCGAGAACCACTCACGACGCCATCAGAATCCGAGGGGTGCGCACTAACAAAAAGGCTGGGGACATCTTCACATACATGAGAGAGCTCTTCAACCAAATACTGGGCAACCCGCCGGACGCTGACCTTAAGGTGGACCGAGCGCACAGGGTGGGCCCACCCCGAGTGGAGGCACCAGCAGACATTCTTGTCTGCATTCAGGATTTCCGCACTAAAGAAGAGATCTTACACAAAGCCAGGTTGCTCCACCTGATCACCTTCAGGGGCCAGTCGCCCATCCTCTTCCAACACTTAGCTGCCATGTCACTCCAGAAATGCAAGACCTTTCGGCCCATCAGGGAAGCCCTGCACCAACACAATATCTCTAACTCCTGGGGACACCCATTCCGCCTCATCTTTTGGCATGACGACAAGCTGTACCAACTCAGCTCACTGTTGGAAGCAAGCAGACTATTGGGTATCGCTATCCCGGACGACACAGATGATGGTCCACACTCCGTCCATGGGTCAGATGATGGTCGTCCACAATGAAGGCAACGGAGGCGAAGGCGCAGCACTAATCGTTCGGATTCCGTGGCAGTCAAGAGAGAACAGCAGGCCACCCTTGAGGCCTTGCCAGAAGTTTTGGCCAAGTCATCGACCATATGACAGAGTTCGCTCTCAGCTGCGGGTTCTTCCTTTGGTTCCTAAGGTGGTTGGGGGGGAGGGAGCGGGGACTACAATTGGTCACACAACAACCCAGTGGACTCTAATTCTGCTCATCTATGGATGACGGACTGATGATTGACCTTAAAAAAAATGTGGGCGCTTGTTGTGCCTTTATTCTTTTTTATTCTATGCAGGCTTTCTCTTCCCCCTTTCTCTTCGCTTACCTTCTTTCTTCTTCTCACTCTTCGAGGGGGGACATCGGTTCACAGAGTTTAGCTACCAACACGTTCGCAGTGCAATCGCCGAGGGTATCCCATTGCAGGCCCTGCCTAGGGTCCATGCCCTTCAGACTCCCATGATTCACAGCACGTCTACTTCTAGGACCTAGATGTCACCGCCCTCAATCAAAGTTCTCACACTAAATGTGAGGGGGCTCAATAACCCCATCAAATGCAGGACACTCCATTCTTATCTAGAGAGCACAGGGGCGGACATCTGCCTTTTACAAGAGACAGACCTTCTCCCAAAAGATTGCCACCGGCTTCGGTCCTTCACCTTTCTGACACAATTTTTCTCTTCTAAACCTACTAAGACAGCAGGGGTGGCAATTTTGGTTTCAAGGGCTTTTCAGAGGAAGGTGGTACAGAAGGAGGCCGAGATAAAAGGCAGACTGCTTACTTACCAATTTACCATAGGGGGGGACACACTGATTGTAGGGTCTATCGATGCACCTAATGAGGGCCAGGAACACTTTCTGCATGATGCCCTCACTGAGGCTTCAGCAACTCAGGAGCGTCACATACTGATTGGGGGTGATCTTAACTTGGAGTTTGACAACGACCTAGACAGATCAGCGCAGCGCACAGGTGAAGTAGATGCACTTTCGCAATCAGGGCTCTCTAGGTTGAGCGATCTCGGTCTGGTGGACTTGTGGAGACACCAGTCCCCTCAACTACGAAAGTTCTTGTTTTATTCTAACTCTCATAAATCATGTCCTGGTTAGATTACTTTTTAGGCTTGAAGGCTCTCCTGGACATTACACTCTCCATGGACATTCTGGTCATGGCTCTGTCTGATCACGCCCCATGGTGGTTACACTGGCCCTCCCACCAACTCAACTACCGACCAGCACTGGCACCTACAAGAGGCCCTCCTCCACCGACCGGACACGGTTGCTCAGATACAGCGCACACTGGACGACAACCTGTTACACAACGATAACCCTGACACAGCCCTGTCCACTAGATGGGAAGCCCTCAAAGTGGTTGTTAGAGGTGAAATAATCGCCATTTCCTCAGCAGACAATGCAGAGGGTAAAAGGAAGAGGGAGTACCTGACACAAAAAGTGCGCAAATGGGAGCAGATGCACCAACGCACTGGGGTCCCAGGCATTTGGCTACAATTTACTGCAGCTCGGGCGCAATTGGCCGTCATCGACCGTGACAAACTGGCATATGTTGCTCTGCGACACTCCTTTTACATCGGGGGCGACAAGTGTGGGTGACTATTAGCACACAAGCTCAGGGAGGTTAGGCAGTGTGAGGGAATTCAGGAGATTAAAGACCACACCGGAGACTACATTCAGATGACGTGGCTATAGTCGAGACTTTCCGCACCTTTTACGCTCACCTTTACAATGAGCAACCTCTAGAGAGGGCAGACACAGACGCCTACCTGGCACAGGCTTGTCTTCCTGCTCTGCCCCTCAAGCAGTTGGCCCACATAGAGAGGGAGATAGGACGGGAGGAAGTCAAAGCGGCCATAGCTCGTCTAAAATTAGCCAAATCACCCAGCCCTGACATCTACACAGCAGCTTTCTACAATTTTGTTCCACGCTTACCCCACGCTTAACCCCCTGCTCACCCAGCTTTTTAACTCCTTTGCGATGCCTGGGGCAATTCCTTCTTCCATGTTGGAGGCAGCGATAGTTGTCATCCTAAACCAGCGAAGGACAGTATGAGCTGCGGGGCCTATCGGCCTATCTCACTTCTAAACATGGATCTAAATCTGTACACCAGAATATTTGCAGCGCGGCTAGCACCTTGTTTGCTAGGTTTATAGATCCTGATCAGGCAGAATTCATCCCCCAGAGTCAGACGAGTGACAACACAAACAGAGTTATGCATTTCATAGAAAAGGCCTCCGGTATTCTAGGGGACTATATGCTCCTCACTTTATACGCAGAGAAGGCATTTGACTGGGTCCACTGGCCTTACCTAGAACAAGCAAGGATTCACATTGGCATAGGGGAAATGATGCGGACACACATTCTCAACTACTACTGATCCCCCACTGCTACAGTGAGGGTCAACGGGCACACATCCACCCCATTCCCTATCAGCAGAGGCACGAGGCAGGGATTTCCCTTGTCACCCCTACACTTTGCCCTTTATATGGAACCAATGGCACAGAGAGTCAGGGATCACCCCCAAACCACGGGCATCCATTTTAGAGGGGACATGCACACTATAGGTTTATATGTTGATGAAGTCCTGGTCACTCTGGTGGACCCTGTGAACGCTATAGGAGCCTTTCTGGAACAACTGGACTCTCGCAACGGCTTCCGGGTTCAAGGTCAATCTTACGAAATCTACGACATTGAATCTCTCGCTGCCGCCTGAGGTGTGAGCAGCCCTTCAGGCCCAACACCGCCTGCTGTGGTCTGATGATGTTGTCCCATACCTAGGCACACAGCAGGCCCCAACCTTACAGGTCATGAGGATGGTCAATTGCTCCCAGCTACACACGCAAATCTGCACTGACCTGCGGAGATGGAAACCCTATCCGCACTCGTGGCTAGGGCATATTAGGTCTGTTAGGATGAAGATCCTCCCTAAAATACTGTACCTCTTTCAGACACTTCCCTTGCAGTCCCCCACGGGCTGGCTGAACCAGGTGCAATCAGAACTCTCGCTTCATTTAGCAAGAGCACAAAGAGGATGAAAAGGGGCCTTGGATCCCGGATCTAACGCTCTATTACAATGCAACACAGCTTCGTTATTTGGTCGAATGGAGTCAGAGAAACACTGGCTCTTTCAGGACCTAGCAGCTCAGAGCCGACTATGGCCTAACAGAATCCGAACGGCTATACTACCTACAGGTGCTACACTGGTCCATGCCTCTTGATAACTCTGCGCAGGTGAGCAGGGTTCTCACCACCTATGAACGATGCCTCATCACGCAGTCTCCTGATAAGAAATTGACTTCCGACTTGTACAAAATGCTCTTGTCTCTTTATAATCACACCTATCACGCAGGCCGTGCACGCTGGGAGAGGGACCTTGGCCGCAGTCTTAGCACCAAAGAGTGGGAGGGAGCATGTTAATGGGCACGCCACACAGCGTGTCATGTAGGCCTTACCAAAACACTTACCAAGCTTGTGTATTATTGGTATTATACCCCGGAGATGCTCCACCATGCTGGTCTTACGCAAAGTCCTGATTGCTGGAGGGGATGTGGGAGGAGAGGTACACTGGTCCACCTTTTATGATAATGTAAACACTTACAGTCTTACTGGATGCAAATTATTGATGATGTTGTCAAGCATCTTGACACGGAGCTCCCCAGGCTTCCTGCATATGTCCTCCTGGGTGTTCCGAACCCGCTCACTTACCCTCTTAAATCTAGAAGGGAAGCAGATTGCAATAGCACTAGGCACCGCCATCCAGAACATACTGATACACCGGAGATCCCCCTGAATCCCGGTACACACAGGGTGGCTTCAGCAGCTGTGGCATGTCCTGGGCATAGAAAAAATGTCTCTTACTGTGGCCGGGAAGAGCTCAACTTTTACCGACCACTGGCAGCCATTTCTGACTACTTGCTCAGGACTTCCGGGAGCTGACTTGAGCCAGATATCTGTGTCTCTTACGCCTTAACACACCGGATCCCTCCACATGGGCACGACTGGTTTCAGGAATGACACCTAGCACCCTGCAGCCCCACATAGAGGACAGTGGACCGGGGGTGGGTGGGGGTACTTTTCTAGTGGTTTTCTTCCTTTTCTTTGGGAGGGGGTAGGAATGTTTCAGTTATTTATTGTTTGTGTGCTGTATCATTGCAAATGCTAGTATACCTGGCAGAGCTCTGTGTAGCACGTTCTAATGCACTCTTGCCTCTTGCATTGTTTCAAGAAAATGATTTCAACCATAAAAGAGGAAACAAAACACAACCACAAACAAAAAACATTATATTCTTGTTATGTGATTGCAGGTTGATGAGAGGTCCACTGATATGGGAAATAAAATTTACCACCACTTAAGTCCCCTCCAGCATTTTGAGTTTTTTACTTCAACAGGTCACATGGCCCTTCCATATCCCCATTTTGTTTTTGGAACTAGTTCCATGATAGTCAAGAGTTGCAAAGAAAAGTGCTATTAAATTAAGGGGATGCATCTAAGGGCTAGTGATATAAATCTTTCCATATTGTCAGGTATTAGTGCCCTGATTGCCAACGGTCTAGCAAGGTGATAGAAATGAATAAAGACTAAGCACCTTATTTATGAAAACTGTTGCATCGCAGCGAGAAAAACAGCGATGCAACAGTTTTTACAGCGCCCTCCTTGCAACATGATGGATGCGTCATATTTACTGTATGACGCATCATGTCACAAAAAAGAACAGACGCGTCAGTATTACTGACGTATCTGTCCGCGCAAAACTGATGCATTGCTAGAGTTGTGTCCGAAGCATGATGCAACTCAAGCAATGCAGGGGGAGGGCTATGCTTATAGCACAGTGTCACCCTTATGCAGGCGTAAGAATTTGACGCCGTAGCGTACTAGAGGTGGCGCAGTGAAATCTGATAGATTTCACTGTGCCACTTCTTCAAGGCTTTCTTGCATTGGAACGCCCACCCTGCATACATTTTACCTGACACAGGTATATTGTGGCGCAGGGCTTTACAAAGTGATGTATCTGCCTATATATGCCATTTTGTAAATATGCCGCAACATGACACATTGTTTACGCTGCAGCTGCGTCACGAAAAGTGATGCAACAACGGCTCAAAAGAGTTGCAAGGGGCTCATAAATAAGCCCCATAAAGATTTGTAATGTGGTGTCATTGCCCTGGCTTTAAACAGATTGCTATGAAATTCAAACAAAAGCTGATTATTATACTTACAACATCATAGTGGGCAAAAATGGTCTCAAAGTCCCTCTTGCGTTCATCTTTACTGCCGGCCTGTGAATATTTAAACGGAAAAGGTTAAGGCGTTCACTTCAAGATGTATTTTTCTTTTAAAAAGGAAACTGTAATTTCTCCTAGAAGAAATTTTAAACTGCAGTGTTAGTGAGCAAAACTGGTTACTGTCACATCCTGGAGGTCAACAATATAACCCTACAAATATTGTATCCACTACATTGAAAACCACTACTTCACGGGGTAAGAATATATTTTTACATTTTAGAACAATGTGGCCTTGAGAGCAGTAAGCCCCTTTGATCAATCACATTTTCAGGCCTACGTGAATGCACTTTTGGATTCGAGAAGGAGAATCAGGGGAAGCCGGGTGACCGCCTCCTGCCTGCCGCCATGCCAGACCATTTGCTGCTCTTAACTTTCGCCAACCTCACCAGTAGTCACAGTGGTGACTAATGAAAGTGCCTCGGATGGAGAGGCTACATGGACGATGTGCAAGTTTGGGGTCTGTGGTCCCCATCAGTAAGAAATTTGGGTCATTGGGCCCCAGGTCAGACGGGGATACAAGGCTCTAATTTCGACAATTGAGATTGCTCTCCATTAATGTTCTTTGGCACCCCTTCTGCAGACAGCTAACTGGGATCCAGGTACCTCTCTTTAACATTTGACTCTCAGGGTAGCGAGCCAGAGTAGTCCACGGCCAACTCAAAGGAGGTGCTGTTGTCCAGAGTCTCATAACAAAGCAATGCAAAAAACAAGCACTCAAAACTTCCTTGTCTATGAAATGAAATGAGGATATAAAGCATGAGATATCTAGGTGCTATCTTCTGAAAAAAACTGTATGGGAACAGTAGGAAGGGAAAGGATGGGATTGTTGTCTAAATAGCCAAGTTTTTAGGCCCTTCCTGAATCTTAAAACATTGGATTCCTTCTTCAGTGTTAATGGGATGGAGTCTGGCAGTTGTGGTGGCAAAACTCCTACCACCCCATGTCACTTTTTTGAATCCAGGAACAATAAGGTTTCCGCTGGTCGCTGATCTAAGGGATCTTGCAGGAATGTAGGGCTTAAGGTGTTGTGATAGCTGCTCAGGGTCAGGGCCTTGCAGGGACTTGAAGGCTATGCATAAGGGATTAAACTGAATGTGTTTTGCTATTTGCAGACAATGCAATTGCACTAGGGCTTGAGAAGCCAATTCCTATCTCGAGATACCCAACAGTAGTAGTCGGGATGCTGAATTTTGTAATAACTGTAACTTGTTAATGCAGCGCATTGGGGTGCTGGTGAAAAAGCATTTTTGTGGTCAAGTCTAGAAGATATAAGTGCAGCAACTACATTTTTTGATGATCAGAGGGATTAAAGGGGAGAATCTTCCTTAAGACTTTAAGGATGAAAAAACAGGAAGATGTAATGTGAATAATCTGTTGTTCAAACAAGAGTTTGGTATTGAATACCACTCCTAAGTTTTTTGCTTTATTTATTGGAGTTGGAAGGGGGCCAAGTTGGGAGGGCCACCAGTTGGCTGTCCAGAGAGAGGTATTGTTGACAAATTGGAATACCTCAGTTTTTGCTGAGTTGAGCTTTAAGCGACTTTCTAGCATCCAGTTGCCGATTTGACACATGCAGTCATGGAAACAGACAGCTGTAGAGTTTGATGAATTAGTTACTAAGACAATTATTTGTGTGTCATCAGCATATGACACTAGAGCAAATCCATACTTTTTATGAGTTCAATCAATGGGGTATTATAATGGTTGAACAGAGTGGGGCTTAACCATGATCCCTGGGTAACTTCACCCGGAAACGAGAAGGAGGGTGAAACATGATCACCAAGGCAACAGATTGAGTTTGCTCAGTGAGAAAGGAACCTAGTAAAGATAATGCTTTTTCATTGATCCTGAGTGAGTCTAAACGGTCAACAAGAAGTTTATGGCTGACTGTGTTGAAGGTGGCAAATAGATCCAATAGGATCAAGGCAGCGCTGCCTCCATTCTCTAGTGTTTGCCTGAGCTCCTCAGTGGTGGTGATCAAAGCTAATTCTGTGCTGTGATGTGCCTGAATGCCAAATTGGGATGAGTCAAGGATAGAATTTTTCATAATAAATGTAGTCAGCCATATGGCTTTCTCTACCACATTGGATGGAAAAGGGAGTTTTGAGAATGGTCTATAACTGAGAGAATTACAGAGGTCTAAATTAGTTTTTTACAAGAGTGGAAGTATTGAGGCCTTCTTCCACTCATTTGGGAAGAGTCCAAGGGTAAAAAACCTGTTAAAAAGCGGAGTAAGGTAGGTAGCTATATTCTTGGGAGGTGTGTATATTTCTGGGTGGACATGGCTCCCATGTGAATCCTGATTTGAATGAAGTTAGTGTATTAAGAGTCTGATCTTTAGTCAATGTCATGAAGGTCAAAAGGGAATTTGTAGTTGGAGTTGCAGGATCTTCGTGTGGGGTGGCTATATTGTACTTTTTACTGTTGAATGGGTGCCTGGACAGAGTGCCTATCCAAAAGCAAGAAGGCATTTTATACAGACTTTACCTTGTCCTGAAAGTTTCAGAATTATTGACTTATTATTGGGTTTTTTGGTTCTGCAAGTTTTTTCACTGTGGCAAATAATTCTTCAGATCACCTTTAGCAGCTTTGATTCTTTCTATGTAATGGGAGGTTTTTTCTTTTAAGATTAACTTTTTGTAGGTGTAAATTGAGGCTTTGTATTCAATTATGTGATACATGTTATAATTTATTCTCTATTTTCTTTTGAGTCTCTGACAAGTTTGTTTCTGGGATTTTAGTGCACTGTTGAACCAAGGTTTATGTGGGAGAGTCCTGGAATGCCAATGATTATTCAGTGGAGCTAATTACACTGTTGCTGACTCTAGCCAAGAGTGGTATTTGGAAACCACTTGATTTAGGGGGATCTTGGGCAACAACTGATCAAGTAGAGCCTTGAGCTGATCAGCCTTTATCTTATTCCAAGGACGATTGGAAGTGATGTAGTCCTATAGTTTCAAACATAATGGCTTTGTGGTCGGATCAAGTTAATGGGAGAGAGCTAATCCATTTTAAGTTAGGATTATCAGAAAAAATCATGTCCAGACAGTGCCCTGTTTTATGGGTAGGGCCATTTACTATCTGGATTAGGCTGACACTAATCATCTGATCTAGGAGAGCTTCAGTATCTGGATACAAAGGGTTCTCCAAATAAAAATTGAAGTTCCCCAGGATCGAGAAATTGGGGACTCAGCCTGCGTTCCAAAAGGTGGCCAACATTGTCAATAAAAGAGGCTTTAGCCCCCGGGGGCGACAGAGTAGCATTCCATTGATGGAATAGTAACTATTCAGTTCGATCTTGAAAGCCAGCGCCTGACAATCTGTGGGTTTGGGGAGAGCTTCAAAATAAGATTTCAAGCTAGTTCTAATAAATATTGCTATGCCCCCACCTTTTTCCCTACTCTGTCTATTCTATGGATTTTGTATCCTCTTGGTAGGGCCAGGAGTAGATCTGTATCCGATGAGGCATCTGTCCACATTTCAGTGATGAGTGGCAAGTCAAGTTTGTGAGTCCAGAAATTAGCAAAGAGCTTGCATTAATGAACGCGCCAGAGGCTCAAAAAGCTTGGTGTACCGTGTGCTTGGGGGGTCAAGGTATGGGTTTTGAAGGTATTAACTAAGAGGTTTAAAAAACAAATTCACACTGGGAGCAGGTAAATTGACTGTCAGCAGTCTGTGGGTCAGAACATGGACCGGCGCAGCTCTTACCTCATGGTTTAAGCCTTATAAGGCGGTTGCTTAAATACTTAATATCGGTCAACAATGTTGGTAGATCTGGATCCAAACCGACAGGGTAGCTGACGCTCAGTGCAGTCGGAGCGCAGAGGGACACAGACAGGCTTGCCATTGGTGTGCCAGCGGTGCAGACACGCTTGAGGGCAGGTCTTGTAGGCCAACATCCGGGGGTGATCTAGGGGGTGCGAGGGGTCATGGCCACAGGCGCTGTTAAGCGCAAGTGCTAGACAAAAGTGAGGGCAAAGGAAATATCAAACTGAGGTCCAGCTACCCAGTCTATGCCTCACAAGCTCCCATATGGGTCATAGCTACAGTTAAAATCATAAAACAAGCAAAATCCACATTTTCAAGATGGTGGGGGCAACACTGTGGCACTCTAGTGCCTACAAGGAAAAGAAAGAGACACTGATCGATTGGGTCCATGCTGTCTCAGGAGTGAGTACATTTTCCTATGAAAATAAGGTGTACTTTATTACATACACAACTACATACTATGAACATATCAGAATTGCAGGTTCAAGTGCTATGCTGACACCCTCTCAATGGCCTCACAACCAGCAGGGGGTGAACACTAAAGAAAGGTCCCATTGATCATGTGACTCCCTAAATATATGCTTAGCCCCTTAAGCTGGAGATACCTTTAACCAAACTCTAAAATGACTATATCCCCCCCGTTGATCTAAACAGAGCATGAAGGATGTATCAGTTAAAAGCTGACCAACTGGCTTTGTGAGGGTGTCACTACAATAATGGCACACAAAATAGAGAACCAAACACAATGAAAATCAATCCTCATACCCTTTCATCATAATTCCACCTTTTTGTGACTTAAAACCATACATGCAATGTTTTGCTACCAAATGTACAAAGGGCAGGTGATGTCAGAATTTTTCTTTTACCTTTTACAGTATTGCAAAACAACTACAGCACCTAAAAACAAAGGTCCATATACCATACAGCCAGATATTTTGGGGGCTTATGAGGTGACTTTTTCCATCTTTAGGTTGACTTCTGATGCAGCCACTGCAGGTCAATAATTTAATTTTTTTTGTTTTTCAGATGCACTCGCTTCTCTTTCTTTATCTATTTCTTTATCTTCTCTTTATCTACCAAAGACCTTCTTTTTTTGACCAGTGGGGGTCACTGTTTTAAGTTGGGCACAGCGATCCACAAACTGTGGGCCACAGAGAACTCTACATTCCTTGCAGATCCTGATAGCTCTCTACTCTTTCTGCATGGACTCGCCTGGCGGCAGGAGAGACAGCTGCAAGGCTGCAAAGGTAAGAAAGATGTTTTTGTTCCACGCATAGGAAAAATAATCTGTTACAGAACCAGAACTCATCTGCCTATTGTTCTCTTGCCTGTGCTCTTGGTAATCTCCTTAGCCCCGGGTTCCTTTGCAGCACCCCATGGTCCTCAAGTTATGTAATGCTCTTTACCTGCACTCCCCAAGCCCCAAAGACTACAAGGCACTTTCAGGGTAACTGTTTTCAACAGTAATCTGGGGTTCTCCAACCAGAGGAATGCATCACAGGCTGGCCACAGTAGGTGCAAGGAACCCTCTACTTTATGATCCTCAGCAAATCCACACTCTACTGTCCCTTTCAGGAGGTAGGCAGACCATTCCCACTGGCCCTGGAGACAATAACCCTTGGAAGTACTGGCCTGAGGTCCTTTCCAGACAGAGGCTTTCCAGCAATCTGGCTGGTCACCCTTCCACTGTAATTGCATTTTCTTCTACAATTTTTCGTCTTGTGAAGGCATTTAAAAATGTAGACGGAGAGTTCTAGAAGTGTGGGTATCTCTGTAATCCCCTTGCACAGCATCATTGGTTTTTCTACGATATCAAAATCAAGCTTTGGTTGATCACAGCTCTTTCAGAGTCTGTAACTCTGCCCCTAACGGACACAGCAAACTGGTTCCCACTCTCTGAATCTTCAGAAGGGAGCTTCTGGTATAAGTAGTGTCAGAGATCTGGCTATCCCCCTTTGTCTCTGTGGGAAAGATCCTGCTCAGGCTTGCCATTAAGTGTGAGTTAACTACAACCTAGATTAGACCTGTAGTCTTATACCCATGTCATAGGTCATTTAAAAAAGGACCACTGACATCAGTCCACTGGGGTGGCAACTATATATATATATGACACCATATTGCTATGTCTGGCACGTATGAGCAATGGAAAATGTACTGGTTCCAGAGTGGTTCCTGAGAGGATTCAATAGATGGGGAATCTGCATTAAATAGAGTATCTACCCCAAAGAGCATAAGTTAAGGTAAGTAACCTAGTCCTCTCACACAGCTATCAAACATGCTTTTATCCCCCATAAGCCAGAAATTATCTTTCAAGGCAAGCATCTGCTTGTAAGGCAAAGGGGTGGGCAGCACTTGTGAATACAGTTAGCATGGTAACCTACTACGCGTGGCGTATGGTGCTGTGACCTACTTCCTTTGGCATACCAGGGACAAAGGTATGATAACTGTTGCCTTCCAATGCGCTGGATATTACGGGAGCTCTGGATAGGAGATAAGCTAGAGTCAACAATGGGGCAATTGCCTTAAACAAGGAATATCCACTGCTGAATGGGGGGAAACAATGCTTAATCACCGGCAGCAGGGATGCAAGTGGGAGACGATTTATCAAAAGAAGTCTTTTTCTGAAGCAAATGGATGGAGAAGAGACTTGGTGCTTCCCCTTCTGTAGCACCTGATGCTATGGTTTGAGGAGTATACTTTGGTGGACTGGGAAGCTCTGAGCACTGGAAAAAGTTAGAATGAGGAGAAGGAGATGGCAGTGAATTCTGGCACTGATTTATGGTGGTGAAATGACCAAGAGGCTCTTTTACATAGTGGTCAATTATTGTCAGAATGGAGGTAATCAAACAAAGGATAAAATAGGAGGGCACGAGGAACCTAAAACCAAAACACAGTCTCAATGAGCATACACCTAGATTAGCCTTCATGAGTGCCACACTGTAAATAAAGGCTGTGGAGAATCTAGGAGGTGGAAGTCCTGTAAATGGCTACGTTCTATCAATGTGAATATCTTGAATTTCAACGCTGCTTCACTGTGCAGTGCTGTAGATACAAGAGATAATGAAAGTTGGAAACAGCATGAGGCTGAAGTCAGTTAACTGCAAATGTTGAAGGCATTGTCTGGAGCAAAGGAACGTCTGCTGATCAACTTGATTTAAATGAACAGCCAGAGCTCTTTCACTGTTGACATAATAAATGTAGGGGCATATTTACAATGCTCTGCCACTCTGAAACCTGGGTTGGCAAGATATTTACAAGAATATGGTGCAGTCCTGCGTTTCCCCCTTTGCTGGCGCTAAATTAAGCAGCCTAGCGCCAACGCAAGGGTGTCTGCGTTGAGGGGAAGATTGTTTATGTGCAGGAAGGTGTCGCTTCCTGCACATAAATAATCTTTAAATGGTGTTTTGTGACTCCTATGTGTGCTGCTTAATGCAGCACAGATAGAAGTTACAAAATGTCTTTTTTTAAAGATTGCAGATTCCTGCACATAAACAATCAATACGCTTTTGCTATTTCTATATGTGTTGCACAGCGCAGCACAAATGGAAACACCAACAATAAGAAGAAATAAAGCATTTCTCCTCATTTCGCCTGTTCAAGACCAGGTTTGCCTTGGTCTTAATTTTGGCACTGACTCCTATTTGCACCACCCTTGTAAATAGGGGGCAGTGCCAAAATCAATGGGTGTTGCAGTGGAACGCCCACCGCAACACCCATTCCCCTCCCCTTTTATGATAAGTGCAGAGTAAAAGGGTGCCTTAGTTACAAGGCAGCGTTCATCATGCCTTGTAAATAAGTTGAATCAATGAGGCTTGTACAGATGCCCCTTAGAGTTTTAAATTGGAAGTATGGGATGTTAGGCACAAAAGTCATGTCTATCTTGACTTTAAAGAACCCTAGTGAGAGAGGCCACAGTTTGAGCGCAGTGTGAAGGAATAAAGTAGTACTTATACAAGATAGATGTCTGGATTGGTCTTAGGGGCCTGTAGATGCAGGGTCATTCAAGCGTTCCAAAAGATAGAAGGCTGTGGACATTAGCAATCACTGCACCAATAACCAGATCTGTAGCAGAAGGTAGACTTTTCTGAACTTCCTTGACTTTGGCCAAACATTCAGGGCCTAATTAAATGGACATGGTGTAGGCCCAGCTGGGCAGAGTACAACACAATTATCATATTTGTAATTAAGTTATGAATGTCTACCCAAGGTTCTTTGGGCCACAATGGAATAGTTTGTCACACTTTCTGTGAGTGTTTTTTATGAAGAAGAGCTGGTGCACCCTAGCCTTAACATAAGGTCCAAGCCCAAAAAGTCAGGCATTAGAATAGACCACAAGGGTTCTGAACTGGTAAATGGCAAGTCAGCTGGGTACTGCATCACCAAATTGAGCAAGGTCATGGACCAACAAAATAGCAAAGGTTACGTTGAAGGGTATGCACACATCTGTGCAGATCCCTACTGAGAATCATTGTCAAGTTCATTCTTATAGTTGAACATTTCGGACAACTATGGTAGCATATTGTTAATATTTTTTCAGAATTCGATGTAGGGTTTTTTGCCTACATACAGAGGCCGGGGCACACCTTTCAATTAGCATTCGTCGGAAAGTCTCAAGCTGAGAAGAAAGGGAAAAAGGAAGTGAGGTATGGAGTTGATCTCTGTGGGCACCAATAATCCTCCATTTTCCAAACACCATTCTTAAACTAAAGTAAATGGTAATTATCAAACTATGACCCTAGGGACAGGATCACTAGTAGTGATAGCAAAGCATTAACTGTATGAATATTGACGAATATTCAGAAACAGTAGGAATGAGGCTTGAGGGTTCCCTACAGGGTGCACAATACATTAAAAGTTCTCAAATCCAGCTATTAATATACAGTGTGATGTTGCAGAGGTACATAAGGCACACACAGACATTGATGTTTTGAACTAAAAGAAACACCAAGGCCACCAGTTAAAGTTAGGAGGGCTGACTAAAGTTTGTGCCCCGTCATGCACTGCTTATGACCTCACATGTTACATCACTCATACCATGTTTTAGGACATCTTTTATGACATCTCTTATAACATCTCAAATGTTCTCATATTGACCTAAATATAACGTTACTTTAACCTTTGTTTTTTTAGTGACTTTTTAGGGATTGTTTAATGTAATTTTATATTTTATCGCCATAAATAAAGGGTTGTGTTTTTTTTTTAAAGGGATGGAGGTGCACTGCCTCCCTCTCCGAGCTTCATTAGCCCTAGGGAACTCCATCTCACAAGGTCATATATTGGCAGCCCCCCTCCCTGAACTTCTTTAGGCCATAGGGTTGCATCCCCCAGGGCAATTTCTTATTTTTAAAGTGGGGGCCACATGTTCCGCCTGCTCTAGCCTATAATTTTCCAGGGGACCCTACCAACCAGGACCATATATATCATAAAGGTAAGGGGGGATGTGTGACCTCATCCTCTTCTAGCCTCTTTAGGCCCTGGAGACCCAACCCCCAAGGCCTTTTTTTTTTAAAAAGTGGTATGTTGTTGTGAGGCCCCCTACTTGAGCCATTCTAGGCCCTGGGGAGTGCATCACCAGTGCCTAAGCTTTCTAAAAAGGGAGCTTCTCAATCCCTCAGGGCCATTTTAGGTGTTGCCTGAGCCAGCGCATGCGCGGGTCTGCAAGACATTTAGTAAGTGGGGTTTTGAAAGTGTTCCCACGCGCTTTTGCTGGCCTAGTGCTTACGGTTACGCCCGCGTGCACGAGCGCAGCGGCCATCTGGCTTTCCGCCATGTCTCATTAAGCTCCTCACTTAGGGCACCCATTCAGCGCGATCGCGATTACTTTCACTTTTGTCACCGCTGCGCACTTGCGCAGCACTTGCGTGATTTTTTTTTTTAGCTTGCAGGCCTGTATTCTGTGCTGTGTTGGTGGGCCTCAAGGGTTTCCTCACCCTTCCCACACTGTCTACTTCACTGAGTTGCACTATCCTGTCAGCACCCTCATACTCCGTTGCCTCTCTGATGCACAGTAAGACACTTCTCTTCCAAATGCGGTAGCCCTGTTACAATGATGCGCCCCAGCGTCAATTGTGTATTCTTTATACGCTTTGTAATGTGGCCCACAGTTAACTTTCAGGGCTCGGCTAATCCTGAGTACTCTGTCCTGCCCGAAATGGCTTAATTCACTGCCTCTTTCTGGCTTTGTCTTGAACCCACCTCCCTTTTCCAGGGGCAAGCCTCTATTGATGCCCCGCTGATCACCCTTTCGTGCACGCCACCCCGCATGACTAGGAGCGCTATTGCAAAGGGGGGAGAGGCACGTTCAGGCGGTACTCACAGTTCCCTGCCAGCCGCTCACCACACCCTCTTGCCCCCGCCGCCCCGTCCCGGAATGCTGATATCGCGGTGTGCAGGTTCCTCAATGCCAGTCGCTACCGGGTACCTTCAGCCTCTTATCTCCTCTTGCGGCACTGCCCGGTGCACCTTTTGCATTTCAGTCTATCCAGGTCCAACTTTATCCCCCCTCTTGTGTAGCTCTGAGCTTTGTCGGCCTTGAGGGGTGTCCTTCTCTGGGCCTGGCAGTCTCTTGATCACTCTCCCTGCTCCGCAGCCACAATCTTACTTGACAGACCAAGTGGCTGATCCTGTCCCGCTTCTCACTATTAGGTCCTCGGGCCCTGTTGACATCTGTCCTCGTGGTGTCGCCCTGATACCAATCTGGCTTGGGGAGGTGGGCAGGTGAAAGTGGGCTCAGCCGGTTCTCTGCTGCTGCTCGCCAGACTCTTCAGCTGAGCTCCGGCTTCTCCTTTCACTTTCAAGATGCGATGCACACAGCATGCAAGCCTCACACAGCCTCGGTTTCTGCTTCCAAGCAGTTACAGTTCATCAGGGTTTTGGTCCCTCTCTACGTTGAAGTTCACCACCCTATTTGCACGGCACCAGGTCGTATTTATAGACGTATATAGAGCTTTTTTACGCTACAGAGCCTGGAGCTTCTCTAGTGTGTGGCTATTGCTGTTGACTTCAGGCCATGCCTCCCCATTCACATGAAATGTATGCAAATGGCGCTTGTTCAACTAATTAATCATTCGCCTGAAAAGCTTGCATAATTATGACTCTCTTGCCCGTTTGGACATCCCTAGCACAATTAAAAAACAAGCATTGGCATAGCCAATAGGTCTCGCCTTTGGGACCTTATAAGTGTTTAGCCATGCAACAGTTGATGTTGTTGCATCAATGATATTGTGCTGCAGAACACACTTGATCTGTTTCACTATCAGCATCAATTCAGGCAGCAAAGCAGATCAAAAGTATTTTCTCAGCTGGCTGTAACATTTTCATTGTGGGTGAATAAAAAATTCTCCTGCCAGACAGGAGGAATAACAGAAACACGTGTCTAGAGATATACAGCAATGTCTGCACCAACTTTGGTGAAAGACTCCAGCTAATTTTGAAGTAAGTTTGAACTGTGTACTGCATTTACCAGGATGCAAAGGGGCGAACTGTACTGGGACTGTGAGGCAGTGTGCTCCCAAACCCCATTCACTTAGTAATATAGGTCTTGGTATGTGTGCGTATATACATATATATTGACAAAATTTCAATTCAGGTGTTGAAAAAGTGTATATAATATATTTATACAGATATTAGTATTTCTTCTATGTTAACTAGTAAATGTGATGCACTAGCACTTTAATATGGGCGAGGCAGTACGCATGGTCAGGTGATCAAGGCCGCTTGGACGGCCGAAACGCGTCTTGACTGATTTGATGAATAAAAATAATGCTTACACTAAGAGTTGGTCTGTGCCCGTGATTCCGCGTGCCAAGCGGGAAAACCATTGCGAGCTGCTGCTAATATACATAAACATATATATATATATACATATATATATATTTATATATATATATATATATATATATATATATATATATATATATATATATATATATATACATATATATATATATATATATATATATGTATATATATATATATATATATATATATATATCCAATTACCACTCCGGCGCTTGAAACCACCAAACGGAGAAAGACACGGACTCCAGAATTAACTTGCACACTGCTGGCTACAGTTACTTTTATTCAAAGATGGTGCGAGATGTCAGACAGGATGACGCGTTTCGGCTAGCGTGTAGCCTTGCTCACATGACATATATATATCTATATATACATATATATATATATATATATATATATATATATATATATATATATATATATATATATATATATATATATATATATATATATATACATTCACTGAAAAAAAACATAGGTTTCAGGCACGTTATAATTAGAAATTAGCATTAAAAAAACCTTAACATTCACTGAAAAAAACCATAGGTTTCAGGGGCGTTATAGTTGGTTGGACATTTCACTCATTCAAAACCATAGAAATTCACACGTTATAGTTAGGTCAGCTAACTATAACTCGCATGCCTGCAATGCATTGCTGATGACGTCACATATTACATCACTCATGACATGGTCAGTGACATCACTCATGACATCACTGATGACATCGCAAATGATATCACGGATGACATCACTGATGACATCATCCAGCGAATTTGTGTTTTTCTGAAAATTAAAAATGTTTTGTATATGCATATCTCAAGTTCAATGGAAGAATAAATGGGTATATAAGTGTCTAAATGGATGATTTTTTTAAAAAAATTGATTGTATAACTGACTGATTAAGTGTATCTTAGTGAATACATGGGCTAGTGAGAAATGTATAAATATGTAAATATCTGTATCAGTCTTTCACTTTGTGTATAAGTGGCTGCATGGGTTGGTGAGTAGCTACATGAGTATCTATATGGGTTATTAGTTTGTTTTTGAGTATCAGTATCACCGTTCCCTGTAGGGCGCGTGCGCGTACCTCCCCTGACGTCAGCGCGCACCACCTCGGGTGGAGCGCGCACACAGGACGCCGCTAGAAGGAGTCGCGCTGCCGGCCTCTTTAAAGAAGCGAGCAGTGCAATCATGAATAAGCGGGCGTGAGGAGTGCAGGTAAGGAGGCGGGGCGGGGGGTTGGTGGGGATTGTGCCACTTGTGGCTATGTGGGAGCGGGCAGACTGTGACCTTTTGTTTAAATATTGCTGTTTATCAGAGCCCCTTCACAGGCTCTGATTAACAGCAATATTTAAACAAAAGGCCACAGTCTGCCCCGCGCTT